>NC_044984.1:48296241-48896241 GCF_008728515.1 Papio anubis
CTGCCACTGCACTCCAGCCTGGTGATGGCAGAGACTGGCCTCAAAAAAAAAAAAAAAAAAAAAAAAAAGAGTTAACACTTCAGAAATTCTCTAGAATACTGAGTCCCAGTTCTCCTGTCCTTGGCCACAGCTGGGGTGAGTGGGCCTAAGCCAGGGGGCTGTGGGTGCTTGGTGTGCCCCCACTTATGGCAAGGGAAGGGTGGGATGGACCCCCATAAGAAAAAAAGAAATTCTCTAGATTAGTCATACACTTCATGCTTAGGAAATCATCCTTCTGAAAGCAATTTCTCAATTAAAATAGCTAAAATTATTATCATAGTATTTTTTAGTAAGATGGGATCTCATTTTGTTGCCCAGGCTGTTCCTGAACTCCTGGGCTCAAATGAGTCTCCTGCCTCAGCTTCCTGAGTAGCTGGAACTATAAGCGCACACCATTGTGCCTGACTAAAAATAGCTAAAGTGTTATTAAGTGATAAAAATCTTGACCTAAGTAAAAATATATTCTTTTGAATTAAAATGGGTGAAGGGACTCCCCAAAATATTTCCTTTTTAAATTACTCCCCATTAAAAAATCTAGTTCCCTCATTTGTTTGTTTTCTTGTTTGTTTGAGACAGGGTCTTGCTCTGTTGCCCAGGCTGGAGTGCAGGGGCACAATCTTGGCTCACTTCAACCTCCGCCCTCTAGACTTAAGCAATCCTCCCACCCCAGCCTACCGAGTAGCTGGGACTACAGGCATGCACCACCATGTTCGGGCAATGTTTGTATTTTTTGTAGAGACGGGGTTTCACCATGTTGCCCAGGCTGGTCTTGAACTCCTGAGCCCAAGTGATCTGCCAGCCTTGGCTTCTAAAAGTGTGGGGATTTACAGGTGTGAGCCACCGTGCCCAGCCCCTCATTTGTTAATACCCTTAAAGGATCTTTCTTTGTTCTTTGGCATTACCTATGTCTAAGGTTTTGACAAATAGCCACTCACTCAGGGAACACACTCGCCCTCACTGTAGGGTAAATATAATAACCATCTCCAAGGCAGCAGAAGGCTTAATACAAAATCAGGACAGTTTCTCTCCTTTATGCCAAGACTAATTTGCACCCCCATCTGGAGACTAAGATCATCTAGATCTGCACTATCCGATATGGTAGCGACTAGCCACACATAGCTATTGAGTACTTGCAGTGTGGCTAGTCTGAATTGAAATGTACTGAAAATCAAAACACACTGGATTTCAAAGGCTTAGTAAAATATCTTGTTAATAATTTTTATGTTGATTACGTGTCAAAATGATACTATTTTGGATATACCAAGTTAAATAAAATATATTATTACAATTAGTTTCACTTGTTTACTTACACTTTTTAATGTAGCTACTAGAAAATTAAAACTTACATATGTGGCTCACATTTGTGGTTTGCATTATATTTCTTTTGGACAGCTCTAATCTAGATAATATGCTCCAAGATCCCACGGGAATTTTAATCATGTACCAATCTTAAATCTTCCTCCTAAATCCATTTTCTTTAAATGCAGTTTATAGTATGTGGCAGTGGTTCTCAACCAGAGGCAACTCTGTCCCCCATGGGACATCTGACAATGTTTGGAGATATTTTTGTTTGTCACAACTGGGAGGATGCTACTGGCCTCTAGAAGGTAGAGGCCTGAGATGCTCATAAATATTGTATGGTGCACAGGACAGCCTCTCAAAACAAAGAATTGCATAACTCAAAATATTAGTTGTGTTTGTTGAGAAACCTGCTACAGAGTAACAGGGGAAGACAAAAAGAAATAGAAAAAAAGCTGCTTTTTAGTTTCCTTTTCCAAACTGCCAACACATGTTTTTAGACCTGGAACTTGGAAGAAAAAAAGCACAGGCAAAAAACTTCCAGCCTCATTTTATAAAATGGCTGATGGACTCCAGATCTGCAAATACTTAGGATAGGGAAATTAGGAAGATGGAGACAGAAGGCACTGTATTTGGGAGAACAGACTGAACGGAATTCTTATGCACTGCCTTGTTAGTAACAAAGAGATAATATAAAAGAAGCTAATCAAAACAATTTTAGGTACTTTTGATTTTTACTCCCTTATGAAGAAAAAAAGCGAGAAAGAAGATTCTTTTCATTTAAGAAATACTAAGAAGCATAAAATAGAATGTCAGGACTATGAGGAAGTCAATCTGAAAACTGATACTACCTCCAGAATGGACAGGGAAAGTAGTTTCCTATTAACAGTTAACTTTCCATGGGACATCTTTGGTAAAAACTCTTTCCATTTTTAGTAAGTTTTACTCTCACCTATCCTTCTGTAATAGAAGAATCTAGAATCCTTCCTCCTCACAAACTTATTAAATGAATAGAGCTCAGTAAAGAGTTAGGATGGGCTGGGTGCAGTGGCTCACACCTGTTATCCCAACACTCTGGGAGGCTGAGGCGGGAGGATGGCTTGAGCCCAAGAGTTCAAGACCAGCCTGGGCAACATCGTCAGACCTTGTCTCTATTTAAAAAAAAAAAAAAAAAGGAATGGCCTGAAGAACACAGATGGTGGAAACTGTAAAGAAGGAATAAATCTCAATGAATAAAGTCTTAAGATTTTTTTACTTTTTTTCTTTTTCTTTCTTTTATCTTTTTTTAGAGATGGGAGTCCCATTACGTTGCCCAGGCTGATCTTGAATTCCTGGGCTCAAAAGCAGTCCTCCTGCCTCAGCCTCCCAAAGTGCTGGGATTATAGGCATGAGCCACCATGCCTGGCCCTTTTAACACTGAGGTATAAAATACAGAAAATGGGCTGGGTGCAGGGGCTCACACCCTTAATCCCAGCACTTAGGAAGGCAGAGGTGGGCAGATCACTTGAGGTCAGGAGATCGAGACGAGCCTGGCCAACACAGTGAAATCCTGTCTCTACGAGAAATACAAAAATTAGCTCGGTGTGGAGGCACGTTCCTGTAGTCCCAGCTACTCGGGAGGCTGAGGCACGAGAATCGCTTGAACCTGGGAGGCAGAGGTTGCAGTGAGCCAAGATCATGCCACTGTGCTCCAGACTGGGCGACAGAGTGAGACTCTGTCTCAAAAAAAAAAAGAAAAAAAAAAGAAAATGCAAAAATCTTTAGTGTACATCTCAATGAATGTTTAATTTTTATATTTGCATATACCTGTGTAATCACTACCCAGTTCAACACATGAAACATTTCAGACATCACAGAAGCCTCCCATGTACCCGTTTTCTTAAGCTTTTAAATGAAATAATTATATAAAACAGTACAGTACCTTGGACACACAGCACATATTCAACTAGTTCCCTCCTCTTTACTTTTTAAAAATTTTATTTATATATCTATTTATTGAGATGGAGTTTCGCTCTTGCTGCCCAGGCTGGAGTGCAATGGTGTGACCTTGGCTCACGGCAACCTCCGCCTTCCAGGTTCAAGTGATTCTTCTGCCTCAGCCTCCCGAGTAGCTGGAATTACAGGCACCTGCCACCATGCCCAGCTAATTTTTTGTATCTTTAGTAGAGATGGGGTTTCACCATGTTGGCCAGACTGGTCTTGAACTCCTGACCTCGTGATCCACCTGCCTCGGTCTCCCAAAGTGCTGGGATTACAGGCATGAGCCACCGTGCCCAGCCTCCTCTTTACTTCTTTAAATTTCAAGAGAGACGGGTATTATAGTAAAAAAGTAACTTTTTTTTTTTTTTTCAGGATAATTCTAAACAAGTAAATGCCTAGGCCGGGTGCGGTGGCTCACGCCTGTAATCCCAGCACTTTGGGAGGCCGAGGCGGGTGGATCACAAGGTCAGGAGATCGAGACCATGGTGAAACCCCGTCTCTACTAAAAATAGAAAAAATTAGCCGGGCGCAGCGGCAGGCGCCTGTAGTCCCAGCTACTCGGGAAGCTGAGGCAGGAGAATGGCGTGAACCCGGGAGGCGGAGCTTGCAGTGAGCCGAGATTGCGCCACTGCACTCCAGCCTGGGCAACAGAGCAAGACTCCGTCTCAAAAAAAAAAAAAAAAAAAAAAAAAAAAAAAAAAAAAAAAAAAAAAACAAGTAAATGCCTAGACATACTGCAGTTCTTTTCCTAATCTCATTTAACCTATTCTCTAGACGTATTTTGAAAAAGCAGCACTGAACAGACCTGAAAAGAAGGCTCAGCGCAAATGAGACATAAGGCCAAAGTAAAATTAAATTTTTGCCTTTTGACTTTGAGCCAGGCAAAGCATAGAGGGATTAGGAATGTAACAGTTTCAAGCTAAATCCTTGGTAAAGCATTGTGACCAATGAAATTTCTCTGAAATATGCACTCAAATCCTAGCCAGATACATTCCTGAAATGTTGCTTATGGCCACCACAGCACCCGTTTTCATGAGGATTTGCCTCACATTTAAAAAAGCTCTTAATATCCTGACCTATGATGAATTCATGTCCTTTTCCTTGTTTTAGAAGAGTAGACTGCGTGAAGGAGACAATCAGAACCCTTTAGTTATTAGGAAATGAGCCCAGAGTGCCTAAACTATCAAGAAATAATACAAGAACCGAAGTTTACATTTGTGATAGTCTGAAAAGTAATTTATGCTGAAACTTAACTACCCCCTTCCAAAGTTTGGTTTGGCAGTGCTTCTTTAGTTCAGTATTCATACTGGGCTTTTGAGACGGAGTCTGGCTCTGTCGCCCAGGGCTGGAGTGCAGGTCTCGACCGCCCACCTGCAAGCCTGCTTCCTGGGTTCATGCCATTCTCCTGCCTCTTTAGCCTCCCAAGTAGCTGGGACTACAGGTGCTCCGCCACCACGCCTCCGCTAATTTTTTGTATTTTAGTAGAGACGGGTTTCACCGAAAGTTAGCCAGGATGGTCTTGATCTCCTGACCTTGCCATTTGCCCATTCCCAAAGTTGGATTACAGGTGGTTCACTGCTCGGGCCTTTTCTTTTTTTTTTTAAAAATAGGGTCTCACTCTGTAGCTCTGTAGCTCAGGCTGGAGTGCAGTGATGTGATCATAGATCACTGTAACTTCAAACTCTTGGGCTCAAGCAATCTTCCCACCTCAGCCTACCAAGTAGCTGGGACTACAGGTTGGCACCACCATGGGCTATTGTTTTGCTTACTTTAGACATAGGGTGTTGCTATGTTGCCCAGGCTGATTGCAAACTTTGACCTCAAGCAATCATTCCACCTCAGCCTTCCAAAGAACTGGGTTTATCTGCGCCCATATACTTGGGCATATTTTGATGAAAGAAAATAGTATGAAAAAGTCATAGAAGACAGCACCACTGCACTCTAGCCTGGTCAACAAAGTGAGACTCTGTCTCTTTTTAAAAAAAAAAAAAAAAAAAAAGTCATAGAAAACTTGAGAACAATTATGAAGAGTAAGTTCTAGAATATAGTGATACTGGTGCCAAGCAGGTGAAGGGAGAAATAACTGATCTTTTTTTTGAACACTGTTTAATTGGTCACTTCAATTGATCACATATTCTGAAAGAAGAAACTGGAAGATCTGTAAAAGTCCTAACAAGGCTTCTCACCCTCACTGCAGTGCTTCTGTTCCCAATGTCAGACATCATTTAAGTTTGGAAAAGCAGGGAAAGGGAGAAGAAGGAAGAGATTAAATACACACATACTTCAAACTAAACATAACTTTCTTTTTTTTTTTTTTTTTGAGACGGAGTCTCGCTCTGTCGCCCAGGCTGGAGTGCAGTGGCTGGATCTCAGCTCACTGCAAGCTCCGCCTCCCGGGTTCACGCCATTCTCCTGCCTCAGCCTCCCGAGTAGCTGGGACTACAGGCGCCCGCCACCTTGCCCGGCTAGTTTTTTGTATTTTTTAGTAGAGACGGGGTTTCACCATGTTAGCCAGGATGGTCTCGATCTCCTGACCTCGTGATCCGCCCGTCTCGGCCTCCCAAAGTGCTGGGATTACAGGCTTGAGCCACCGCGCCTGGCCAACATAACTTTCATTTCTACCTTGGTCAGTCCTAGGCTCCTGCTCTCTACTTCAAGATGTTTAGCCAATGATGGGCAATAAATAAATAAATAAATAAGAAAAAGAAAGATGCTGCTGTTTGCTAAGTGAGTCACACATCCTACTTTGAATGCTTCATGGCTCTTAAATGAATCATTTCAAAGTACAGGATTGTTCAACAAATAAATACAACCACAGCAACAGTAGCTCATATGCTGCATGTGTGAGCAAGATAATTTATAGAGGAAAAACAAGAACAGAAAACTTTCCCCCAAAATACTCAAAGATAAAATGTGTCAGGGGAATGAAGGAGGACAAACTGAACAGAGGGGCGGGGACAACCCACCAGACTGTACCTAAGGTAAATTCATTTGTCTACGGATTGAGGAATTTTCTGTTTTGGGAAGGCTGTTGGAATATCTTAAAGATTCTGACAGTTTAACAAATAAGTCCACTGTATAAAGAAAAGGAATTTTGAAAGCAGAGATATTATTTGATAGTTGGTCTAGCTGCCATGCTGCTACTAGAATGTAAGCTCCTCAAGAACAAGAATCTCTCCATTTGCTTGTTTATGGACAAATCCCAAGCACCTAGAAAAGTATCTGTACACAGTAGGTGCTTAATATTTGTTGAATAAATGCCAACTAGCATGTCTCACTAAAGTGTTACAAAGAAACCCCAACCGACAAAACTTTTGCCCATGTGGGCCGGGCGCAGTGCCTCACGCCTGTAATCCTAGCACTTTGAGAGGCCGAGGTGGGTGGATCACCTGAGGTCACGAATTCGAGACCAGCCTGGCCAACATGGTGAAACCCTGTCTCTACTTAAAAAACAAAAAAATTAGCTGGGTGTGGTGGTACGCACCTGTAATCCCAGCTACTTGGGAGGCAATGGCAGGAGAATTGCTTGAACCCGGGAAGCGGATGTTGCAGTGAGCTGAGATCGTGCCACTGCACTCCAGCCTGGGGGACAAGAGCGAGACTTCATCTCAAAAAAAAAAACAAAAAACAAAAAAACTTTCGCCCATGTGTGCAATGGTGGGACAAATCTCATTGTCCATATCCAAAAGGACAATTGGTATCTACCTTAAACACCAACTTTTTCCTACAGAACCAGAGGCTGGGCCCAGACAGGACCAAGAATACCCTAACGCAAGGATGCAAGAAGATCAGAGTAAGAAACAAATAGAATTTCAAAAATTGTAACAACAGGAAAAAGACAAAATGGCAGCAACGCAGATTTAAATCATTAGGAAGGATTTGACTCTGGGGGTGGGGTGGGTTTGAAATCATTCCCAAAGGAGATTTTAAAGGAATGTAAAATACATTACCTTTCTGTCCTCTTGTCCTTGTTTATGATTTTATTTTCTCCTATTCTTCTATTAACACTTTCTACCGGGGTCAGTCTCTTACTGATCTGCAAAGCCTACTTGTTTTCAATTTTGTGCCACCACGCACATTCCCTTGTTCCTTGACATGCATTCCTCTCTCCATCGTTTATTGGAATCCTACCATTTTTCTAGACGCAGTTGAAATCCAATAGCTTTTTGAAAGTTTCTCTAATGATTCCAATCTTCAGTGATTGATCTTTCTTGAACTTGTATAGTATTCAAATGGAAATTTATTTATAAATTATATATATAGAATTTTAGGCTATACGGTCTCAGTTTTTATCTTTTTTTTTTGAGGCAGAGTTTCACTCTTGTTGCCCAGGCTGGAGTGCAATGGCATGATCTCGGCTCACTGCAACCTCCGCCTCCCAGATTCAAGCAATTCTCCTGCCTCAGCCTCCCTAGTAGCTGGGATTATAGGCATGTGCCACCAGGCTCAGCTAATTTTGTATTTTTAGTAGAGACGGGGTTTCTCCATGTTGGTCAGGCTGGTCTCGAACTCCCGACCTCAGGTGATCCACCCGCCTCGGCCTCCCAAAGTGCTGGGATTACAGGCGTGAGCCACTGCACCCGGCCTGTTTTTATCTTTTTAAAGTAGACAGTATGGGAGGCGCAGTGGCTCACACTTGTAATCCCGGCGCTCTGGGAGGCTGAGGAGGGAGAACTGCTTGACCCCAAGAGTTTGAGACCAGTCTGGGCAACAAGGTGAAACCCCAGCTCTACCAAAATAAAAAAAAAAAAAAAAAAAAAAAAATTAGCCAGGTGTGGTGGTGTGTGCCTGTAGTCCCAACTAGGAAGGCTGGGGTGGGAGGATCACTTGAACTGGAGGCAGATGTTGCAGTGAGCCAAGATTGCACCATCGCACTCCAGCCTGGGCAACAGAACAAGGCTGTCTCAAACAAAGTAGACTGTAAACTACTAGAGGGTTAAAAACATGTCTCACACTTATTTTTTATCCTTCTCACCTGCCCCACCTCTGGGCTTGCCCAGTTTGGTACTCAATAAATCCTTGCTTCATTGATTAGGTCAATTTTATATAGTGACATGAGAGTAAATGTTGAGAAGCTTTATCACTCTTGTATTCTCAGATCTTAACATGGCACACTTTCAGAAAGATCTGATGGCTTTCCAACTCCATTTGCAAAGTAAATTTCACTTTTCAAATCAGTGAGAATTAGTGTATCCTCTTCCCTACTTTTTTTTGATACTTTTTATTCCCTTTCTTATAGAAAGGTACCTAAGACAATTACAGTATGCTAGAGTTACATCACTGTTGTATGAAAGGACACTGGTGCCATGGTCTTTGTGGGTTAATTCACTTTCTTAGGGTATCTGATTCCAGCTCTGAATTTTATTACCAATTAAAATGCCCTGTGTGGCCAGATGCGGTGGCTCACACCTGTAATCCAGCACTTTGGGAGGCTGAGGTGGGCAGATCACTTGAGGCTAGGAGTTTGAGACCAGTATGGCCAACATGGCAAAACCCTGTCTCTACTAAAAATGTAAAAATTAGCTGGATGTGGTGGTGCATGCCTGATAATCCCAGTTACTTGGGTGGCTGAGGCACAAGAACCACTTGAACCCAGGAGGTGGAAGTTGCAGTGAGCTGAGATCGCACAACTACATTCCAGCCTGGGCGACAGAGCAAGACTCTGTGTCAAAATATAAACTAAACTAAACTAAAATACCCCGTGCAAAAAAATGTGAATTTATAAGCCATTCCCTTTTAAGTTCCTTCTTCACTCCCCAAACCACTAGTGGCAATTGTAACCCCATCTTTCTGAGCATTTTCTTTTAAGGTCCCAATTATTTGAATTTTACAGGGAGAATATGAGCATCTCATAGGTGCCAAACAGTGTCAAGCACTGGATTCCTCCTTTAAAAAACTGTACACTCCAGTATCTGACAAAAGGAAAAGTATATTACAATCCAATCAACAAACTAGTTAGAGGGGAACAGAAGAAGAATATTAAACCCATAGTCAACACTGAGTTGTTGGGTCTTCATTGTTATGATCTGGGTTTAATATCAATGCATTATTATTCTACATCAAACTTGTCCAACCTTCGGCCTGCAGACCACATGCAGCCCAGAATGGCTCTCAACATGGCCCAACACAAATCTGTAAGCTTTCTTAAAACATTATCAGATTTTTTGGCAATTTTGTTTTTGTTTAGTTCATCAGCTATCGTTAGTGTTAGTATATTTTTACATGTGGCCCAAGACAAGTCTTCTTCCAATGTGGCCCAGGAAAGCCAAAAGATTGTACACCTCTGTTTTACATTATACAGACCAATGGTATAACTATTACTCTAAGTATCCTAAGTTTTAAGTACTCAGCCATACTGCAACACTTGCTTCTATTTTGGTTCCTTGTTCCTTCCTCCTGACAAATGTGAAAATTCATGAGCCCCATGGGTCACGTCTTTTGCCAAGTAAGTTGCAGGTGCCCAATAAATCACAGCAAAAAGGAAACTGAGCTCCAAAGGTCATTTAGGCCAACTCCATCAGGGACTGGGCAATGTAGGAAAGAGGGTGGCAAACAGAATTTCTTATCAGTTTGGGTTAAAAAAGATTAGTTTTGTTTGTTTTCAAATGTTACTTATTATTTGATGGGATTGAGAAATATAACCTCATGATAGGTATAGATACACTTTAGCCAAAGTCTTAGTCATCTCAGTTTCTGCTATGAGATTCCTAAACACCACAGTCAAACCAAAGTGTAATTCTTTGCTCGCTCTTCTCTCGTGCTCTTTTTTTAGGGGGGAGGGGGGACAGAGTCTTACTTCATCACCCAGACTGGAGTATAGTGGCATGATCTTGGCTCACTGCAACTTCTGCCTCCCAGGTTGAAGTGATTCTCGTGTTTCGGCCTCCTGAGCAGCTGGGATTACAGGTGTATGCCACCACACCCGGATAATTTTTATAGTTTTAGTAGAGATGGGGTTTCACCATGTTGGCCAGGCTGGTCTCGAACTCCTGACCTCAAGTGATCCACCTGCCTCAGCTTCCCAAAGTGCTGGGATTACAGGCGTGAGGCCCTGTGTCTGGCCCCCTTCTCTTTTTAATAGTACTCTTATGACTTATTTCAATAAGGCTATTGTATTAGCCTGTTCTCACGCTGCTAATAACGACATACCCAAGACTGGGTAATTTACAGAGGAAAGAGGTTTAATGGACTCGCAGTTCCACATGGCTGGGGAGGTCTCACAATCATGGCAGAAGGCAAAGGAGAAGCAGAGTCACATCTTACATGGCGGTAGGCAAGAAGTGTATGTGCAGGGGAACTCCCCTTTATAAAACCATCAGATCTAGTGAGATTTATTCACTATCACGAGAGCAGCATGGGAAAAACCTGCTCCTCATGATTCATTTACTTCCCACTAGGTCCCTCCCACAACACATGGGGATTATTACAATTCAAGGTGAGATTTAGATGGGGATACAGCCAAAGTATATTAGCTATAAACTATAAACTATCAGTCCTGAGAAGATTGTTGTCAATTAATGCCTTGTATAACTGGATTGCTTAGGAGAAGGGAGAGTAAGGCAGTGAAAGGGAGGGGGCAATAGGTTTGAGGAAGACATTATTGGTTTCTTAACCCAACACCCATTTTTCAACCATTTTCTCTTGCTTGCCTCTCACTATAAAGGCTGAAAAGTGAGATATTCCTTTTTCCTATGCAGCTGGTATTAAACCTGTCACACAGTTCAGGCCAATAAGACAATGAAATCCACCGTGGGGTGGGTGGAGGATGGCACTTCTGAGTAAGGCTTTTGTCTCCTTATAAAAGGGAAAGCCAGAACAAGAGAGTTCCTGATGCTACCTGCCCCTTATTTCTTTCCCATCCTCTGATAGTGAAGCAACAGGCATGAGGATTAAAAGGTAAAAGCTAAAAATGGTACAGCAGAGAGAAAGAACCCAGGTCCTTGATAAACTTGCTTAGCTGCTGAAATAGTCCTAATTCTAGACACCTTGTGTTATAAGTGTTGACACAGTTTTGTTTTGTTTGTTTTGAGTCTTGCTCTGTTGCCCAGGCTGGAGTGCAATGGCATGATCTCAGCTCACTGCAACCTCCGCCTCCCTGGTTCAAGCGATTCTCCTGCCTCAACTTCCTGAGTAGCTGGGATTACAGGCACGTGCCACCATGCCCAGCTAATTTTTGTATTTTTAGTAGAGACAGGGTTTCACCATGTTGGTCAGGCTAGTCTCCAACTCCTGACCTCGTGATCCACCCACCTTTGCCTCCCTAAGTGCTGGGATTACAGGTGTGAGCCATTGTGCCCGGCCTGTGTTCACAAAGTTTTAAGCTACTATTAGGTATTTGCATCTGAAACCATTCCTAACCAATATATGATTTTCAGTATGTATAGATTCTGCTTCATTTTCTATCTAACGAACTTAGAAATGGAATATACAAGAAAGTATTTTATTCTACATCTTCATGAATATTTATCAGTTGCATCTTAGTGCAGAATTCTGTTTTCTTTTTCACATAATATACCAAATAAATTCTATCTCATCATCACCTATTGCCCCAAGTTTCCTTAGAAACAATGGCTATACACTGGGCTTCTGGGAAGAACAAGATAGTAAGAGAGTGGCACCTTATAATGCTGCTTTGGAAACTGAGGCAGTTAAAGATCACTCCTCACTAAAGAATGGAGTTTCAGATTGGAGTAACATATTTTCTTTTTTTTTTTTGAGACGGAGTCTCGCTCTGTTGCCCAGGCTGGAGTGCAGTGGCATGACCTTGGCTCACCGCAGCCTCCGCCTCCCGGGTTCAAGCAATTCTCTGCCTCAGCCTCCCAAGTAGCTGGGACTACAGGTGCGTGCCACCACACCCAGTGAATTTTTGTATTTTTAGTAGAGACGGGGTTTCACCATGTTGGTCAGGCTGGTCTCAAATTCCTGACTTCAGGTGATCCACCCACCTCTGCCTCCCTAAGTGCTGGGATTACAGGCATGAGCCACGACGCCCTGGCCTGGAATAACACTTTCTTGTTCCTCACTGCCCCTCTTCCTAAATACCTAATGTTTGGTTTTTTTTTTTGAGACAGAGTTTCACTCTTGTTGCCCAGACTGGAGTGCAATGGCAGGATCTCGGCTCACAGCAACCTCTACCTCCTGGGTTCAAGTGATTCTCCTACCTCAGCCTCCCGAGTAGCTGGGATTACAGGCATGTACCACCATGCCTAGCTAATTTTGTATTTTTATTAGAGACGGGGTTTCTCCATCTTGGCCAGGCCGGTCTTGAACTCCTGATCTCAGGTGATCCCCCTGCCTCAGCCTCCCAAAGTGCTAGGATTACAGGCGTGAGCCACCGCGTCTGGTCTGTTTGGCTTTTTATCAAACTCCAGGGCACTCTCGGGAACTATGTTTAAGAATTAACAAGGACAGATCCATTATCTTTCCTTAGATGGCAGCTACTTACTTGGATGGATTAAATGCTCAACACACTTTAAAGGACCAGTGTCTAGCAGGCAGAGAAATCCCAGCAGCAATTCAGCCAGGCCTGGTCCTGTGTCAGTTACTTGGCTAATTGCTTTCTCCACTGCTCTTGCCTAATGGTAGACCTTTTAGTATTCTACTTTCCAGATGTAGCCACTTAGCTGGGGTAACATTAAAGTCCCCAAAGGGATAACTTTATTTCTTAACAAAGCAAGAAAAGGTTCTTTTTAAAACAAAATAATTATCACACAGCCCTATTAAGTTCTTGTTGACATTATACATTTCTATTTTTCAATCTCATCTCTCTTCCTAAATTCTTATTAGGATGTTATGAGGTACAAAATCCTTGAAAAATATATCAAATACTTTTATCTTCTAATTTGCTACACATTAAGTGTTACAATCCCTGGATCTCACAAATGGGTGGGAAGGACAAAGTTACAGAGTGAAAAGTATGAACCTACTACATTGTGGTTTGGCTTGAGCTGCTGAAAATTTCACCGTGGAAAAACAATACTGTAAATACTTCCTGATAATACAGGAGTTTTAAAATTTTGAATGCTTACAATGCATTCAGAGTAGAGCACATACAAGTCAGTACCGAAACCACAATAACGAAAACTCTGCCCTGATCTTTAAGGCTTTATGCAATTTAGTACTGTAATAGTCAAGCCAAAAGAAAATATATAACTGGAAGGTGAGGAGGGGGAGAGAAAGAAAGCATGGTTCTAAAACTGTCTCTAAACTCATCTCTAAACTTGGTCCAAGTTTACAAGGAGATTACGCACACACACTCTCTCTCTCTTTCTCTCTCTCTCCCTCTCTCACTTTAAAAAAATTGCAAAATACAGTATTAAGCTTTTGTTTTAAACAAGCTATCAAAGCTTAAGGGCCCAGGGACTCAGAAACCACAGAAGAGGTTGCAGCCTGGTCAAGAAATAGGCAACGATAAAGACTCAAATAGTTTGGCAGGTCTTCTATATAAACCATAAACTGGTCGAGTGCTCTAATTCTGCCCTGCCATCTTAATTTAATGCAGCAAAGAATTCTTAGCATAATTTGTTGACATATTCATCTGATTATCTTTGTGTCTAACCAGGAAAGTTCTGATAAGCTATTTTGACACAGGCAAATGGAAAACTTCCATTTTGGATGTTTGCTTTTTAACCATAAGTGATATTTTTTAGAATGCTGGCCACAGACTAGAGGTCTACACTAAAAGAAGGTGGGCAGGCAGGGGAAAAGAATGAAACTGCAGCTAAGCACTGTGGCTCATGCTGGTAATCCCAGCTACTTGGAAGGCTGAGGCAGGAGGATCACCTGAGGAATTTGAGACAAGCCTGGGCAATATATATTGAAATCCTGTCGCTTAAAAAATTTAAAGATTAGCCAAGCATGGTGGCACATGCCTGTAGTCCCAGCTACTTGGGAGGCTGAGAAAGAGAGAGAAAGGAGGATCCCTTGAGCCCAGGTGTTTGAGGCTGCAGTAAGCTATGATTGTGCCACTGCACTCTGGCCTGGGCAACAGAGCAGGTCTCCATGTCTCTAAAAAAGAAAAAAAAAAAAAAAAGGAATCTACACTGCCTAACAGTAACACTTATCCACATACTTATAGACAGTCCAACACAGAAGAACATCAGCAGCTGGGGAAATTGTCTTGTTCCTATCTCATCTCCTGTTGCTCTCCATCACAGTATTAAACTACTTGAATTTTTTCTGAACATATCATGCTGTTTCATTCTCTTGCAACTGCTATTCTCTTATACATGGAATGTTCTTCTCTACTTTCTCTGGGAAACTTCTATTTACCTTTCAAAACCTGTTAAAGCATCATTTCCTCCAGGAAGCCTTCTCTGATGTTTACCAGAATTCTCAGTACTTGCAAATATGTATATTATTATACTTATCATATTAGAATGTGATTACATTTTCATGTGTCTGTCTCCCCTATAAGGCAGTGAATACTTTCATGTCTTATACATCTCTCTGTCACTAGTACCTAGCATGGTGTATAGCACATTGTAGACGTTCAACTTTTTTTTTTTTTTTTTTTTTGAGACAGAGTCTCACTCTGTTGTCCAGGCTGGGGTGCAGTGGTGCGATCTCGGCTCACTGCAACCTACCTCTGCCTCCCGGGTTCAAGGGATTCTCCTGCCTCAGCCTCCTCAGCAGCTGGGGCTATAAGTGCGTGCCACCATGCTCAGCTAACTTTTGTATTTTTAGTAGAGACAGGGTTTCACCATATTTGCCAGGCTGGCCTCCAACTCCTGACCTTGTGATCTGCCTGCCTCGGCCTCCCAAAGTACAAGGGATAACAGCTGTGAGCCACCGCACCTGGCCGGTCAAATATTTTTTATTGAACTGAACCGCCTGGCCGTTCAAATATTTTTTATTGAACTGAACCCACAAAGGCTTATGAGGGTCTGAGACTGAATTGAGAAAATTATTCATGGACTAATTTCTGGAAACCTGAACCCAGGCTTCCTCAAGGTTAGAGATACCAGGCAGAATACATAAATAATAAAATCAAATCAAATACCTTGATTTTATTTTTACAAGGGATTTGTGTGCACTAAGTCTCTCATGAGAGACATTTGGGAAAACCCATGTTCAATTTTTGATTATGGTCTAAAATGATAACAAATTGTTCCAATTATATAGAACCTGTCACTCTATTATATCATAATGTAGACAAACCAGGAAGTGCTAATGGGATCCTATTAACCTTCATATCACATTACAACAGCCTAGGGGAAGACAGGAGAGAAAGGATAAATACAAAGGCCATTAAACATACTGATGGGTGTCAGGCAGGAGCTAAGAGGTTGGAACTTCCAGTCCTCACCTCTAGGTAACAACTCACTACAATATAGCAATTGCAGATTTCAAGCACAGTATGGTAGGCCGATAATGCCTCCAGTATAGACCTGTCCTGCCAAAATACAGCATACCAGGTGGCTTAAACAGAACTTTATTATTTCTCAGTTCTGGAGGCCAGAGGTGTTACCAGGGTTGGTTTCTTCTGAAGGATGTCAGTGAGAATGTGTTTCATGCCTCTTCTAGCTTCTGGTGGCTTGCTGGCAGTCTTTGGCATTCCTTGACTTGTGCAGCATAAATCCAGTCTTCACACAGTGTTCTCCCTGTATGTTTGTGTGTCTATGTCCAATTTCCTCTTTTTATAGGACACCAGTCATATTGGAGTAGGGCCCCACCTTATTTCAGTATGATCTCATAATAACTAATGCCATCTGCAATGACCCTGTTTCCAAATAAGGTCACATTTTAAGGTACCTGGGGTTAAGACTTCATGATAAAAATTCAGTTCAATCCATAACAGCTCACAAAGATATATCAATGTCCGAATTCTTAGAAGCTGTGAATATTACCTTATATGGTGATTAAATTAAGGTCTTTGAGATTAGGGGATTATCCAGACGGGCCCTCAATGCCATCACAAGTGTCCTTATAAGACAGCAGCAAAGGGAGATTAGATACACACAGAGAGGAGAAGGCAATGTGAAGAAAGATGTAGAGATTGAAGTGATGTAACCACAAGTCAAGAAATGCTGGCAGCAACCAGAAGCTGGAAGAGGCAAGGAAAGGATTCTCCTGGAAAGCCTTCTCAGGAGGATACGGTCCTCTTCAATACCTTGGTTGTGGGCTTTTGGCCTCCCAAACTGTGAGATAAAAAAAATTTCTTTTCTTTCAAGCCACCTAGTTTGTGGTAATTTGTTATAACATCTACTGGAAACTAATATACATATTATCTTTTCATAATTTAAACATAATTATTTCCATTCTAAGAGCAGCAGAGGAGCAGGCAGATAACAGACAATAGGTGACAAATTCCAAGCAATTATACCCATATCCACAAACCCCTGTTACTAGCATTTTAAAAGGGAAAGCCAGGCACAGTGGTGTGGGCCTGTAGTCCCAGCTACTCAGAAGACCGAGGATGGAGGATCATTTGAGCCGAGAAGTTTGAGTCCAGCCTGGGCAACACAGTGAGACTCCATCTCTTTAAAAAGAGAAAAAAAAAGGGAGCAGGGAGACAAATCCACACTGAAGTATCACCACCACAGCAAAAGAAACTACAGAGTACGTCACATTAGGTAAGGGTGAACACTATTACATGGCTCTCTAATTTTTTTTACATAAAAAATGTGTTTTGGTCAGGCACGGTGGCTCACGCCTGTAATCCCAGAACTTTGGGAGGCCGAGGTGGCCAGATCACCTGAGGTCAGGAGTTCAAAACCAGCCTGGCCAACATGGAGAAACCCAGTCTCTACTAAATATACAAAAATTAGCTAGGTGTGGTGGCGCATGCCTGTAATCCCAGCTACTCAGCAGGCTGAGGCAGGAGAATCACTTGAACCCGGGAGACGGAGGTTGCAGTGAGCTGAGATAGTGCCACTCTGCACTCCAGCCTGGAATACAGAGCAAGACTCCGTTTCAAAAAAAAAAAAAAAAAAGGTGTTTTAAGTTGCAATGTAAAATGCATTTCTTACTCTGATTCATAAACCAAAAGGATTGAGACTTCTGGTTTTTGGCTTGGCATATAAAGAGCTTAGAATAACAGTTGTCACTCTATCCTAACAACAAATAAAAAGCTGAACTGAAAAATCTTAACAACTCTTCATAGATCTATCAGAGAAGTGAGTTCACAGGGCAAACTGCTGTTCCCCAAATTGGCAGATACAGAGCATCACAACCTAAAGGAGCAGACATGAGCTGAAACCTGCATGACAATCAAGTGCCAGGGGAGGAAAACCTGAACTATAATTGATGAAGCTAGAGGCTAAGTGTGGACAAGTCTGAGAGTTAAAAACACCAGGGAGACCCAGTCACACAGGAGCCCCCACACTGTTGTGAGTTTCACCTCCAGGTTCTCCCGGCTTTACTAGGTTCTACGGTGAATATCAGGGGAAATTTCTTATGCTTTTGGCAGTGGGAAAGGGAAAAGTACAGTAATCTCCCCTTACCCATGGTTTCACTTTCCATGGTTTCAGTTACCCATGGTCAACTGCAGTTCAAAAACAGATGAGTACTGGTCGAGTAAGGTGGCTCACACCTGTAATTCCAGCACTTTGCGAGGCTGAGGTGGGAAGACTGCTTGAGTCCAGGAGTTCGAGACTAGCCTGGGTGACAGAGTGAGACCCTGCCTCTATTCAAAATTTTTTTTTTTTGAGATAAAAGTCTCACTCTGTTGCCCAGGCTGGTGTGCAGTGGCACGATCTCAGCTCACTGCAACCTCCGTCTCCTGGGTTCAAGCGATTTTTGTGCCTCAGCCTCTGAGTAGCTGGGATTACAGGCATGCACCACCACAGCCAGCTAATTTTGTATTTTTAGTAGAGACGGGGTTTCACCATGTTGGCCAGGCTGGTCTCAAACTCCTGGCCTCAAGTGATCCGCCTGCCTCAGCTTTCCAAAGTGTTGAGATCACAGGTGTGAGCCACTGTACCCGGCCAAAAAAAAAAAACAACAAAGATGAGTACAGTATAATAAGATATTTTGAGAGAGGGAACACATTTATATAACTTTTATTACAGTATATTGTTATAACTGTTCTATTATTAGTTATTGTTAATCTCTTACTGTGCTGAATTTATAAATTAAACTTTATAATAGGTATGTACATATAGGAAACATAGTATAGTCATCCCTCCATATCCATGGGGGACTGGTTTCAAGACCCCTGAGGATACCAAAATCCACAGATACTGTAGTCCCTGGTATAAAATGGTGTAGTATTTGCATATAAAATGTGCATATCCTCCTATATACTTTAAATCATCTCTAGATTACTTATAATACCTAATACAATGCCTACATATCACTTCATTCGTGTAGATTCAATGTAGTGCTTGGCAGGCAGCAAATTCAAGTTTTGCTTTTTTGAATTCTGCAGAATTTTTTTTCTGAATATTTTTGATCTATAATGGTTTTAATCCATGGATAAGAAACCCATGGATACAGAGGGCTGACTGTATATAGGGTTTGGTACTATCTGGTTTCATGCATCCACTGGGAATCTTGGAATGTATCCTTGTGAATAAGGGGGGACTACTGGAACCATTTTGAAATACCCCAGAGCATTCTTTTCTTCTTTACAAGGCCTGCCCTCAGGAGAAAATACTTTACCAGAGCCTAACTTGCTGCAGTTTTATCATAGACTAACTAACCTGGGAGAAGGATAATACCCAATTCTATCCTAGTCTAGCCATCCTGTCCCATCCAAGTGGGGAAAAGAAAACAAAATGGAGAAGCACTGGTGAAGTTTATATAGTCCAGGGCATAGGCTCACCAAAATACTGAGACCTAATTACAGGACAATAGAACACTTCCAGTTCCCCTCCCTGTCATACCTCATCACAACTCTACTAAGGACGCATTTACCAATTCCTTTTACCCAGTATATCATGTCCACCTTTCAACAGAAAATTGTAAGTCATACTGAAAGGCAAAAGTACACTTTGAAGAAACTGAATAAGCCTCAGAACCAGTGAGATATGGCAGAACTGTCAGAATTAACAGTCTAGGAATTCCAAACACTATGATTAATATCAACAACATATAACAACAATATAAGAAGATAAATGGAAATTCTAAGAAAGAATGAAAAAGAGAAACTTTTAGGCTCCTGAACACATGGAGGTGCAGGAGTGTGACAGGCCCAGGAAGGGCAGGGAAGCGATGCGCCCCTTCCCACCAATGCATCTTCTTATCTGGCTTTCATCCGTATCCTTCGTAATATCCTTTATAATAAACTGGTAAACATCAGCCATCCACAGGCTTTCTCTCTCCACGGAGAGCAGGACAATGTCCTACGACCTCAGAGAGCCAGGAGAGAGCAAGATCAAAGTCAGAAATCCATCTCTGTCCCTACTGCCCACTGGTCTTTTCCAGTCAACACTTCCTCAGCAAATACGTGCCGCATAGCCATGCTGCTCAGAGGTCTCCCGGCTTATATGCAGAAAAGGACCTGTAGCCCAGGATCACAGTAGCAACAATATTCTCATCAAAGCAGCCAGAGTGATACAGCAGAAGGTCAAGAGACAGAAAAAAGCACTAAACCCTGGTTTATAAGAGAGCGGCAGACTTCAAGGGTTGTCTCCTAAGACAACAAGTAAGCTCAAGGGGAAGCTTATAACCAGTAAGCTTCCGAGTGGTGAAAAAAGAGCCTAGCCAGGCCCAAATGGAAAATTTTAAAGAAACAGACAAATATTAAAAGAAATAGTAAATTCAAGATGGGGAGCATTCAAATGTGCAGAGGATGAGCAAGACTTTAGTTAGAAAATAAAATTACTCTTTCTTGCCACTGAGCTTAAGCCAAAAAAAAAAAAAAAATTAAAGAAAAGAAAGCTACTTGGCTGGGCATGGTGGCTCATGCCTGTAATCCCAGTACTTTGGGAGGCCGAGGCAGGTGGATAACCTGAAGTCAGGAGTTCAAGACCAGCCTGGCCAACAAGTGAAACCCTGTCTCTACTAAAAAATACAAGAATTAGGCTGGGTGTGGTGGCTAACGCCTGTAATCCCAGTACTTTGGGAGGCCAAGGAGGGCTGATCACCTGAGGTTGAGAGTTCAAGACCAGCCCCAAATTAGTCGGGTGTGGTGGTACACGCCTGTAATCCCAGCTCCTCGGGAGGCTGAGGCAGAAGTATCGCTTGAACCTGGGAGGCAAAGGTTGCGGTGAACCGAGATTGCACCACTGCACTCCAGCCTGGGCAACAAGAGCAAAACTCCCTCTCGCAAAAAAAAAAAAAAAAAATTAGCTGGTGTGGTGGTGCATGCCTGTAATCCCAGCTACTCAGGAGGCCAAGGCAGGAGAATCACTTGAACCTGCGAGGTGGAAGCTGCAGTGAGCCAAGATGGCACCACTGCACTCCAGCCTGGGCAACAGCAAGATGCAGTCTCAAAAAAAAAAAAAAAAAAAAAAAACCTACTAATACACAAAAAAGCACACTCCAAGCATTAGTTTTTTATACGCAGGGAGTGATGAGTCAGCATTACTCTTGCACCAGAATACACATGCAGGAGGGAAGTCCTATGTGTGTAATAAGTGAGGGTGGGGCTTTAGAAATAAGTCACACTTCACACACCAGAAGACACACTCAGGGAAGAAGGCTTTCTTGTGAAAGGAGTGTGGGCAAGGCGTCTTACAGAAGGCAATTCTCACTGCGTATCAGAAAACCCACTCAGGGGAGAAGTCTTTTGTATGCAAGGAGTGTGGGCAAGACTTTACCCAAAGTCAACTGTGCATGAGAGAACATACTTGGCAGAGAAGCCTTATAGTTGCCAGGAGTGTGGACAAAGGATTAGGTATAAATCATCCTACGATAAGCACTGGAAGGCACACTCAGGGGAGAAGGATTTTTGGGCAGGGAGTATGGGCAAGACTTCAGCTTGAAGATATCTCTTACCAGACACCAGAGGACACACTCAGGGAAGTAACTCTGCTCCTTTAAAAAACTGTAGCCAAGACTGTACACCTTGTTTACGGATATATCATGAAGGCAGAAGGGATCCAGAGGGCTAAGAGAACCTGAACTTCGCCCAACTTATTCCCAGAGATTCTGAGAAAAGAGGTCAAGATTTGGGAAACAAAGATACCAGGTAAGGGGAGAGGATTACCTGGACTCTTGGGGAAATGTGGTCTCTTTGCTACTGAGCTGATATTCCCAGTGTTGTATCTGTGCCATGCCATACTTCCAGGGAATGTTCTTAGCCAGTGGCTGTGGGTGTGGCACTGAGAGCCTCACTAACCTCCTTAGATAGCCCAGCAGTCTAGGACCCCTCCACCAACCCTTCCCTCCCTTTGTTCTTCCCTCTGGCAGCTCTCCCAACTTTCCTTAGTGCTATGGTTTGAACAATGTTGTCCCTTACAAAATTCATGTTGAAACCTAATCACCAATTTAACATTATTGAGAGAATGTTTAGGACGTAGTTAAGTCATGAGGATGGAACCTTCATGAATGGCACTGGGTACCCTTATAAAAGGATTGGCAAAGGATTTGGCATCACTTTACCCTTTCCTCCAACTGCCATGTGAGGACACAGAGTTCCTCTCCTCTGGAGGATGTTGTGTCAAGACACCATCTTGGAAGCAGAGAGCAGACCTTGTCAGACAACCAAATCTGCTGGCGCCTTGATCTTGAACTTCCCAGCTTCCATAACTATGAGAAAATAAATTTCTGTTCTTTATTAAATAAATAAATAAATAAGAAACGCTACAGATAAAAAATACTGTAACAGAAATGAAGAATCCCGGCCAGGCATGGTGGCTCATGCCTGTAACCCCAGCATTTTGGGAGGCTGAGGTGGGCGAATCACTTGAGGTCAGGAGTTCAAGACCAGTCTGGCCAACATGGTGAAACCCCCATCTCTACTAAAAATATAAAAGTTAGTTGGGTGTGGTGGCGCACGCCTGTAGTCCCAGCTACTCAGGAGGCTGAGGCATGAGAATTGCTTGAACCCAGGAGGTGGAAGTTGCAGGGACCTGAGATCGTGCCACTGCACTCCAGCCTGGGCGACCAAATGAGAATTTGTCTCAAAAAAAAAAAAAAAAAAAAGAAAAGAAAAGAAATGAAGAATGCCCATGATGGGCTTAATAGTAGACTGGACACAGCCGAGCAAAGAATCTTTGAACTTGAGCTGGGCGTGGTAGCATGTGTCTGTAGCTCCGGCTACTTGGGAGGCTGAAACCAGAGGATCACTTGAGCCCAGGAGTTTGAGACCAGCCTAGGCAACATAGTGACACAGTGAGACCCTGTCTCTAAAAACAAAGAATCTCTGAACTTGAGGATATGACAACAGAAACTTCCAAAACTGAAAAGCTAAGAAAAGAAGAACTAAAAACAACAACAAAATATCCAAGAACTGTGGGACAAATACAAAAGGCATAATATGTGCATAATAGGAGAAAGAAAGAAACAAACACAATATCTGGTATTGCTAAACAATAACTAAAGTGATAACTAAAAATGTCCCTACAAATCAATGTCAGATATCACACTATAAGAACATTAAGCAGGCTATATGCCAAACAAAACAAAACAAAACAAAACAACTACACCTAGATATATCATATTCAAACTTCAGAAAATCAAAGAGAAAGAGAAACATCTTGAAAGAAGGCAGAGGGAAAATCACCTTACCTACAGAGGAGCAAAAACAAGAATTACATCTAACCCTCAGAAACCATGCAAGCAGAGAGTAGAGTGAAAGAGAAAACCCCATCATCTTAGAATTCTGTATCCTGCAAAATTCTTCAGAAGAAAGAAAGGCCATGTTCAGTGTGGCTCACGTCTACAATCCCAGCACGGCGGATGGACTGCTTGAGTCCAAGAGTTTGAGACTAGCCTGGGCAACATAGTGAGACGTCATCTCAATGAAAAATAAACAAAATTAGCCAAGTGTCATGGCGTGTGCCTATAGTCCTAGTTATTTGGGAGGCTGAGGTGGGAGGATCGCTTAAGCCCAGAAGGTTGAGGTTACAGTGAGCTGAGATCACGCCACTGCACTCTAGCCTGGGCAACACGGTGAGATCCTCTCTCAAAAAAAAAAAAAAAAAAAAAAGTGAAGGAAAAATAAAGACTTTCTCAAGCAAACAAAAATACAGAGAAACTGTTGCCCAAAGACTTGCCTTGCCAGAAATCTTAAAATAAGTTCTTTAGAGAGAAGGAAAACGAGCTAGGCATAGTGGCTCATGCCTGTAATCCCAACACTCTGGGAGGCTGAGGCGGGAGGACTGCTTGAGCCCAGGAGTTTGAGACCAGCCTGGGCAATATCTGGAGACCCTATTTCTAACAAAAATAAAAATAAATTAGCTGGGCATGGTGGTGCTCATCTGCTGTTCCAGCTACTCCAGTGGCTGAGGTGGGAGGATTGCTGGAGCCAGGGATGTCGAAGCTGCAGTGAGCTACAACCGTGCCACTGCACCCCAGCCTACATGACAAAGTGAGATACTGTCTCAAAAAAAGAAAAAAAAAAAAATCTGGGATTCGAATCAGCCCTCTCCAACTCCAAGCACACTGGAATCTCTGCCGCTGGAGGTTGCTGTTGGCTTCTGCCCATGCTGTGTGTTGGGATCTGCAGCCCAGCATGGGAGCTTACGAAGGCATCTGGTGGTTTCTCAGTAAGAAAATAGTGTGGATGCCAGACGTAGTGCCTCACGCCTGTAATCCCAGCACTTTGGGAGGCTGAGGCAGGCAGATCACCTGAGGTAAGGAGTTCGAGACCAGCCTGATCAACATGGGGAAACCCTGTCTCTAGTAAAAATACAAAAAAATTAGCCAGGCGTGGTGGTGCCTGTAGTTCCAGCTACTTGGGAGGCTGAGGCACGAGAACTGCTTGAACCTGGGAGGCAGATGGTTACAGTGAGCCGAGATGGTGCCACTGCACTCCAGCCTGGGAGACAGAGCAAGACTCCATCTAAATAAAAAGGGCCAGGCACAGTGGCTCACACCTGTAAGCCCAGCACTTTGGGAGGCCAAGGCGGGCAGTTCACAAGGTCAGGAGTTCAAGACCAGCCTGGCCAACATAGTGAAACGCTGTCTCTACTAAAAATATAAAAATTAGCCAGGCATGGTGGTATACATCTGTAACCCAGCTACTCGGGAGGCTGAGGCAGGAGAATTGCTTGAACCCGGGAGGCAGAGGCTGTTGTGAGCTGAGATCATGCCACTGCACTCCAGCCTGGGCGACAGTGTGAGACTCCATCTCAAAAAAAAAAAAAAAAAAAAAAAATAGCATGGAGTGTGCGTAATTGTGTTTGAGGAAGAGATAGTCACTGTCTCTGTGGTAGTGTCTTTAGGGAACTATCTGTGCCTGGATCCTGGGGAATTATGAAAAAGCAGTCTGCAGGTTTAACAAGAACTCTGAACCTTCTCCCTCTGTAGGATCTTCAATAGAAAGGTCCTGTCCTGAGGAAACACCCAGAGGCACTTCTCTTGCTTGTGAAGCCTGCCAGCACGTGTGTTTTGGTGAGCACTAAGATGCACATGACAAATTATGCGCAATGCCTCAGCACAGTCAAACGGGGTTTTTTCTGTTTGCACTTAACTAGCCTTGGACAGTAGAAGGAAACCTTAAATATTTCCTTCTACTCTCACAAACCCTTTATGTTTTTTTTTGAGACGGAGTCTCCTTTTGCCGGCCAGGCTGGAGTGACACAATTTCAGCTCACTGCAACCTCCACCGCCTAGGTTCAAGTGATCCTCCTGCCTCAGCCTCCTGAGTAGTTGAGACTACAGGCACACACTGCCACACCTGGCTAATTTTTATATTTTTAGTAGAGATGAGGTTTCACCATGTTGGCCAGGCTGGTCTCAAACTCCTGACCTCAGTTGATCCACCTGCCTCGGACTCCCAAAGTGCTGGAATTACAGGTGTGAGCCACCACACCCGGCCTCACAAACGTTTTATCTAATAAAACAAAATTACTGCCAAAAAAAGAAAAAAAGAGACAATGTCAGAGTCGATCAAAAAACAAGACCTAATTGTATATTGTATATAAGAAACTCCCTTTAATACAAAAACACATATAGATGAAAAGTAAAAAGGCCAGGCGCGGTGGCTCACACCTGTAATCCCAGCACTTTGGGAGGCCGAGGTGGGCGGATCACGAGGTCAGGAGATTGAGACCATCCTGGTTAACACAGTGAAACCCCGTCTCTACTAAAAATACAAACAATTAGCCAGGTGTGGTGGAGGGCGCCTGTAGTCCCAGCTACTCGGGAGGCTGAGGCAAGAGAATGGCATGAACCCGCGAGGCAGAGCTTGCAGTGAGCAGAGATCACGCCACTGCACTCCAGCCTGGGCGACAGAGCGAGACTCCATCTCAAAAAAAAAAAAAAAAAAAAAAAGTAAAAAGATAGAGACAGATATACACTAATCCAAAAAAGTTGAGAGTAGCTATATTAATTTTAGAAAGAAAGATATCAGGAATAAAGACGAGCATTACATAATGACAAAATGGTCAATACTCCAAGATGACATACAAATTCTTAATGTAGGCCGGGCATGGTGGCTCACACCTGTAATCCCAGCACTTTGGGAGGTCGAGGTGGATGGATCACTTGAGGTCAGGAGTTCGAGTCCAGCCTGGTCAACATGGTGAAACCCTGTCTCTACCAAGAATACAAAAATTAGCCAGGTGTGGTGGCACACGCCTATAATCCCAGCTACTCAGGAGGCTAAGGCAGAACCATTTGAACCTGGGAGGTGGAGCTTGCAGTGAGCCAAGATCGTGCCACTGCACTCCAGCCTGGACGACAGAGCAAGACTTCATCTCAAAAAAAATAAATAAATAAAAAATAAAAATAAAAATAATTAATGTGTATGTAGCTAACAACAGAACATCAAAATATATGAAGGAAAAACTGACAGAACTGCAGAGAGACATATAGATGATTCTGCTCTTATATTAACAGTTGAGACTTTAACACCCCTATAATCAGAAATGGACATATCCAGCAGGCAGAAAATCAGTAAGGACATAGTTGAACTCAACACCACCATCAATCAACTGGACATAATTAACATCTATAGATTAATTCATCCAACAACAACAACAACAGATTATATATTCTTCTTAATTCACATGGAACATTTTTTTTTTTTTTTTTGAGCCGGAGTCTCGCTGTGTCTCCCAGGCTGGAGTGCAGTGGCGTGATCTCGGCTCACTGCAAGCTCCGCCTCCCGGGTTCACGCCATTCTCCCGCCTCAGCCTCCCAAGTAGCTGGGACTACAGACGCCCGCCACCTCGCCCGGCTAGTTTTTTGTATTTTTAGTAGAGACGGGGTTTCACCATGTTAGCCAGGATAGTCTCGATCTCCTGACCTCGTGATCCACCCGCCTCGGCCTCCCAAAGTGCTGGGATTACAGGCTTGAGCCACCGCGCCCGGCCAATTCACATGGAACATTTACCAAGGTTGACCACATTCTGGGCCATATAACACACCTTAACAGGTTTAAAATAAATCACACAATGTCTGCCTTCTAACTGCAATGGAATTAAAGTAGAAATCAGTGACAGAAAGATAGCTGGAAAATATGAAAAGACTTAGAGATTAAATAATATACTTCTAAATAATACAAGAAGCAAAAAAGAAATCTCCAGAGAAATTAAAAAGTATTTTGAACTAAATGAAAAAGCAACTTATAAAAATTTGTGGGATGCAGCAGAAACAGTGATTAGTGGGAAATTGATAGCAGTGAATAAACATACTAGAAAAGAAAAAGATCTAAAATCAATAATCTAAGCTTCCACCTTAGAAAACTAGGGGGAAAAAAGAGCAAATTAAATCCAAAGCAAGCAGAAGAAAAGAAATAATAAAAATTAGTGTAGGCCAGGGGTGATGTCTCATGCCTATAATCCCAGCACGTTGGGAGGCTAAAGCAGGAGGACTGCTTGAAGCTGGGAGTTTGAGACCAGCCTGGGCAACATTGCAAGACCATGTCTCTATAAAAAATAAAAAAATTAGCCAGGTGTGGTGGTGCTCAGGAGGCTGAGGCAGGAAGATCATTTGAGCCCAAGAGTTGGAGGCTACAGTGAGCTAAGATCACACCACTGTACTACAACCTGGGCAACAAAGTGACACCCTGTCAAATGAATGAATGAACAAAGAAACAGTGGCCAACATGGTGAAACCCTGTCTCTACTAAATACACACACACAAAAAATAGCTGAGCGTGGTGGCGCACGCCTGCAAACCCAGCTACCAGAAGGCTGAGGCAGGGGGATCTCTTGAACCCGGGAGGTATAGGTTGCAGTGAGACGAGATTGCGCCACTACACTCCAGCCTGGCAACAGAGTGAGACTACGTCTCAAAAAAAGAAAAAAAAAAAAAAAAAGACCTACTATAGGCTGGGCATGGTGCCTTATGCCTGTAATCCCAGCACTATGAAAGGTCAAAGTGGGAGGATCGCTTGAGACCAGGAGTTTGAGACCAGCCTGGGGAACATAATGTGACCCTGTCTCTATCAACACCCCCTGCCAAAAAAAGAAAAAACCTACTATAAAGCTACAGTAATTAACACACTGTGGTACTAGAAAAAGAATAGACACATCAATTACTATATATATATATTTTTTTTGAGATAGAGTTCTTGTTCTGGCTGAGGCAGATGGTAGATCTCGCTCATCGCAGTTCACCCCGGTTCATGCCATTCTTCCTGCCTTCACAGCCTCCCGAAAGTGCAGTTGGACTACAGACACCACCACCCGCCTCGCTAGTTTTTTGTATTTTTAGTGGTGAGATGGGCCACCGTGTTAGCCAGGATAGCCCCGGACTTCCCTGACCTCGATCCCGCCTGCCTCGGCCTCCCAAAGTGCTAATTACAGGCTTGACCACTGCGCCCGGCCTATGATGACTTTTAAATAAATTACCCAAAGGCATGATCCATGAACTAAGTAATTGATAAGCTGGACTCGGGTAAAATTAGAAACTTCTGCTCTGTGAAAGACAATGTCAAGAGAATGTAAAGACAAGCTACAGAATGGGAAAGAATGTAAAAGATACACCTGATAAAGGACTGTTATGCAAAATACACAAAGAACTCTTAAAACTGAACAGCAAGAAAATGAACAACCTGATTAAAAAATGGGCAACAGACTTTAGTCAGACACTTCACCAAAGAAAAATACAGATGGCAAACAAGCATATGCAAAGGTGCTCAACATCATGCCATCAGGGAAATACAAATTACTGTTATTATTCTTCTTATTATTATTTTTTTTTTCATTTTTTTATTTTTTTGAGACGGAGTCTCGCTCTGTCACCCAGGCTGGAGTGCAGTGGCACGATCTCGGCTCACTGCAAGTTCTGCCTCCCGGGTTCACACCATTCTCCTGCCTCAGCCTCCCGAGTAGTTGGGACTACAGGCGCCCGCCACCACGCCCAGCTAAATTTTTTTTTTTTTTGTATTTTTAGTAGATACGGGGTTTCACCGTGTTAGCCAGGATGGTCTCGATCTCCTGATCTCGTGATCCGCCCGTCTCAGCCTCCCAAAGTGCTGGGATTACAGGTGTGAGCCATCGCGCCCAGCAGGGAAATGCAAATTAAAACGACGAAATCCATTACACACTTTAATTAGAGTGGCCAAAATCCAAAACACTGACAACGTTAAACGTTGGTAAGGATGTGGAGCAATAAGAACTCTTATTCATTTTTGGTGGGAATGCTAAATAATATGGCCACTTTGGAAGACGGTTTGACAGTTTCTTACAAAACTAAACATAGTCTTACCATAAACATAGTATTACCATATTATCCAGCAATCACACTCATTGATATTTACCTAGATGAACAGAAAACTTATGTCCACACAAAAGCCTGCACATGGATATTTATATACCAGCTTTCTTTACTCATAACTGCCAAATCTCAGAAGCAATTAAGATGTCCTTCAGCAGGTGAATGGATAAATTGTGGTACATTCAGACAATGGAATATTATTCAGCACTACAAAGAAATAAGGTATCAAGCTATGAAAAGACAAGGAGGAAACTTAAATGCATATTACTAAATGAAAGACGCTAGTATGAAGTGGCCTTATATTGTATGATTCCAACTAAACGACATTCTGAAGACGGCAAAACTACAGAGACAGTAAAAAGATCAGTGCTTGCCAGGGGTCAGTGGGAAGTGAGGGATAAACAGGCAGAGTACAAAGGATATTTAGGGCACTGAAATGATTCTGTATGACACTACAATGGTGGATACATGTCATTTTATATGTTGATTGATTGACTGATTTGACAGGAGTTCACGCCGTTGCCCAGGCTGGTGTGCAGTAGCACAATCATGGCTCACTGCAGCCTTGACCTCCTGGGCTCAAGCAATCCTCCCACCTCAGCCTCCTGAATAGCTGGGACTACAGGTGAACATTACCACACCTGGCTAATTTTTATTTTTATTTTTTTGTAGGGACGGGGTCTCACTATGTTGCTTAGGCTGGTCTTGAACTCCTGGACTCCAGCAATCCTCCTGCCTCGGCTTCCCAAAATGTTGAGATTACAGGCATGAGCCACTGTGCCCAGCCTCATTATATATTTGTTAAAACCTACAGAATGTGCAATACCAAGAGTGAATCCTAATATAAAGTATGGACTCGGGTGATAATATGTCAATGTAGGTTCACTGAATGTAACAAATGTACCATTGTGGTTCAGTATGTTGATAGTGGGGGAGGCTAGTGTGTGTGAAGACAGGAGGTATATGAGAACCCTCTGCACTTTTCACTCAATTTTGCTGTGAATCTAAAACTGCTCTAACAAAGATAGTTTCTTAATTTAAAAAAAGCAAAGGAAGAGCATAAACGAAAAAAGAAAAGACTGAAAACCACTAAGTAAATGTGAATAGCTTCTTGCATATTCATTCTCATAGAGTGCTCAGAAAAGAGTCTAAAATTTTAAGCTTGGAGTATCCATTGCTCATTATTCTAATGTTAAGACAGAAAACCAAAGCATAGCAGAAAGTCCAGCTTCCAAGCAGGAACTGTTGTCTCCTTGACAAAGCTTCAATCCAATTATGCCCTAGTCACTAACTTTCCATCACCACCTCCCCTTTGTTTCAGAGAGAGCATACACGACCTTCCGTTCATGCGGTGGAGGAAGAAATTGCTTCCCAGAAAGGCTTAGCCCACTGCATTCTACTAGATAAAGGAAAAACAAAAAGCCACTCCACTCTGACAAGCCAATTACTGTCTATGGAGAAGCAAAATGCCTCCCTTAGGACTATGGGAATAGCCAACAAGGTACAATATGTTTAAACCTTTAACCATGACTCTGCCAAGAGCTGCTATGTATGTGAATACAATCCCCTCATCTCGGCAGTCAAATATGCGTAACTGAAAGTACAAGCCTCCATAAGGCCTTGTCTAGTTATAGCTTCAACTGCATAGAAAGTGAAAGAAGGCTAAAATAAAGTCTCCCCTTTCCACTACTGCAATTATCTAGGTAAAGCCTAGAAGGAAAGAACAGGAAAGACTGAAGAGGGAAAGCTAAAGTGTTGAATATAATATGATATTTTATAAAATATACACAGACATCTAGACCCTTGAAATTTTTAGAGTAACCACTTTTATTGTTCCCTCACAATACATACAACCTGACACTACAGTCTCCCCCTTAGTCCTAAAAAATACCTGAAACTGAAGTAAAATGACAAATGTCTGAAGTTATGAACATAATATAATTTTAAAAATTAATGTGCATAGATTGCCACCATGTAAAAAAAAAGATGTTCACTGAAGTGACAGATATCTATAATACTATTTACCCATTCCGGTATTATACAAACTCCAGGTATATACTACAACTGAGATCTTTAAAACTATCTGAACACCTCTTTTCACTTGATTCAAATAACTATGCCAATGAAAGACCTGTTATTGTCAGTGAGCTTGAGAACAGAGACATAAAATGGAGGTAATGAAAGCTTAGCATTAAAATGCAGTCTTCATTCATCCTGTTAAGCTGTCATTGTCTCTCTGATAACTTCTCAGGAGCCACGCTTTTAGCTCAGTTCTATAGGCTGCTGCCCTGAACCACTTTTTCTTTGCATTTACTTTTTTATAGGAACTCCTGTCGTCACTCACACACACACGCACACACATGCACGCTCACACGCAACTAACTGTTCTATCAGAGGCACCCAGCAAAATAAACAAATGAGATCTTTGGATACCACGAGTGATCATTTTGGTCAGTTACAACCTTACCCAGTGAGGCATTCTCAGTTCTGAAGCCAAGAACTTGGGTTCGTGGTAAGAGATGGAAAAGACAAGACTCTAGTCAGGTATTTCCTGCAGCTGAATACACAGTTAATTGCACATGGTTCACAGACATACAATGAATCATTATCAGAATCAAGAAGGAAAATGTGCTGGGTGCGGTGGCTCATGCCTCTAATCCCAGCACTTTGGGAGGCTGAGGCAGGCGGATCACTTGAGGTCAAGAGTTTGAGACCAGTCTGGCCAACATAGTGAAACCCCGTCTCTACTGAAAATACAAAAATTAGCTGGGCGTGGTGGTGCACATCTGTAGTCCCAGCTACTTGGGAGGCTGAGGTAAGAGAATCCCTTGAACCTGGGAAGTGGAGGTTGCAGTGAGCCGAGTTTGCACCACTATGGTTCGGTGTGGGCGTCAGAGGGAGACTCCGTCTCAAAAAAAAATTAATTAATTAAATAAAAAAATTTAAAAAAAGGAAAATGTGGCACGCGCTTGTAATCCCAGCACTTTCAGAGGCTGAGGTGGGCGGATCACTTGGATCACTTGAGGTCAGGCATTCGAGACCAGCCTGGCTAATATGGTGAAACCCCATCTCTACCAAAAAAATACTAAAACTAGCTGGTTCACACCTGTAGTCTCAGTTACTTGGGAGGCTGAGGCATGACAATTGCCTGAACATGGGAGGCAGGGGTTGCAGTGAGTGAGCTGAGATCGGACCACTGCACTCCAGCCTGAGTGATAGAGCGATCAAAAAAAAAAAAAAAAAAAAGGAAAATGTATGTTTTAAGCAACATTCCAGTGAAAGATAAAAACATTCAGACAATATATACAAAGAATCCCTTTACTGTAAATATCAACTATTAGATGCTCTGGTCTCTTTTGATCCTGTATGTATACTTCTACATATATATATATATGTATTTGTTTTTTTCGTTTGGACACGAAGTCTTGCTCTATCACCCAGGCTGGAGTGCAATGGCACGATCTAAGCTCACTGCAACCTCCGCCTCCCAAGTTCAAGTGATTCTCCTGCCTCAGCCTCCCGAGTAGCTAAGATTACAGGCGACTGCCACCACCCCCAGTTAATTTTTGTAGTTTTAGTAGGGACAGGTTTCACCATGTTGGCCAGGCTGGTCTCCAACTCCTGACCTCAGGTGATCTGCCCGCCTCGGCCTCCCAAAGTGCTGGGATTTCAGGTGTGAGCCACCCGCACCTGGCCACTGCTACATATTTTTATCACTTAAATTATTTCACATAAATATTTCCGTGACTCTACATAGCTAGATATTTTCACTTGCGATGATAAATGAAATCTCCATTGCATTAACACAACACAGTTTCTAATGGAAAAGGAAAAAGCAGATGTGTAGAGGTGCTATGAAGTCAAATAAAGACAGGATGTGAGACCTGAGTGGAGAATTGTATTATTCAACAGGCAAGATCCTCTATGTAGCCATATGCCAAAAATGTCAGAGAATAAGCAAGTTAGCAATCACTGAGCAGATTATACATCTCACTATAGTGTTGTTGTAATCATACCCTAATTCCACCTTAGTCATATTTCCTCTTACCAATAAGTATGGCAGCCACCAGAACAAAATACCCATCCTTTGTATGTGGGAGCTTATGGGCATAAAACTTAAGGCGAGAAAGAAGAAAATATTGATCAGGAAGTAACCTAGCCTAGAATGCACAAAGATGACACCCACAATGCTTCTCTGGGCCTATTAGTAGAGGATGCTGAAGCCATGATTTTAGGTCCCAGTTTTCTAGTTCTGTCAACGTTTCTGGTTGGTCAAAAATTAATTTTCTTTCCTCTTTAGAATCATGTCCTTGCTGCAAAATGATGGTGGTTTACCTCAGAGAGTAGACACATTTCAGCATCATTACCAGGCAGATAAAAAACATTGTAGATTAAGGCTGAGGCAGTTGCAGAAAGATTTCTTCATTTTCATAAGAATTTACACCTTTTTTTTTTCCCCACTCAGGCAGAGCTCAGCTACAGATTTAGCTCTCTCTGGTATGTCAGCTAGATATATAGATCAGTAATAAACTATACAAAAGACTTAGCTGACTGATTTGGACCATTTACCAAAAAAACACTACTTACTCACTTTCTTCTAGGCTAGATGTGGATACTGATGTGCGTATGGAAAATAACAAGGAAGCAATTTAGCAGAGTGGTTAAGAGTGCTGGTCTGGAGTCTAATCATCTGGGTTTGTGTTACAACTCCATCACAAAATACTGAGTAACCCTGTACAAGTTAGTTCTCTGAGCCTTAGTTTTCTCACTGGTAATTCTCCCTCAGAGGTTGCTAGGATTAAATAAAATATCTCTGTAAAGTACTTTGGCACAGTATATGATAAAAACTCAGTGAGCTATAATTATTGTTGCTGTTGCTTCTGTTATATCAATAAAATCAAACAATTTTCATTGTATTTTATTCTCTCCCTTCCCTGTACGCTTTCTGGATGGAAAGATCATTTTCCTGTACCTCATATAAACATATTTCCTCTAAATTGTATATGCATGTATGCATACATGACCTGTTAGTATGCACTAATTGATGGTAACCCTGACAATCATGCTAAGAACTTTCCCTAGGCTAATGTTCACTTTACCACCTGTCAGAGTCAGTTCAGTCTGACAGGTTGGGAAAGTAGTACTGACCCAAGACTGGGAGATTCTCATATTCAGTCAAATCGAGAGGGTAAAGAGACAATATCTCTATGAAAAAGATCCTACTCCGTACCAACGAGCTAGAATTCTAAGCAGACAGGAACCATGAGTCCTAGAACTAAAGAAATCAGTATTTCCCTTCCCCCATATTTTATCAATCTAAATTTTCCAGAGTAGCGAAAGGAGGAAATGGTTCTTTCTTTCTAAATTAAGTTGGTTCCAGTGTTTATTTGGGCTATTCTTAACATTTACACTCCTCAAGTAGCTTCTTTTTTTATTTTTATTTTTATTTTTTGGTAGAGTCAGGGTCTTGCTTTGTTGCCCAGGCTGATCTCAAACCCCTGGCTTTAAGCAATCCTCCTGCCTTGGCCTCCCAAGGTGCTGGGATTACAGGTATGAGCTTCTAGTAAAAGAAGCTGAGATAGCCCAAAATAAAATGCAAAAGTATATCTGCTTATCTTGCATATCCTCATAAACTTCAATATCACCTTTGCTCAGGGACCATTTTACCTAAGCCAGTCCACATCTGTGATCCCCTAACCCCAAATAAAAACGTTCATTTCTTTATGTAGCCAATATCACAGTTGTCATTAAACCAATTCATACTAAAGTGTGAATGACAGCCCCCATAGAGTTCTCCATAGTTTTCCAAGTACTTAGTAATTTACATGAATCTTTAATTAGTATAGAAGTACAAGAGTTTATTTCTGGATGAGGAATCTTTGCACTAATCTTCTTCAATCATATATAAGACTGCCCATGGGAAGAAGGAAGAGAATGAGACTTTATTGTCCTCAACCTATTCAACGGAAAATAGATCAAATGCTCTACTTCCTTTTGCTTTTGCTCAACCCTAATACCTTGATTCCGCAGATACAGCCCATTCAGTGTTCATCTTGTCCTTGCTCCTAATACCTAGAACCAATAAAACTGTCACTAGGCAAGCTAATTCCTATAACATCAGAGAGACTCCCAGCAAAGAAGAAGAAAGGCTGGCCACCTAAATCTCCCTGGATAAATGCTTGGAGTTTTAGATAGAACTTGGAGCTGTGGAGCCTCCCACGTCTTTCTCTCTCCCTTTTTTCCAACAATTTCCAATCACATGCTTATTCTACTCACAACTTTAAAAAATTAGAGGGCTATATGATTCCTACTACACAACATTCTAGAAAAAGTGAAACTATGAGACAGTAAAAAGATCAGTGGTTACCGGAGGTTCAGGAGGGTGGGATGAATAGGTGGAGCACGAGAGATTTTTATGGCAGTGAGACTATTCCATATGGTATTGTTAGAGCAGACACATATTATTATACTTTTGTGAAACCCCACAGAATGTATAGGCAGTGAATACTAATGAAAACTATGACCTTCAGTTAATAATAATGTATTAATGTTTGGTTCAACAATTCTAACAAATACAGCACACAGATGCAAGATGTTAACAATAAAGGAAATTGTGAGTAGGGGTGGAGTGAGGAGGTATATGGGAACTCTCTGTACTCTCCACTCAATTTTTCTATACGCTTACCACTGCTCTAAAAAATAACATCTATTCATTTTTTTAAATAGAGGAAACACTGGTGAATAATCCCCACCAGGTACAAAGGCTAGTAAGAGCCAAGATAAGCTGTATAAAAACGACATAAAAATGTAAAAAATTAGACTATAGGGCTTGATCTCAAACAGTAACTAAAGGACGGTAACTAAAGACAGGAAAGAAGCTTGAGGAAGTGAAGGAAAGAAAGACAACCTCATAGTGGCATTTTATAGTGACTGGTGTGCAAACAACTAAAAACAAATTTATTTCCCTCAGAGAAAGAGAACAGAAGCCAAGACACTTATAAGGGACACTGAGTTTCTCAGCAGAAAAATCACCACCATTAAGCCTCTGGCATACTTATGAGTATCACCCTGATGCCTCTCCCTGTGGCTAAGGAATCAGAGCTTGTCATTGTAACCAAGTCAGCAACCTGTGCTGGTGCCAATCTTTATAGTGGATTGAGCTATTTTTCAGGAAAAGCAAGGGATAATTGCCCAGTATCAAAAGAAGATCTGACCCTTGGGAGGAGAAAGGAGGTGCTCCTTTTGCCACAGGATGATTCTCTCTGGAATAACATAAATGGCTCTTTGAGAGACCATGTCTTTGATAAGCAGCGGTGCAACTCTGACAGCCAATCTGCTGAATGTCGAACAGAGCACTCAGCTTTCTACAATGACTCAAAGGACACGGCAAGGCTGCAGATTTATTCTGCTGACTTTCCCTGCACAGCCACTCAAGTTTTTCAAAGGCAAAAAGGAAGAACTCTTTCCTTTCAATCCAGGGAATTGCAAATTCCACTGGGATTTAAAGACAGAGCTATGTTTGCTCAAAATCTGACATCACTGATGTGAACAACAAGATTTAAAAGCTTGGAATGATGGCTGGCAATTTTAGTAGTTAGAGCAGAAGTTGGTTCGGCACTTCAATCTGCCAGCAGAATCAGCAGTCACACAGGGCACATGGTGTGCCAGACTGGGAATGAGCTAATTTCACAAAATTCATTCTCATTCTCTTTGTACTTTCACATGACAATTGCAAACAGTCCACATTCTTACCAAAGCACAAATACAAAGGTAGCATATTTCACTGCACAAAGAAATTTCAAAATAAAAACACAAAGGCACTGTTACAAAGAGATAAACCTCAAAGCTTCCATCTTTTCTCCATGATGCTTTCCTTCTTGAAATCCTATCCTTAACATGATAATTTTGTGAGACAAAACTTTAAAAAGCAACATCTCCCCACAATAAACTATTAAAACTATTTCTTCTTCACAATTTGTACATCAATTCTGCGAGATGAGATTTTGAAACAGAAAACCATTCTACGCATTCTACCTCAAAAGTAACATCCATGTACTATGATTTAAAGGACAAGCTCTCTGTGGTTAAATAGATTCAACCCCCAACAGACAAAAGAAAACTAGGCTTGACAGTTAAGATACCCAATTTCTGTTTAAAATATGTGTTGTTATCTTATGATAAGCAAACAAAGAAAAAAACCCTCAAATTTAGGGGTGATGAGTTCTATTGTGATTTTAAAAAACATGTACTAGTGTACTAAGTACACTAGTACAATAGGTACTGAAGCAAAGGGATCAGTAATAGCAAAACAGCACAGAAAATTATAAGCAGAAAATCAGAAAAACAATTTCCCCAAACAAAATACATAACCTTTTCACAAAAATTAATGGAAAGAAGACAAAAATAAAGATGTTTTGTTTTATAAATAATATTGGCAAACACTAATCTTTATGTGTTTTTAGACATAACCAAAGGCCTGACATTTAACCAAATGTCAACTTGCACTGTAACTCTTTCAGAAAGGTTTATCATTTGGTTATAAAGACTCTATTAAGATCAAAATCTCAGTATGACTGAACTCCAGGGCATGGGGCTTTTCTTAAAATATTACAACGTCCACTTTAAAAGGGACTTTGTGCCAGGTGCGGTTACTAATGACTGTAATCCCAAGCACTTGGGAGCCTCGGGTGACAGGACTGCTTTAGGCTAGGAGTTTGAGACCAGCCTGGGCAGCACAGCAAGACACTGTCTCTAAAAATAAAAACATAAAATTAGCCAAGCATGGTGTTGTGCACCTGTAGTCCCAGCTACTCAGGAGGCTGAAGCAGGAGGACTGACAGCCCAGGAGTTGGAGGCTTCAGTGAGTTATGATTGCACCACTGTACTCCAGCCTGGGTGACAGAACAAGACCCTATCTCTAAAAAAAAAAAAAGTGGCATTGTGTTTAAGTCACTGGCACATAGTTACAAAGCTTAAGTTTGCCCAGTCACGACTCTGAGCAGAATGTTGAAATTCTTTTTCTCTTCAGAAAAAATCTTCCAGAGAGCATCTCTTGTACCTTGTTCATAATGTACAATTTATTGGCATTTCTTTTCCTCTCTAAATGGCCAGGAGGGAAGAAGAGCTCCACAGCCACTGTATGTGGTTAGTAATGGCGCTTTTACTTGTCATTGTACAAAGCCTGTTAAATATTTACAACACAGACAGCAATATCTAGTCCTAAACACCCAGTTGTGAGTTTGAATTTTTTTAGAAATAAATCTACGACAAGTTTTCCCCAGCAAAATGCCAGACGACTTTACTAACAGCTTCAAGAGACCCAGCGGGTCCAGAGGAGCAGTTATAGGCCATCTGGTGATTACTTATTATTATTTATACAGCACTGTAGATGTACACACAGATGTGTTATGAATCCACATACAGAGAGGCCCTAACAAGGGCTGCAGACAGAATGTGACTGCTGAGCAAGTCAATCTGCATTAAAGAAATAGGCTAACCAGAGAGAGGGAGTAAGCCGGTTGCTTTTTAACCTGCTGCATTCGCTGGAAGACTATTTGATAAAAGAATGAAGAATTCTATATAATGACAGCATCTTGTAAGTCAACAACGTAGCTATATGCTATATGTAGTTTTGCCAGAGAGGCAAAAGAAGGATAAATGAAAGACAGACTTTAAGATTTAGAAGGCACTTTGTAAACTCAGCAGTTTGCAAAAGAAGGGAATAGGAAAGAGGCCTTTTAACTTAGGAAGAGCTGAGATGCAAAGACAGGATTTTATTTTTTTTCTAACAGGAATGCTCTGAAAACAGTTTCTGGGTTCCCATTTCAAATATTAAGTTATATCTAAGGAAAACAAGAGTGAATAACTGAAAAATATCACCCTAATTTCCTGGATGTAATACCAATTAGATTCATACAGCCTTTTTTGGGAGGGGCAGATCAGACCAAGGATGCTTTTAATCTACTGTGCTCTAGCAACATACATATATTTGTTTAAATACAACATGAAAAACAAAAATAACCAACTACATGTTTCTAAGGGCAAGTATCAAGAGTATCAGATCCGACATTAAAAAACTTGAGTTTAATTCCTGCTCTTAACATCTCTACATCTAAAAAACTCCAGTCCCAGGCCAAGTGCGGTGGCTCACCTGAGGTCAGGAGTTCGAGACCAGCCTGGTCAACATGACGACACCCCATTTCTACTAAAAAATACAAAAATTAGTCATGTATGGTGGTGGGCGCTTGTAGTCCCAGCTACTGGGGAGACTGAGGCAGGCGCTTGTAGTCCCAGCTACTGGGGAGACTGAGGCAGGAGAATCACTTGAACCCGGGAGGTGGAGGCTGCAGTGAGCCAAGATCGCACCACTGCACTCCAGCTTGGGTGACAGAACGAGACTCTGTCTCAAAAAAAAAAAAAAAAGAAAAAAAAATCCCAGTCCCAATTTTGTCTATATGATGCATAAGAGTGTTCTACTTCCACCACAGGTTAGTGCAGCATCCAGAGAGTGAACTGAAAGTTATTGCAAAGTCAACATATTACAAAAAATAAGGTTAGCATTTGGCCTAATTTGTGTATAATGCCATGTATTTTCAGCTGCCTGACAGCATGCAGGCACTCTTACCAGATGGGAACTAGATGAATTATTGAATGAAATATGAATTATTAAATAAAAATCAGAATTTTCAAAAACTCTTGGCAGATGGTAGGGAAAAAAGGCTTACTTGTTTGCCTGAAATTGCCTTCACCTGTCGAAACATGTAAACATAGCATATACTACCACAAATGGCATTTACCTACCAGAGCCATTGCTTCCCCTTGTAATTCTCCAATTCAGGATGCTTCCCTAACATACAGAATTAGGAATCACCACCAACTCATTCTTTCCTGCTTTTCTTTTGTGCTTATGCCAGATAATAGGGCAACTTGCCAAAGGGACAGAATTAAAGATCCAGAGTCCCACAGTACCAGTATGGCCCATTTAATGGGAAGGCTGGGATAACAGGAATAATCTCTATAGATTTGTGTTATATAGGCAATAAAACATACACCTTTGCAGCATGCCAGCATTTAACCAATCATAGGAGCTATTTGTTGCCTCATATATTACAGAGCAATAGAGATTTAAGGGATAATGTTCATGGAGGCAGAGGATACGAAGCAATAAACAGCTTTGGAGGTTGGTTAAATGCCAAGTGAAGCCAGGACTACACCACCATAAACATTATTCCTATTATATGACAAGATAAGGAGGTACAAGAAGCTGCCCTCAATCCCATCACAACTAGGGCTCCATCACTATTCTTGGCCTTAGAAAGGAAAAGCAGGCCCCAGAGGTCTATGAATTAGTTATATGTTTTGTATCTCAGTCAGAAAGATATGAAGATAATTTCAACCTGTACCTAAATGTCCTCTGGGAGAAGAGAAGAAGATCTGATAGTAGATCTCTTCAGGCAAAAAAAGAGTAATAGCCCCTCAGGGTCACACTGGACAGAGAAACAATCAAAGGATTTTTTTCCTTAAAAGGACAAAGGTGGGCCGGGTGTGGTGGCTCACGACTGAAATCCCAGCACTTTGGGAGACCAAGAGGGGTAGATCACCTCCGGTCAGGAGTTTGAGACCAGCCTGACCAACATGGCGAAACTCTGCCTCTACTAAAAATACAAAAAAATTAGCTGGGAGAGTTAGTGGGCACCTGTAATCCCAGCTACTTGGGAGGCTGAGGCAGGAGAATCACTTGAACCCAGGAGGTGGAGGTTGCAGTGAGCCGAGATCAAACCACTGCACTCCAGCCTGGGCGATAAGAGCAAAACTTCGTCTCAGAAAAACAAAACAAAACAAAAAAAGGACAGAGGTGATACAGAATAGATATGACAGAAACCTTTCTCACTGGCTAAGAACAGGATGATACTAACTCTCCATAGTATCTCCTCAGAGGAAATGTGTTCCTGTTTTTAAGGAAATTGACATTCTAATAAGCTGATATGACCATCTTCTGTTCAAACACTTGATTATGGTAACCAGAAAGACTACTTAAATCAGCATAATTTATACTGCAAACCTGTGTCATATGCCTGAGAGGGAGGCATAGGAATATGGAATTTGTTGATCCCAGTAATAAAAAAACTGGGCAAAAAGCATCCAAAAGGTAAGTTATCTAACTGCATACGCATGAAATAACATCTAAAATTCCAGATTACTGACAGAGACATAGTATTTATTCCTGCTTCCACATACAATGGAACAACTTTATAATCCATATTCCAGTAAAAGTGTCCTCCAAAAGTATTAAAAACTTATAAGACTTCCTATTAATAGATTCAGTACCAAACTATATTTCTATTATTTTAACAACACGAAGCTGTTTTATAGTCACAATGTCTTTAAATAGATGCTATCTTATAAACATTTCAAAAACCCACACAACTCAAATTCAACCAGTCCTCTGCCAAGAGGGTATCTGGGGCACTGTTGCCTTAACAACACTAACCCCATTCTCAGGAGGCAGCTCTATTAACTACTCCTGCTACCACATTCCACAGAGAGGCATTAGCAGGGATATTGCTTTCCCTGAGTTCCTCTTCATGAGGTTGATGAGGCCTCAAGAGAAACAAAAAAAATCTCAACAGGAGAATAGAAATAACAGGGCTAAAAAACCCTATCACCTGTCTTTTCTGATAAGAATGCAGACAGCACAATCTTCAGCAGCGTTTTTTTTTTTTAAGTACATGCAGCATATTTAGAACTCAGCTGTGTCACATCAGACTTACTGTTGGGAAGTGAATCATGAACAGAATCCAAAAATAACAGCCATTAAAGACCTAGCAACCAAAACATGTTTACGTATCCATTGAAAGCCTAGTGGTTTTGATTATATAGTGGAGAGCATAATCCACTAGTCTATTTTAGGTGAATTTTCCTTTCACCTTCCCTTAATATTAAGGCAGAGGACAATTTCTGAGTTTAGGAATGCACAGGGTAAAGTCTGGTGAAGGAGCAGATATTGACATAATATAAGGTTCCTATAGTTTTGTTTGTTTTTTAAGAAATAGTGGCTGGGCGTGGTGGCTCACACCTGTAATCCTAGCACTTTGAGAGGCTCAGGTGGGCGGATTAGGAGGTCAAGAGACCGAGACCATCCTGGCTAACACGGTGGAACCCCGTCTCTACTAAAAACACAAAAAATTAGCCGGGCAAGGTGGTGGGCGCCTGTAGTCCCAGCTACTCGGGAGGCTGATGCAGAAGAATGGCGTGAATCCGGGAGGCGGAGCTTGCAGTGAGCCAAGATCGTGCCACGGCACTCCAGTCTGGGAGATAGAGCAAGTCTCTGTCTCAAAAAAAAATAAAAAATAAAAAATAGAAAACAAGAAATAGTATCCTGAGTTATAATTGTTTTCATTCCTACTTCCTCTACCCGGTAGAAGCCACTGCTTTTTGCGACTTCTATGGTAGCAGGTTCTAAACCATGTCTTGTAAAAATTATCATGGTCCTTATTACCCATTCTGGGATTTACATAGCCTTTTTGTTATTATACCATTTCTGGAAGAAAGAACTTGAATCTATGACAAATGGATTATAAATAGCTTGAAAGGCTCAAGGTGGCTCCAGAATGAAACCATTCTCAAGGGATATTAAGGAGTTGGATGACAGGCCAAGAGTAGTTCACTTTACCAAATTTATCTTATCTGCCAGATTTTCACTATTTCATATAACATAAAGCAATCACAGTAAATCTTGTAGAGATTCCAATCTAGAGTTATTTATTACCTGATAGTCGGAGAAACTTGGAAGAGACTAAATATAACTGAAGAACTATAATCTCACCTGAGCATAAAGTTTTGACATGCAAAGGAGGTAAACGGATGAATCATGCTACCATCAAAGCCTTAAGTTGTACCTTTGTATCCTTTTTCAATGAAATAAGTATCTTGAATCCAAAAGAAAAAGGTAGCAATGTTCCACACTCACCTTCCTACTGAGGGGAAAAAAGCTTTTAGAACCTAACTCAGAGGTTATAATGAATCCTAATTACCAAAATACCAACAAATAATTCAGAAACAGGAGAGAGAAGCAGGGGAAGAAAATGGCTTATGGTAAGTGGAACGCAACTTTACGAGAAGGAACCAAAGTCAAAAGTCCCTAATATTTTCCTACCTCCAGTCCAAAACACAGCAAAACAAAAACAAATTTCACAAATCTGTGACATTTCACAAATTTCAGTGGATACTACTATTTTCTGATGAGACAGCCTAAAGAGGTGTTATTCATATCTTTCTTCCTCAGAGAGCTTGAGAAGCTTTTCTCGTATATTCCTTATTTTTATCATCTATTTTTACTTCTTTGCGAAGTCCTTGTCTGGGTGGTTTAAGCATATAACATATAAGAGGAGTTCAGGAGTAGCTTAAACAATAAGTGAAGAAAAATAATGGTAAGTATTGGAAAAATAAATCTTTTCACCAAAAATGCCTATTTTTCAACTAAAAGCAAGAAGTAAAAAAGGGATGAAGGCCGGGCACGGTGGCTCACGCCCATAATCCCAGCACTTTGGGAGGCCAAGGCAGGTGGATCACGAGGTCAGGAGATCGAGACCATCCTGGCTAACACAGTGAAACCCTGTCTCTACTAAAAATGCAAAACATTAGCTGGGTATGGCAGCGGGCGCCTGTAGTCCCAGCTACTTGGGAGGCTGAGGCAGCAGAATGGTGTGAACCCGGGAGGCGGACCTTGCAGTAAGCCGAGATCGCACCACTGCACTCTAGCCTGGGTGACAGAGCAAGACTCCATCTCCAAAAAAAAAAAAAGGGATGAGGTATCGGTCATAAGCATCATAGTAAATAGTATTATCTAATTCACATGTAAAAGTTTGGAGAGATCATTTTTTTATTTTGAGACAGTGTCTCGCTCTGCTGCCCAGGCTGGAGTGCAGTGGCATGATCATAGCCCACTGTAGCCTCAAACACCTGGACTCAAGTGATCCTCCTGCACCAGCCTCCCAAGTAGTTGGGATTACAGGTATGTGCCACCATGCCTGGCTAATTTTTAATTTTTTTTTTTTTTTGTAGAGACAGGGTCTGGTCTGGTCTCAAATGGATATATATATTAAAGAAATCACATGGGGAAACATGTAGTAAATAATAAAGTTGAAAACTTCGACATGAAAGGAAATACACCCTAGGATGTCAAATACTGCAGAATACGATGCCTTTGTTGGTCTTTTTTGAAAATTTTAGCATTTACTGGAATTTGGAATCTTCCTTCTCTTCATTCCTTGTCACCACCCCCATTTTATCTACCTCTCAAATTCATAGGAATCTCTGAAGTTAAGCTCTTCTTTTTGTCCATATTTACAATGTTTAATATAATTACTCTGTAATCTCACATACCACCAGTAAGTGTCAGTGGACAGTCACATGACATATTCCTAAGTGAACAGAAACTCAACCCTTTGAGTTCTATAAAGCGAATTAATGAAGGCAAATAAAACTTCCTTTGTATTCCTTTCTTCATACTTTGTGGAACATGGCAATAGGGGAAGGTCTAGGAAGAAGAGTTAAGAAGATGCAAAATGAAAAAAAAGGCAATTTCAACAAAAATACCTTATTAAAAAAGCATATGATGAAAAATAACATACAATATACACATATGAATATAATTACATGAGAGCTGACATACAGAACAATGCATTTATGGCATTAGACAGAGAAAATGTTTATATAATGCTGTGAGATCTCAAGTTCTATATTGGATTTGTCTTTTCTAGATAGATATCTGCCGTAGCTGCTAACAATGATTTTCTGGATCAACAGTCAAAAGAAACGTTTTTTTTTCCTTATTTGAAAAAATCCAAATAGATTCTGGCAAATTGGGGTTCACAATGAGTGGGTACATTATCAGCTGCCTCTCCAAATATGTTAAACAGACTTTTATATCCATGCAGGTTGAAGAGAAAACATTTCTTTTTTTTTTTTTTTTTTGAGTTTCACTCTTGCCACCCAGGCTGGAGTGCAGTGGCACAATTTCAGCTCACCGGAACCTCCGCCTCTCGGGCTCAAGCCATTCTCCTGCCTCAGCCTCCTGAGTGGCTGGGATTACAGGCATGCACCATCACACCCAGCTAATTTTGTATTTTTAGTAGAGACGGGGTTTTGGTCAGGCTGGTCTCAAACTCCTGACCTCAGGTGATCTGCCCATCTCGGCCTCCCAAAGTGCTGGGATTACAGGCGTGAGCCACCGCGCCCGGCATGAAGAGAAAACATTTCTAAACCTGCTTTGTATTTAGATGGACAGCTTTAGAAAAGAGGAGAGAGCAACATGTATTCTTCCACACTGTGTGGTGGGAAACAAACACCAGTAGAATAACAATATGGAAGAGAGCAAGGCAGATTTCATTACGGTAGAGTGCCTACACTTCCTCATAACTTGGATTTACACACTGCAAATCCTCTGATCTGATTACCTCCAGTGATCACGTAAAATACCGGCTTTAAACTCTTTGCCTTAGTGATAAAACAGCCACTTTGATTCACAACGAGACATTCACAATAAAGTATATTGTAAACGTACCTGTCCACAGCCCGGGGCATTGCACACAAACGGTCTGTCGTCTCCCATATTTCATATAGCAAAGCGGAGCTGAGGAGGGGGAGGTGGGGGAAAAAGTTATGTTAAATATGCTGGAGCAAAAAAAAAAGTGCTTCAAAAATATCAACCCCAGAAACAGGTGTTCCACAAATGCATCTATCAAAGTTGTAAACACAGGCTACTTTGGGGAGACCCATTAGACAGGTGGCATATGATCTACTGTGTCTCAATTGAAACTTTTAATTAGAAAGATTGAGATCTAAATAGTCAAGGAGTTTCAAACCTTTGCTAGATTTTCCCTCTTTCTACTACAGTATATAACACACTCCTCCAACCTGCTGAATTACAACTAGTGCAATTCCTTATGTCAATAAATTCACTGAACGCTCGATGCGGAAGCCATATTTCTGAACTAGAGAAGACCAAAATTTGTCATTTAATTAATTAAGGGATTATAGGAGGGGTGCTCCATTTTACAGGGCCATAATCTGGCTCCCTGGTGTATAAACTACGAGACTGTTGGCAAGGGCTGTTTATCCCATATTATTGCCAAAGAAAACAAAGCACCCATCCTATTGGGCTACATGGGAAATGGTTTTCATTAATAAAAAAATAAAAATAAAAACCGGGAGCCTCCTCCTCCCCCCACCAATCGTCTGTGGCAAATGGAGAAATATCGATGCCCTTCCCCCCTCTGATTCTATTTACGGCTAGGTTTTTAAAAGCAGCAATAAAACAAATGTCGACTCTTTGGGGGTTTACTGGGAGAATATGTTCCGGCTGTTTGTGCTGCTCTCGACCAGTGTTCTTGGGCTGCTCTGTTGCAGCCAACAGATGTGTGCTGCTGCAGGGGATAAAAGAAATGGCACTAAAAGGCATCACCATCTATCCCTTCTATTCCTCTGAAGACTTTAACAGGGTTTATACTGGTTTTTAAATTATTGAAGCTAAACTCTCAAAGTGTTTATTGAAATTCTTTGTTGAAGAACAGTAATTCCAATCTGAATGTGTGGGAGAAATTTCTCATATTCCAACTAGGAATAAAAATAGAAGTGGAGATGGATAAAGATTAGAAATGCAAATCATAGTAAAAACAATTCCTAAAAGATAAACAGCATTTTGGAAGGTGGAAGAGAAAAATGAAGTGGGGGGTAAAAGTAGTCTTATAAACTCCTAAAGGATATTTTCAAACATCCTTCCATAAAAGAGAAAGGTATACAAAAGAATATGAACAAGGGAAGATGAGAGAGGAACTACAATTTGAATACGCCTGCAAATAACTTCAGAACTGTAACCAAATTTCAAATTTTTATCTTGGAAATAAACTGAAATGTTAGGACAATCTGTCAGGCTCGCATTGAAATAAAATGTTAATGTGCTAGACTGAATCTGGTAATCGGAAAACCATGCTTAAAACGCAGAGGGTAGCTAGGTAACATCTCTCCTACCCTCTTAGGACTCATTCTGGGGTTAGAAACCAGTATTTCTAGTGTCCAATCAGTAATTCCACAACTAATCAGTGTTTAAAATTGTGGGGTGCCCCATAAAATAGAAGGGGTTTCTTGGTCATCTTTCAGTGTGATAGAAACATGGTCTAACTAGGAAGAAAACTGATGCTACAGCACTGCTGTAATGGAACAGAGCCTGTACATACATACATGTACACAGATTTATATCACATTTAGCCAGGATAAATTGCTTCAATAAATTCTGTTCCTAGGAGAGGCCAGCTCAAGCTGATGATTGGGTACTGGGAAATGAGAGCTTCATTCTTCTTCACACAGCCCCAGGATGAGGGGGCTTTTCTGGTTGGTTGGTTTGTTTTAAATACATGATTTTTTTTAGCACTTTCGGGAACTACAACATGGTACAAAATATGAGTAAACAAAAGTAAATAAATGCAATGACCAGGGCCATTAAGGCTGAAAACTCAGAGCACATCTAGAAAGCAATTCATTTCCGGAAAAATTCGTAACTCCTGTGCTAGAGATAATTTCACTGAATGTCCCAGAATTTGCTTCCCTAATATAATCACAAAATGAGAATTTTATTTCAACAATGTCCTCTAATATATTTTCAACCAGGAAGTAAACTACAAGGGCTAGAGTAGACATAACACAAGGATCAGGCAGGATTCCTTACTTTTATCTTGGTTCTGTTATTTGATGCTAAATTTTCTCATTTTTCTACCTATTTAGAGGAGGGAAAGAGTTCTGGCTGAGAAGTGGGACAGTATTGGCATAGGAAGTGGTGAAATAAATTCTGGAATGGCTTCCCTCATATCACAAAATTCAAAATGTAACTTGGCTTTGCACAATCACATCACAATATATGGCTTACCAATTTTATTTGGTGGCACACTTACTAGAAAAGAGAGATGAAAAATCATTACTTTCTGAAAGAAAAAAAGCAAAAACAAAAAAATTGGGGGGAAAAAAGCAATAAAATCTAACAGAAGTATTTTCATTGTTCTTAAATATTCAATTGACAGCCACTAACTAGGATTTCCTGCTTCCTTCTAAATTTGCTGGCCTTTGTTTTACCATTTTCACCAAAGGAAGATCACAATGAGAGGAAGAAGCCTCTCTTCTTAAACACCCACAATTATTCTTAAATCATTCCCTCAATCTGTTGCCTCTTGTCGTTTCCATTATTCTTGTTTAAAAATTTTTTCACTGTACAGTGATTTTAAAAATTTAAGTATTTAACAAAAATAAGAATGATCTGTCTCCCCATTTAAAAAAAAAAAAATCCAGCTAACATCTTTTTTTAAAAAAAATTTCTCCTTCACTCCTAGTCTGCTGCATCAATTGCTACATATAAAGAATGTCATTTTGCTGATTTCAATCTAACACTTAAATCTTTAATTATCAGTGAGGTCTCACTGATGCCATCTCAAAAACAAAAAGCAACACATTTCTGTAGTGTAAACAGACTGAGACATAAAGTGAAATTTTGAAAAATAATACTGCCACTCACTAGAATTTAACTCACAGCTCATTTATAACTATTCTGTTTGACAAGCAGATCATGTGTCTGGGCATGGCACTCACAGTGTGTCATCTCCTTCCCAATCTATTCTTCAGGATGAAACATAAGCATTTTATAGAACTAAACAATAAATGACAGAAGAGGGATACACACACTAAGAAGCACTGACAAGGGGAAGTGGGCTGCTTTCAGCAAAGATCTTAGAACAGGGAAGACAAAAAAGCATTAAAAAACTGTCCCAGATGCCAATATCTGCAGAAAAGGCTCAGGTACTCAGTCACCAGAATTTTTTAAATGATTAAAAAAATTAACATTTACTCAAAAGAGAAAGTTATGTAAATGCTGGGAGAGAACTGAAGAAAACCCAAGGTTTAGAGAATGATTTTTAATAACTGAGATAATTTCATAAAATCTATGTTAGTTTTGTTAGAGACAGAGGTAGATCCTAAAATGGTCATTGTGCAAGAAAACAGATTTATGTATATCTAGATATTTGTCTATATCTATATATTTTAATCGACTAAGTATGGAGTCTGTCACTGAGGACTACAAAGTAAATTCTCTAAACCTGGTGTGGTATTACCATTACAATATAATTTAATAAGAAAAAAGAATGCAGACATGGTGTATTGTGATCATTTCTCTAGTAACCAACTAGAGAAATTGTTGGTAATAAGATGGCCCAACTCTAAGCAAGGAATAAAAGCCACACACAAACACATCCAGGGGCCTGTTTTCAGATTCCTAATGACAAAAAGCAGACACTGCTAGGTACAAAAAAATTAGAAGGATAATGTACTGTAAGTATCAGCGTCATAAAAATTTAGAAGATGTTAAGACTAGCTATCATTCATTCATTCAGAAACCACTAATAAGGAACGATCAAGTGCTAGGCAAAGTGGATATAAAAACAAAAAGACAATAGGCCTTCACACAAAAATAATTTTTTACTCATCTGTCATGAAAGACATTAAGAATGATGGCTTAATTTACAAGTTCAGTCAGTCAGAGGTTGATCAGTATACATATCATTTAGATGCTACTGTATATGGTCATTTATCAAATTATTTTGCTAGCAACTCCAGATTATAAAAAAGAGGAGTTAACAGTCTTAGTAAAAGATTTAACAAGGAGCCAGGCACAGTGGTTCACGCCTGTAATCCCAGAACTTTGGGAGGCCAAGGCGGGCAGATCACCCGAGGTCAGGAGTTCGAGAACAGCCTGACCAACATGGTGAAACCCTGTCTCTACTAAAAATACAAAAATTAGCCAGGCATGGTGGTGCATGCCTGTAATTCCAGCTACTTGGAAGGCTGAGGCAGGAGAATCGCTTGAACCTGGGAGGCACAGTTTGCAGTGAGCCGAGATTGTACCATTGCACTCTAGCCTGGGCAACAAGAGTGAAACTCTGTCTCGAAAAAAAAAAAAAGATTTAACAAGGAAGAAGTTTGAAATTAATAACCATAATTTGCTTTTTGGATTATACATATTTAGTGAGTTTTAAAATTCATTAATTCACCAAATATTTTACTCAGTGCCTATGCACAGTGCCATATGTCCTAGACCCAAGTAATTCAAGAGCAAATGAGACAGACATGATTTCTGCCCTCACAGAGCTTACTTATATTCTAAAAGGAAGAAGCAAGTAATAAGCAAGTAAGCAAAATAATTTTAGATTAACAGCAGATAACTGCTATTAAAGGAAAATGAAAAGGTGATGTGTTAGTGACTGATGAGGGCTATTTTGGTTTTCTGACTAAAAAGGGAATGGCTGCATTATCTGTAATCAAAAGGGAAATGGGGTAGAATATAGAGATTTAGGTTAAAACTTCAGGAAGCCTTTCTTCTTACAACACAGTAGATATTCAATAAATATTTATTGATTTAATATTTAATAAATATTTAAAGCCTATATTTAAGTTCGCACTTAACTCCAGGTTTCTGCAGAAAGCTGCTGGATCCACAAAATATTTGCTATGCAGGTATTTATGTATTTAAGGCTACACATATTTTAAATCCATATTTATGACTATCTTGTGTCTAAGGCACTTTTTTTTTTTTGAGACGGAGTCTCGCTCTGTCGCCCAGGCTGAAGTGCAGTGGCTGGATCTCAGCTCACTGCAAGCTCTGCCTCCCAGGTTCACGCCATTCTCCTGCCTCAGCCTCCCGAGTAGCTGGGACTACAGGCGCCCGCCACCTCGCCCGGCTAGTTTTTTTTTTTATATTTTTAGTAGAGACGGGGTTTCACCGTGTTAGCCAGGATGGTCTCGATCTCCTGACCTCGTGATCCACCCGTCTCGGCCTCCCAAAGTGCTGGGATTACAGGCTTGAGCCACCGCGCCCGGCCAATACCTAAGGCACTTTTTATGACCACAGTCAACCAAGTCTATTTTTTATCACCCAAATAACATGAAGCTCTGTAGTTTTTGGTTACAGTGCTAAAAATGGAAAGAAGGGAGAAATTTGTCAAGTTAACCCCAATCAAACCTTGAAAACCTCACCTAGAGCTATTAAGATACATGTTCAAGTACAAGATAATGCCAATAGAGTATGCAGCAGAAAGGGCCCTTTTTTTTTTTTTTTTTTTTTTTTTTGAGATGGAGTTTTGCTCTTGTTGCCCAGGCTAGAGTGAGTGCAATGGCACGATCTCGGCTCACTGCAACCTTCGCCTCCTGGATTCAAGCGATTCTCCTACCTCAGCCTCCTGAGTGGCTGAGATTACAGGCATGCACCACCACACCTGGCTAATTTTGTATTTTTAGTAGAGACGGGGTTTCTCCATGTTCGTCAGGCTGGTCTCCAACTCCTGACCTCAAGTGATCTGCCTGCCTCGGTCTCCCAAAGTGCTGGGATTACAGACATGAGCCACTGTGCCTGGCCTGGCACTTTTATATAGTGCTTTTGGCAGTACATATTTTGATGATCTTTCTGGAAGTCAATTTGGCAATATTTACATTACATGTCTTAAAATGTTTTATATCCTTTGAACAGTTCATTCTTCTTTCAGACTCTCTAAAGATAAAACCAGACATGTGGACCATTTTTGCATTAAGTGTTTAACCACAGTCATCTTTACCACCAAAAAAGAATAGGAATTAAATTAAATAAGAATGGATAAATATAAATTAAGGTACTGCCTTATAATAAACTATATTTAAGTTATAAAGAATAACATTTTGAAAACTAAAAATATGAGAAAATGTTGTATGTTAAACAGGAAAAAAAAAATATAAAATTGTACATGCACCATAATTGTAAATCTATAAAAAAGTAAACAAAATAATAAGCATTGAAAAGATAAGGGAATTAACATCAAAATGTTAATAATGGTTATCTCTGGATAATGGTATCCTAGGTGATTCTATTTTCTTCTTTGTACTTTTAGTATTTTTCGAAGTCTCTACAATAATCACAGACTGGTCTTAATAAGTCAAAAAATTATAATGTAACCTAATAAGAAAAAAGAACGCAGATAGGCATGATTGAAAAAAGTCTGAGTTGGTGGGGTGCAGTGGCTCACTCCTGTAATCCCAGCAGTTTGGGAGGCCTAGGTGGGTGGATCACGAGGTCAAGAGATTGAGACCATCCTGGCCAACATGGTGAAACCCTGCCTCTACTAAAAATACAAAAAAATTAGCTGGTATAGGTTGCAGTGAGCCAAGATCGCGCCACTACACTCCAGCCTGGCAACAGAGTGAGACTACGTCTCAAAAAAAAAAAAAAAAAAAAAAAAATTAGCTGGGCGTGGTGGTGCACGCCTGTAGTCCCAGCTACCCAGGAGGCTGAGGCAGGAGAATCATTGAACCCAGGAGGCGGAGGTTACAGTGAGCCGAGATTGCGCCACTGCACTCCAGCCTGGCGACAGAACAAGACCCCGTCTCAAAATAAAAAAAGAAAGAAGTCTGAGTTTAAAAAAAGAGGTCCGGCTTCTTCTACAAGTATGGAGAAGGCAAAAGGCAAGGAGGAACATCAGCAAAGGGAACCAAAGAAAAATGTCTGTCAAAGGCAATAAAGTGCTCTGTCCTAAGAAGGCGGCAGAGTACACTGACAACCCCAGACTTCAGAAGAAGATACCAAATCCATCCATTACCCTCTAAACTGCCACCTGTTAATCTGATTCACTGGGACATTCTGCGGGCCTGGTGCCAACAATTGAAGCTGAGCTCCAAAGGCCAGAAATTGGATGCATATAGGCGTCTGTGTGCCTTTGCCTATCCAAATCAAAAGGATTTTCCTAGCACAGCAAAAGAGGTCAAAATCTGGAAATCATTGCAAAAAAAAATTAAAGGTGGCAAAAGGGGAAACGTCCCTGCAAAGTTCTGAGACACATCATCCTCCTGAAGTGGCCCTTCCCCCTGCGGAGGGGCCGCCTGCCCTGGAAGATTCCATTGCTCTCCTTGAGGGAGTTAATACAGTTGTGGTGACAACTTCTGCCCCAGAGGCTTTGCTGGCCTCCTGGGCGAGAATTTCGGCCAGGGCGAGGATGCCAGAGGCAGTGGAATCCCCACAAGAGGCCTGTGTAACAAGGTCTTAATAAAAAGCCTCCAATGGGAATAGAATATCAGGAAAAAGGCCACATCTATGGTAATTAATGGCAGAAAGTCTAGAGAGGCGGATTCCGTGGGGCTGCTGACAGGTGAACTCTGGTCCTCTGCACACCTGTTGATGGGCCATGCATGCTGACTCGTGGGGTGGCAGATGTTAGCCTAAGAGCCCTAGTAGTGCCTGTTGCTTTGTGAGTGGAGATAGAGACTCTCAGATTTAAAAACAGAAAAACGTTTCGCAAATTACCATAAATTGTAGTTAATATGTAGAAAAACTCATTCATACTATTTTTCTAAAATAGACACGACTTCAGCAGCAGCTCTTTTTTGTTTTGTTTTGTCTTCTGAGACAGTGTCTCACTTTGTTGCCCAGGCCGGAGTGCACTTGTGCAATCTCAGTTCAGGGCAATCTCCGCCTCCTGAGTTCAAGTGATTCTCCTGCTTCAGCCTCCCGAGTAGCTGGGATTACAGGCACCTGTTACCACACCCAGCTTTTTTTTTTTTTGAGACGGAGTCTCGCTCTGTCGCCCAGGCTGGAGTGCAGTGGCTGGATCCAGGTCACAGCAAGCTCCGCCTCCCGGGTTCACGCCATTCTCCTGCCTCAGCCTCCCGAGTAACTGGGACTACAGGCGCCTGCCACCTTGCCCGGCTACTTTTTTGTATTTTTTAGTAGAGACGGGGTTTCCCCATATTGGCCAGGCTGGTCTCACACTCCTGGACTCAAGTGATCTACCCGCCTTGGCCTCCCAAAATGCTGGGATTATGGGCATAAGCCACTGTGCCTGACCTTCAACAGGTCTTTTAAGTGAGAAGTCCTTCAGCTGAGCATTGTGAAGGAGTTGAGTAAAATGGTAGTTGGCTCTTGTGCTCAATTTTCTCTTCCTCTGAACACTGACTACTTTAGGAGCTGCTTCATTCCAATTGCAATTTCATAAAACGTAGAGTATTTTAAGGCAAAGAAAGGCTGTTAATTCTCTCCCTCCCTCAAACACACGATTTTTAATATTCGAAACAATATTTTTCAAAGTTCTCTTAATAACCTGAGATTTCTATGGTTTGACTCCAGGATCAAAACACAAGGGACTTTGTATTACTTCACTTTTAATTGTTTCGTATATTTCTGGTGTTTAAAATGTCTAAGGTTGCTTCCCACTCATAAATATATAATATATTGAACTTAAAATGTGTTTATTAACCGATTCTCCATAAACAAAAATAAGATGTGTATATAAAATAATTCATCTGTTGTATTTAGGGAACCATATTCATTACATGCAAATTTTATTGTTAGTGTTCTTAACTCAAAACTAGGAGTAAACCAAAATGTGTGATTTTTCTTTTGTATGACTCATTTGTTTGTTCTTTATTAGCTGGCGGTATGGGTTGGATCATTTGTTTTTAAAACTACTTAGGTATGATTGACATACCAAAACTGTACATTTTTAATGTATCCCATTGAGTGTACTTAATTTCTAATTTTTTTGTGTACTTCCTAAATTTATAGAACTGTGAGGACTGGGAACAGATCTGTTTCTCACTTGTCCTGATTTAATGACAGTTTCCAACATTGTTTTGTTATTACAAGTACAGAATCTTTATTATTTTATTTTATTTTGCCCCTTTAATGAAGATACTAAAAATAATGCACTGGAGGGAGTGGCAGAGTTGGAAAATTTGTAACCATCATAATACAGATGTAATAGGTTTGGGAAAGGATCCTCAAAAATGTTAAAGCAAGGGAGGAAAGTTTGTTGAGAAGCAAGATGTTCTTCTCTCCTGGACCGCATTGGTTATTGGTGGTCAGAATTGTGCAGTGTAACAAATAATAAGACTTTTTTTCTTAAAAAAAAAAAAAAAAAAAAGTCCATATCTGTCTGACTATTCTAAAGCACTAAACAGTATATTTAAAAATTATACAAAACTACTCATTTTCTAACTACAAAATAACAGAACCAAGTGACAAATTAAGTTCAAAAAAGGCCATAAAAAATTCTAAAATTACAAACCATTTCATATAGAAACAAACATGGTGGAAACTTGTTTATCAACACACAAGGTAAAACAGGCAATTCAAAATAGCTCCTCCTTTTGTTACCTTCCAGGATCCATTTTCACAATCCCATGAATATTCCCTAACAATTATGCTTATACCAGACAATTAGAAATTGCCCCAACCATGCATCACAAAGGGAATATAGAGCTGAAACCAAGTTTAGCAGGTACTGAATACCTTTCAACTCAGTATAAACAAGCTGAAAAACTTAGAAAGGTACCCAAACAGAGCTCTATGGGCTCCATTTCTTTGTGATAATAAAAAGAAATTATATGCAAACAGCTCTCTTCTAAACACACAACTTCAGTTACCACGTTTCAGACTGTAAGAAAATTTAGCTGCCATTAAGCAAAGAGTACAAATACAAGTTCTTCGCCACAGCAGTCTCAACATTTTATATTCTCCATAGGATACTCAGTGCTGCTCTGATTTCCATTACATCTAGCAAACTGACTTAAGATTCCAGTTAACACATGAACTATAATGCAGGTTATGGGAACCCCAGAAAACAAAGTAGACTACTCAAGTTTTACTAGGCAGTAGATTATTTAGGTATTAAAATTTCTGTTCATAGGCCAGGTGCCATGGCTCACACCTGTAATCCCAACACTTTGGGAGGCTGAGGTCAGAGGACAGCTTGAGGTCAGGAGTTCAAGACCAGTCTAGGCAACAAAGCAAGAGCCTTTATTTTCTTTTTCTTTTTTTTCCTTTTCTTTCTTTCTCTTTTTTTTTTTTTTTTTTTTTTTTGAGACAGAGTTTCGCTCTTGTTGCCCAGGCTGGAGTGCAATGGCGTGTTCTCAGCTCACCACAACCTCTGCCTCCCAGGTTCAAGCAATTCTCCTGCCTCAGCCTCCCAAGTAGCTGGGATTACAGGCATGCGCCACCACGAGTGGCTAATTTTGTATTTTTAGTAGAAATGGGGTTTCTCCATGTTGGTCAGGCTGGTCTTGAACTCCCGACCTCAGGTAATCTGCCCGCCTCAGCCTCCCAAAGTGCTGGGATTATAGGCATGAGCCACTGCACCCAGCCACGAGACCCTGTTTCTTAAAAAAAAAAAAAAAAAAATTAGCCACCCAACCCACAGTGGTGTGTGCCGGTAGTCCTAGCTACTCGGGAGCTCGGGAGACCGAGATGAGAGGATCCCTTGAGCCCAGGAGTTCAGGTTGTAGTGAGCTATGATCACAGCACAGCACTCCAGCCTGGGTGACAGACTGGGACTCTGTCTCAAAAAAAAAAAAAAAGCTCATAAATTCCGGACTAATTTTCCATTGAAGTATTTAGCATAATAGTTTAGCATATATTATCTTATTACTAAATCAAATGTCCCAAAAGGATATGCTGAAAGCATATATGTACCACTATAATCTTAAACTAATTAGCCTTATTGTTTTAAATCTTACGCTTTTTTTTTTATTTTTATTTTTAAGACAGGGTCTTGCTCTGTCACGCAGGCTGGAGTGCAGTGGTGTGATCTCGGCTCACTGCAACCTTTACCTCCTGGGTTCAACAGATTCTCATGCCTCAGCCTCCTGAGTAGCTGGGACTATAGGCATGCGCCACCATGCCCGGCTAATTTTTGTACTTTTAGTAGAGATGGGGTTTCACCATGTTAGCCAAGCTGGTTTCGAACTCCTGACCTCAAATGATCTGCCCACCTCGGCCTCCCAAAGTGCTGGTATTAGAGGCGGGAGCCACCGCACCTGGACTTTAGCCTTATTGTTTTATATCGGTGTTTTGTAAAGCACTTGCTAACAGACTGGAAAACTGAGGCAGAGAGTTACAAAAATATATATAGGCAAAAAAAAGGCAACGGGTTAAGGTAGGTCTGATCCTAGTTAGCTGTTCTCATACATTCCAAACAAGATACAAAAATGGACTGGGTGCAGTGGCTCACACCTGTAATCCTAGCACTTTGGGAAGACGAGGCAGGTGGATTACTTCAGGTGAGAAGGTGGAGACCAGCCTGATTAACATGGTGAAACCCTATCTCTACTAAAAATACAAAAATTAGCCAGGTGTCATGGCGGGCACCTGTAATCACAGCTACTTGTGAGGGTGAGGTGGGAGAATCACTTGAACCCCGAAGGCGGAGGTTGCAGTGAGCTGAGATCGCACCACTGCACTGCAGCCTGGGCAATAGAGTGAGACTCTGTCTCAAAAAAAAAAAAAAAAAAAAAAAAGATACAAGAGTGGACACCACATCTTTTTATAAACCCTAAAACTAGTTACAACTGAATCATGTTTTACCAACACTTCAGAGCACAACAGGTACTATTATATCTGCTTATTATATATAAACATGTTACATATGCTTATTATATAAATAAATGTCCTGAAACATGAATTTGAGGGGTTACATGTTCTGGGGTATCATTTTATTTAGGAAAATTAAGTGATGTTCATAGTTTGGTTTTTTTGGTGGGTTTTTTTTGTTTGTTTTGAGAAAAGGTCTCGCGGTCACCCAGACTAGAGTACAGTGGCATGATCACAGTTCACTGCAGCCTTGACCTCCTGGGCTCAAGAGATCCTCCTGCCTCAGCCTCTTGAGTAGCTGGGACTACAGGTGCACACTACCATGCTCAGGTCTTTTTTTTGTTTTTTTGTAGAGACAATGGGTCTCGCCATGTAGCCCAGGCTGGTCTCAAAACTCCTGGGCTCAAGCGATCCTCCCGCCTTGGCCTCCCAAGGTTTTGGGATTACAGGGGTGGGCCATTGTGCCCAGCTAATATTCACATTTTTAACATTAAGCATGTTTTATTATAATTATTTTAAAATTCATAATCCAGGCTGGGTGTGGTGGCTCACATCTGTAATCCCAGCACTTTAGGAGGCCAAGGAGGGTGGATTATGAGGTCAGGAGATCGAGACCCTCCTGGCCAACATGGTGAAACCCCGTCTCTACTAAAAATACAAAAATTAGCTGGGCATGGTAGCATGTGCTCGGGAGGCTGAAGCAGGAGAATAGCTCAAACCAGGGAGTTAGAGGCTGCAGTGAGCCGAGATCACGCCACTGCACCCAGCCTGGTGACAGAGCAAGATTCCATCTCCAAACAAACAAAAAAATTCTTAATCCCGTAATAGCATATATGAAAGGTTAGCAAACTTCAACTCATGGGCCAAATCTAGCCTATCACCTATTTTTATATGGCCCACAAACTAAGAATAGTTTTTAAATTTTTCTTTTCTTTTCTTTTTGAGACAGAGTCTCACTCTGTTGCCCAGGCTAGAGTGCAGTAACGTGATCTTGGTTCACTGCAACCTCTGCCTCCCGGGTTCAAGCAATTCTCATTCCTCAGTCTCCCGAGTAGCTAGGATTACAGGCATGTGCCACCACGTCCAGCTAATTTTTTCAATTTTTAGTAGAGACAGGTTTTCACTGTGTTGGCCAGGCTGGTCTCAAACTCCTGGCCTCAAGTGATCTGCCCGCCTCAGCCTCCTAAAGTGCTGGTATTACAGACATGAGCCACCACGTCCAGCCGGTTTTTACATTTTTCAATGGTTGAAAAAAATTGGAAAGAATATGTTGTGATATGTGAAAATTATAGGAAAACAGCTGCACTTCTTTTTCTTTTCTTTTTTTTTTTGAGAAGGAGTCTCGCTCTGTCACCTAGGCTGGAGTAAGGTGGCACCATCTCAGCTCACTGCAATCTCCACCTCCTGGGTTCCAGCAGCTCTCCCACCTCAGCCTCCCAAGGACCTGGGGCTACAGGCACGCACCACCACACCCAGTTAATTTTTGTATTTTTAGTAGAGATGGGGTTTCACCATAGTGGCCAGGCTGGTCTTGAACTCCTGACCTCAAGTGATCCTCCTGCCTTGGCCTCCTAAAGTGCTGGAATTACAGGTGTGAGCCACCGTGCTCCGCAGCTGCATTTTTCTTTTTCTCTTTTTTTTTTTTTTTTTTTTTTAAGACGGAGTCTTTTGCTGTCACCAAGCTGGAGTGCAGTGGCTCGATCTCGTCTCACTGCAACTTCTGCCTCCTGGGTTCAAGCGATTCTCCTGCCTTAGCCTCGTGAGTAGCTGGAACTACAGGCATGTGCCATCACACCTGGCTAATTTTTGTATTTTTGGTAGAGACGGGGTTTCACCATATTGGCCAGAATGGTTTTGATCTCCTGACCTCATGATCCACCCACCTCAGCCTCCCAAAGTGCTGAGATTACAGGAGTGAGCCACCGTGCCCAACAGCTGAATTTTTCAAGGTTGGTGCTGTAAGACTACTGTTCTCAAAGTGGGCTCCAGGGATCCCTACAGTTCTTGCAGGGGGTTCATGAAGGTTAAAATCATTTGTGAGTAAAAGATCTATTTAAAGAGCAAGCTAGGCTGGGCGAGGTGGCTGGCCGGGTGCAGTAGCTCTCGCCTGTAATTCCAGCACTTTGGGAGGCTGAGGTGGGCAGATCACCTGCAGCCAGGAGTTGAAGACCAGCTTAGCCATCATTGTGAAACCCTGTCTCTACTAAAAACACAAAAATTAGTAGGGCATGGTGGTGTGCACCTGTAGTCCCTGCTACTCGGGAGGCTGAGGCACAAAAATCGCTTGAACCTGGGAGGCAGATGTTGCACTGAGCCAGTATCATGGCACTGCATTCCAGCCTGGGTGACACAGTGAGACTCTGTCTCAAAAAAAAAAAAAAAAAAAAAGGCAAGTGAGGCCAATGCATTTTTAAAAAATTTCCCAATGATAGCTGTTTATCCTGAGCCAATGCATTTTAACATAGCAGTACTAAAAAGTTCACAGATGTGGTTTCAAATTCTATACCACAGCTAACCTTTATGAAACTATCACTTTCCAGATTTTACGTAGTATCAAAGAAGACTATATACAATTACCTAAAAATAATCCTTTCTTTTCCCATTACATTGTTTTCTTCATATACTTAAACCAAAATGACATATCTTAACAGATTGAATGCAGAAGCAGATATGAGAATCCAGCTGTGTTCTATTTAGCCAGACATTAAAGAGATCTGAAGTCCTTCCCCCAAATTCTTTTTAAACTATATATTTATGTTAACATGTAATGGGTTTGTTCTTATTTTAAAGTAAACTAATAAATATTTTAAAAACTTATCTCATAATTGCTAATATATTAAGTATCAACAGATATAACCCAGATAAACAAATACTCTTTGGAGTCCTCAATAATTTTACTTTATTATTTTTTTTTTTTTGAGACAGGGTCTCACTCTGTTGCCCAAGCTGGAGTGCAGTGGCACAATCTCAGCTCACTGCAACCTCTGTCTCCTTGGCTCAAATGATCCTCCTACCTAAGCCTCCTGAGTAGCTGGGACTACAGGAGTGCACCAACAAACTCGGGTAATTTTTTAAATTTTTGTAGAGACGAGGTCTCACTATATTACCTAGGCTAGTCTCAAACTCCTGGACTCAAGCAATCCCTCCACCCCCACCTCAACCCCCCAAAGTGCTGGAATTACAGGTGTGAGCCACTAGGCCTGGCCCTCAGTAATTTTTAAGAATATTATGGGGTGAATTCTGAGACCAAAAAGTTTGAGATCCACTGCTTTAAGAAATACACAAGCAGTGGAGGGCCCTAGATTGATCAATCAGAAGGCTGAAATTAATTTCTGGATTTCAAGCTCAGACATGCAGAAACTGGCTTCAAAGAAAGGAGCCAGCTTAAATAGACCAAATAGTTTTGCAGCAAATGACTGAAGACAGATGAGAGTGAGAATTAGGCTGAATCATGTTAGGCAACACATAGCCAAAGCTTAGAACCTATCTGGAAGCAGCTTTATACAGGCAACTACCTGAAGTTTCTTTTAAGGCTCTCTAGGCTTTCAGAGGATTCCAGGACTATTTTGAGCTATCCCCAGAAAGGTTAATAAAGCAAAAACAAAGAAGCAACAACTTGCTAAAGTGACAGCAGGAAGCAAAGTTAGAAATAACTGGAGAACATTATATTTATCTATGTTTGGCCTCACTGTGCATTTTAGAAGTTAAAAAACTCCTGGAAACTGATAGGATGCTGAACAAAAACTAAACAAAAAATTCTGTTTTTTTTCCTGCTCATTTTCAGATAAAGTATGATCCTCAAAACAATAAGCCAAAAGTAATCAACCCCAAAACACTGATCTTTTAAAATTATCTTTTAATTTAAAGGACCAATTTAAAATCTTAAACAGGCTGCAAAGAACAAAAAACCTGACAGGCTTTAATATTAAAGTATAAGCTTGGTTCTGGGTAGGAAACAGCTGCACTATCCCACAACGACAATCGCTGAGACACTTAGAAGTTCTCAGGAAAAAATATTTATTTCCTAAGTCTGTCCACATATTTTCAACAGTGATCTATTTGGGGTTATTCCAATGCTCGCCAATTCACTCTCACCAGTCCCAAACATGTACGTGTAAAGTATTAGCAAACTACTGTTAACCAAAACTTTAAAAAATAAGTTGAAGAAAATGGTGCTGGCTGGGCACGGTGGCTCATGCCTATAATCCTAGTACTTTGGGAGGCCAAGGCAGGCAGATTGCCTGAGGTCGGGAGTTCAAGACCAGCCTGGCCAGAATGGTGAAACCCTGCCTCTACTAAAAATACAAAATTAGCTGGGCGTGGTGGCAGGCACCTATAATCTCAGCTACTTGGGAAGCTGAGGCAGGAGAATCGCTTGAACCCAGGAGGCAGAGGTTGTAGTAAGCAGAAATTGTGCTATTGCACTCCAGCCTGAGCAACAGGGCAAGACTCTGTCTCAAAAGAAAAGAAAAAGGAAAAAGAAAAAAGAAAAAGAAAATGGTGCTACAGGAGTCATGTTGGTACCACAAATACGATGTTAAATAAAACCAACAAGGTGTCATTCAAGTTTGATACAACTTAAATAAATATTACTGGCAAGAAACTTGGTACCAACATGAATCATTTACAGTAATTAATTATGTCACATTCAACAAATCATCCTGATTTTATAATACAGTTACGGGCTGGAAGTGGTGGCTCACACCAGTAATCCCAATATTTTGGGAAGCTGAGGCAGAAGGATCGCTTGAGGCCAGGAGTTTTAGACCCCTCGGCAAGAAAGTGAAATCCTTTCTCTGCAAAATAATTAAAGATTGGCTGGATTGGAAGCCAGGCGGTGTGTGTCTGCAGTCCCAGCTACTTGGGAGGCTGAGGCAGGAGGACTGGAGGATCACTTGAGCACAGGAGTTCAAGGCTGCCAGTGAGCTACGATCACGCCACTGCACTCCAGCCTGGGTGACAGGCCCAGACCCATCTCTAAAAATAATAATAATAATAATAATAATAATAATAATAATGAGTCAGACATATTCCTATTTCAAAAAGAATGGTTGTGCCCTATTTTTCAATCTGACAGAATGTTTTTTTCTTACTGCATGGTAATTTTTAAGGCCCCGCAAAAATTGACCGGTTTAGCACACAAACATTCCCTGTCTACTACAGCGAAAAGAAGCAATCTATCAGATCAGGAGAAAACAGTAAGTAATTCCATTCGAAGGAAGCAAGCGGGGTTTTGTGAGAAGGTGGGGCTGTGGCAAAACATGTTACCACAGATGTCCATGCCACAAGCTCATGAAATGACTTTTTTAGCTAAATCTTGGCTCCTGTTAGTTTAGTTTTTGGTTTTTTTGAGCCAGGGTCTCACTCTGTCACCCAGGCTAGAGTGCAATGGCGTGATCTCAGCCCACTGAAACCTCCCCCTCCCAGGCTCAAGTAATCCTCCCTCCTTGGCCTCCCAAGTAGCTAGGACTAAAGGCGTGCACCACCAAGCGCAGCTAATTTTTAAATTTTTTTGTAGAGATGGGGTCTCCCTGTGTTGCTTAGGCTGGTCTCAAACTCCAAGCTCAAGCAATCTGCCTGCCTCAGCCTCCCAAAGTGTTGGGATTACATGTGTGGGCCACCTCACCCAACCTACACTTTCATAGACTTTCATGATATTTATTAAGAAGAGATGCAAAAAAAAAAAAAAAAGAGATGCAGTATTGAACAGAAAAAAAGAAACTTTATGCACATTCTGGTTTCAAATGTATGGGAACACTGAGGATTAAAATTGCCAACAGATGAGAAAAAGCGTGGCGGGCGCGGTGGCTCATGCCTGTAATCCCAGCACTCTAGAAGGCTGAGGTGGGCGGACTGCCTGAGTTCAGGAGTTTGAGACCAGCCTGGGCAACACAGTGAGACCCCATCTCTACTAAAATACAAAAAAAAAGGCCAGGCGCAGTGGCTCACGTCTGTAATCCCAGCACTCTGGAAGGCCGAGGCGGGTGGATCATGAGGTCAGGAGATCGAGACCATCCTGGCTAACACGGTGAAACCCCGTCAATACTAAAAAAAAAAAAAAAAAAACTAGCCGGGCGAGGTGGCAAGCGCCTATAGTCCTAGCTACTCGGGAGGCTGAGGCAGGAGAATGGCGTAAACCCGGAAGGCGGAGCTTGCAGTGAGCTGAGATCCGGCCACTGCACTCCAGCCTGAGCGACAGAGCCAGACTCCATCTCAAAAATAAATAAATAGGCCGGGCGCGGTGGCTCAAGCCTGTAATCCCAGCACTTTGGGAGGCCGAGATGGGCGGATCACGAGGTCAGCAGATCGAGACCATCCTGGCTAACCCAGTGAAACCCCGTCTCTACTAAAAAATACAAAAAACGTGGCGGGCGCCTGTAGTCCCAGCTACTCGGGAGGCTGAGGCAGGAGAATGGCATAAACCCGGGAGGCGGAGCTTGCAGTGAGCTGAGATCCGGCCACTGCACTCCAGCCTGGGCGACAGAGCAAGACTCCGTCTCAAAAAATAAATAAATAAATAAATAAATAAATAAATAAATAAATAAATAAATAAAATAAAATAAAATACAAAAAAAAAATTGGCCAGGAGTAGCAGTGTGTGCCTGTAATCCCAGCTACTCAGGAGGCTAAGCCAGAAGAACTGCTTGAACCTGGGAGGCAGACTGCAGTGAGCCGAGACTGTGCCACTGCACTCCAGCCTGGGCAACAGAGCAGAGACTCCGTTTCCAAAAAAAAAAGAGATGAGAAAAAACTAACAACCTGAAGTCAAGAGTTTGTAATGAGTTTTACTGTAAACTTATGTATTCTTTCTTTCTTTGAGACAGAGTATCTCTTTGTTGCCCAGGCTGGAGTGCAGTGCTGCAACCTTGGCTGGCTGAAACCCTTGCTTCCTGGGCTGAAGCAATCCTCCCACTTCAGCCTCCCAAGTAGCTGGGGCTACAGACGCGCGTCACCACACTCGGCTAATTTTTGTATTTTTTGTAGACACAAGGTTTCGTCATGTTGCCCATGCTGGTCTCAAACTCCTGGGCCCAAGCCTCCCAAAGTGCTAGGATTATAGGTGTGAACCACTGTGCCCAGCCAATGCTTACGTATTATGTTCTTCTTAAAACTACTATACTAGGCCAGGCACAGCGGCTCACACCTGTAATTCCAGCACTTTGGGAGATCAAGGTGGGTGGATCACTTGAGGTCAGGGGTGCGAGACCAGCCAGGCCAACATGGTTGAAACCCCGTCGCTACTAAAAATACGAAAATTAGACAGGCATGGTGGTGGGCACCTGTAATCCCAGCTACTCAGGAGGCTGAGGCAGAAGAATTGCTTGTAATCAGGAGCCGGAGGCTGCAGCGAGCCAAGATCTTGCCACTGCACTCCAGTCTGGGTGACAGAGCAAGACTACGTCTCAAAAAAAAAAATAAAAAAAAAAAAAGACTAATATACTAACTCCCCTTTGCTTTGGTTGGGAACCTTTCTTAAATGTTGGCCTACAAAAATTTAAAAGCTTATCTTTTTACACAAGTTTATCTTTTCATACAACCTTTCCTGAATTGTAACACTCATCCTTCATTTCTGAGGAAGTGATATAGCAAATACTTTCAAAATGGAATTGAATCTTGCCTCATTGTATACAGGCAGTCAGTACATTATACAGAAGACCAAAAAAAAAAAAAGTTTTTAAACAAAAGGACAAACAAGAGAAAGGAAGGAAACAAAATACTATGATTTAACAGGAACAAAACCCAACATTCTTTCAACACAAAGTGTCCACAAGGGAAATGTCGAAGAGAAAATGTCATGATAAAATATTTTTAAGATATAAAATGACCCCAATGCAAAATATTTGTTGTTGTTGATTTTTGTTTTGTTTTTAGCTCAAAGGAGTTATTATTTCTCGTCATTTATGTTCCTTACTTGTGTTTATCCATTCCCACCAATAGAAACATTTCAATTTTATTTTCTTTACAGTCTATTTTTCTTCCTGATTCTTCAAGAGTAAATTCCTTGATCTTAACTTCTATTTATGAATGTCTGACCTGAAAAGGACCTTGAGGGGTTATCAAGTCCATCCTTCTGCTTTCCAGGAGAATTTATAACTAATAGTATCAGATGAATGAGAAAGTATCAAAAGAAAATGCACTGGTTCCCTGACTAGTAGCATGCTAATTTAATATGCACATTCATTCACAATTTGCAATTTTTTAAAAATGAAAGTAAAAACTAAAATGCCAAAAGAGGAAGGTACTTTAAAAATGCATTTATCTGCTAAAATTGCTCAAACATAAATTCAACTGTCAGGTCTAAAATTAACAAGCAGGAAAAGTTGCTGGCTGCCAATATAAAGTCTTTAGTCCCTAGAGATGTCTTCTGAAGTTCTATCTCGTTTGTAGCGCCCTTCACCTACAACACATAGCCTGGTAAACTTAGACCATCCTTGCCAATCAACTACAATTATAAATGGCAAGTGTGTGTGTGTATGTGTGTGTATGTGTGTGTATGTCTGTGTGTTTATAGTTGGTATAGGTTTTCATTCCAAACAGAAAATGAAAAGTTAGGGCCGCGATGGTTTTCGCCTGTAATCCCAGCACTTTGGGATGCCCAAGGAGGCGGATTGCCTGAGCTAAAGCATTCGAGACCACCCTGAGCAACATGGTGAAACCCCGTCTCTACTAAAACACAAAAAGTTAGCTGGGCACGGTGGTGGGCACCTGTAGTCCCAGCTACTTGGGAGGCTGAGGCACGAGAATTGCTTGAACCTGGGAGGCAGAGGTTGCAGTGAGCCAAGATTGCACCACTGCACTCCAGCCTGGGTGACACAGCAAGACTCTGTCTCCAAAAGAAAAAAACAGAAAATGAAAAGTTAGGTCTAAATTGGAGATGTCAATATTATGGGGAAGCTGCATACAACTGTTCTTCAGAGAGTAGTTTAATTCTTTCATTTCTAAGTTAAAATGTCCAGGGAATAAAGTTTTTTTCTAAAAGAGTTTCCAGGACGGGTGCAGTGGCTCACGCTGTAATCCCAGCACTTTAGGAGGCCCAGGCAGGCGCATCACCTCAGGCCAGGAGTTTGAGACCAGCCTGCAATATGGTGAAACCACGTCTCTACTGAAAATACAAAAATTAGCCATGTGTGGTGGCATGTGCCTGTAGTCCCAGCTACTTGGGAGGCTGAGAGGGAGAACTACTTGAACCCAGGAGGCAGAGGTTGCAGTGAGCTGAGATTACGCCACTGCACTGCATCCTGGGAGACAGAGCGAGACTCTGTGTCAAAAAAAAAAAAAAAGAAGAAGTTTCCAAAACAAGCTGGGCGTGGTGGCCCACGCCTGTAATTCCAGCACTTTGGGAGGCCAAAGCAGGCAGATCACCTGAGCTTAGGAATTCAAGACCAGCCTAGGCAACATGGGAAACCCCATCTCTACAAAAAATACAAAAATTAGATGGGCATGGTGGTGCACACCTGTAGTCCTAGCTACTCAGGAGGCTGAGGCAGGAGAATCACTTGAGCCCAGGAGCAGAGACTGCAGTGAGCCAAGATGGCGCCATTGCACTCCAGCCTGGGAGACAAAGGGAGACCCTGTCTAGAAAAAAAAAAAAAAAAAGTTTCCGAAACAGAATTTCATTTAATGTCAAAAAATCTGGCCAGGTACGCGTGTAATCTCAGCACTTTGGGAGGCTAAGGCAGGAGGATTGCTTGAGCCCAGGAGTTCGAGACCAGCCCAGGAAACATGATGAGACCTCTACAAAAAATAAAATTAGCCAGGCATAGTGTTATGAGCCTTTAGTCTCAGCTACTCAGGAGGCTGAGGTAGGAGGATTGCTTGAGCCTGGAAGACTGAGGCTGCAGTGTGAGCCATGACTGTGCCACTGTGCTCTCGTCTGGACAACAGAGTGAGACCCTGTCTCAAAAAAAACAACCATGGTCGAGTGCGGTGGCTCATGTCTGTAATCCCAGCACTTTGGGAGGCCGAGGTGAGCGGATCACTTGAGGTCAGGAGTTCAAGACCAGCCTGGCCAACATGGAGAAAACTCCCTATCTACTAAAAAAATACAAAAATTAGTCAGGTGTGGTGACACATGCCTGTAATCCCAGCTACTTGGGAAGCTAAGTCCAGAGAATCGCTTGAACCCTGGTGGCAGAGGTTGCAGTGAGCGTGCCACTGCACTCCAGCCTGGGCAACAGAACGAGACTTCGTCTCAAAAAAAAAAAAAAAAAAAAAAAACCAAACAAAGAAAAAAACCACAACCAAAAGACAATAACGAAATAACAACAAAAAAATCTCTGCAACTACGAAGAAATATGGTTAATTTTCTATAATTATTTGAAAATGAAAAAAAAACAGGACTAGAAGTCTTGGAAATGGGAAAATTATAATTTTTTAAAATGTGGGGCAAGAGAGGTCGAGTACAGAAACTGTAGACTGGTGAAATATTATTTCTCAGAAAGATTCTAAATGAATTATTAAACAGATCACTTATGAACCACTGGCAAGTTATGCAATGATCTATAAACAGTAGCATAAGATACCCAAACAGCAACTAATATGCAACTTCGTTTTCTTTTTTGACAGGGTCACTAGCCTAGGAGTTCAGAGATGTCAGAGGCAGAATATACTGTATTTGGATTTCAACAGGATACCGCTTGCTATTTCATAGAAAATAAAGGTTAGATGATATAAAACAGCAGGTGGGATTCACAACTGAATTTTATCCAAAAGGCTAACAGATTAATGTTAACATAATGATAGTCTACTCATGTTGTATAGCATTGCTCTATCCTTATACATGTTTACCAGTGACCGAAAACAAAAACACACGTTTATCAAATTTATCAATAATACAAACATATGAGAAATGGTCAAGAGGTGAAATGACGTTATCAAGCTAAAACAACAAACCAAATTAACAAGATGATAATTACAGGGATAAACTTATGTAAAATTGTCAATTACATTAAAAAATCAACTACATGGCCGGGCGTGGTGGCTCACGCCTGTCATCCCACACTTTGGGAGGCCAAGGTGGGTGGATCACTTGAGGTCAGGAGTTCGGGACCAGCCTGGTGAAACCCCGTCTCTTCTAAAAATATTTTAAAAAATTAGTTGGGTGTGGTGGTGCAGGCCTGTAATCCCAACTACTCGGGTGGCTGAGGCAGGAGAATCGCCTGAACCCAGGGGGTGGAGGTTGCAGTGAGACAAGATTGAGCCACAGTACTCCAGCCTGGGTGACAGAGCAAGACTCTGTCTCAAAAAAAAAAAAAAAAAAAAATCAACTACACAAAGTAATGTGATCTTAGGCTTTAAGAACAGAGGCATAGAGTGCAATAAAATAGAAGTTGTGCTTCCCACCGTAGTTTGTATTTATTAGATTATATCTGAGATGTTCAGACCTACATAAGGAACCATAAACCACTCAGATAACTAACTTGATGAAGAGCCTGAACTTTCATTAAAAATGTCACTTAAGAAATTGTACGGGCTGGGCTCAGTGGCTCATGCCTGTAATTCCAGCACTTTGGGAGGCCGAGGTAGGCAGATCACTTGAGGTCAAGAGTTCAAGACCAGCCTGACCAAAATGGTGAAATTCCATCTCTACTAAAAATACAAAAATTAGCTGGGCAAGGATGGCGGACACCTGTACTCCCAGCTACTCTGGAGGCTGACGGACAAGAATCGCATGAACCAGGAATGTGGAGGTTGCAGTGAGCTGAGATCACACCACTGCACTCTGGCCTGGGAAACACAGCAAGACTCTGTCTCATAAATAGTAGTAGTAGTAGTAATAATAATAATAATAATAATAGAAATAGCTGGCCGCGAGAGGTGGCTCACGCCTGTAATCCCAGCACTTTGGGAGGCTGAAGCGGGCGGATCACGAGATCAGGATATCGACACCATCCTGACTAACAGGGTGCAACTCCATCTCTACTAAAAATACAAAAAAATAGTCAGGCATGGTGGCGGGCGCCTGCTAGTCCCAGTTACTCGGGAGGCTGAGGCAGGAGAATGGCGTGAACCCAGGAGGCAGAGCTTGCATTGAGCCGAGATCGTGCCACTGCACTCCAGCCAGGGCAAAAGTGCGAGACTCCGTCTCAAAAAAAATAAAAAAGAAAAAAAGCTTAAAGAACTTGGGGTATTTACCCCCAAAGAGATGCCTCCTGTAATCCCAGCACTTTTAGAGGCCAAGGTGGGGAGATGGCTTGAGCCCAGGAATTCAAGAAGAGGCTGGGCAATGTCGGGAGACCCCATCTCTACAAAATATTTAAAAATTAGCCAGGCATGGTGGTGTGCACCTGTGGTCCCAGCTACTTGGAGGCTGGGAGGACTGCTTGAGGCCAAGAGTCCTAGCTACTCAGGAAGCTAGGACTAGAAGATCTTTAGCCCAGGAGTTTGAGGTTACAATGATCTGTGATCAAGTCACTTGCACTCCAACCTGGGCAACATAGCGAGACCCTATCTCTAAAAGAATGAAAGCGAAAGCGGTAAGTGTCATGAAATACTTGAAGACTACCATGTTAACAAGGAACTAGATTTATTTATTGTGGCTTCAGATAACAGAACTAAAGAGCTTCAGCACAACGTAAAAAATGTTCTAAAAGTAAAGCTTCAATAATGGAACAGGGTATCTGTGAAGTGGACACTTTCTCCTTAGAGCATTCAGAAGTTAAAAGACCAACCATCAGCGATACCAGCTATGATATGTTTTCACATATCATGAATTTATTTGATCTCTCCTAAAAAAAAACCTCTTAGAGGAAGGCAACATGTCAAAATGAGTAAATGTCAGAGAAGCTTAAAAATTATTTTCTTTGACATATTTTTAAAGAAACAGAAGACTTTTTCATGAACTCCAAAACCATAGGACCATTTTCTGAGAAACCAACAACAAAAGAAATGAATGTTTTTTCCTTTTAAATGAATGCTGCATTTGTTTTTCTCAAAGAAACATCTGTACCTTAACTTTAGTACTTTTATCAAGGGATAAAGGACAATTACATACCAGTATGCCAACTAGTCTCAAGAAGACAGCTAGTTTTATTAGACATTTACATGGAGTTCTATCTGTTCCACCTAAAACTTCCTTGCAAGGAGAAGGCTCCTCCTTATCAGATGCGGATAGGAGGCTGCGGTAATACTAACTCCCTCCCACTGTAACCTAGGAAAAACTCAGTCTTGACATGCACAAAACAATAACTTCTGAGAGCTTCAGAGCAGCTGTGTTCAGACAGAGCCAGCAACTTTACTCCAGGCAAAGAATTAGTCTAAGAGTTGGCTGAAAAGCAATTTTCATTTTAGGTTGGAAATGAGGAAAGGAAAGAGAACAAGATACAGTAAGTGGAGCTATTAACATTTTAAAACCGTGGTAAACAAACGTGTTTAAAAATTACAACACTGAAACTACCACAGGGTGTAAACTTTGATCCACAAGTTGAAAGACGAGCGGTGTTATCACTCTAGCTCTCTGCTAGATGGTAACACTAGTGAGAAAAAATAATCTTGGGTTTAATAGTGCCCTAGTCAAAGCCAATCACCAAGTCTAGGACAGAAGACCAAAACAAGGGACTCTGCTTCTCTCACTGGGTATTTTTTTGTGCTGCTGCCAGGCAAACTGGAAATTTTCTGAATGTCCAATAGCAATGCTCTTACTGTGAAACACTAGAACCCAGCTCAGTAGTTAATGCTAAAGGGTCAGCAATGAATTGGTCTCAATGTGCTATAGGGGCAACTTCTTGGCCAGGGAGAAAAGTTTCAACTGATTGCAGAAAACCAAAGGTTAATACAACTACATACTCTGGTTTCTCTTCATATAATAGCTTTCCTGATATTTCGGACATTATTTCACTTCTCAAAAATAAAAGGAGAAGAGAAGGAATGTAAAAGCAAAATCTACGCAAGAGCAAAGAAGTTATTAATTGGCTATATTAGTCCAATTCGTTATTAAATGATACACAACTATCAAACAAAGGGCAAAGCCCTGACCCTTTTCTGTACAGAATTAAGAACTGGTAAGACTACTTAGTAGAGCTGCCAAACTTTTCTTTAGCTTCTTTTCTTACAGACATGATACATTTCGCAAGAGCCTCCACTTACCTTACAACTTCCATGTGTAGGTACAAATTGTGTTTGATTTCCCCAGCCCTTGGCCTAAGACATTATGACATAGCTTTAGTTTCTGAGTCTGGACCCAAAGGAAAAAACTGAACATTTTTCACTTTCCTGAAATAACATGTCTATTTCATTTACACCATTTAAAAACATATTATATAAATTAACTAAAACTGCAACCACCCATTCGACAACTCTTTGAGAGTGACTGGGAAGCCACATTTAACAAAACAAACTTCATTTTAGCATTTCTGCTTAGAATGCCCATAAAGACTGATATCTCTACAAGAATTACACTACTGCAAAATTTTTAAACACAGGACTCATGTGAGCTTGCTGAGAAAACTCTGCACACCCCCCACACACCTGTACTTAATATGACATGACCCTCAGAGATACTAAAACACCCTCTGTTAAGTAGAAAATAAACTTTTAAAGTTAGGAAAGTAGCAACGCGGGAATCTGGGTAGGAGGTGCCCTGGGTTGTAAACACCCTAGTCAGAGAACATAACAAGCAATTCAGAGCAACATATAAGTCCCTATGGGGCTCCAACTTGGACTGCTTTAAGTCCAAAGCCCACATCTCGGTGTTTCGGAAGAGTTTGGGAAATAGAAGAGAGGGAGAAGGAAAATCAGAGAAGCGATGAAAATGTTCTATTTTTCTCCTTCTCAACTCCCATCCCAGCATCTTGGAGGCTGGTCACCAGTCTGGGTGCCATAACCACGAGAAGCCCTAAATCAATATCCCAACCACCTGATACCTAGGCAAAAGACATGTGTATATCAGCCATCTCCTTCCCAAACACTTCTCTTATCGCTCTCAAGGCTCATATCCTTCCAGAAGCCATGCCTTATGGCGACTCAGCTCACCCATACTGTCCTCTTAAATTCATTCACTTAATTTTCTCCAAATCCATACTTTCTCTCCTATATCATGTCCCTGATGTTCTTTTTATTAATTCAATCGAAATGCCACGACCTTCATTTCCTATAATCCACCCCTATCTATCTTTCCTGATAAACCCAACGGAGTGTTGTGTCACCAGATCAAGATCTTTGTTCTCATCTACTCATCCTACCTCCTGCCTGTTACCCTTTTCCAATTCCAAGTTCCTAATCCCACTCTTTGGGAAGCCCTGGGTTTCTAACCTAGTTTAGTATCCCTCCTCTTTCTCCCATTCCACCCCATCCCATGATCCTTCCATTAGGCTCCACTAGACTACCCTTCCCTCAGGATTCAATTCCCCTCTCCTTGCCACGCCCTGCGCCCCCCGGGGCTACTTACCCCAAGTTCTCCCCACACTTCAAGCCTCTGGCCCCGCCTTCCCCCCAAAGGAAGGAGGCGGGAGTAGGGAGAGAAGAGGGGCGGCACTCGGCAAGGAAAAAGCGATCTCCCATTAGCGCTCATCGCCGCCAATCGAGGCTTCCTTCTCTCCTATTGGTCGGCTTTGGCCTATGCCCCCACCCTCTTCCTCAGACAGGGCCCGGCCACCGCCTCAGCGCCCCCGTCCAATACAGACTGGGAGGGGAGACCCCAGCCCGGAACGCTGGGACTGGCCAGAGTTGAAAGGGAGAGTCCCGTCAGATCATGGGCTAGCTAATGTTAAAAGGACTTACCGGCTGGTAGCTCCGTTGCCTTCCGCCTGCCCGCGCTCCGTCCTACAATCTCTCTGCAGCTCCTCTTTTCCCCCCTCGGCGGAACGGATACTTTCCTCCCGTCCGGCCAGGCGCGCTCAACTCTCGCGAGAAGTCGTGGGGCCGCGGGGGAAGGGCGAGATCCGTGGGGGCTGAGTTGGAAAGCGGCCGAGAGGCGGGGCTCCGGGAAAAGAAGGTGTTGGGCTTACTGTGGGCAGGGCTGGGGAGGGAGACTGAGCGAGTACTGTCCACACAAGTCACACGTGTTCGGCTGCAGAATCTAGCGGGAGAAAGAAAGGAAAAAGGAGAGAAGATCTTTACCGGTGCCTGTAGTGGTGGTTACCACTATCTTTCAGAGTCATCGCTTCCTTAACTGCAAAGTAAAATACCCTTAGCCCTAGAAATGAAGTCCATGTGTGGACAAAGCAATCCACCTGCACAGCAATTCTAACACTACCATTTTACTAGTCCTATTGCCTTGGGTGAAAATCTTCTCTTAGTCTCTGTACAATGGGACTAACAATCTCATTTTATTCAAATTGTTGTAATGATCAAATGAGGTACATGAAATTGCTTGAGGATTTTTTTAAAATCACTGTATTATTCAGCAAATATTTTCACAAAACGTAGGGCATACTACATGCAAAGCATTGTTCTAAGCATGGGGTTAAGGAGTTATCAACCCAGGTAGGATTTATATTTGAGTGAGGAAGGGGAGACAATTAAAAAGCCAATAAACACAAATATTTCAAATAGTGAAAAGTGCTTCAGGATAGTGAGACAGAAAGTTACTAGGAATGGGGAAGAAGCTTTACTCCTAGTATTTGAAAGAAGACCTCTTTGAGGAAGTAACACACCAGGAGTTGAATTATGACTTGGGAAGATTTCAGGGGAATTATCAAATGCAAAGTCTATATTCAAAAATGTATAGGTCTTGTTCAAGACAAACCAGGAAAAGAAAAAAGAAAAACAAAAAACAGGCTGGTTGCAGTGACTCACGCCTGTAATCCCAACATTACTAAGCCAAGGCAAGAGGATTGCCTGAATCCAGGAATTTGAGACCAGCCTGGGCCACATGGCGAAAACTCAGCTCTACAAAAAATACAAAATTAGCCGGGCATGGTGGCCTGCACTTGTAGTAGCTATTCAGGGGACTAAGTGGGAAGATCACTTGAGCCCAGATCAGGCCACTGCACTCTAGCCTGGGCAACAGAGTGAGATCCTGTCTCAATAAATAAATAAATAAAATAATCATCTTAAAATTTAACAAATTGTAGTTGACTTAAAATATTATCTACAGAATCTCTATTCTCTCCTTTTGCAGCTTTATGTTACTCAGCTTTCTGAACTTTCTGTCTAGCATCTTATCTATCCTCACAGCACCCTCTGAGAGGTAGGAAGAATCTAGGTGATTTCTCCCTAGATATCTAAGGTGACACAGGTGTAGAATCACTTTCTTTCTTATGTAGTGAATTGAGAAAAGTTGAGAGGTGTCTTGGCTTCCAAACTACTCTCCCCTAAAACAATTCCTACTTAAAAGAATACCATGATGGAAACATACCTTAAATTTGTAAGAAAAAATTGTATGTTGGCCGGGGGCGGTGGCTCAAGCCTGTAATCCCAGCACTTTGGGAGGCTGAGATGGGCGGATCACGAGGTCAGGAGATTGAGACCATCCTAGCTAACATGGTGAAACCCCGTCTCTATTAAAAAATACAAAAGACTAGCTGGGCAAGGTGGCGGGCGCCTGTAGTCCCAGCTACTCGGGAGGCTGAGGCAGGAGAATGGCATAAACCCGGGGGGCGGAGCTTGCAGTGATCTGAGATCCAGCCACTGCACTCCAGCCTGGGCAACAGAGCGAGACTCTGTCTCAAAAAAAAAAAAAAAAAAAGGAAAAATTTGTATGTTGGCCAGGCGCAGTGGCTCACGCCTGTAATCCCAGCTACTCAGGAGGCTGAGGCAAGAGAATCATTTGAACCCGGAAAGCGGAGGTTGCAGTGAGCCGAGATCGCGCCATTGCACTCCAGCCTGGGCGACAAGAGGGCAACTCCGTCTCAAAAAAAAAATAAATAAATAAATAAAACGAATACATTTTTAAAAATCAGAGGGAAAAGGATTCTACAAATCATGCTGGAACAATTGGCTATTACTGTATACATGCAATAGCTAATATTTATAGATTTTACTATGTTCCAGATAGTATTCTAAATTGGTGGGGTTTTTTGTTGGTTTGTTTTCGTTTTTTCAGACGGAGTCTTGATCTGTCATCAGCTGGAGTGCAGTGGCACGATCTCAGCTCACTGCAACCTGCACCTCCTGGGTTCAAGCGATTCCCCTGCCTCAGTCTCCCAAGTAGCTGGAACTAGAGGCGCACGCCACCACGCCCAGCAAATTTTTGTATTTTTAGTAGAGACGGGGTTTCACCATGTTGGCCAGGATGGTCTCAATCTCTTGACCTTGTGATCTGCCCGCCTCGGCCTCCCAAAGTGCTGGGATTATAGGCGTAAACCACCACCCCCGGCCTTTTTTTTTTTTTTTTTTTTTTTTTTTTTGACAGAGTCTCCCTCTGTTGCCCAGGTTGGAGTGCAGTGGCATTATCATTGCTTACTGCATCCTCGACCTCCCAGATTCAAGCAATCCTTCCAACTCAGCATCCCAAGTAGCCGGGACTACAGGTACATGCCACCATGTCCAGATGATTTTTTAAATTTTTCCGTGTCAGGTGCGGTGGCTCACACCTGTAATCCCAGCACTTTGGGAGGCCGAGGCGGGAGGACCATGAGGTCAGGAGTTCAAGACCAGCCTAGCCAACATGGCGAAACCCCGTCTCTACTAAAAATACAAAAATTAGCTGGGCATGGTGGTGGGCACTTGTAATCCCAGCTACTCAGGAGGCTGAGGCAGGAGAATTGCTTGAACCCAGGAGGCGGAGGTTGCAGTGAGCTGAGATCATGCCATTGTACTCCAGCCTGGGTGACAGAGCAAGTCTCTGACTCAAAAAAAAAAAAATTCTGTAGAGACTAGGTCAGGCTGGCCTTGAACTCCTGGGCTCAAATGATCCTCCCACCTTGGCCTCCCAAAGTGTTGGGATTACATGCTTGAGCCACTGTGCCCGGTCTTTTTATTGTTGAGTTGTAAGAATTCTTTATATATTCTAGATTCTAGATGCTTATCAGATATATGATTTGCAAATATTTTATCTCATTCTGCAGGTTAGTTGTCTTTTCACTTTCTAATAGTGTCTTTTGAAGCTCAAAAGTGTGTGTGTGTGTTTTTTTTTTTTTTGAGACAGAGTCTTGCTCTGTCACCCAGGCTAGAGTGCAGTGGCGCAATCTCGGTTCACTGCAAGCTCCGCCTCCTGAGTTCACGCCATTCTCCTGCCTCAGCCTCCTGAGTTGCTGGGACTACGGGCACACGCCACCACGCCTGGCTAATTTTTGTATTTTCAGTAGAGACGGGGTTTCACCGTGTTAGCCAGGATGGTCTCGATCTCCTGACCACGTGATCCACCTGCCTCAGCCTCCCAGAGAGCTGGGATTACAGGCGTGAGCCACCACGCCCAGCCTGAAGTTCAAAAGTTTTAAATTTTGATAAAGTCCAATTTATCTTGTTTGTGCTGTTGGTGTCATATCTAACAAACCATTGCCTAATACAGCATCATAAAGATTTACACCTGTGCTTTCTTCTAAGAATTTTGTTGTTTTTAGCTATTTGATTCATCATGAGATACTTTTGTATATGGTATGAGGTAGAGGTCCAATTTTGTTCTTTTTCACGCACAGTTGTCACAGCACCATTTGTTGGAAAAAATATTATTTCCCTCATTCAGTCCTCTTGGCACCCTTGCCAAAACTCATTGGACCTTAAATATATTGGTTTATTTCTGGACTTTCAATGTTATTTCATGGTTCTATATGTCTGTCCTTATGCCAGTATCAAAAGGCTTGATAATTTTAGCTTTGTAATAAGTTTTGAAACTGGGAAGTATGAATCCTCCAATTTTGTTCTCTTTTTTCAAGATTGCTTTGGATATACGGGGTCCCTTGCATTGCCACCTGAATTTTAGGGTCAGCTTGTCAATTTCCATCTAGGATTTTCATGGGAATTCCCTTGAATCTGTAGATCAGGGAGTATTGCCATCTTAACAATATCGTATTCCAATCCATGGACATCGAATGTCTTAACATTTATTTAGAGCTTCTTAATGTCTTTCAACTGTATTTTTTATAGATTTACTTTGTTTTTTATTTTGTATTTTTATTTTATTATTTTATTTTTTTAGACACGGGATTTCACCATGTTTCCCAGGCTGGTCTCAAACTCCTGGGCAACAAGGTGAAACCCCGTCTCTAATGGGGTTAGATCCACCCACCCTGGCCTGCCAAAGTGCTGGGATTACAGGCGTGAACCACCTCACCTGGCCTTATTTTGTTTTTTAAGTTAGAGACAGGGTCCCACTATGTTGCCCAGGCTGGTGTCAAACTCTTGGTCTCAAGCAGTCCTCCCACCTTGGCCTCCCAAAGTGATAGGATTACAGGCATGAGCCACTGTGCCAAGCTGTGTTTTGTGGTTTTCATTGTACAAATCTTGCATTTCTCTTGTTAAACTTACTCATACTTTTTATCATCTTTTTTGAGACAGGGTCTCCCTTTGTCACTTAGGCTGGAGTGGTGCAATCATAGCTCACTGTAACCTCCAACTTCTAGGCTCAAATGATCCCCCCACCTCAGCCTCCTGAGCAGCTAGGACTACAGGTGGGTGCCACCATGCCTGGCTAATTTTTTTTTCTCTCTCTTGCCTTGGCCTCCCAAGGTGCTAGGATTACAGGTATAAGCCACCATGCCTGGCCTCTTTCTTTTTTCAGTTAGAGATGGGGTCTTGCTACGTTGACCAGGCTGGTCTGAAACTCCTGGCCTCAAGGGATCCTCCTACCTAGCCTCCCAAAGTGCTGGTTTGTGAAAAATTGGTGGTATGGCCAGGTGCAGTGGCTCATGTCTGTAATCCCAGCACTTTCAGAGGCTGAGGCAGGAGGATTGCTTGAGGTTAGGAGTTCAACCTGGACAACAAAGTGAGATCCCATCTCAACAAAAAGTACAAAAATATATATATATGTAACCAGGCATCATGGTGGTTAGCTACCTCAGGAGGCTGAGGCAGGAGGATTGCTTGAGCCCAAGAGTTGGAAGTTGCAGTAAGCTATGATCATGCTACTGCACTGGGCAACAGAGCAAGACTGTGTCGAAAGAAAGAAAAGAAAAAAGGCAAGGCAAGGCAAGGCAGGGCAGGGCAGGGCAGGGCAAGGCAGGGCAAGGCAGGGCAGGGCAGGGCAAGGCAGGGCAAGGCAGGGCAAGGCAAGGCAAGGCAAGACCCTGGCAAAAGAAAGAAGGGAGGGAGGGAGGGAGGGAAGGAGGGAGGAAGAGAAAGGAGGGAGGGAGGGGAAGAAAGGAAGGAAGGAAGGAAAGAAGGAAGGAAGGAAGTAAGGAAGGGTGTTAAGTCTTCTTTAAACATTTGACTGAATTCACCAGTGAAACAATATGGTCCTGAGATTTTCTTTGTGGAAATTTTTTATTTTTAATGAGTAATTCAGTCTCTTTTCTTGTTATGCATTTATTTAATTTTTTAAAATTTCCTATTGAGTCAGTTTCAGTAGCTTGTGTCTTTCTAGGAATTCTTACATTTCATCTAGATTATCTAATTATTGGCATGCAATTTTCATAATATTCTCTTAGAATCATTTTTATTTCTGTGAGGCTGATGATAACATTCTTTGTTTTATTCCTGATTTTAGCAATTTAAGTCTTCTCTCTCTCTCTCATTTTATTTTTATTTTTATTTTTGAAAGCAATTTTATAACTTTATTTGATGTATATGATGATCAGCAGTTCTCATCCAGATTTTTGAAAGCAGTAACAGGTACATTGGTAACCAAAGTATAGAGCTTATTTGGTGAATCCTCGTCCTCATTACATTTTCTGGACAACCGCACACGGATGTGGTCTGGGACATTCCTTATTCCTTTGGCTCAGACAGCCTTGTTGAGTCTGGTATCAATGCGCACATGTGGAGTTCCCATCTCCTTCGTGGCAAATTTCCAGATCTCTTTGAGTGCCCAAGGGGAACACTTATTGAAGCCCACTCCATGGATGCACTTGTGAAGGTTGATGGTGTATTCTCGGTCACCACCTCGTTGATGGCAGAACAGCCCTTTTTCTTCTCACCACCCTTCTTTGCAGGCCATTCTGGGCCCAAGTTGGAAAGCTTTCTTTTTCTTTTCCTTCCTTCCTTCCTTCCTTCCTTTCTTCCTTCTTTCCTTCCTTCCTTTCTCTCCTTCCTTCCTTCCTTCCTTCCTTCCTTCCTTTCTTTCTTTCTCTTTCTTCCTTCCTTCCTTCCTTCCTTCCTTCCTTCCTTCCTTCCTTCCTTCCTTCCTTCCTTCCTTTTCTCTTTCTTTCTTTCAGACAGGGTCTTGCCCTGTTGCCCAGGCTGAAGTGAAGTATGTGCATAGCTCACTGCAGCCTTGAGCTCCCGGGCTCAAGCGATCCTTCTGCCTCAGCCTACTGGGTAGCTAGGACTACAGGTACATGCCACCATGCCAGCCCAGCTAATTTTTTGAATTTTGTTTTGTGTAGACACGATCTCACTTTTGTTGCCCAGCCTGATCTCAAACTACTAACTTTGGCCAGGCATGGTGGCTCACACCTGTAATCCTAGCACTTTGGAAGGCTGAGGCAGGTGGATTGCTTGAGTCCAGGAGTACAAGACCAGCCTGAGTAACAGGGCGAAATCCCTGTCTACAAAAAATACAAAAATTAGCCAGGCGTGCTGGCTCACACCTATAGTCCCAGCTACTAGGGAGGCTGAGTTGGGAGGACCGCTTAAGCCCAGGAGTTCGAGATTGCAGTGAGTGGCGTGTCACTGCACTCCAGCCTAGGCAACAGAGTGAGACACTGTCTCAAAGAAAAGCCAAAAATCCCCCCAAAAAGTCCTGACTTCAAATGATCCTCCTGCCTCAGCCTCCCAAAGTGTTGGGATTACAGGCATGAGCCAACAGGCCCAGCTGAGTCTTCTCTCTTTTTATCTTGGTCACTCTAGCTAAAGTTTTGTCAATTTTGTTCATCTTTTCAAAGAATCAATTTTTGGTTTCATTGATTTTATCTATTATTTTTTCATTCCTTAGTTCATTTATTTCCAGTCTAATCCCTATATCTCTATTATGTCTTTCCTCCTACTTGCTTTGGGTTTAGTTTTCTTTTTTTTAATTACAATTTTTTTTTTTTTTTTAAAGACACAAGTTTTCACTCTGTCACCCATGCTGGAGTGCAGTACCCTGATCATAGCTCACTGCAGCCTCAAGCTCCTGGACTCAAGTGATGCTCCCATCTCAGCCTTCCAAGTAACTGGGACTACAGGAAAGTGTCACTATGCCTGGCTAATGTTTTTGGGGGGGGTGGTGTAGAGATGGGTCTTACTTATGTTAACCAGGTTGGCCTCAAATTCCTGGCCCCGAGTGATCTTCCCATCTCAGCCTTCCAAGTAGTTAGAACTACAGGCAAGTGTCACCATGCCTGGCTAATTTTTTTTTTTTTTTTTTATAGAGATGGGTCTTACTATGTTGACCAGATGGGTCTCAAATACCTGGCCTCAAGTGATTTTCCCACCTTAGCCTTCCAAAGTGTTGTGATAATAGGCATGAGCCATAGCACCTAGATGTTTTTTTCCTTTGGTTTAGGCTATTGATTTGAGGTCTTTTTTCTTTTTTAAATTCATTCATCTACAGCTATAAAATTCCTTCTAAGCACTGGTTTAGCTGCATTCGATAAAATTTTAATAGGTTTTGTTTTTATTTTTATTTATTTCAAAGGGTCGTCTAACATCCCTGTAATTTCTTCTTTGACTCATTGTTTATTTAGGAATATGTTTTTTATTTTCTGCATATTTGTGAATTTCTCATTTTCTTCTGTGATTAATTTCTAATTTTATTCCGTTATGATTACAAAACATACTTTGCATTATTACAATACTTTAAAATTTATGAGTTATTTTTTGGCCTAAAATGTGTTTTATACTGAAAAATGTTTCATGTGCACTTTATTTTTCTTTGTTTTTTTAGACAGAGTCTCACTCTGTCACTCAGGCTGTAGTACAGGGTGCAATCTTGGCTCACTGCAACTGCTGCCTCCCAGGTTCAAGTGATTCTCATGCCTCAGCCACCCCAGTAGCTGGGATTACAGGCGTGCACCACCACACCTGGCTAATGCTTATAGTTTTAGTAGAGATGGGGTTTAGCCATGTTGGTCAGGCTGGTCTCGATCTCCTGGCCTCAAAAGATCCACCAATCTCAGCCTCCCAAAGTGCTGGGATTACAGGTGTGAGCCACTGCCCCTGACCCTCATGTGAACCTTAGAAGGATATATTCTGCTATTGTTAGGTGGAGTGTTTTATAGATATCTGTTAAGTCTAGTAGGTTAATAGTATTGTTCAAATCCTCCCTTTCCTTGTTGGTCTTTTGTCTAAATGTTCTATCCATTATTGAAAGTGGAGGTATTGAAGTCCTCAACGATTATCATTGAATTGCTTATTCCGTTTTGTTTTTGTTTTTGTTTTTGAGGTGGAGTCTCACTCTGTTGCCCAGGCTGGAGTACAGTGGCACAATCTCAGCTCACCGCAACCTCTGCCTCTTGGATTCAAGCAATTCTCCTGCCTTAGTCTCCCAAGTAGCTGGGATTACAGGCACGCGCCACCATGCCTGGCTAATTTTTATATTTTTAGTAGAGATGGGGTTTCACAATGTTGGCCAAGCTGGTCTGAAACTCCTGACCTCAAGTGATCCATCCACCTTGGCCTCCCAAAAGTGCTGGGATTACACGTATGAGTCACCATGCCCAGACTGAATTGCCTGTTTCTTCTTTCAAGTCTGTCAATTATTGCTTCATGTTTTGGAAAGCTCTGTTGTTAGGTGCATTTATGTTGATAATTGCTACATCTTTTTCTTTTCTCTTTTCTTGTCCATCTTCTTGATTGATAAAATTGACCTTTTGCCTGGGTGCAGTGACTCATACCTGTTATCCCAGGACTTTGGGAGGCCAAGGTGGGAAGATCACTTGAGCCCAGGAGTTTGAGACCAGCCTGGGCAACATAGTGAGAGCCCATCTAGACAAAAAAAATTAAAAATTAGCTGGACATGATAGTGTGTGCCCATAGTCCCAGCTACTTGGGGGGCTGAGGTGGGAGGATTGCTTGAGCCCCGGAGTTTGAGGCTATAGTGATCCATGGTCACACCACTACTTTCCAGCCTGGGTGACAAAGTGAGACCTTGTCTCAAAAAAAGAGAAAAAGGGCTAGGCATGGTGGCTCATGCCTGTAATCCCAGCTCTTTGGGAGGACGAGGCAGGCAGATCACGAGGTCAGGAGATCGAGACCATCCTGGCCAACATGGTGAAACCTTGTCTCTACTAAAATACAAAAAATTAGCTGGGCGTGGTTGCGTGTGCCTGTAGTCCCAGCCACTCAGGAGGCTGAGGCAGGGGAATCGCTTGAACCTGGGAGGCGGAGGTTGCCGTGAGCTGAGATTGCGCAACTGCACTCCAGCCTGGGGACAGAGCAAGATTCAGGATTAAAAAAAAAAGAAAAGAAAAGAAAAAAAAAGACAATTTAATAATTTTTAAATGTCCTTCTTTGTTTCTAGTAACAATTTTTGACTTTCAGTGCTTTTTTGTCTTATATTCGGACAAGCCAATTGAGATTACTTGGTTATTGTTTGCATCATGTATCTTTTTTCTTCCTTTTACTTTCAGCCTATAAATGTCTTTTTTTCTTTCTTTTTTTTTTTTTTTGCTGTTAAAAAAAAAGTGAGGTTATTATTTAATTAGCAAGACAGGGTCTTACTGTGTTGTCTAGGCTGGTCTCAACGTTCTGGCCTCGAGCAATCCTCCCACCTCAGCCTTCCAAAGTTCTGGGATTACAGGCATGAGTGACCACATCAGGTATCAACCTGTAAGTGTCTTTGAATCTATAATGTGTTTTTTGTAGACAGCCTATAGTTGAATCATACTTTTTTTGCTCATTATGCAAATTTCTGCCTTTTACATTTAGTGTAATTCCTATAAGACAGAACTTATATCTGCCATTTTGCTATTTGTTTCTATATGTCTTGTGTTTCCCCTCCCATTCCAGCATTCCTGCTATCTTTTGTATTAAATAGTGTCTCATTTTAATTCCTTTGTTATTTCCTTTAATAATCTTTTGAAATATTTTCTTAGTGCTTGCCCTGGGGATTACAATTAGTATCTTTATTTATAACAATCTAATCTGAATTAATATCAACTTAATTTTAACAGTAAATAAAAGCTTTGTTTCTGTATAGCTTTATTTTCACCTTCCTCTTTTGTGCAGTTATTGTCATATAAATTACATGTTTCTACATTGTATGCCCATCAACATAGACTTTTTTTTTTTTGAGACAGAGTCTCACTCTGACACTCAGGCTGGAGTACAGTGGGGCAATCTCAGCTCACTACAACCTCTGCTTCTGGGGTTCGAGCAATTCTCGTGCCTCAGCTTCCTGCATAACTGAGATTACAGATGTGAGCCACTACACCCGGCTAATTTTTGTATTTTTAGTAGAGACAGGGTTTTGCTATATTAGCCAGGTTGGTCTTGAACTCCTGACCTCAAGTGATCCACCCACCTCTGCCTCCCAAAGGGCTGAGATTACAGGTGTGAGCCACTATGCCCAGCCCCATCAACATAGATTTATAATTTTAAAATATAATTGTCTTTTAAATATGACAAGAGAAAAGGAAATTTACAAGCAAAAATTATATTTGTACTGTCTTTTTTTTTTTTTTTTTTTTTTTTTTGAGACAGAGTCTGCTCACCAGCCCAGGCTGGAGTGCAGTGGCCAGATCTCAGCTCACTGCAAGCTCCGCCTCCCAGGTTCATGCCATTCTCCTGCCTCAGCCTCCCGAGTAGCTGGGACTACAGGCGCCCGCCACCTCGCCCGGCTAGTTTTTTGTATTTTTTAGTAGAGACGGGGTTTCACCGTGTCAGCCAGGATGGTCTCGATCTCCTGACCTCGTGATCCGCCTGTCTCGGCCTCCCAAAGTGCTGGGATTACAGGCTTGAGCCACCGCGCCCGGCCATATTTGTACTGTCTTTATATTTACCTTATACAGTTATCTTCACTAAAGCTCTTTATTTTCTCATATGGATTAGAGTTGCCATTTAGTATGCTTTCATTTAAGCCTGAAGGACTCTCCCTTTAGTATTTCTTAGAGGACAGATTTGTTAGTAACAAATTCTTTCAGTTTTTGTTCATCTGAGAATGTCTTAATTTCTTCTTCATTTTTGTTTTAGAGATGGGGTCTTGCTATGTTGTTCTAGCTAGTGTCAAACTCCTGGCCTCAAGTGATCATCCTGCCTCAGTCTCCTGAGTAGTTAGGATTGCAGGCATGACCCTTTGCACCTGCCTTCTTAGTTTTTGAGGGATACCTTTGCTGGATGTAGTGTCTTGGTCGACAGTCTTTTTCTTTTTCTTTTTTTTTTTTTTGAGATAGAGTCTTGCTCTGTCACCCAGGCTGGAGTGCAGTGGTGCAGTCTTGCCTCACTGTAACCTCCGCCTCCAAGGTTCAAGTCATTCTCCTGCCTCAGCCACCTAAGTAGCTGGGATTACAGGGATGTGCCACCACACCAGGCTAATTTTTGTATTTTTAGTAGAGACAGGGTTTCATCATGTTGGCCAGGCTGGTCTCGAACTCCTGACCTCAAGTGATCTGCCTGTCTCGGCCTCCCAAAGTGTTGAGATTACAGGTGTGAGCCATGGCACCTGGCTGACAGTCTTTTTCTTTTAGTTCTTGGATGTCATTCCACTGCCTCTGGCTTCCAAGGTTTCTGTTGATAAATCATATTGAGGATCCCTTGTACACATGAGTAACTTTTCTCTTGCTGCTTTCAACATTCTTTCTTAATCTTTGTCTTTTGATGGTGTGGTTATGATGTGTGTAGTGGTGGATCTGTTTGAATTTTTCCTACTTGGAGTTGGTTGGACTTCTTGGATTTGTAAATTAATGCTTTTCATCAAATTGGGAAGTTTTCAGCCATTTCTTCAAATATTCTTTCTGTCCCTTTCTGGTCTCTCCTCACCTTAGTTTATTTGATGACATATGACAAGTCTCTGAGGCTCTGTTCATTTTTCGTCATTCCTTTTGATTGTTTTTTCTCAGATTGGATAATCTCAATTGACCTGCCTCCAGTTCAGTCTTTCTCATTATGTCTGCTTGAATCTGTTGTTGAGACCTTGTAGTGAATTTTTCATCTGTTATTGTACTCTTCAACACTACGGTTTCTTTCTTTCTTTTTTTTTTTTCCTTTGAGACAGGGTATCACTGTATTACCCAGGCTGTAGTGTAGTGGTGCAATCTTGGCTCACTGCATCCCTGACCTCCTGGGCTCATACAATCCTCCTGCCTCAGCCCTCCAAGTAGCTGGGACTACAGGCACACATCACCATGCCCAGTTAATTTTTTGTATTTTTCGTACAGACAGGGTAGGCAGAGACTCAAGCAATCTGACTGCCTTGGCTTCCCAAAGTGCTGGGATTGCAAGTGTGAGTCACCACACCTGGCCTATTTGGTTCTTTTTTTTTTTTTTTTTTTTTTTTGAGACGGAGTTTCGCTCTTGTTGCCCAGGCTGGAGTGCAATGTCATGATCTCAGCTCACCGCAACCTCCACCTCCCAGGTTCAAGCAATTCTCTAGCCTCAGCCTCTGGAGTAGCCAGGATTACAGGCATGTGCCACCATGCCGAGCTAATTTTGTATTTTTAGTAGAGACAGGGTTTCTCCATGTTGATCAGGCTGGTCTCGAACTCCCAACTTCAGGTGATCCACCTGCCTTGGCCTCCCAAAGTGTTAGGATTACAGGCGTGAGCCACCGCGTCTGGACTGGTTCTTTCAAAATAATTTCTTTTCTTCTTTTTTCTTTTTGTTTCTTTTAATTGAGGTGGAGTGTTGAATAGGCTGGTCTCAAATTCCTGGCCTCAAGTAATCCTCCCCCTTTGGCCTCCTAAAGTGTTGGGATCATAGATGTGAACCACCACACCCAGTCATAATTTCTATCTCTTTATTGATATTCTCTATTTGGTGACACATTTCTCATACTTTCTGCTATGGTTTGAATATTTATCCCCTCCAGAACTTGTGGAAATTTTTTTTTTTTTTGAAACGGAGTCTTGCTCTGTCGCCCAGGCTGAAATGCAGTGGCGTGATCTCTGCTTACTGCAACCTCCACCTCCTGAGTTCAAGCGATTCTCCTGCCTCAGCCTCCTGAGTAGGTAGGGTTACAGGCATGCACTACCATGCCTGGCTAATTTTTGTATTTTAATAGAGGTGGGGTTTCACCATGTTGGACAGGCTGGTCTGGAACTCCTGATCTCAAGTGATCCACCTGCCTCAGCCTCCCAAAATGCTGGGATTAGAGGCGTGAGCCACCGCGCCCAGCCTCATGTGGAAATTTAACCCTGAATGTGGCAGTATTGAGAGGTGGGACCTTTAAGAGGCGATTGGGTCATGAGAGTTCTGATGTGATGGATGGATTCATCCATTCATGGATAAATGGGTTAAAGGATTAATAGGTTATTGTGAGAGTGGAAACGGTGTAACAAGAGGAAGACAGACCTGAGTTAACATGCTCAGCCCCCTCACCATGTGATGCCCTGTATCACCTCAGAATTCTGTAGTGCCTGCCAACAAGAAGGCTCTCACCAGAAGCAGCTCCCTGACCTTGGACTTTTCAGCCTCCATAACTATAAGAAACAAATTCCTTCAATGACTGTTTGAATTAAATAAAAAGGAATACAAAGAAATAAATTTCTTTTTAAAAATAAATCGCCGGCCGGGCGTGGTGGCTCACGCCTGTAATCCCAGCACTTTGGGAGGCCGAGGTGGGCAGATTGCCTGAGCTCAGCAGTTGGAGACCAGCCTGGGCAACACGGTAAAACCCCGTCTCTACTAAAATACGAAAAATTAGCTGGGCGTGGGGGTGTGCGCCTGTAATCCCAGCTGCTGGGGAGGCTGAGGCAGGAGAATCGCTGGAACCTGGGTGGCGGAGGTTGCAGTGAGCCAAGGTCACGCCACTGCTCTCCAGCCTGGGCAACAGAGTGAGACTCCATCTCCAAAATAAATAAATAAATAAGTAAATAAATAGATAACCCAGTTTCAGGTATTCTGTTATAAGAAACAGAAAACAAAGCCACTTCTTTTTCATTCTTTAGACATGGTCTCCTTAATTGTTTGAACAGGCACAGTGCTCATGCCTGTAATCCCAGCACTTTGGGAGACCGAGGTGGGAGGATTACTTCAGCTCAAGAGTTCGAGTCCAGCCTGGGCAACATAGACAGACGCTGTCTCTACAAAAATTTTAAAAAATTATCCAGGCATGGTGGTGTGCACCTATGGGGTCCTGTTTACTTGGGAGGCTGAGGTAGGAGGATTGCAAGGGCCCAGGAGGTCGAGGCTGCAGGGAACTATGATTGTGCCACCACACTCCAGCCTGAGCAACAGAGCAGCGTGACCCTCTTTCAAACATAAACAAATAAAAATAAAATATTTATCTAGTATGTGCAACATCTGGGTTTTCTCAGGGATAATTGATATTGATTGCTTTTTTTCTGTGTGATTCAGATTTTCTCTGCATGTGTCATAATTTTTTGTTGAAAACTGGATGATTAAAATCATATATTGGCTGGGCATGGTTGCTCACACCTGTAATCCCAGCACTTAGGGAGGCCGAGGAGGGTAGATTACTTGATGCCAGAAGTTGGACACCAGTCTGGCCAACATGGTAAAACCCCATCTCTACTAAAAATATCAAAATTAGCCGAGCACGGTGGTGCACACCTGTAATCCCAGCTACTTGGGAGACTGAGGCAGTAAAATTGCTTGAACCCAGGAGGTGGAGGTTGCAATGAACTGAGATGGTGCCACTGCACTACAGCCTGGGAAACAGAGTAAGACTTGGCCTCAAAATAAATAAAAGAGTCCTAGTAGGTGTCTAAAGGTGAGGTATAAAGTGTGACCCAGGAGGAGGTGGGCTACACTCCAAAAGACTACTTGAGTTTTCTAATTTATACAAATTGAAATTAGGGGAACATGTATGGGAATAGATACTAAGGGTTGGGATAATAGTGTAAGCAACACAAAATTGGATTTGGCCCAGTTTATTGATACAGGCTTACTGCATTGAATGTTGCTGCTTGAGGAGTTGGAAAGTGCTCTAACAGTTTGAGTAGTTGGCTAAAACATATTCCAAAGATGTCCCATAGTAGAGTAAATTGAAATTGCTGGACCTGTCTTGGTTTAATGCAGAGGAAGGGATTCAAAGGCTTAGGAAATTGGAATGTTAGAGTGCATTTGTCATTTAAGACCTACTTACCTACACTGGGAGGGTCCGGATGACTTACCGTTCTGTGAGAAATAAATCTGTGAGAGGGCCCTAGCATCCTCAAAGAGCTCTGTGATCCCTCTCCTCTGTAGGTCAAGTTATAGCCCAACTGGTTCTTTTTGCCCACTGCCCTGAAAAAAACCAATGCACTAGACTGGGTGTGGTGGCTGACACCTGTAATCCCAGCAGTTTGAGAGGCCGAGGTGTGTAGATCACTTGAGCCCAGGAGTTTGAGACCAGCCTGGGCGACATCACAAAACCTCATGTCTACAAAAAATACAAAAAAATTAGCTGGGTATGGGGCCACTCACCTGCAGTCCCAGTTACCCAGGAGGCCGAGGTAGGAGGATCACCTGACCCCAGGAGGTCTAGGCTGCAGTTTGCCATGATCGCACCACTGTACACTAGCCTGGGCAACAGAGTGAGACCCTGTCTAAAAAAGAGAACAAAAACAAAAACAAACAAAAAATACCAATGCACTGAGAATTGCCACAAATAAAGAGTTTAATTATTGCAAATCCAGCCAAGAGGATGGATGGGAGAAATTTCTCAAATTCATCTCTCCAAGAATTCAGAGGTTAGGGTTTTTAAGGGTACTTTGACAGTCAGAGGCCTGGGGAACTGAAACAATTGACTGGCTGGAGATGAAACCACAGGGGTATCTAATAAGGACCACCAGAAGCAGTTTGCTTTTAGCTGGCAAGGCCAGCAATACACTTTCACTTTGCTATCTCAGAGCTATATCAACTCTCCAGTCCACTGTCATAATTTAGTTCACAAAGATCTTGATTGCTGTTTTCTTCCATGAGATATTATGCTGGCTCATTACATTGATATTATTATTATTACTGTATTATTTTATTTATTTTTATTTTTATTTTTTGAGGCAGAGTCTCGCGCTGTCGCCCAGGCTGGAGTGCAGGGGTGCGATCTCGGCTCACTGCAAGCTCCGCCTCCCGGGTTCATGCCATTCTCCTGCCTCAGCCTCCTGAGTAGCTGGGACTACAGGCGCCCACCACCGCGCCCGGCTAATTTTTTGTATTTTTAGTAGAGACGGGGTTTCATCGTGGTCTTGATCTCCTGACTTTGTGATCCGCCCGCCTCGGCCTCCCAAAGTGCTGGGATTACAGGCTTGAGCCACCGCGCCCAGCCTTATTGTATTATTTTAGAGACAGGATCTCACTCTGTTACCCAGGTTGGAGTGCAGGGGTGCGATCATAGCTCACTATAACCTCAAACTTCTAGGATCAATATATTCCCCATTTGGGTATGTTACTCCAGCCCATTTACCAAATGACCTGAAAAGTTTCCAGTTTTGAGTGGAGCCCAGAACGGAAGTCTCTGTAACAGGTCCAGGGTGCTGTGCAAGCAGCTCTGCTGCTTGAGTCATGTGATCCAGCAGATCCAGTGGTGCTTGAAGTATCAGGGGCAGATATGGGCACTCTCAAAGGTCTTCAATCCTCTGCAAAGAAGTACTCTTTATTTTATTTTATTTTTTTTTGGACAGACCCTTGCTCTTATCACCCAGGTTGGAGGGGGGCAATGGTGCGATCTCGGCCCACTGCAACCTCCACCTCCTGGGTTCAAGCGATTCTGCCTGCCTCAGCCTCCCAAGTAGCTGGGATTACAGGCGCCTGCCACCATACCTGGCTAATTTTTATATTTTTAGTAGAGACAGGGTCTTGCCATGTTGGCCAGGGTGGTCTTGAACTCCTGACCTCAGGTGATCCGCCCGCCTTGGCCTCCCAAAGTGCTGGAATTATATGTGTGAGCCACCGTGCCCGGCCAGAAATACTCTCCTTTTGAGAAGTAGCTCTTTGGCCTGCTACTGGGTGTTAATAGAGACTCAATACTTAACCTCAGGTCACCTAGTTACCATGAAACCTGAGCTGCTCATCATGAACTTGGTGTTATCTGCCCCACCAAGTCACAACATTGGGCGTGCACAGCAGCATTCCATCATCAAATGGAAGTGGTGTGTACATGATTGGGCTTGAATAGCCCCTGAAGGCACAGGTAAGTTACATGAAGAAGTGATCCAAATACCTCTAGCCCCCATTGCTGTTACTCTGCCTTCTCTCTCCCAGCCTGCACCTATGGCCTCATGGAATGTTGCCTATGATCTGTTGACAGAGGAAAAAAGACTCAGGCTGGATTTACAAGATGGTTCTGTACATTACACAGGCACCACCCAAAAGTGGACAGCTGCACACAAGAGTCCCTTTCTGGGACACTCCAAAGGACAGTGGTGAAGGGAAATCCTCCCAGTGGGGCAGAACTTCAAGCATTACACCAGGTCGTTCACTTTGCTTGGAAGGAGAAATGGTCAAACATTCTATTATATATTGATTCATGGTCTGTAGCCAATAGTTTGGCTGGCTAGTCATGGACTTGGAATGAACATGATTAGAAAATTGGTGACAAAGAAATCGAAAAAGAGGTATATGGATAGACTTCTTTGGGCAAAAAAAATGGAAAGATATTTGTGTCCCATATGAAAGCTCACCAAAGCATGACCTTGGTAGCAGAGGATTTTAATAGTTAAGTGGAACAATCAACAGAGTAAATAGACAGTCTATAGAATGGGAAAAATATTTGCAAACTATGCATTTGACAAACAACTGATATCCAGAATCTCTAAGGAACTCAACTCTACAAGAAAAAAAATCATAACCCCATTAAAAAGTGACCAAAGGCATAAACGTTTTCCAGAAGTCATACAAGCAGCCAACAAACACAAAAAAAATGCTCAACATCGCTAATCATCAAAGAAATGCAAATCAAACCCACAATGAGGTACCGTCTCACGCCAGTCAGAATGGCTATTACAAAGTCTAAAAACACTGCAATCCCAGCTGTTCAGGTGGCTGAGGCACAAGAATTGCTTCAACCTGGGAGGTGGAGGTTGCAGTGAGCTGAGATCACTCCACCACGCTCCAGCCTGAGAGAGACCTTGTCTCATAAAAAAAAAAAAAAAAAAAAAAAAAGCTAAAAACAACAGATGTTGGCAAAGATGCAGCGGAAAAGGGAATGCTTACATACTATTGGTGGGAATTTCAGTACAACCTTTATGGGAAACAGTATGGAGATTACCCAAAGAACTAAAAATAGAACTACCAGTGGAACAGAACAGAGGTCTCAGAAATAACACCACACATCTACAACCATCTGATCTTTGACAAACCTGACAAAGAAAAAGAAATGGGGAAAGGATTCCCTATTTAATGAATGGTGCTGGGAAGATTGGCTAGCCATATGTAGAAAGCTGAAACTGGATCCCTTCCTTACACCTTATAGAAGGATTGATTCAAGATGGATTGAAGACTTGAATGTTGGACCTGAGACCATAAACACCCTAGAAGAAAACCTAGGCAATATCATTCAGGACATAGGCATGGGCAAAGACTTCATAACTGAAACACCAAAAGCAATGGCAACAAAAGCCAAAATAGACAAATGGGATCTAATTAAACTAAGGAGCTTCTGCACGGCAAAGGAAACTACCATCAGAGTGAACAGGCAAACTATAGAATGGGTGAAAAATTTTGCAATCTACCTATCTGACAAAGGGCTAACATCCAGAATCTACAAAGAACTCAAGCAGATTTACAAGAAAAAAACAACCCCATCAAAAAGTGGGCAAAGGATACGAACAGACATTTCTCAAAAGAAGACATTTATGCAGCCAACAGACACATGAAAAAATGTTCATTCAGAGAAATGCAAATCAAAACCACAATGAGATACCATCTCATGCCAGTTAGAATGGCGATCATTAAAAAGTCAGGAAACAACAGATGCTGGAGAGGATGTGGAGAAACAGGAACGCTTTTACACTCTTGGTGGGAGTGTAAATTAGTTCAACCATTGTGGAAGACAATGTGGCAATTCCTCAAGGATCTAGAACTAGAGATACCATTTGACCCATTACTGGGTATATACGCAAAGGATTATAAATCTTGCTACTATAAAGACACATGCACACGTATGTTTGTTGCGGCCTATTCACAGTAGCAAGGGCTTGGAACCAATCCAAATGTCCATCAATGCTAGACTGGATTAAGAAAATGTGACCCATATACACCATGGAATACTATGCAGCCATTAAAAAGGATGAGTTCATGTCCTTTGCAGGGACATGGATGAAGCTGGAAACCATCATTCTCAGCAAACTACCACAAAGACAGAGGACCAAACACCGCATATTCTCACTCATAGGTGGGAATTGAACAATGAGAACACTTGGACACAGTGGGGGGAACATCACACACAGGGGCCTGTCGGGGGGTGGGGGGCTGGGGGAGGGATTGCAATAGGAGAAATACCTAATGTAAATGACGAGTTGATTGGTGCAGCAAACCAACATGGCACATGTATACCTATGTAACAAACTTGCCCGTTGTGCACATGTACCCTAGAACTTAAAATATAATAAAAATATAATAAACAAAAAAAAGAAAAAAAGGTGGATATGGTGACTCATTTTATGGATGCCGGTCAGCCCTCTTTCCCAGCCACCCCTGTCATTGTCCAACGGGCTAATAAACAAAATGGCTATGGTGGCAGGAATGGAACCTATGCATGGGCTCTTTAACATAGACTTCCACTCAGCAGGGACAACCTGGTTACCACTGCTGCTGAGTGCCCAATCTGCCAGCAGCAGAGACCAACACTAAGTCCCCACTGTGGCCAGTTTCCTAGGGTGATAAGCCAGCTCCCTGGAGGCAGACTGATTACATTGGACAGCTTCCATCATGGAAGGAGTGGCGTTTATTCTTACTGGAACAGACACTATAGAAACAGATTTGCCTACCCTGAATGCAATGCTTCTGACAAAACTACCATCAGTAGGCTTATAGAATGCCTTATCCACCATCGTGGTATTTCACACAGCTTTGCTTTTGATCAAGGAACTCACCTTACAGCAAAATAAGCACACCAATGGATCTGTGCTCATGGAATTCACTAGTTTTACTATATTTCCCACCATCCTGCAATAGCTGGTTTGATAGAATGGTGGAATGACCTTTTGGAAACTCAGTTACAGCTCCAGCTAGATGGTAATATATAATTAAGAGCTGGGGCAAGGTTCTCCAGGAGGACATATGAGTTGAATCAGCATCCAATGTATGATGTTATTTTTTCCATAGACAAGATTCACAGGTCCAGGAGTCAAGGGGTAGAAATGGGAGTGACACCACTCATTGTTACCTCTAGTAACCCCCTAGCAAAAAAAAAAAAATTTTTTTTTTTTTTTTGACAGAGTCTTTTCTCTGTTGCCCAGGGTGGAGTGCAGTGGCATGATCTCGGCTCACTGAAACCTCTGCCTCCTGGGTTCAAGTGATTCTCAGAAGAAGTGATTCTTCTGTCTCAGCCTCCTGAGGAGCTGGGATTACAGGTGGACGACACCATGCCTGACTAATTTTTGTATTTTCACCATGTTGGCCAGGCTAATCTTGAACTCCTGACCTCAGGTGATCTACCCGTCTCAGCCTCTCAAAGTGCTGGGATTACAGATATCTGTAAGCCACCAAACCCGGTCATCCTAGCAAAATTTTTGCTTCCAATTCCTGCAACCTTATGGTTTGCTGCCTTAGAGTTCTTATTTCCAAAGGAAAGAATGCTTTTGCTAGGAGACACAACAATGATTCTACTGAAATAAAAGTTAAGACTGCTACCTGTTCACAGGACACCCGCCACATGGACTCCTCATGCCTCTGAATCAACAGCCAAAGAAGGAAATCACTGTGCTGGTTGGGGTGATTGATCCCAACTACCAAGGGGAAACTGGACTGCTACTGAACATTGGAGTTAAGGAATAGTATATTTAGAATACAGGAGATCCCTCAAAGTGTCTCTTAGTATTATCATGCCTTGTAATTAAGGTCAATGGCAAACTACAACAACCCAGTCCAGGAAGGACTACTAATGGTCCAGACCATTCAGGTATGAAGGCTGGGGTCCCTCTACCAGGTAAAGAAACATGACCGGCGGAGGTGCTTGCTGAAGTCAAAAGGAATGGGTAGTTGAAGAAGGTAGTTATAAATAACAGCTACAACCACGTAACCAGTTACAGAAATGAGGATTGTAATAATGTTATGCGTATTCCTCTTTATTTTGCTATAAATATGCTTGTATATGTATACATACACACACACAAACACACACACATCTCCAATATATATGTATATGTATTATATTAGTCAGGGTTATCCAGAGGGATAGAACCAATAAGCCATATGTATATATAAAAGAAGTTTATTGGCCGGGCACGGTGGCTCACACCTGTAATCCTAGCACTTTGGGAGGCTGAAGTGGGAGGATCACTTGAGGTGAGGAGTTTGAAACCAGCCTGGACAACATTGTGAAACCCTGTCTCTACTAAAAATACAAAAAATTTAGACGGGTGTGGTGGTGGGCACCTGTAATCCCAGCTACCTGGAAGGCTGAGGCAGGAGAGTTGCTTGAACCTGGGAGTGGAGGTTGCAGTGAGCTGAGATCTGGGAGGCAGAGGTTGCAGTGAGCTGAGATCGTGCCACTGCACTCCAGCCTGGGCAACAGAGTGACACTTTGTCTCAAAAAAAAACACAAGTTTATTAGGGAGAATTGGCTCACATGATTACAAGGCAAAGTCCCACAATGGGCCATTTGCCAGCTGGGGAAAGAGAAGGCAGTAGTGTGGCTCAGTCCAAGTCTGAAAGCCTCAAAACCAGGGAAGCCAACAGTGCAGCCCTCAGTCTGAGGCCAAAGGCCCAAGAGCCCCTGGGAGGCTGCTGGTGCAAGTCCCAGAGTCCAAAGGCCAAATAACCTGGAGTCTGATGTCCAAGGGCAGAAGGAGGGGAAGCAAGTGTCCAACATGGGAAGAGAGAGACAGCCAGAAGACTCAGCAAGAGGCCAGGCACGGTGGCTCACACCTATAATCCCTGCACTTTGGGAGGCTGAAGTGGGTGGATCATTTGAGGTCAGGAGGCCAAGACCAGCCTGGCCAACATGGTGAAACCCTGATTTGAGCGATTCTCCTGCCTCAGCCTCCCAAGTAGCTGGGATTACAGGCACCTGTCACCACACCCAGCTAACTTTTGTATTTTTAGTAGACACAGGGTTTCACCCTGTTGGCCAGGCTGGTCTCGAACGCCTGACCTCAGGTGATCCACGCGCCTTGGCCTCCCAAAGTGCTGGGATTACAGGCATGAGCCACTGCGCCCAGCCTGCTTTGTTCTTTTTCAAAGCTGTTCTGGTTATCCTGGGTTCTTTGCATTTCCAAGTACATTTTATAATCAGCTTGTCATTTTCTTTTCTTTTTTTCTGAGAAATGAGGTCTTGCTATGTTGCCCAGGCTGGACTCAAACCCCAGGGCTTAAGCTATCCTCCTGCCTCTGCCTCCCAAAGTGCTGGCACAGGTGTGAGCCACTGTGCCCAGCCTTGTCATATTCTAAAAAAAGAAAATAGCCTGTCTGGATTTTGACTCATTGACTGGGATTGTGTTAAATCTATACATCAATATGGGGAGAAATCCACTCTGGACAATGTAGTGAGACCCATCTCTAGAAAAAAATAGAAAAAATTGCCAGGCATAGTGACACATGCCTGTAGGTCCAGCTACTTGGGGGGTTGAGGTGGGAGGATTGCTTGATCCTGGGAGGTCGAGGCTGCAGTGAGCCATTTTTGTGCCACAGCACTCCAGCCTGGGTAACAGGTGAGACCCTGTCTCAAAAGAAAAACAAAACAAAAATCAAAAACAATTTGGGGAGACATGACTGTTAACATTATTGAGTCTTCTGATCCGTTAACGTGGTATGTCTCTCCATGTATTTAAGGCCTTTAATTTCTCTCTTTAGTTTTCTGTGTACAGGTTTTGCATATCTTTTGTCAAATTCACCCCTATGTACTTCATACTTTTGATGTTATTGTAAATATTGTTTTATAAAACTTCAATTTCTGATTTTTTTTTTTTTTGCTAGTATATAAACATATAATTGGTTTTGTTGTTGTTGTTTTTGGAGACACGATCTCATTCTGCCATGCAGGCTGGAGTGCAGCGGTGCAATCATAGACTTGACCTCCTGGGCTCCTCCTGCCTCAGCCTCTTGGGTAGCTGAGACCACAGCTATGCACCACCATGCCTAGCTTATAATTGATTTTTGTATGTTGATCTTGTGTCCTGCAACCTTGCTAAATTCACTTATTAATTCTAGTATTTTTTTTTTGTATGTGGACTTCATAGGATTTTCTACATAAATGATCATGTTATCTATGAAAAAACACTTTAATTTCTTCCTAAAATGTATATTTTTTCTGTTTGTTTGTTTGTTTGTTTGTTTTGAGACGGAGTCTCGCTCTGTTGCCCAGGCTGGATGGAGTGCAGTGGCCAGATCTCAGCTCACTACAAGCTCCGCCTCCCGGGTTTACGCCATTCTCCTGCCTCAGCCTCCCGAGTAGCTGGGACTACAGGCGCCCCGCCACCTTGCCCGGCTAGTTTTTTTGTATTTTTTAGTAGAGACGGGGTTTCACCATGTTAGCCAGGATGGTCTCGATCTCCTGACCTCGTGATCCGCCCGTCTCGGCCTCCCAAAGTGCTGGGATTACAGGGTTGAGCCACCGCGCCCGGCTGTTTGTTTTTTGAGACAGGGTCTCATTCTGTCACCCAGGCTAGGGTGCAGTGGCATAATCACAGCTCACTGCAGCCTTGACCTCCTGGGTTCAAGCAATCCTCCTACCTCAGCTGCCAAGTAGCTGGGACTGCAGGCACACACCACCATACCTGACTAATTAAAACAAAACTTTTTTTTGTAGAGATTGGGTCTTGCTATGGTGTGTAGGCTGGTCTCAAACTCCTGGGCTCAAGTGATCCTCCCACCTCAACCTCTCAAAATGTTGGGATTATAGGCATGAGCTACCATGCCTGGCTTTGTACTTTTAATTTCATTTTCTTTCCTTATTGCACCAACTAATCTCAAGTATAATGCTGAATATAAGTGATAAGAGCAGACATTTCTTTTTTTTTTCTGAGACGGAGTCTCGCTCTGTCCCCCAGGCTGGAGTGCAGTGGCGCGATCTCGGCTCACTGCAAGCTCTGCCTCCCGGGTTCACGCCATTCTCCTGCCTCAGCCTCCTGAGTAGCTGGGACTACAGGCGTCCGCCACCACACCCGGCTAATTTTTTGTATTTTCAGTAGAGACGGAGTTTCACCATGGTCTCAATCTCCTGACCTTGTGATCCGCCCACCTCGGCCTCCCAAAGTGCTGGGATTATAGGCGTGAGCCACCGTGCCCGGCAAAGCAGACATTTCCATAGCATTTTATTTCTTTATTTATTTGAGACAGAGTCTTGCTGTATTGTCCAGGCTAGAGTACAGTGGCATTATCTTGACTCACTGCAACCTCTGCCTTCGAGGCTCAAGCCATCCTTCCACCTCAGCCTCCTGAGTAGATAAGACTACAGGCTTATGCCACCACACACAGCTAATTTTTGTGTTTTTTGTCGAGACGGCATTTCACCATGTTGCCCAGGCTGGTCTTGAACTCCTGGGCTCAAGTGATCCACCTGCCTTGGCTTCCCAAAGTGTTGGGATTCCAGGCGTGAGCCACCGAGCCCAGTTAGTGTTCTATTTCTTGAAGCAAACAGAAAGAGAGGGCAAATGTGCACAGGCAGTTGATCTGAGCAAATAAGGTCAAAATGTTAATATCTTTTAATCTTGGAGCAGATGCCTAGGTATCTATCACCTTAGTTTTAGTGCTTTTTAAATGTTTCAAATCATTCATATTTTCTTTTGTTTTTAATTCATGTCAAACGTAAGGAACAGATGCAAGGATAGTACCAAGTAACTCTTTTCCCCTGAACCATCTGCCGGTGAGGTGATGACATGGTGCCTCATCAATTCTACTTTTATGCATGATTCTTACCAAGTAGGTCATTCTCTTAGAAAGCCACAATAGAGCCACCAGAATCAGAAAATTAATATTTGATACATTACTACCATGTAATCCATGGACCTCATTTTAGTTTTGCCAGTTGCCTCCAAAATATCCTTCAGAGCAAAAAGACCCAGCCCAGAATCACATGTTGAATTTAGTAGTCATGTCACTTTAGCTTCCTTCAATATGGAACAGTTCCTTGATCTTTCCTTGACTTTTATGACCTTGACACTTTTAAAGATTACAGGCCAGTTATTTTGTAGAATGTTCCACAATTGGGTGTGTCCAATATTTCCTCATGTTTAGTTTCAGGTTATGCATTTTTGTCAAGAATTACAACAAAAATGGTGTTCTAGTTGCATACTCTAAGGCTACACATAACTTTGATTTGTCTAATTTCCGGTAATGTTAACATTGATTTCTGGATTATGGCAACGTTTGCTACGTCTCCATTATAAAATTATTCTTTTTCCCTTTGTAATTAATGAGTATTTTATGAGAAAGTACTTTGAGACTATGGAAATACCATATTCCTCATCAAGTCACCCACTAGGTTTAGGATTTGTTGATGTTTTGTGGCTTATTTACTAATTTATTTATTTATTTTTGAGACAGAGTTTCACTCTTGTTGCCCAGGCTGGAGTGCAGTGGCTCAGTCTTGGCTCACCGCAACCTCCACCTCACAGGTTCAAGCGATTCTCCTGCCTCAGCCTCCCAAGTAGCTGGAATTATAGGCATGTGCCACCATGCCCAGCTAATTTTTTGTACTTTTAGTAGAGACAGTTTCTCCATGTTGGTCAGGCTGGTCTCTAACTCCCGACCTCAGGTGATTTGCCCGCTTTGACCTCCCAAAGTGCTGGGATTACAGGCATGAGCCACCATGCCCGGCCAGCTTAGTTATTACTATGATGGTTACTAAATAATATGCAGGTATTCTAATTCCATCATTCTTTCTATATTTACTGTCATTATAGACAGAAAAGTTATTTTATTCTCATTTAATATTTATTTCTTTTGGAGTGACTCATGGATTACTATTTTATTCAATGGATTTTAATATTTTACTGTCATGATTTAGTTTGATGTTCAAATTGTTCCAGATTTGGCCAATGGGAGTCCCTTCAAGGGGGCTCCTAAAGCCTTTGATATGTCTCCATCATTCTTTGAGCTCTTCCATACCTTCCAGCACAACCAGATATTTCAGGTTCATCTTGTACTTTCCCTCCCCAGCCCTAGAATCAGCCCTTTCTCCAAGGAGCAATGGTTCTTTTAAAAGGAGAATGGTATTTGGAAACCAATACCAGGTGTGATCAGTGCTACTGGGATACTGTGATTCCTTCAGTGAACAGAATTTGTGGAAATGTATATGTATTTATACATATATCTAATCAATGTTATTGTGGTGTCACGATTCTCAGTGAACAGAACTGGGGGTAATATATAATTTATATATAAATATATATAATATATAATTCATATATATTTCACTTTGGTTATTTCCAATTCTAACCTAATGTTACAGGGTTAATTCTAATTTTTTCCTGTTCTACAGTTGAGACCCTTGTCTGGCAGCAAGAAATCTGGGTTCCTTTATCCTCAATATATTTATTGATGTAATCAATCCCCCCTAATATGTAAATAATCTCTGTTGCTATTAACGCCTACCCCTCCCTGCTGTCATGGATGCCTTTCCTTACCCTACTTGAGCGCTACCCACAAAGCCCCTCCCACTGAAGCTGACCCCACCTAGAATCAGAACCTTCTTCATCCTCCTTAGGCTCCAATACGCTGAAATGCTCCACTGTTGCTCATCATCTCATTGGACTCCTATATTCCCCACCTAATAGCTTTTAGACTGAATTTTTTAGGAAGAAAGGAAGGAAGAAACAGAGGAAGACTGGCAGACAGGCTCATAATTATTATTTTTATTTTTTATTTTGAAACGGAGTCTTGTTCTGTCACCCAGGCTGGAGTCTGGTGACGTTATCTCGGTTCACTGCAACCTCTGCTTCCTAGGTTCAAGCGATTCTCCTGCCTACGCCTCTCAAGTAGCTGGGATTACAAGCGTCCACCACCATGCCTGGCTAATTTTTGTATTTTTAGTAGAGATGGGTTTTCGCTATGTTGCCCAGGCTGGTCTTGAACTCCTGATCTCAGCTGATCTGCCTGCCTCGGCCTCCCAAAGTGATGGGATTACAGGCGTGAGCCACCATGCTCGGCCTCAAAATTATTTTTTAATTAAGAAAATCATTTTGACTGCTGATTTTCATTCATAGGAATATTGCTGGCTATTCCTTTACTTGTGGCAGAAAGGAAATCAGGTTTCATTATTAGACCAGGTGTGGCTAATCTATGTCCATGATATTATTTCTAATAGCTTACATAGTTACACCAAAAGGAACTATATTTGAGGTTATTAGCTATACACATTTGGGAGACAACAGAATAGCTGTGTCTACAAGAGCAACCAAAGACCAAGTATTATTTCATTTTTGACTAACCTCTGAAGAAGTACATACCTCTAGCCAGAGAATATGCTCTAGGTACTTAGAGAAAGCCATGCCCGGGCCGGATGTGGTGGTGCATGCCTGTAATCCCAGATACTCAGGAGGCTGAGGCAGGAAATTGCTTGAACCCGGGAGGCGGAGGTTGCGGTGAGCCAAGATAGTGCCATTGTGCTCCAGCCTGGGTGACAGAGAAAGACTCCGTCTAAAAACAAAAAACAAAACAAACAAACAACAACAAAAATATATATTATATATATGTGTATATATATATACAGGCTGGGTGTAGAGGCTCACACCTGTAATCCCAACACTTTGGGAGACTGAGGTGGGAGGATCACTTGAGCCCATGAGTTGGAGACCAGCCTGGGCAACACAGGGAGACTTCTTCCCATGTTTTCTGTTTTTATATATAAAAAAATTTAAAAAGACATTTTATTTATTTATTTATTTATTTATTTATTTATTGACAGAGTCTCACTCTGCCGCCCAGGCTGGAGTGCAGTGGTGCGATCTCCGCTCACTGCAAGCTCCACCTCCTGGGTTCATGCCATTCTCTTGCCCTCAGCCTCCTGAGTAGCTGGGACTACAGGTGCCCACCACCACACCCGGCTAATTTTTTTGTATTTTTAGTAGAGACGAGTTTCACTGTGTTAGCCAGGATGGTCTTGATCTCCTGACCTTGTGATCCGCCCACCTTAGCCTCCCAAAGTGCTGGGATTACAGGCGTGAACCACCGCGCCTGGACCTAATTTTTGTATTTTTAGTAGAGAGATTTCACCATATTGGTCAGGCTGGTCTCGAGCTCCTGACCTCAAGTGATTTACCCACCTAGGCCTCCCAAAATGCTGGGATTAGGGGCGTGAGCCACCACGCCTAGCCCACATGAATCTGATTTTTAAAAAATAGTGAATTTTGATCAATACGTGATGTCATGCTCTGCAGGGCCGGGCCTAAACCATGCAAAGGAAGGACATTCATGGCGACTGGGACCACTCTTCTCGTGCTGCCTCTGGGTCTGTTGTCTTTCCCCCGTCTGTGGGTAGTGCATTATTTAACAAGTGAATTTTACTTTATGTAAATTATTCCCCAATAAACCTGAATTTTAAAGGAACCACCACCCAGTATGAGGTTTATTTATTTATTTATTTATTTATTTTGAGACGGAGTCTGACTCTGTCGCCCAGGCTGGAGTGCAGTGGCGCGATCTCTGCTCACGGCAAGCTCTGCCTCCTGGGTTCACGCCATTCTCCTGCCTCAGCCTCTGGAGTAGCTGGGACTACAGGCGCCCGCCACTACACCTGGCTAATTTTTTTGTATTTTTTTTAGTAGAGAAGGGGTTTCACCATGTTAGCCAGGATGGTCTTGATCTCCTGACCTCATGATCCACCCGCCTTGGCCTCTCAAAGTGCTGGGATTACAGGTGTGAGTCACCACACCTGGCCTTGTTTTTGTTTTTTTAACCAACAAGAATGAGTTTGAAGAGGATTTTTTTTTTTTTTTTTTTTTTAGATGGTGTCTCACTCTGTCACCCAGTACTGTACTGCACCCAGGATGAAGTACAGTAGCGCAATCTCAGCTTAACTGCAACCTCCGCCTCCTGGGTTTAAGCGATTCTCCTGCCTCAGCCTCTGGAGTAGCTGGGATTACAGGTGTGCGCCACCCTGCCCAGCCAAGAGTATGGTTTCTATTTTTTATTTATTTTATTTTACTTTTGAGAGTCTCACTCTGTCGCCCAGACTGGAGTGCAGTGGCGCGATCTCAGCTCACTGCAGCCTCCGTCCCTGGGTTGAAGCAATTCTCCTTCTTCAGCCTCCCAAGTAGCTGGGACTACAGGCACGCGCTGGCACGAGCCACCACACCCGGCTAATTTTTGTATTTTTAGTAAAGACAGGGTTTCACCATGTTGGCCAGGGTGGTTTCGAATTCCTGACCTCAGGTGATCCAGCCACCTTGCCCTCCCAAAGTGCTGGGATTACAGGTGTGAGCCACCTCACCTGGCCAGAGTATGGTTTTATTATTTTTTATTATTTTTATTTATTTTTTATTTTTTTGAGATGGAGTCTTGCTCTGTTGCCCGGGCTGGAGTGCAGTGGCCGGATCTCAGCTCACTGCAAGCTCCGCCTCCCGGGTTCATGCCATTCTCCTGCCTCAGCCTTCCGAGTAGCTGGGACTACAGGCGCCCGCCACCTCGCCCGGCTAGTTTTTTGTATTTTTTAGTAGAGACGGGGTTTCACCGTGTTACCCAGGATGGTCTCGATCTCCTGACCTCGTGATCCGCCCGTCTCGGCCTCCCAAAGTGCTGGGATTACAGGCTTGAGCCACCGCGCCCGGCCTGGAGTATGGTTTTAAAATGTGTACTCAAATCCTTTTTTCCCCCGCCAAGACAGGGTCTCACTCTGTCACTCAGGCTGGAGTGCAGTGGCTCAATCTTGGCTCACTGTAAACTCCACCTCCCAGGTTCAAGTGATTCTCGTGCCTCAGCCTTCTGATTCATTGGGATCACAGGTGCAGGCCACCATGCCTGGCTAATTTTTGTGTTTTTGGTAGAGACTGGGTTTCACCATGTTGCCTAGGCTGGTTTCAAACTCCTGGGCTGAAGCCATCCACCAAACTCGGCCTCCCAAAGTGCTGGGACTACAAGTGTGAGCCACCATGCCTGGCCCAGTCCACAGATTCTTTAACGCTCCTTTCTTCAACAGGTGGAGCCTAATTCCACTCCGGTTGAGTGTGGGGTGTTCTTATGTAGTGACATGCTTCTAACAAACAGAATTCAGCAGAAGTGATGGTGTTTGACTTCTGAGACTAGGCCATAATAGACATTGCAGCTTTCTCCGTTCCCTCTCTAGCATCACACACTTCGGGGAAGCCAGGTACCATACTGTGAAGTCACTCACCTAGCCTTATGGAGAAGCCTATGTGGTAAGGTACAGTCCTCTTGCCCACAATGATGAATGAGACATCTTGGAACTGGATTCTTGAGCCCCATTCCTTGAGTCATCTGGGGCTGCTGCTCTGGCTGACATCTTACCTGCAACCTCTTGAGAAATCTTGAGCCAAAACCAACTACCTAAGTCATTTCTGAGTTCCTGACCCACAGAAACTGTGACATAAATATTTGTTGTTTTAAGCCACTAAGTCTGGGGTAATGTTATATAGTGATAGATAATGCAATTATATGTTTACATATAGATGTTGTGAAGACTTCAGATTTTATTCTAAGTCCAATGGGAAGCCATTGATGGTTTTATTCAGAAGAATAACAATTACAATTTTGCTTTATTACTTTACTAGGAAGTGAGCAAGAATGAAAGCAGGGAGACCAGTTAGGAGGTTGTTATAGCAGTCAGTACAAGTGAGATATTATGGTGGCTGAGATTAGGGTGGTGACAGTGGAGGTAGATGTATAGAGTCAAGGAAGTAGAGGAATCCAGGATGAGCCTTGGGTTTTTATTTTTAGAGACAGGGTCTTTAAAATAAAGGTTGGAGTGTAGTGGTGTGACCACTGGTCACTGCAGCCTCAAACTGCCAGGCTCAAGCCATCCTCTTGCCTCAGCCTCTCAGGTAGTTGGGACCACAGGTACGTGCCACCACTCTTGGCTAATATTTCCATTTTTTAATAGAGACAGGGTCTCACTTTGTTGCCCAGGCTGGTCTTGAACCCTGGGCTCAAGTGCTCCCCCTGCCTCAGTCTCTTGAGTAGTTGGGACTATAGACACAGGCCACCTCACCCAGCTCAGCCTTAGGTTGTTATGAATAGTTAAAATTAGGATAACTGTAAAAGGAAGAGATTGAGAGAAGTGATGGAGGAAAGCAAGGCCTGAAGGAATATGTAACCATAATGTGTTTGAGAAAGTGCAATAGGCCAGTATGGTTGGAGTTTATGGTGACTGGATGGGAGGAAAGAGTGCAAGTGGACTGAAAATATAGGCATGAAAGACAGGCCCTGTTGGCCGGACGCGGCGACTCACTCCTGTAATCCCAGCACTTTGGGAGGCCGAGGCGGGTGGACCACAAGGTCAGGAGTTCGAGATCAGCCTCGTAGGTATGGTGAAACACCATCTCTACTAAAAATACAAAAAAAATTAGCCAGGCATGGTGGCATATTCCTGTAATCTCAGTTACTCGGGAGGCTGTAGCAGGATATTTGCTTGAACCTGGGAGGCGGAGGTTGCAGTGAGCAGAGATCATGCCATTGCACTCCAGCCTGGGCAACAGAGCAAGACTCCGTCTCAAGAAAAAAAAAAAAAAAGAAAGAAAGAAAGGCTCTGTTTACCACCACAAGATGTCTGGATTTTATTCAAAGTCTATTTAGCCACTGGAAGTCACTAAAAGATATTAAGAAAGAGGGTGATTGATGAAACCCACATGTTGGAAAGATAACTCTAGCAGCAGTATAGAGTTTGGATTGAAGAAGGAAGATACTGGAAACCAGAAGGCATTTTGAATAACTTCCTGAGTTTTGGCCAGGCGCGGTGGCTCACGCCTGTAATCTCAGCACTTTGAGAGGCCAAGGCGGGCGGATCACGAGGTCAGGAGATCGAGACCATCCTGGCCAACATGGGGAAACCCCGTCTCTACTAAAAATACAAAAAATTAGCCGGGCTTGGTGCACTCACTGCGCCACTGCACTCCAGCCTGGGTGACAGAGCGAGACTCCGTCTCAAAAAAAAAAAAAAAAAAAGCTTCCTGAGTTTTTAGGAGGCAGCACAGTGCAGTGGAAAGAGCATGAAATGGCTTTGGAGTCAGATGGATCCAAGATGGATTCAACTACCTGTTATGGGGTTGAATCGTGTCCCCCTCAAATACATATGTTGAAGTCCTAACCCCTTGTACTTTGGAATGTGACCTTATTTGGAAATAGGATCATTACAGATGTCATTAGTTAAGAAGAGGTCATACTCAGTAGGGGTGGCCCCTAATTCAATATGATTGGTGTCTTTATAAAAAGCGGAGGTCTGAAAGAAAACAACAACAATAACAACAAAAACAGAGGTCTGGCACGGTGGTTCATGCCTGTAATCCCAGCACTTCGGGAGGCCAAGGGGGGCGGATCACTTGAGGTCAGGCATTTGAGACCAGCCTGGCCAATGTGGTGAAACCTCATCTCTACTAAAAATACAAAAATCAGCTGGGCATGGTGGTGGTGCGTGCCTGTAGTCCCAGCTACTCGGGAGGCTGAGGCATGAGAATTGCTTGAACCGGAGGCACAGGTTGCAGTGAGCTGAGATCACGTCACTGCACTTTAGCCTGGGCGACAGACCAAAACCTTGTCTCAAAAAAAAAAAAAAAAAAAGTGGAAATTTGGACACAGATACACACACAGGGACAATGCCATGTGAAGATGAAAGCCTAGACTTACAAGCTAAAAAATGCTAAAGATTGGCAGCAAACCACGAGAAAGCTAGGGGAGAAACGTGGAACATATTTTTCCTCACAGCCCTCAGAAGAAACCAACCCTGCCAACACCTTTGTCTTGAACTTCTAGCCTCCAGAACTGAGAGATAGTAACTTTCTATGGTTTTATTTATTTATTTATTTATTTATTTATTTATTTATTTACAGAGGCAAGATCGGACTCTGCTACCCAGGCTGGAGTGTAGTGGCACAATCATCGCTACTGCAGCATAAAACTACTGGGCTCAGGAGATCTTTCTGTCTCAGTCTCTCAAGTAGCTGGGACTACAGGTGCACACGACCATACCAGCTAATTTTAGTAACTTTCTATTTTTTTTTAAATATTTTTTTGAGACGGAGTTTCGCTCTTGTTGCCCAAGCTGGAGTGCGATGGCGCGATCTTGGATCACTGCAACCTACATCCCCCGGGTTCAAGCAATTCTCCTGCTTCAGCCTCCTGAGCAGCTATTACAGGCATGTGCCACCACACCCAGCTAATTTTGTATTTTTAGTAGAGACGAGGTTTCACCATGTTGGTCAGGCTGGTCTCGAACTCCTGACCTCAGGTGATCTGCCCGTCTCGGCCACCCAAAGTGCTGGGATTACAGGGGTGACCCACTGCGGCCGGCAACTTTCTATTGTTAAAGGCACTCAGTTTGTGGTACTTTATTATAGCAGTCCTTGCAAACTAGTATATCATCTATGTGACCTTGGCCAAATTATTTCATCTTGCTAATCCCTAGTGTCCTAATCTGTAAAGCAGGGGTCATTCTATCTACCTCATAGGGTGGCTTTGAGGATTAAATAAAATGGCATTTGTAAAGCACCTGGCATAAGCGGCACCACATAAATATTACCTTGCCTTTGTGAGACACTAATGTTATCCAAGAAAAGTAGTACATCTCCAGAGATTTTTGAAAAGATTGACTGCAATTGTCAGGGTCGTATGCAATGCCACCTAAAGTCACAGGCTGGATAAGATTATCTCAGAATCCCGTTTTCCTGTTGGGTTCCTTAGACAGGAGCTCTGGCATTGTCTTGCTGTGTGTGAAAATGTATTTTTTTTTTTTGATAGAACACTGGTACAAGAACAGAAAGCACCCTTAAAGGCAGGAGGACTGAGTTCAATTAAACTAACAACTGTAATGAGGTGAATGTAGGAAGAGAAGGAGGCAAACCAAGGTCGAGAAGTATAACCCAGATGCCTCAGGCCTCCTGAGTCCCCAGCTCACTTCCCTAGGTAAAGGATTTAGGCTGGGAGTTGTCCTCTCTTCAGCTCCTTAAAGGAAACCCAACAGAGGCCTCACCAGTCTCTGGAACGCCTAACCCTTTCAGGCAGGGAGTCTTTTGCCAAAGCAAACAATCCCAGCTCTACGATTGTGCTCTGGCTGGAGTAGGAGAGAACAAAGATCCCTTTCTTTGCTTCCCCAACCCTATGGCTCCAGCCAAAGTCGCTGTTTACACAATCTTCCCTGGTGAAGAATTTGTTCCTTTTCTCTCTAGGTTGCAGCTGGAAAAGATTGATTCCTTCCTTGCCTAGTCGTTTTCCCCATGTCCCTGGGCAGGAAAAGTGTCCAATACCCAAACCTCCCACCTCCAGAGATGTCAGCATACTTAACAGTAACTTCATGCCCTTTTGTGATGTGACACAGAACCTTGATTTTAGTGGCAGAAAGTCTATCTGGCCGGGAAAGGGAGGCTGGAAATATCAGGAGCTTGGTTTCTCTACATTCCAATTCCATTTATTCCACTCTCTCATTCCCTAGGCTTTCTCACATTTCCAAAAGTGAATCAAATAATCAAAATCCAGGGCAGATTTGGGCTCCTTCTTTTAAAGGCTGATCAGGTGGGTAGGATGAAAACAGTATTTTCTAGTGGGAGAAGTTGTTCTTTAGTCTTTAGTTTATTATTAACTCCAGCAGCACAGATGTCTCCCCTACGCCCCGAAAACAAAAGCAAGAGGGAGAAAAGGAAAGCCCAGAGTGGTAGGGTCTAATTTTAGTACTGGCAGAGAATCCTAGTGTTAAGTTACTTCTGGTAAACTGGTAACTAAGAAACAACAGAGATAAAGATAATTTTCACAATGTAGGTTTCCAAGTAGTTTTAAGACCTAATTTTGCTTATTTCCATGACATCTCAGGGAGGCAGATAAGGTGTCACCCATTTCACACAAGAGAAGAAATTGAAGCACAGGAAGAATTAACCAAAAGCCATTCCTGAGTGACTGGAACCCAGGATTCTGGGACTTTCAATCTGGTCAACTTCACAGGGCCAAGCTGCTTTCTGAAAAATTTATGGGTCTTTTGTACTGCACACATTTTCCCTGAGCTACATGTTCTCCCTATCTTAGATCCCTACTGACTATTCTCCTGTTGCTAAGCGAGCTATGGGCTAGCTGTTTGTTACCCTTTGCAGCTATGTTTTGGAAACTTGAAGTCCCTACTCCAGATGTTGGGAGATGGGAGTGGAAAAGTCATAGGGATACAGAGGGCTTGCAAGTCTGTGTAGGCTCAGATACCATCCTGACACACACACACACACCCCAACCATCCCCCAGCAAGATATGCAGAGTTCATTTCTGTAAAAGCAGCCACACAGTTCCTGGAAGGCTGTAATCCACTATGGTTAAAAATATCTATCTTGGGGACAGAGTCGAGCCAACCAAACAGCCTACCCATAAACTCGGAAAATAAGCAGTGGGGTAAAATGAACCCAGTGGTAGGCAAAATGCTACCTATCTACAAGATAAGAGCAGGGATAGTAATAATAAGAAAAACAGATCAAGGCTGGGTGCGATGGCTCACACCTGTAATCCCACCACTTTGGGAGGCCGAGGCAGGTGGATCACCTGAGGTCAGAAGTTCGAGACCAGCCTGACCAATATGGTGAAACCCTGTCTCTACTAAAAATACAGAAATTAGCTGGGCATGGTGGCATGATGTGTGGCTGTAATCCCAGCTACTCAGGAGGCTGAGACAGGAGAATCGCTTGAACCCAGGAGGCGGAGGTTATAGTGAGCTGAGTTCGTACCACTACACTCCAGCCTGGACAACAGAGTGAGACTCCATCTCAAAACAAAAACAAAAAACAACAACAACAAAAAACTCCCAAAAAACAAAAACCAGATCAATCACTTTCACAGCAATTTCAGAAATTGTCCAGATTTTGTCTTTCCCTCTCCTACAATGGTATCCTGACCCCAGGAAGCAGTATAGTATAATGGAAGGAGCTTTGGACAAGGGTTCTTATTCTGTTCTATCACTTCCTACCTAGATAACCTAGAAAATTAAGTCATGATTCTTTTCTCTTTCATTCTTTTTTTTTTCTGAGACGGAGTCCTACTCTGTCACCCAGACTAGAGTGCAGTGGCGCAATCTTGGCTCACTGCAACCTCTCCCTCCCAGGTTCAAGCGATTCTCCTGTCTCAGCCCCCTGAGTAGCTGGGATTACAGGTGCATGCCACACACCCAGCTAATTTTTGTATTTTTAATAGAGATGGGTTAACACCGTGTTGGCCAGTCTGGTCTTGAACCCTGACCTCAGGTGATCCACTCGTCTCGGCCTTGAGAAGTGGTGGGATTACAGGCATGAGGCACCGCACCCAGCCCTCTTTCATTCTTTTATTTTTTTTTGAGACAGAGAATTGCTCTGTAGCCCAGGTTGGAGAGCAGTGGTGCAATCTCAGCTCACTGCAACCTCTGCCTCCAGGGTTCAAGCGATTCTCCTGCCTCAGCCTCCTGAGTAGCTGGGATTACAGGCATGTGCCACCATGCCCAGCTAATTTTTGTAGGAGACGGGGTTTCACCATATTGGTCAGGCTGCTCTCAAACTCCTTACCTCGTGATCTGCCCGCCCTGGCCTCCCAAAGTGCTGGGATTACAGGTGTGAGCTACCACGCCTGGCCTCATTCATTTTTTTAAAAAACAGACAAGGTCTTGTGATGTTGCCCAGGCTAGTCTTGAAATCTTGTGCTCAAGAGATCCTTCTGCCTCAGCCTCCCAAGTAGCTGAGATTACAGGTACGTGTCACTCTGTCAGGCCCAAATCATGATTCTTGAACCTGAGTCTCAGTTTTCTCATCTTTTAAAATACCAAGAAAACAAAACAAAACAACAAAAACCAAAAAACCACACATCTATTTCACATAAACAAAACAGATATAGTAACAGTATGGCATACTTAAAAAAAAAAGGCTTTTTTTTTTTTTTGAGACAGTTTCACTGTCGCCCAGGCTGGAGTGCAGTGGCATGGTCTTGGCTCATTGCAACCTCTGCCTCCTGGGTTCGAGCGATTCTCCCACCTCAGCCTCCTGAGTAGCCGGGATTACAGGCGCACACCACCACACCAAGCTCGTTTTTGTACTTTTAGTAGAGACAGGGTTTTGCCATGCTAGCCAGGCTGCTCTCAAACTCTTGACGTCAAATGATTCACCCAACTCGGCCTCCCAAAGTGCTGGGATTACAGGCATGAGCCACCGCGTCCGGCCAGGGTAGGACATTCTTAAGGGGTCACTTAAAAAATTCTGCCCACCGTAGCACTTATTCAAAAGATGAGAGGAAATCATCTCTTTGGTGGCTGGGGGAAGAAGCAGGAATAAATTATCTCTAACCATTTACACTAATAAGGGAAACCAAGCATTTGGGATGAGAGGACTAACCTCATGCCTGGTATTCTATCCTTGTCTTCTGCCATTTCTAAAGTGGCTACTTGGATGACAATATGCTAATATTCACAGTGCCTTGAGATAAATGCTTAAAAATATATATATATTTTTTGAGACGGAGTCTTGCTCTGTTGCTCAGGCTGGAGTGCCGTGGTGTGATCTTGGCTCACGGCAACCTCTCTCTCCTGGGTTCAAGCGTTTCTCCTGCCTCAGCCTCCCGAGTAGCTGGGACTACAGGCACGCACCACCATACCAAGTTAATTTTTACATTTTCAGTAGAGACGGGGTTTCACCATGTTGGCTAAGATGGTCTCCGTCTCCTGACCTCGTGATCCACCTGCCTCAGCCTTCCAAAGTGCTGATTACAGGCATGAGCCACCATGCCCAGCCAAAAATAAATTTTAAGGATGCCTGGGGACAAAAAGATCTTCCTGTGTTTTACTTTTTCCTCATCAAATGGTGAGAACACCAAGATATCCAGGAATGTCTCCTAAGAATACATGTTGGAAAATACATGTTATTTTGATATGGCCCAATAAAGACAAAGTTTTGGCTGGGCACAGTGGCTCACGCCTGTAATCCCAGCACCTTGGGAGCCCGAGGCAGGTAGATCACCTGAGGCCAGGAGTTCAAGACTAGCCTGGCCAACATGGCAAAACCCTCTCTCTAAAAATACAAAAAATTAGCTGAGCCTGGTGGCACATGCCTGTAATCCTAGCTACTGGGGAGGCTGAGGCAGGAGGATTGCTTGAACCCGGGAGGTGGAGGTTGCAGTGAGCCAAGATTGTGCCAGTGCACTCCAGCCTGGGCCAACAGAATGCAACTCTGTCTCAAAAAAAAAAAAAAAAGACAAAGTTTCATTGCTCAGAACTTGAGGGACTAGGACAATATTCTCTACTCACTACTGTGATACTACTGCTCTTACTTTTTCTATTCCTGAATTATACATGAATACTCCATCTCATCTGTGAGGAGACACAGAGCTGCCCTAGGTTCCCAGACACCAACTCAAGCCAAATTACCAGTGTTGTCCCTGGTCAGCTTTCTCATCCTGATGCTCTTAGGCCTCAAACTATTAAATCCACCTTGAAAGGGAGGCTGGAGCATGGTTCTTCATTACTGTTGTTTAGCACTGAGGTGATTTCAAAGGGCACCATTTGCTTCTAAATTTAGGATGGCGCAAACCTACTGATGCTCCTCCTGTGGTGCTGAAGAAACACAACTGACTCTTGTAAGAAACTGAGAAGCAGGTCTTACTGCCTTCAGCATCCTTGGGTTTGCTCTCTAGATGCCTTCTGGCCAGATTTTTCTTTATTTTTGAGATGGAGTTTCTCTCGTTACCCAGGCTGGAGTCCAATGGCACGATCTCGGCTCCCCACAACCTCCACCTCCCGGGTTCAAGCAATTCTCCTGCTTCAGCCTCCCAAGTAGCTGGGATTACAGGCATGTGTCACCATACCTGGCTACTTTTGTATTTTTAGCAGAGATGGGGTTTCTCCATGTTGGTCAGGCTGGTCTCAAACTCCCAACCTCAGGTGCTCTGCCTGCCTTGGGCTCCCAAAGTGCTGGGATTACAGGTGTGTCACCGCCCCTGGCCCAGACTTTTAAAAATTTTGATTCCAGGCCAGGCGTGATAGCTCATGCCTGCGATCCCAGCACTTTGGGAGGGGAGGCAGGTGCATTACTTGAGGCCAGGAGTTTGAGACCAGCCTGGCCAACATGGGTAAACCTCTTTACTAAAAATAAAAATAAATAAATAAAAAAAAAACCAAAAAAAAAAAAAAAAACCTAGCTGGGCATGGTGGTGCACGCCTGTAATCCCAGCTACTCAGGAGGCTAAGGCAGGAGAATCGCTTGAACCTGGGAGGCAGAGCTTGCAGTGATCTGAGATTGTACCACAGCAGAGTGAGCCTATCTCAAAAACAAATAAATAAGTAGATTCCAATGAAGGATTTGGAATACATTTTTTGAGACAGTCTTGCTCTGTTGCCCAGGCTGGAGTGCAGTGGTGTGATCTCTTTTGGCTCTTTAATGCTCTTTTGGCTGAGGGTGGATGGAAACAAGAAAATAGCTTCATGGAGGTTAAATTTAAGTCTTTAGGGATAACAGACTTTGAAAAAGAGGAAAGTGAGCAAAGATTCAGGGAAAGAAAGCAGAAAAAAGCAGAGAAAGGAAAAGGCAGGAAGATATGGTAAAGACAGGAAAACATCTGAAAAACAAGTCACTTTAGGTAGTGTATGGGACTAATAACAGATAAAGCAGAGAAAGTTGAGGTGACTGAACCAGTAACTGATAAAACCAGTCTTATGCTTCAGGATGATTCACCTGGCAATGGTAGGCAGAAGTAAATGCTATAGGTAGGAGACTGGAGGCAGAAGGTCAGTTAAGAGGTTCTTGCAATAGACAAGGAGGATGATAATGAGGGCCTGAGCCAGGAGAGTGACAGTGGAAACAGAAAGACTATTAGCCAACATTTTAAGTTAAAACTTGAAGTTGCTACTGACCCCAATCTTCCCAGGCAAGTAGCAGGCCATGCCAGGTGAAAATAATTTAAAATGTTATGCTATTTCAAATAAAGCTTTTCTGAAACAGAATTAAGAAAAAGTGAGCTCAGCCAAATCCATGTTGAGTTTAGCACCATCACTACCCTTCGGGCCTTGTACTCTCACCAAGGCACTCAGCCAACTGTGGAAAAGAAATATACACAGGAGACTCAAGAAACATCTTATTAATACAGTATTTATTTGTCTTTTCTCTGTCAAACCCTGAGCCAACCACGTTCCCCAGGCCGCCTGGGAGGTATAGGAAAAGGAACACACAGGGCCGACCAGACACGGGAGAAAGAACTATGGGAGGTGGAGACGGCTCCTTCACATGGCGAAGAGGATGAGAAAGGCCACCATCAGGCAAAAGAGCCCCATGGCCTCTGAGAGGGCAAAGCCCAGAATGGCATAGGAGAAGAGCTGTTGCTTCAGAGAAGGGTTCCTGGAGAAGGAGAGGAGAGAAGACTGAAATTCTAGTTCACACAAAGAAAAGGACAAATATGTAAGATGGGCTCAGGGAGAATTCTCCTCTTTATCTTACATAAGGAAGCTTTTAGGGTAACACCATCATGCCCAAATTCTTGCCCTGATTCCCCAAAGGCTCTATAAGAACTGAATGAAGGGGGAGCAGACAATCTAAAATCCTGTAACATGGCCCAGGTATAATCATGACGTTCTCTAATGGTTCACCCATCTCCTTACCACAAATTAAGACCTCTTGGCCTAGACACTTAATATCCAAGGTCCAAATAGGATGGAAGAGGCATCCAGAGTGGAAGGGTCTATCTAGAGCAGTGTTTTCAAACTTTAAGCAGAACTCCAATATAGTAAACATCCAAAAGTCAAACTGCAATGGTATAAAAGTAGGGGAAATTTTAACAGCTTGGTCTCCCCTTTATTCACTAAGACAGTCTCTGGGGCACATCCTCAGAATCCAAGGGATTTATGGAACACAATTAGAACACCGCTCTTCTAGAAGACCAGAGAGTAAGAAGGACAGATTATGTTCTCTCATTTCAAATAGTCAAAAGATTTGGGGCTTTAAGAAGCTACAAATGGGCTGGGTGCGGTGGCTCACCCCTGTAATCCCAGCACTTTGGGAGGCCAAGGCAGGCAGATCACTTGAAGCCAGAAGTTGGAGACCAGCCTGGCCAACATGGTGAAACCCCATCTCTACTAAAAGTACAAAAATTAGGCTAGGTGCGGTGGCTCACGCCTGTAATCCCCGCACTTTGGGAGGCTGAGACAAGTAGATCGCTTGAGGTCAGGAGTTCGAGATCAGCCTGGCCAACCTGGTGAAACCCTGTCTCTACTAAAAATACAAAACTTGCCGGGCGCAGTGGCTCATGCCTGTAATCCCAGCACTTTGGGAGGCCAAGACGGGCAGATCATGAGGTCAGGAGGTCGAGACCATCCTGGCTAACACGGTAAAACCCCGTCTCTACTAAAAACACAAAAATTAGCTGGGCACCTGTAGTCCCAGCTACACGGGAGGCTGAGGCAGGAGAATGGTGTGAATCCGGGAAGCGGAGCTTGCAGTGAGTGGAGATCGCGCCACTGCACTCCAGCCTGGGCGACAGAGCGAGACTCCATCTCAAACAAACAAACAAACAAACAAAAAACACACAAAAATTGCCGGGCGCGGTGGTTCACGCCTGTAATCCCAGCACTTTGGGAGGCCGAGGCGGGTGGATCACAAGGTCAGGAGATCGAGACCATCCTAGCTAACACGGTGAAACCCCGTCTCTACTAAAAATACAAAAAATTAGTCGGGCATGGTGGCAGGTACTTGTAGTCCCAGCTACTCAGGAGGCTGAGGCAGGAGAATGGCGTGAACCCGGGAGGCGGAGGATGCAGTGAGCCAAGACTGCACAGTTGTACTTCAGCCTGGGTGACAGAGCGAGACCCGTCTCAAAAAAAAAAAAAAAAAAACCAAAAAACCAACACACACACTCACAAAAAACCCAAAGATTAGCTGGGGGTAGCAGTGCATGCCTGTAATCCCAGCTACTTGGGAGGCTGAGACAGGAGAATCATTTGAACCTGGGAAGCAGAGATTGCAGTGGGCTGGGATTATGCCACTGCACTTCAGTCTGGGAAACAGTGAGACTCCATCTCAAAAAAAAAAAAAAGTTACAAATGGTTTATGGGGTTTATGAATTGTAGTATGGATAAAGGACTCTCAATGTTGAAGGCCCATATATAACCTGTATTTCCCTTACTCTGATACCTCCAGAAGTCTAAATGGGTAAGGTAAATCAACATCAACATTTAACAGAATAGTGAATAAAGCAGCAGTCAGACTTCTTAATACAAATTCGTAAAAAGAACTCTATTTCCCAAAAGACATTAAGATAACTTGCTGGTCTCTAGAGGACTAATTTGGTTTTAACTTTGAGTTATCCAGAGCTGGGAGTACTAAACAGTCCCAGGCGTCAGAAACCAGGGGCTGGCTGCAGTGCCAGTTTTCCCAGGAGTAACAGAGGGAAATTCCCAGAGATGGGGAAAAACAGCAGTAAAGTCACTATGTTCACTGAGTCTCTACAACAGGGAAGGTAAACATTTTCTGTAAAGGGCCACATTGTAAATAATTTTAGGTTTTGCAGGCCACATATAGTCTCTTTTGCTTTAAAACAAAAATGAAACCTTTTAAAAATGTGAAACCAATTTTTTTTGAGAAAAAAAAAAAAAGAGTTTCACTCTTTTGCCCAGGCTGGAATGCAGTGGCGTGACTGCTACTCACTGCAACCTCTGCCTCCTGGGTTCAAGTGATTTTCCTGCCTCAGCCTCCTGAGTAGCTGGGAACACAGGCATCTGCCACCACGCCTGGCTAATTTTTGTATTTTTAGTAGAGAAGGGGTTTCACCATGTTGGCCAGGCTGGTCTCGAACTCCTGACCTCATGATCTGCCTGCCTCGGCCTCCCAAAGTGCTGGGATTACACGCGTAAGGCACCACACCCGGCCGTGAAATTATTTTTAGCTCAATCATACAAAACCAGGCTATGGCCCAGATTTGGCACTTAGGCCTTAGTTTGCCAACACATGCTCTAGACCAAAGCTGTTCATAAAACTTTCTTCAGTGACACAATGATATAAATATTCTTATATATATATATATATATATGCATTTATTTGTTTGTTTGTTTGAGATACAGTCTCACTCTGTTGCCCAGACTGGAATGCAGTGGCAACATCCTGGCTCATGGCAACCTCCACCTCCTGGGTTCAAGCAATTCTCCTGTCCAGCCTCCCAAGTAGCTGGAACTACAGGCGCCCATCACAACGCCTGGATAATTTTTGTATTTTTAGTACAGACAGAGTTTCACCATATTGACCAGGTTGGTCTCAAACTCCTGATGTCAGGTGATCCACTCGCCTTGATCTCCCAAAGTGCAGGATTACAGGCATGAACCACCTCGCCCAGCCTATATTTGTTTTTCTTTCTGCTTTTTTTCTTCCCCCCGAAGTCTCACTCTGTCACCTAGGCTGGAGTATAGTGGCATGATCTTGGCTCACGGCTCACTGCAACCTCCACCTCCCGGGTTCAAACGATTCTCCTGCCGCAGCCTCCTGAATAGCTGGGATTACAGGCGCATGCCTCCATGCCCAGCTAATTTTTGTATTTTTAGGAGAGATGGGGTTTCGTCATGTTGGCCAGGCTGGTCTTGAACTCCGGACCTCAAGTGATCCGCTTGCCCCGGCCTCCCAACGTGCTGGGATTAGTGAGCCACTGTGCCCAGCCAAGCATTCTACATTTGCATTGTTGAATATGGTAGCCTCTAGCCACATCTGGCTACTGAGCACTTGAAATATGGTTAGTGTGACTGAATAACTGAAAACCTAAACTATGTATTTTTAATTAATTAAAACTAAAATTCAGGCCAAGCACAGTGGCTCACGCCTGTAATCCTGGCAGTTTGGGAGGCCGAGGTGGGTGGATCACTTGAGGTCAGGAGTTCAAAAACAGCCTGGCCAACGTGGCGAAACCCCATCTCTACTAAAAACACAAAAATTAGCTGGGCGTCATTGTGCCCGCCTATAATCCCAGCTACTTGGGAGGCTGAGGTACAAGAATCGCTTGAACCCAGAGGCAGAAGTGGCAGTGAGTTGAGATTACGCCACTGCACTCCAGCCTGGGCGACACAGCGTGACTGTCTCAAAACAAACAACCAACATGTAGCTAGTGGCTACAGAGTGGGATAGTATAGTTCTAGACCCCCAAATATTTTCTGACCTTTGGAAAGCATATCAGATAACCAGTGGAGGGCCCAACTTATCTTACCTGGCATAACCAATGATGAGGCTCCCAAACACAGTCCCAATCCCAGCCCCAGAGCCAGCTACCCCAACTGTGGCAGCCCCAGCTCCAATGAACTTGGCTGCTGTGTCAATGTCCCTTGAAATGGCGCTGGTTTGGAAGCTGCGGCTAGAGACAAGTGAGGTAAGGGGACGTGAGACTGCCAAGCTGCTGAGGCTCTGTGAAAAAGAGGCAGGTAGAAGGTAAAGTTTTTTGCTTTAGTAACTTTTTTACCATTTAAAACCTTTATGCTGCCAAATCCCACTGTTTCTCCCCCAAACAGAAAACTGTTTAACCCCCTAAAATGCTGGCAAGCAGAACCTTTTAATGTAGGATATAGACTTCAAATGCCTTTAAGATTCAGGTGTGGTCAAGAAGTGTAAGACTGAGGCCCTAGTCTATTCTTGTTGCCCCAAGGAGATAATCTTCCTAGGACTAAATGCTTCCAACTGAAGTCAGTTGACTAGGCCAAGTAACAGCAGTTAGCAGCAGTGCACAAGGGCATGTGCTACCAGTGGCAAAAGTTGGAGCACTATAGCATACAGCATATTAACATTCTCCATCTCCAACTAAAGCCCATGGCCTTGGCTATTCGTGAATTTTAGCCTGTGATGACTGTCCTCAGCATTCTACCTCCTGGTTCTGGCAGGTAACCCTCCCCACCCATCACCCCCAAAACCACAGTCCCAACTCCACCAGTAAGGTACCTCATCTGTCAGTATCTCCGGTCGTTTCAGCACCACTGCAGATAGCGGACGGCTCAGCAGCTGTGACGTGCTCTTGACCTAGCAGGAATGACATACAGGGGCAGGAAGGTCAAGGAAGACTGGAGAGGAGTTTCAGAACTATGCCACGTTGTTATATCATCAGACAGGATTTTCTTTCCTCTGATGGCCTTCCCATCTTCACACATACGTTAGAATTCTGGATCATTCTTCCTTTTAGCAAAGTCTAAATTAAAGAACCACACCATTTCTCTTGCTTCTCAGACTTTGCTTTAAAGAAAGAAAGTCTACTTCCTTTTGGGCTACAAGGGAGCATCCACCCTTGCTGTATCCTTTTATAGCTCTTGAGAATGAGAAGAAATCTAAGTCTCAGAAGCATTTGCCTCACTCAACAAAGGAGATATACACAGATGCTCCTCGACTTCCCATAGGGTTATGTGCCAAGAAATCCATCACACATTGAAAAACCATTTAATACTGCTAACCTACCAAACACCATAGTCTGGCCTAGCCTAGCCTTCAATGTGCTCAAAAAGCTTACATTAGCTTATAGTTAGGTGAAATCACCTAGCAACACAGTACGCTGTAGAGTGCTGGTTGTTTACCCTTGTGACTGGGCAGGTGACTGGGAGCTGTGGCTTGCTGCTGAGTATTGCAACAGAGTATTGTACCACACATTGCGAGCCTGGGAAAAGATAAAGATTAGTAATTCGAAGTATGGTTTTTTTGTTTTGTTTTGAGACAGAGTCTTGCTCTATCACCAGGCTGGAATGCAGTGGCGTGATCTCAGCTCAGCTCACTGCAACCTCCACCTCCCAGGTTCAAGCAATTCTCCTGCCTCAGCCTCCTGAGTAGCTGGGACTACAGGCACCCACAACCACGCCCAGCTAATTTTTGTATTTTTAGTAGAGACAGGTTTTCACCATATTGGCCCAGCTGGTTTTGAATTCCTGACCTCAGGTGATCCACCCACCTCGGCCTCCCAAAGTGCTGGGATTACAGGCATAAGCCATCACGCCCACCCCGAAGTATGGTTTCTAATGAATACATATCATTTTTGCATCATCATAAAAAGTTAAAAAAAAAAAATCTTAGGTCAAATCATCTAAAGTAGGGGGCCATCTATACGGGTAATGGTCAGCCCACAAGAAAGAAGCCAGTAACTTTCCCTGAACACATCCTTTTGGAAAACAGGAACAAAGATTCATGCTCAAAATTTATCGCCTTCTGGTAGCCTTTTCTGACTAACCCCAACCCAGTGACACCAAAACAGACACATGGTGATTAACGGCCAGGGCTTTAGGCATCAGATAAAGTGAGATTCAAATCTTAACTCTATTATCAGCAGTGTACTCTCAGGATAAGTCGCTTAAACCTTTCTAAGCCTGTATTCTCCTTTATGAAATCAAAATATCATCTCTCAGGGTTGATTTGAAGAGTAAATGAGATTATGTATACCAATCAGTAAACTCAGTGCGAAGGCACATGATAAATGCTAAATAAACGGTACTCCTTTTTATTTGTGAATGAACCAACCGCCTCTAACTACTATTTAAAATATTTCTTCCATACTGTTGTTTCTGAGTCAAATACTTTTCCAATGTGTATTTATGTAAATTTTAGCTTCCTATCCAAATTTAAGTCCCAGAATGAACTCTTTAGCTCTGGATCACTCAGGACAAGATCCTACACACTGTGCATACTCAGTCCAAGTTATGTAATCTACTTATGTTTACCACTCTGGATGGCAAGTTTACATGACATATAGTTTCAGGAGTAGGAATAACTTGATCTTGGTCTAGATTCTCATCTTTATTCTTCTCCTAAGATGGCTGGTTAATAATTAACTGGCCACAGCCAGGCACGGTGGTTCATGCCTGTAATACCAGCAATTTAGGAGGCCGAGGAGGGCGGATCACCTGAGGTTGGGAGTTCAAGACCAGCCTGACCAACACGGAGAGACCCTGTCTCTACTCAAATCATGAGGTCAGGAGTTTGAAACCAGCCTGGCCAACATGGTGAAACCCCATCTCTACTAAAAATACAAAAATTAGCTGGGTGTGGTGGCAGGTGCCTGTAATCCCAGCTACTCGGGAGTCAGAGGCAGGAGAATCGCTTGAACCTGGGAGGCGGAGGTTGTGGTGGATCGCACCATTGCAGCCTGGGCAACAAGAGAGAAACTCTGTCTCAAAAAAAAAAAAAAAAAAAAAAGAAAAGAATTAACTGGCCACCAAGGGATATCGGGCAGGAGAGTATCTAGCAAGCATTCACTCTCCCCTGTTAGGCAATCATAGCAAAGGGCCTTCCCTCACCACGAATCTTTCTTACTTATTTATTTTTTGAGACAGAGTCTTGCTCTGTTGCCCCGGCTGGAGTGCAGTGGTGTGATCTTGGCTCACTGCAACCTCCACCTCCAGCTATTCTCTTGCCTCAGTCTCCTGAGTAGCTGGGATTACAGGCACCCGCCACCACGCCCAACTGGTTTTTGTATTTTTAGTAGAGATGGGGTTTCACCATGTTGGCCAGGCTGCTTTTGAACTCCTGGCCTCAAGTGATATGCCCGCCTGGACCTCCTCTCCCCCAGCCTTGCTGTGAAGAACAAGATTTGATGGAAAGAGAGACAAGATGTCTCTCCTTTAAAACTCTCCCAGAAAAACAGGTACTCACCAAGGAGGGAGTGGAGACGAACTTGGAGCAGGCGAACATTTTCAGGGGGTGAGGGGCTGTGGCAGGAGAGCTGGAATTATAGAAGCAGTATTGTAAACACTCTCCTCATTCACTAAACTATATCCTTATTAGCAGAAAAGGGGCCCTAGAAAGCTTAACTGGCCCAGAAAACAGTGACTGACCTTAAGTCATCGGCAGAAATAGAATTAAAACCCTGAAGTCATGACTTCTTCCAGAAACCCCACACAGCTCCCAAGATTTCCTTATAACCAAGTGACTTCCCCTGGTCTCAACAAGTGATCACTTCGGATTTGCAGTTGCCACACGAATTTTCCCAGAGTGTCTTTTGCCTAAGTTTTCCCTAGTTTTTATGCAAAACGAACCCTTCTCAAGACTTCATCATCTGGATCTTTAAAAGTTGCCCTTTAGGGTGGGCACGTGGTTCACGCCTGTAATCCCAGCACTTTGGGAGGCCAAGGTGGGCGGATCATGAGGTCAGGAGTTCAAGACCAGCCTGACCAACACAGTGAAACCCCATCTCTACTAAAAATACAAAAATTAGCCAGGTGTGGTGGTGCATGCCTATAATCTCAGCTACTCAGGAGGCTGAAGCAGGAGAATTGCTTGAATCCAGGAGGTGGAGGCTGCAGTGAGCAGAGACCACACCACTGCACTCCAGCCTGGGTGACAGAGCATGAGTCTCAAAAAGACAAACAAACAAAAAAGTTGCCCTTTAGAGTCTTTGTAGTTTTGGGAAATATTTGTTGAAGGCCAAGACACTGGAAGGTCTCCAACAATCTCTTTGCTGATCCCTGGAAGTATCCAATTCCTCAAAATACTTCAATTTCCTGTATTAATAAGATGAGGAAGATCAAGGAGGAACTCTGCTATTAGTCTATCCAAAAGGTATTAGTGGCCGGGCGCGGTGGTTCACACCTGTAATCCCAGCACTTTGGGAGGCTAAGGCAGGCGGATCACGAGGTCAGGAGTTCGAGACCAGCCTGACCAACATGGAGAAACCCCATCTCTACTAAAAATACAAAATTAGTCAGGTGTGGTGGTGCATGTCTGTAATCCCAGCTACTCAGGAGGCTGAGGCAGGAGAATCGCTTGAATCCAGGTGGCAGAGGCTGCGGTGAGCCAAAATTGCGCCATTGCACTCCAGCCTGGGCAACAGGAGGGAAACTCCGTCTCAAAAAAAAAAAAAAAAAAAAAGTATTAAATTGTGTCTCCCCAAGATCTAAAGAAGTCCTGACACCCTATAGGTAACTAAGTTGGTAGAAGTGAACTTACCTGAAACAGAAGGTGAGTTAAAAACCTAAAGGCAGGGGGGTTTCTCCAAGTGAAGTGAGAAGCTCATCTGAACCAGAATTATCTGGGTGGTGTATGTATTAAAAAATGCATATTCTAGGGCCCAACTTGGACCTTCCTGGTCAAGATCTCTGGGGGAGCTAGGTTCAGTGGCTCACTCCTGTAATCCCAACACTTTGAGAAGCTGGGGCGGAGAGATAACTTGAAGCCAGGAGTTTAAGACCAGCCTGGGCAAATAGCAAGACCTTGGCTCTACAAAAAATAAAATTAGTCAGGTGAGGTGGAAGTGCACCTGTAGTCCCAGCTACTCCAGAAGCTGAGGCAGGAGGACTGCTTCAGCCCAGGAGTTGGAGGGTTCAGTGAGCTATGACCATGCCACTGGACTTCAGTATGGGCAACAATGTGAAACTCCGTCTACAAACAAACCAAAATGATCTCTCGGAATAAGGCTCAAGTGCCCTGTATTTCAAACAAGTTTCCCAGATGATTATTATATATACTTAACGCAAGAGCGTGACCTTAAACCCAGTCTTGAAACTGCAGTAGTGGTAGAGGATAGACTTGAACTTGGATCTTTTAAGTTACATGCTTTCTAATGTCACAGGCTGAAATACTCAGTGAATGCTTAGGCCTATTAAATGCCACTTCCTTAAATGAACTGAACTCAGATTGTTCCAGGTTAAAACACTTCTGAATCCAAGATCTTAACTGCTTTTGTAGTGACAGTGTCATTATAAAAAATTTTGTTGCCCAGGCTGGTGTGGAACTCCTGGCATCAAACGATCTTCCCACCTTGGTCTCCCAATGTTGGGATTACAGGTATGAGCCACCACACCCAGCCTTAATTACTTTTAGGTTAATGGATGTCTTCAACTCGTGTCCTATCTAGAACGCTGATTTTTGCCTATAGGTAACTCTAACCCAATTTTGCTGCTGTACTATTCACGTTTTGTTGGGTCAAAATCCAATAGTTCTTTAAGGCTTTTAGAAAAAGAAGGAGTGTTTTTTTCTAAGGGAATTATACCATATTATCATCTTTGTAAAATGCAACTCTTAGGGGGATTAAGTATGTTCATTTACAAATTAACATACACAAAGAGTTTAATGTGGTGCTGGCATGTAACAAACCCACAACAAAGGGTGGCAATTAAGTGATCCCACCATTGGCTATCTAATCATGGCAAGTCTGCAATTGTTAGCCTACAACTTGGGCAAAGGTACTATCCAGAGTCAGAACTCCTAAATCATCACGGGCTTTTTGCTCAGTGTAGATGAGTCACAGGGGTGGTGACTTAACTATTCCTTTCCTTAAACTATCTTTTCCCTGTAACAGCAGAATCTGGGGAGGTTAATTAATCCTTGACAGGAAGGCTGGCAGGCAGGGACTCATGCTGGCCCCACTAGCTTGGCCTTACCCCACCTTTCTGGGCCTGCTGCCTCAACAGAAACCCTCATCTCTAGCCCACCACTTGTGACTTTTCCAACTTCACCAGCGTACCAGGATGCGAGAAACGTACTGGTAAACAACTAGCGATTCCAAAGCAACCAGCCTCTCTCTTCGGCCTTAGCTATCCTCAAGCCACAACCTGACGGGAGGCGATGTTTTGGCTTTTTTTTTTTTTCCCCCCCACTTCTACCATGTTCAAGGTTTACTTTTTAAATTGAGGGGTGCTGACTAGAGGGATTGGTGACTTTAGACGATCCACTATCTCCATTGCTCGGAGCACCTGAGGTCCTGGGGCCGAAAGTCTGGAGACTTCAGAATAAAGAAGGCACAAGTCAGGATGAGAAGAGAAAGCAGAGATAGGAGGGGAGGGCCTGGGGGTTGTGACAATCTGAAAGGGCCAGAGGCCAGAAAAGCGTGTCCGTAGGGGCTGGGTGGAACAGGTGAAAAGCAGCACTCCAGGATCTAACTTTGGCCAGCGCCAAGGCACCCTCCCCCAACAAGACATCCAAGATGGCGCCAGGCCCGCGCGGTTGGAGGTCACCTGCACGCGGAAGACCCAGTTCTAAGGCGCAGGGGTAGCGGGAGCCAGGGAAGAAGCGAGGACAAGGGTGGGAGCAAGCAAGGTAAGCGTCTCAAAGCATCCGCGCGAGGTGGGGTGTCCCGCGCGCGTGCGCGGCGCACAGAGGGCACTAGGTCCCAAGGCCTTACCTTCTCCCACTGCAGAGAAGACAGAGAGAGGCGGAGCAGCGGGAATAGCGAAAGGAAGGCTCAGCGCATGCGTGGCCTGGGCCAACGAGTCGCTCCACCACGGATAGAGTCATTGCAACATAGAGGATCAGCTCAGGCATCACAGCGCCGCCTGCCAGGGCTGTGGCGGTATCCGGCCAGTTGCTCCACCTGGCGTTCGAGAGGAGAAACTACAGCGAGCGCCGACAGTGCAGAAATGAGGCCAACTCCGCAGAGTAAGCGGATCCGTAACGTGGCGGGCGGTTCGGTCTGTACCACGTTTGGGATCGCGGACTTGCGTCCCCTTTCCGAGCATGCGCAGTCACACTGCCAAGACAACAAAACTCCTACTCAGAATTCAGTGTTAACATACAGTCAGGAATGGGGTTCAGTGCCTAAAATGCAGCAGGAGGAAGATCTTGGGAGTCCTGCTTTCTGTCGCGCCGGGACCCTGGCATCACTGGATGGCAAACCGGCTCAATGGGCGAATAGTCAGCAAAATGCCGCAGCTGCTTCTGGTGGCTTCGCCCTTTCCCCCCCTTCCCGTTTCCTCCTTTCCATTCCGGTGATAAACCATGAGAAAAGCAGCAACAGCGAGCCAGAATATAGGGCTAAATATGATCCGAATCTCTCTTTCCTGGGTCCTGGGACAGTCTAGGAATAACGGGCACCCGCGACTCGCTGTAATGTTGCAAGGTCACTCCAGGCTTACCCGAACCTCTGCTCAGGTTTCAACTAGCGAGTTGGGATAAGCAGCGCCCCACTCCCCCGCCCCCATGCTCTCCTGAACGCCCATCTTCTCTCCCCTTTCGCTCGTTCTTCCCCTGATGGAAGGAGGTGGGGGGCTTCCTGGCCCCTCATCTTTCCTAGGCCTCCTTGTTTCACAGATAGGACTTGCCCTGCCCTTTGGAACAGGGCGACAAGGCCTATCCAGTTCCAAACCCCTGCCGTCCCTGCATCGTGCTTGAACGCAGCACGAGAAAGACGGGAAAAACTCACCAAACCCCATAAAAAATAAAAAGAAAGCCGCAGTCGTAAATAAAGGCAAATCCGCCACCCTCTAAGGGGCCGTTTGTCCTCCCCTCCTTGGCCCCGTCCTTCCCGCCGCCCCCTCCCGGCTCCCGGGCCCCGCGGCGCCCCGGCCCCGAGCTCCTCCATTTAATCGGATTTGGGAGAAGGGGAGAATAAATCACGGCAGCAGCTTTACGGTCCCGGAGGAGAGGCGAGCCGCAGCCAGGCACACCCCGGCCGGCGATAAAAACCGCCGCTGAAAGCCCACGGAGCAATTTCCCGGGACCCCGAGCGACGCCATTACAGGAATGTAATTTTGCCCGGATGAGGCCCCGAGTTTAATTATCCTCGCGGAGGAATTTCAATGCGGCCAATCCATCTTGCAGGCGGGCGGCAGAGGGATTTATATGGGCCCGTTATTTCACACCGATCCTCCATCTGCATTTTTATGGCCCTGAGCTCCTGAAAGGGAGGGGAAAGAGTGGGGAGAAATAGGAGAAGCAGGCGAGAAGAGGAGGGTGGTGGACTGCCCGTCTTTCCTAAATTCACGTTTCCAGCTCCATTAGGATTCTCACAGGTTCCTCTGAAATCCCCAAATCTCCAGTTCTAGTTGTTGATTACGCCCCGAGCGGGTAGGTAGGTGGGAAATGGAACTGGGATCCTTGGGAATCAATCAACAGGTATTTATCAAGTACCAAGTGGTGCCAGGCACTGTGGAGATGCTGTTAGGAGAAAGACAGGCTAGCAAAGACACAAGTTTATCCCCTGAGGTCTCCAGACATCTCCACTCCCACCAAAACGGAATTCTTTTAAGCTGTCGGCTTCACATCCTCAGTGGCAGAGAAAGTCCACCGTTCTTAGGGGCCACCACCCCCAAACGACTGTTGCAGCTGTTGCGACAATTTGGACACTCAGATATGGCTAACAATCCCAGAGGAGGATCAGAGAAGGGGCCTGGGGGGAAGCTAAAGCTGGCTCTTTCCAAAAGTTACAGCCTGCGATGTTTAACACTCCCTTACCCTCATAGAATAATGGGTTCTGCGTTCAGACAAATCTGGGTTCCCAAATCGCTGTGTGACCTTGAGCTAGCTGTTTAACCCCCTTTAAATCTATTTCCTCCTGTGTAAATTGGGAAGAATAATAGTACTTACCACACAGTCAATATTGGGATAATACATATGAAGCTTTTAGCAAGGTACTTGGTACCCAGTAAGAGTTCAGTAATTGCTAGCATCAAAATCATCATCGTCACCACCATTACCATCACCACCACCATCATCACTGCTTCTATAGTTAAGGGCATTGCAACTCAATTCTACACTGCTACCTATATAGACTGTTTATTGCAAGGTCCTTGAGATAATATCTCCTGAAAGAGACTCAACTACACTTTAAAAACGGTTTCACCTGCATAAATCTTTTTTTTAATTTTTATTTATTTATTTATTTTATTTATTTATTTTTTTTGAGACAGAGTCTCCCTCTGTCGCCCGGGCTGGAGTGCAGTGGCCGGATCTCAGCTCACTGCAAGCTCTGCCTCTCGGGTTTACGCCATTCTCCTGCCTCAGCCTCCCGAGTAGCTGGGACTACAGGCGCCCGCCACCTCGCCCGGCTAGTTTTTTGTATTTTTTAGTAGAGACGGGGTTTCACCGTGTTAGCCAGGATGGTCTTGATCTCCTGACCTCGTGATCCGCCTGTCTCGGCCTCCCAAAGTGCTGGGATTACAGGCTTGAGCCACCGCGCCCGGCCACACCTGCATAAATCATACAAAACAAGTTATTTTACTTGCTGGTGAGTGGAGATCTGAGGGGAGGCTGAGAATCCTGGGACTATTACTACGAGACTTGAAGCAAGAAATCAAATCCGCAAGGGAGCAGTGAGGCTACAAAAAGGAGGTTTGTAAGGGGAGGGGTGAATTTGAAGACAACAAAAGATCCAAGAGAAGCTTAGCTGAAGGTCGGGTGATCTTCTTAACTATGGGCTTGGGGAAGGGTCCCTCTTTCACTTCACAAAGGGAAAACTGGGGTCCAGGAAGGAAAGGGTGTGGAGAGAGAACTATCCTTTCCAATCAGTCCCTTTCTTTTCCTACCAGACCATATAACAAGGTTGGCCTGATTGGCCAGTTTTTTTAAATGACTGTGAGTGGCAGATTCTGACTGGTTGGCAGCCTCCCTGCACAGTGGTGACCAAGAAATGAAATTGATCTTTTCTTTCTTAGGATTGGTTAACAACCCTCAGGGGAGGCCAGAGACTCATTTTAATTGACTGGATAGGCTAGGAGAGAGGTTCAGCTTCTCTCTTATGGAAAGTCCAAGTGTCCTTTTCTACAAAGGTCACCAAGGAAGGGTTTTGATTGGTTTATATATGTTTCTTTGGACAAGAAGCCATAGCTTAGAGCAGAAAAATCAAGATAATCGTGCAGGCATGCCACAGTGAGAAAGAGCCACAGAAAGAAACAGTAGTGATTTTAAAAACGAGAGACGGTGGGGGGAGGGGAGAGACAGACAGACACTAGGGCACAGAGAAATGCAAAGAAAAGAAAGATATTGCTAGAGAGAAGAGGAAGGGTTTAAATGGCTTGATTTCCATTCCTGATGGCTTAAGATGAGGATACTTTATGATGTGTTTTGCTAGATGTACATGTTGCCAGCAAGTGGCATGGATAGAACAGCTGTCTTCCAGGCAGGAGACTGGGAGTCTAGTCCCAGCCCTGCTACTAAATAGTTGAATAGCTATGCAAGTTACTTCATCTCTCGAAGCTTCAGTTTCCTCATTTGGAAAAATCAGGGAGAGAAGTAGGTGATCTCTAAGATTCCATCCAGTGTTAACTTTCCAGGATTCTCTTTCTTTCTGCTAAACAGGCACTTTCCTGCAAGTTAAAGTGGAGCCTTTGCACTGCCAAAACTTCTCACATATTGAGCTTCTCTATTTATTTGTGATTGTTAATTTCAAGCTCCTGGGCTGTGATGGGCTGGTGGGAACTGACTGATAGATTTTCTACTTTTCCTTGCTAAATCAGTTCCCTAAGACATCAGGACTGTGAGACATAGGCAAACCTCCCTACTTCTAGAGAAAGAAAACAGTAGATAAAGGAAGGGAAAGGATCACTGGTATCCAGGCTTCTGAGGGAGGAATCAGTGGGAGAGATGGTGGCAGAGGGATGGCCAAAAAAGTTTTTGCTGGGGAAGAACTTCAACTTCCTTTGAATTTGTTTATTTTTAATTTATTTTTATTTTATTTTATTTTTTGGAGACAGGGTCTTGTTCTGTTGCCCAGGCTGGGGTGCAGTGATACGATCATGGTTCACTGCAGCCTTGACCTCCTGGGCTCAATTGATCCACCTGCCTCAGCCTCGCAAGTAGCTGGGACTACAGGCATGCGCCACCATGCCAGTTAATTTTTGTATTTTTTGTAGAGATGGGGTTTCACTATGTTGTCCAGGCTGGCCTTGAACTCCTGAGCTCAAGCGATCTGCCTACCTCAACCTCCCAAAATTCTGGGATTACCGGCGTGAGCCACCATGCCTGGCCACAACCAATATTTATTGAGCATCTACTATGTGCAAAGTATTGTGCTACGTATTGTGAATGGGTATTAAAAAGGACAAAACATACTCCTTTGTCTTCATAAATTTAAAATCAGTAAGAGAGACATGTACACATATAACTATATTATGCAGCAGGATTTAATAGGCTATATGAGTAATAGGAGTTGTGAAAGCAGTATAACTTCCAGCTAGAATAGTCAAGAGGGCAACATAATTAAAGTAGGTTTTTTCCTTTTAAGAAATTAGCTGGGCGTGGTGGCTCATGCCTGCAATCCCAGCACTTTGGGAAGCCGAGGCAGGGAGATTGCATGAGCCCAGGAGTTTGAGACCAGCCTGGGCAATATAGCGAGACCCCATTGCTACAAAAAATAAAAACAAAACGTTTGAAAAAAGAAAATTATGAAATATTTGATTCATACAAAATAATGCAAGTAATGTATATCCACTTATTCAACACATATATTTTGAGCATCTACTATGTGCTAGGCACTGTTTTTGGTGTTGGGGACACAGGCGTGAACAAAGCAAGACAACTTTTCCAGAACTGATATTTTATATAAACTATGAAGCTTAGTAATAAAAGGAACACCCATTAAACCACACCCTAATTTTTTTTGAGGGGGGATGGAGTTTTGCTCATGTTGCCCATGCTGGAGTGCAGTGGCATGATCTTGGCTCACTGCAACCTTAACCTCCTGGGTTCAAGCAATTCTCCTGCCTCAGCCTCCCAAGTAGCTGGGATTACAGGTGTGCACCACCACACCTGGCTAATTTCCTATTTTTAGAAGAGACGGAGTTTCACCATGTTTGTCAGGCTGGTCTCAAATTCCTGACCTTAGGTGATCCACCAGTCTTGGCCTCCCAAAGTGCTGGGATTACAGGCATGAGCCACTGTATGCAGCAGCATGCCCTAATTTAAGAAAAGAAAAAGAAAAAAGGCCAGGCATGGTAGCTCATGTCTGTAATCCCAGCACTTTGGCAGGCCAAGGCAGGCGTATCATTTGAGGTCAGGAGTTCAAAACCAGCCTGGCCAACGTGGTGAAACCCCATCTCTATTAAAAATACAAAAATTAGCTGGGCGTGGTGGTGGGCACCTATAGTTCCAGCTACTCAGGAGGCTGAGGCAGGAGAATTGTTTGAGCCTGGGAAGCGGAGGTTACAGTGAGCACAGACTGTGTCACTGCACTCCAGCCTGGGTGATAGAGCAAGACTCCATCTCAAAAAAAAAAAAAAAAATTACCAATACTACTGAAGGGCCCCATGTGGTTTCTCTTCTGTGCTAATCCCTGAATCTTGTATTTACCATGTCCTGGTTTTTATTTATTTATTTTTAACATGTATTATTTATTTTGTCCTTCCTTCTTTTTAAAAAAACATTCTAGTAGGCCGGGCGCGGTGGCTCACGCCTGTAATCCCAGCACTTTGGGAGGCCGAGGCGGGCGGATCACAAGGTCAGGAGATCGAGACCATCCTGGTGAACACGGTGAAACCCCATCTCTACTAAAAATATAAAAAAATTAGCCAGGCGTGGTGGCGGGCGCCTGTAGTCCCAGCTTCTAGGGAGGCTGAGGCAGAAGAATGGCGTGAACCAGGGAGGTGGCGGAGCTTGCAGTGAGCAGAGATCGGGTCACTGCACTCCAGCCTGGGCGACAGAGTGAGACTCTGTCTCAAAAAAAAAAAAAAAAAAAAAAAACATTCTAAGAGTGATATAATACTGTTTGTAGATATCTTTGGCTTGCCCTTTTCATTCAACATTATGTTTTGTTCAACATTATTCAACATTATGTTTCATCTATGTTGATGTATATAGTTGTAGTTTATTCATTTTCATTGATGTATAGTAACCCACCAATTTATTGACTAATTCTCCTGTTAATGAATATTTGGGCTTGTTTTCATCTTTTTGCAATTACAGACTATGCTGCCTGGAACATTTATGAACATGTCTCTGTACATGTGGGGAAGAATTTCTTCAGGGTATATGTATAAAAGGGAATTGTTTCCGGTAAGACAGGAAATAAAAAAAGAAAAATTTAAAAAAGGAAATTTCTGGGTTTTAAGATATGAATATCTTCAACTTTTCTAGAAAATCTCAGTTGGTTTTCTTTTTTTTTTTTTTTGAGCTGGAGTCTCGCTCTGTCACCCAGGGTAGAGTGCTGTGGTGCAATCTTGGCTCACTGCAATCTCCGCCTCCTGGGTTCACGCCATTCTCCTGCCTCAGTCTCCAGAGTAGCTGGGACTACAGGCGCCCACCACCACGCCTGGCTAATTGTGTGTGTGTGTGTGTGTGTGTTTTTAGTAGAGACAGGGTTTCACTGTGTTAGCCAGGATGGTCTCGATCTCCTGACCTCATGATCTGCCCGCCTTGGCCTCCCAAAGTGTTGGGATTACAGGCGTGAGCCACTGTGCCTGGCTCAATTTGTTTTCTAATACTTAAGTGCACCAAAGTATATAAGAGTTTCAGTTGCTACCCTATCCTTGTCAACACTTGGTATTTAGTCAGTTTGTTGGGTATAAAATGGAATTTTATGGCCGGGCGTGGTGTCTCATGCCTGTAATCCCAGCACTTTGGGAGGCCGAGGCAGGAGGATCACAAGGTCAGGAGATCAAGACCATCCTGGCCAATATGGTGAAACCCCATCTCTACTAAAAATACACAAATTAGCTGGACGTGGTGGCGCACACCTGTAAGAACACGCCACTGCACTCCAGCCTGGCGACAGATCGAGATTCCATATCAAAAAAAAAAAAAAGGAATTTCATGGTGGTTTGAATTTATATTTCCCCTATTGTTGATGAGATTGAGTGGTTGAGTATCTTTTCATATATTTATTGGTCATTCATGTTCTGTCTTCTGCAAAATGCCTAGTCATGTATGTCTTTTGCCCATTTTCCTATTGGGTTATTTGTTATCTTCCTATTGATTTTTAGGAATTAACAAATATATGTCCTAGTACTGATCCTTTGTTAGTGGCAGTTTGTGGAGGGGTTGGAATTTTGGTAGAAGATCTAAGGATGGATGATTTCGGTTCTAGCTCAGTCTTTATTGAGTTGGATTAATTAATTCTTAATTCATTCATCAAATATTTATTGAATGTCTAGGCAGACATCATGCTAAATACTGAGAATACAAATATCTCCCACATTTGCGTATTCCTTACCACTTCCAAAATCTAATTTGGTCCAAACCACTGACATCTCTTGCTGGGCCACTACAGTACTTCCTAGCTGATCTCCTTGATTCCGATTTGGCCTGGCCACAGTCTACACTCCACAGAGTGAGTAGCTAAACTGGTCTTTTAAAAGATAGATCAGCTCGAGCCCATGAGTTTGAGGCTGTGGTGAGCTATGATTGCACTACTGCACTTCAGCCTGGGTAACAAAGCAAGACTCTGCCTCTGAAAAATAAAAATTAGAGGAAAATATAGATTGGATCTTGCTACTTAAAACCTTCTAATAGTTTTATAGTACTTGTAGAAAAAATTCAAGGGTCCAGCTACAATAGGCTCTTACTGAACTTCAGATACAGCAAAGATTTTCTCACTCAGGACCCTTGCTACTCCCTCTGCCCAGAACCTTCTTCCCCCAGATTATGCCTTGGCTGACTCTCTCATTTCATTTAGGCCTCATCTCTGATATCTTCTCCTCAGAGAGGACTTACCTGACACTCTCTAAATAGCCATCACCCTCTCTTCTTTATCCCTTTATACTTCCTTATTTTTCTTTTTAGCACTTATCATATGTAGTTTTATTTTTATTTTTATTTTTTAAAAATTTTATTTATTTATTTATTTATTTATTTATTTTTGAGATGGAGTTTTGCTCATGTTGCCCAGGCTCAAGTGCAATGGCACGATCTCGGCTCACTGCAACTTCCGCCTCCCAGGGTCAAGCGATTCTCAAGCCTCAGCCGAGAAGCTGGGATTACAGGCATGCACCACCATGCCCGGCTAATTTTGTGTTTTTAGTAGAGATGGGGTTTCACCATGTTAGCCAGGCGGGTCTCAAACTCCTGACCTCAGGCGATCTGCCCGCCTTGGCCTCCCAAAGTACTGGGATTACAGGCTTGAGCCACCCCACTGGCCTATTTTTACTTTTTATTGCTTTTACCCCGCTAGAAGATAAGCTTCCCTAAGGCAGGGACATTGTTCATCACTGTATCCCCAGCATTTAGAATAGTACCTGGCACATACTAGGCTCTCAACAGAAATTTTGTGAATGATTGAACAGTGAATAAGATAGAGTCCTCGCCCTTAACAACTTTATAGTCTAACAGGTGATACATAGGATTATTAAATAAAAGGCAAATAATTTCAACACAGAACAATAGTATTATAAAAGGGGTAAGCAGTGGGTGCCATGGAAATACATAGGATGGACATGCATCACAGTGCTGAGAAGGAGTAGTCAAGGAAGCCTTCCAGAAGGAGGTGACATTTCTGACATGCCTAAAAAAACTGTATAGGGAGGAAATGGAAGGATGTTCCATGGAGTAGCAGCAATAAGTACAGAGGCTTGGAAATGAGGGATTAAGTGTCTCTTCAACAGAGGGCAAGTAATTCAGTGTGGTCAGAATGAACAGTTGTGGTGTGGCAGGATGCAAAGAGATGAGACTAGTTGTTGGTGGGTAGATCCTGAAGGATCTTGAGCATCAAGCTAAGGCATTTGGATTTTATCCAGAAAGCAACAAGGAGTCATTTAAGCAGGAGAGTGAGAGGCTCAGGTTTGCATTTTAAAAAGATCATTCTAGCTCTAGTGTGGAGGACTGTTGAGAAAGGGCAGGGCTGGCAGCACAGAGAGCAAAAAGGAGACTGTTGTCAAAATCCAGGTGGGAGATGGGAATAGCTTAAGCTTGGGGGTGATAGTGGGAATGGTGAGAAGTAGGCGGAGCTCAGAGAGCTTTCAAAGGAAGACCTGACAGGCCTCAGTGATTGACTGGTGTAGGAGATAAAGGAGAAGGGAGAGGTGAAGATGGCGCTCAGTTTTCTGGCCTGGGTCACCGAGTGGTGCCATTCTGTGACTCTCTCCCAAGCCTAATCCATCTCCACATTCGAGGAACCACCTCCCCAGGCTTCACAACCTAGGAGCCTACCCCTAAGGCTAACCTTCCTCTAAACTTGGTCTTGTATCCAATTACCCTGCATTCGTTTAACCTTTTCTTTGGGCTCTATTCCCTCTATTTTCTTCCCACTAAATGAAATGGAAACTTCTCTCTAGATACCTTTGGTTCTGTTCTTATTTTTCCAACCTTACCTGAATCACTAGGCCCTCATGTATTTGATTAAAGCTCATCAAAGAGCAAGAATCTTCCACAATATCTCTCCATAGAGGCTAAAACAGGGTTGTAGCTCAAGGGAGCCACTGTTAAGTACCATAAGCAGCCTGAAGACTCCTAGACATACAGGACAGAAGAGTGGCAGGACAGACAGTAAAATGACTACAGGTGGCCGGGTACAGTGGCTCACGCCTGTAATCCCAGCACTTTGGAAGGCCAAGGTGGGTGGATCACTTGAGGCCAGGAGTTCGAGACCAGCCTGGCCAGCATGATGAAATCCTGTCTCTACTAAAAGTACAAAAATGAGCTGGGCGTGGTGGCGCGTGCCTGGAGTAGCTGGTGGCCCAGCTACTCAGGAGGCTGAGGCAGGAGAATTATTTGAACCTGGGAGGCGGAGGTTGCAGTGAGCTGAGATTGCGCCATTGCATTCCAGCCTGGGTGACAGAGTGAGACCCTGTCTCAAGAAGAAAAAAAAAAATGACTACAAGCATGCCCTGTAAGTTAGTTACATCCTCTTTAGGTGGGGAATAGTCACGGCAACCATGGAAGGGCAAGGGTGAGAAATCAGCACCCCCTTTTATGATAAGCTGAAAAGTTTCCGATGAAAAGGTGAATTTGGCAAGCTGTGAGAATGAAGAGGGGAATTGCTGGTGGGCAAGTCTGTGGGCTTTCTAGCCATGAAGAACAGAATGGGAAGGGCAGAAGGAAGAATCAGAGTGCTGTAGTGAGATGAGTGAACCCACCTCTAGTATTTGTGGGGCTTGCGGCAAGAGAAAAATTTAGGCCCCGATACTGAATATCTAAATATGTAAAAGTTATAAATCAAAGCTAAGAAACCATTAAGTAAACATGTCCTACCCTCTTATCTTGACAAATGTATCAATATCAACTGGAAGGTTTATATTTAGAATTCTGGAATTCCTTCAAGCCCCTGTCTGCTTCATGTTCTCTTTCCATTCATAGCTTTGTCTCACTGCCGAAGGGGCCTCACGCAAAACTGTGTGCTCAGTAAGGCCATACATCTAAACTCCATCTGCACTACAGGCCAACAGGACTAAGAATGTGCCCCCAGTAGCTCAGTCTGTGCTCTCAAGAGATCAGCCCCCAGGAAGAGGCTGTGGGCTGTGGCCTTCCAAGGGGCTGCTCTGCTCAACAGGGGATTCTGGTAACTGGAGCATGGTCTAGGAGTGGGGAGAAATGAGCTCTGTGTAGACACATCCACTTGACCTTAAGTTATCCTCCTTCTGGAGGAGGATGAGGCCGTCTTTAAAAATACAGGCACCAAAGATAAAATCCCTCTGGCCAGGTCTAAAGGCATGGACTCCGAAATCATATACAGCTAGTTCAAATTCCTATTGTAATATTTTTTTATTCTTCTTTGAACCTGAGGAGGCTCTTTGAGGCTCCATTTTCTTACTCCTAAAATGGGGATAATAATAACTACCTTACAGGGTTATTGTGAGAATTAAGCCAATGGTGTGCAAAGCACTTGGTATTTAATAACCACTACTCAGTTCACATTGTTTTTCTTCCCACTCACTGCCATGCTTCCCTTATAGTAACCGTGGAGGCTGGGGAAAAAAATTATGATTTTTTTTTTTTGTAAGGCTATCTGGCAGAAATGAGTCTAAGAAAAAGGAATTTATAAAGAAGACAGTAATAATCTAGGCAGTAATAATCCCAGCCCAGCCTGGAATCATGTGGGAGAAAGAGGGAGAGTAAGTTATTTTGCATGCAGATAAATGAGAAGTGGTAATGGTGTAATTGCTTTTACAATCTGTTTGTTTTGCTGAGGGTAGCAGCTGGTTACTGTTTTGATTCTTGGTTTTCATGTTAAGACAGAGGGAGAAAAGGTGTGAATAATCCAAAATAAAAGAAAAGCCAAACACCGTTCCTTGGTGACTAGGAACACAATCAGAGAAACACATGGTTGCAAACACATATGTATTCTGTCTTTTATTTTATTTTATTTATTTATTTATTTATTTTTGAGATGGAGTCTCACTCTGTCACCCAGGCTGGAGTGCAGTGGTGCGATCTTGGCTCACTGCAACCTCTGTCTCCTGGGTTCACGCAATTCTCCTGTCTTAGTCTCCCAAGTAGTTGGGACTACAGAAGCATGCCATCATGCCTGGCTAATTTTTGTATTTTTAGTAGAGATGGGGTTTCACTGTATTGGTCAGGCTCGTCTTGAACTCCTGAACTCAGGTGATCCACCTGCCTCGGCCTCCCAAAGTGCTGGAATTACAGGTGTGAGCCACCGTGCCCGGCCCTTATTTATTTATTTTAAGACAGGGTCTCACTCTGTCATCCTGGTTGGAGTGTGGTGACACGATCTCAGCTCACTGTAACCTTCGCCATCTGGGCTCAAGCTATCCTCCCACCTCAGCCTCCCAAGTAGCTGCACCACCATGCCTGACTAATTTTAAAAGTTTTTTGTAGAGACAGGGTTTCACCATGTTGCCCAGGCTGGTTTTGAACTCCTGGGCTCAAACGATCGGCCTGCCTTGGCCTCCCAAAGTGCTGGGATTACAGGCATGAGCCACTGTGTCCAGCCTGTATTCTGTCTTTTAAACACAGGCACTGAACCTCTGATTAAGTTGGTTTAATCACTGTCCCTGAACATGTATAGATTCTTACCACATGCTGTCACTCTTGCTCAGCTTGCAGCTGGATGTCTTCTCCCTCCTTCTCAGTCATTCCAAATTCTATTCTTCTTCTTCTTGTTGTTGTTTTGAGATGAAGTCTTGCTGTGTTGCCCAGGCTGGAGTGCAGTGGTGTAATCTCTGCTCACTGCAACCTCCACTTCTGGGTTCAAGCAATTTTCCTGCCTCAGTCTCCCTAGTAGCTGGGATTACAGGCACATGCCACAATGCCCGGCTAATTTTTGTATTTTTAATAGAGATGGGGTTTCGCCATATTGGCCAGGCTGGTCTCGAACTCCTGACCTCAGGTGATCCACCTGCCTTAGTCTTCCAAAGTGCTGGGATTACAGGCGTGAGCCACCGTACCCAACCCCAAATTCTTTTTTTTTTTCTTTTTCTTTGAGATGGAGTTTCGCTCTTGTTTCCCAAGCTGGAGTGCAATGGCGTGTTCTCGGCTCATCACAACCTCTGTCTCGCAGGTTCAAGAGATTCTCCTGCCTCAGCCTCCTGAGCAGCTGGGATTACAGGCACAGGCCACCATGCCTGGCTAATTTTTGTATTTTTAGTAGAGATGGGGTTTCTCCATGTTGGTCAGGCTGGTCTCGAACTCCTGACCTCAGGTGATCCACCTGCCTCAGCCTCCCAAAGTGCTGGGATTACAGGTGTGAGCCACTGCGCCTGGCCACCCAACCCCAAATTCTACTCTTTGTTTGAGGCCCACTCCTTCCATGTTAGCATTCTGCCTGCCCTCCACCCTTACCTTGAGCTCTTCCTAGTCTATGTCACCTGGAACTTACTTATGTCTTAGTATGTTCACTCTCTTGTATTGTTCTGTTTCTCTTACATGTGTGCAAGTCTTGCCTCCCCAACTAGAATTTTAGCTTATGAAGGGCAGGAACTATAATTCTTATTCTCTAAAATTTCCCATGGTTTCTGTGTATTCGTTCAACATACATGTATTAAGTTCTCATGTGCAGCCAGGCGTAGTGGCTCATGCATGTAATCCTAGCACTTTGGGAGGCTGAGGCAAGAGGATCACTTGAGGCCAGGAGTTTGAGACCAGCCCGCACGACATAGCAGGATCCTGTCTCTATTACATTAAAAAAAAAAATTATGTGCTTGAACTGTGCTAGGTGCTAGGGCATGGTGGCTCATACCTGTAATCCCAGCACTTTGGGAGGCCAAGGTGGGAGGATTACTTGAGCCCAGGAGTTTGAGACCAACCTGGACAACATAGTAAGACCCTGTCTCTATTTTTAAAATAATTTAAATTAAAAGTTAAAAAATATATATATATATATATATGTCACTGGAGTAGCTAATAATGTAATTTGATAACTGCCTATAAAAGTATTGAGCACATAATAGTATTTCACTACAGGTTTGATGGATTGACAAATCATGCTGCTTTTCCAATAGGCATTCAATGAATGGAAATTAATTAATGAGACAACTGAATTACAAGCTACTAATATGGCTGTTCCAGGTGTACCTCTCCTGTATGAGCCTAGATCTAGCTATCTTAACGGTGTAAGAATGATTTGAGAGGAGAAGTGGTCTTTAGAGTCACCAAAGCAGAGAGTCTACTGTCTTTTCAAGGCAGTGCTAACTCCTTTCCTTAGGGCCTCGTGATTAAATCAGAAGCATTTTACAGGCATGGTGAATACCTTCTGCCAATTGTGTCATTCAGGTTGGTCGATTATGAGAACTATGTTCATCATCATAATAAAAACAGCTATAATTGAATACTTACTGTGTGTTAGACATTGTGCTGATTTCTTTTCTCTCCCTCCCCTCCCTCCCTTCTCTCTCTTTCTCGCTTTCTTTCTTTTCTTTCTTTTCTTTCTTTCTTTCTTTCTTTCTCTTTCTCTCTTTATTTCTGTTTCTCTCTTTCTCTCTTTCTTTATTTCTGTTTCTCTCTTTCTCTCTTTCTTTCGTCTGTCTTTCTTGTCTCTCTCTCTCTCTCTCTCTTTCTTTCTTTTTGATAGAGTCTCGCTCTGTCACCCAGGCTGGAGTGCAGTGGCGCCATCTCAGCTCACTGCAACCTCTGCCTCCGGGTTCAAGTGATTCTCCTACCTCAGCCTCCTGAGAAGCTGGGATTACAGGTGTGCGCTACCACACCTGGCTAATTTTTGTATTTTTAGTAGAGACGGGGTTTTACCATGTTGGCCAGGCTGGTCTTAGACTCCTGACCTCAGGTGATCTTCCTGCCTTGGCCTCTCAAAGTGCTGGGATTACAGGTGTGAGCCACTGAGCCCAGTCTGATTTCTTTGCATTAATTATCTAAATGCTAATCATAACCCTGTGAAGTGGAAACTATTATCATCTCTACTTTACAGAAGCGGGAACTAAGACACAGCTAGTAAGTAGGAGAAGCTGTATTTGAACCCAGGAAGTGTGATTCCATACTATGCTGTCTATAGAAGAAACTGGGAGAGTGGAGAAGTGAGTTTTTGAGGTGGCCCTGCCATTCACTCACTGTGTGAGCTGCAGAAGTCATTTCAGCTCTCAGGTCTTCAGCCCCTTCTGATCACATAGGGACAGCCCCAGACCTAAAGTTAATTCTTCTGGATCCAAGGCCAGTGCTCTTTCCACCAGTCCCAGCTGCCTAAATCTGGTGGTGATGATCGTTTAAATGTCGTCTTTCTTTTCTCTTTTCTTTCTTTTTTTTTTACATGAACAATTATACTGCAGAAAAATCTCATCTTTCATCTCTCTGTGGTATCGGGGCAGCCTGTAGTATTGCCATTTACAAGATGGGTGTTGTTTTTCTTTGAGATGGAGTCTTGCTCTGTTGCCTAGGCTGGAGTGCAGTGGTGCGATCTCAGCTCACTGCAACCTTCTCCTCCCAGGTTCAAGTGGTTCTTCTGCGTCAGCCTGCTGAGTAGCTGGGACTACAGGGATATGCCACCATGCCTGGCTAATTTTTATATATTTAGTGGAGAAGGGGTTTCACCATGTTGGCCAGGCTGGTCTTGAACTTCTGACCTCAAGTGATCTGCCCACTTCGGCCTCCCAAAGTATTGGGATTACAGGCGTGAGCCACCGCACCTGGCCAGATGTCCTTGTTTTGAGAGATTAAGTATGAAGACTTCGATGGCTTCATGAAAGGCTTGGCTGATGGGGAGTATAGAGAGAGCTGCAGAAGAAGGACCCCGATGCTAATTTCTTTCTATGACACCATTCCTCAATTCTTAGGTTTATTACTTAATTATTATTATTATTATAGAGACAGGCTCTCGTTCTGTTGCCTAGGCTGGAGTGCAGTGGTGCCATCATAACTCACTGCAGCCTCTACCTCCTGAGCTCAAGCCATCCTCCCACCTCAGCTTCCCAAATAGCTAGGAATGCAGGCATGCAACACTGATATGGTTTGGCTCTGTGTCCCCACTCAAATTTCATCTGTAATTGTAATCCCCATGGAGGGACCTGGTGGGAGGTGATTGGATTATGGAGGGGGGGCAGTTTCCCCCATGCCGTTCTTGTGATAGTGAGTTCTCACAAGATGTAATGATTTAAAATGTGTGGCTTTCTTCACTCTCTCTATCTCCTGCTGCCGTGTAAGACATGCCTTGCTTCCTCTTCACCTTCCACCATGATTATAAGTTTCCTGAGGCCTCCCCAGCCATGCAGAACTGTGAGTCAAATAAACCTCTTCTGTTTATAAATTACCCAGTCTCAGGTACTTCTTTACAGCAGTGTGAAAATGGACTAATATAACAACCATGCATGGTTAATTTTTTATTTTAGTAAAGGGTCTTGCTATATTGTCCAGGCTTGTCTTAAACTCCTAGGCTCAAATGATCCTCCTGCTTTAGCTTCCCAAAGTGCTGGAATTACAGGCGGGAGCCACTGTACCTGTCCCATTTCTAGGTTTGTATATATACTTTCATGGTTCTAAAGGTATGTCAGCACAATGTCTAGGTTTAAATGAGAACATTTCCCAGTATACAGAATGCTTGCTATCAAGAGTTCATTCACAGAGCATATAACCAAAACCAGGCTATGACTAAAAGGCAGGGGGTGGGTCCTTTTTTTTTTTTTTTCCCCCCAGAGACTTGGTCTCACTCTGTTGCCCAGGCTGAAGTGTAGTAGCACAATCATAGATCACTGCAACCTTGAATTCCTGGGCTCAAGCGATCTTCCTGCCTCAGCTCCCTAGTAGCTAGAACTACTAGAGATGGGGGGTCTAACTGTGTTGCCCAGGCTGGTCTCAAACTCATGGCCTCAAACCATCTTCTGGATTTGGTCTCCCAAAGTGCTGGGATTATAAGTGTGAGCCACTGTGCCTGGCCTTTATTTTTTATTATTTTTATTTTTATTTTGAGATGTCTGCTATCCACAGACCCCTTCCTCCACAGGCACTCTTCCCAGCTCTCCCTCTATCGTCTCCTCTATAGGTCTCCTTCTGTTGCCCAGGCTGGAGTACAGTGGCACAATCATGACTCATTGTAGCCTTGACCTACTGGGCTCAAGTGATCCTTCCACCTTAGCCTTCCAAGCAGCAGGGACTACAGGTGTGTGCCATCATGCCCAGCTAATTGTTTTATTTTATAGAGACAGGATCTTGCTATGTTGCCCAGGCTGGTCTTGAACTCCTGGCCTCAAGTGATCCTCCTGCCTTGTTTTCCCAAAGTACTGGGATTACAGGTGTGAGCCACCATGCCCAGTCCCCAATTCCTTTTTGATTGGATAGTTGGATCAATGCCATTAACAGACTGAGACCAAGTAACAAGAAAGAACAGGCAAAGGCTGACTTCTTTGAGGAGCTTCCACATAGAAACCAAAGCTGCTTAAATCTTCCATTTTGTCCTTTCATAGATGGGATTTTGCCTCCCACATATGGAGACAAAGGATGATAATTTTATTTATTTATTTATTTTTTAGACAGAGTCTCACCCTGTCACCCAGGCTGGAGTGCAAAGGCGCGATCTCGACTCACTGCAACCTCTACCTCCTAGGTTCAAGCGATTCTCCTGCCTTAGCCTCCCAAGTAGCTGGGACTACAGGCACGCACCACCATGCCCAGTTAATTTTTGTATTTTTAGTAGCGACAGGGTTTCAACATGTTGGCCAGTTTGGTCTTGAACTCCTGACCTTTTGATCTGCTTGTCTCAGCCTCCCAAAGTGCTGGGATTATAGGTGTGAGCTACGGCGCCTGGCCAGGATGATAATTATCTGAACAAGTGAGCATGTTTGACTGGCTTCAGCCAGTGTTTTAAATTGTTGTGCTTAGGACAGGCACAGTGTCTCATGCCTGTAGTCCCAGCACTTGGGAGGCCGAGGCAGGTGGATCACTTGAAGTCAGGAGTTTGAGACCAGCCTGGCCAAAATGGCAAAACCCCATCTCTACTAAAAATAGAAAAATTAGCTGGGTGTGGTGGCAGGCGCCTGTAATCCCAGCTACTCGGGAGGCTGAGGCAGGAGAATCACTTGAACCCAGGAGGCAGAGCTTGCAGCAAGCCGAGATTGCGCCATTGCACTCCAGCCTGGGCGACAGCGAGACTCCGTCTCAAAAAAAAAAAAAAAAAAATTGTTGTGCTTAAATAAAAATGGGTTTGCTATACTACTCATGTTGTTATTTGACTCAGCTCTCCCTCCTTGGTTTCCCTTGCCTGTGTGTCAAGGGTAGCTGTGTGTTTTGTTCTCACCATGTATTTAAGGAAAATACCTTTACAAATATATTACATACTCATGCACACTGATCCCAAACCGCTGGTCCCCAGGCCCTCAGCTGCAGCCTGATGTAGAAGTAGGTGCTTCAGAATTTTGGCCTAGGGCAGACTGGCTGCAGCCTCCACTGAGGTGCCTGCCGGTGTCCTTCTGTAGGGCTTCTTTACCACAAGGCAGCCTGGCAGGACATCCTTTGTTTCTCTGCCCTCATCACCTTCCCTGGCTTCCAATTTCATCTTGTCATTTTTCAGAATCATTTACATGGTTCTCCTGTATGCTTTTTTTTTTTTTTTTTTAAACCTTCTCCATTCCTGCATAAAATTCTATAGAGACCAGGGAGAGAAACCCACCATCTTTCTCTCTCCCCACTAACCCCTTTCTCTCTGTCACATACACACACAATAGCAGGCAGACTTCATCTCTCCCCTAACCTTGCCATGCTCCCAAATAGCAAATCAAGATCACTCCCCTTTTAGGAGACAGGTCCATCCTTTTGGTGGATTCACCCCAGGTTGCTGAAGGGCCGAAATTCTGAAGCATCTACTTCCATGTTAGGCTGCAGCTGAGGGCCTGGGGACCAAATGTTTGGCGTCAGTGTGCATGTGTATATCATGTTTTTGTAAAGGTATTTTCCTTAAGCAGAAGGTAGCTTTGATTGTAGGTTAGAATTCTAAGCATGAGTGGGAGGGGAAGTTGGGGGGTGAGGAAAAAAGTCCTGTTCTGACCTTTGCGGATGGGGTCAGAAGTCTTGGTCCTTGCTTTTCTGGCAACCCTCGGTCTTTATGGGGAAAAATTCCGGGTCAGATGGGGTGAAACAGAGGGAACAATGCACTTCTTCACAAACCAACATATAAACACTTGCAAATGAATTCACGCAGGGACATTCATCAGCTTCAAAAGGAGAGCGGAATTGGGAAAGGAGTAGGCAGAATTGAGAGAGGAGAGTTTGGGAAAGCTTCTCGATGAGAGCGGTGCCTGGAGAGGTGGGTTGGAAACCGTCGCTGAGAACAAGGCACAGGTCAGCCGCCTTTCCGGGCGTCTTCTCGCAAACCCCAAGCCGAGGCGAGCTGGATGAAGCGCTCCCTGGGCAGGCCGGGCTCTCCGCGTCCCTCCATCACCTGACCCCGCCGGCTCTCGCAGACTCCTTTCTCCATACCCAGTCCTCCCGGCTCTCCCTCTATAATCTCCTGACATCTCTTCAAATCCAATTATTGAATTAATTGACGTGCGAACCCAGAGGCAAACAGAAAGGGGCGGCAAACACCGGGCGGCTCAGATTTATCCTCCGGCCTCCGCAGGGCCCGGCCCGACGAGATTTACTGGGCCTCGAACACGGCGACAGTTCAAACCTTTGATTAATCATGTTTTTGTGCCGGCCCCATAATTTAGTTGCTCTTTTTCCCTCCCTGCCTTTTTTTTTTATCAGTGGAAACAGAGACCGAGTCCTCATCAGCTTCAATTACAAATATTAAGGCTCCGGACAGCACTTTGACAGAGAGGCGGCCAGCCCCCCACTTCGTCCCGCCCCCTTAAATCATCTCCGAATTAACATCACAATTGGCGGCTGGCGCGCGTTCAGATTTAAATGGTGGCATATTGTTCGCGGACGGTCTAGTTCAGACCCGCGCGCTCGCAGCTCCTGCGGCGGGCCCCGCCTCTGCCCCCACAGGACCCTGCGGCCTCCCGGGAGGCTGTGACTCAGGAGCCGCAGGAGGCTCCAGGCCCTGTCTCCAGCAGGGGGCTGCAGGCTAGGGCGCGCTGGGGCGGGGCAGGCGGGATGCAGAGAGGGGTCGGGTGTGGGGCGAGTTGGGCAGAGGGAGAGGAACCGCAGATGCGGGGTGGCAGGAAAGGGGCTGGGGCTGCAGGGAGACAGGTGGATTTGGTCGGGGTTGGGGATTAGGAGGAAAAGACCCGCTTTCTGCAAATTAGGTGCAAACGACGGCTCAGAATGAGCGAGTTTGGGAATGCCACTACACAGACCTTTGGGTTTGGGATTTTGACCCCTCGCTGGATCTGGAGGGCACCCTTGGGTGGAGAGGCCAGGAAGTAGGGAAATCTCTTGCTCCTTGAGTCATGCGATTATGAAGGAAGAGTGTGGAGCAAGAGTTCTCCATTTCCTGAGAATATTAGAGAAAATTGGTCTTAAACCACAGCCAGAAGGCTTGAAGATAGTCTTCTGGAAGACCTGGGGTGAGGATGAAATACCCCCCCGCTCCGGCCTCCGGGGGGCTTTCAGACTAGAAGGCCCTCGAAATAGCCAGATTTTTTGGAAGGCTTTTGGGGGGACATATATAACTGTTGGGCTCTGTCCCACTCAAGAGAAGGAGAAAAGGGAGAGTCATTCCCCTGACCCCATCAATCCTTTGAGAATGAAGGAGCCCAGGAGGAAACATGTCAATCCAGGACTCTAGGTTTCCAGATATTTTCCTATTCTAACCTGTCTGTTCCTTCTTGTCCGCATCAATCTCCAGGACCCGATTTCCGCCTAGCAACATCACAACCAATCAAGATGCAATTAAACCTGTCAGTTCGGCTCATCCTTAACTGGGATTGGCTACTCGCTGTATGCGTATCCCAAGTTTTCATTGGCTGACGGCCACCTGTATGGAAATGAGAATTACCCCGGACTCTCAGGCCCTTCTCGGCAGTGCGGACCTGTGGCTTGGTTCGCTGAAACCTGCAAGGTCGGAGCCGAAACTCCTGGGTTTGCTTGTTGTCCTGTCTTCTCTTCCTCAAAGGAGATCTCTTGAACATTCCCTTTTCCCTCTGCGCCCCTGCCTAAGGCCTAGTCTGAAAGAAATCCGGCCAAATAACCAGAAATAATGCGGATTTGCACGCTTTCTGCATCTTATTTGCATTCTCTAGGTTCAAGGTCAAGATTTTGCCCCTTCCCTCTAATGCTGCCAGTGTTCTAGCCCCTTTCTTCCACATCCATTTAAGGGGCGGCTTCTCTCCGTGTGAAGTTCCTGCGTCCCTGCCTCAGGTTTGCCAAAACCCTCCCTTCCGGCTCAGCTTCCTCAATTCCCGACCGCCCCCTCCTCCATTTCAAGATCCAGGCATCTCGCACAACAATCCAGTCTAGGAGGGAGTTAGAGGGGGAGAGGACCCCCCCCAAAAAAAACCCCCTCCATCCTCTCTCCCCATCCATTTTCTCCGAGGGAGCCGAGTTTGACAGCGAATTCATTCTGAGCGGGGAGGGTGATTTATTCTTCAAATATACCGACAAGTGCGGGCATGATGGAGCCCATTAAAATGTTGGGAGATTGTTTTTATGATTGAAGTCTGTATTACTCCAACCATAAAGAAAGAGAGCAAGGAGTCATTAGCATTTTCATGATGGTGTATTTCTGCTTGTCTCCGCGCCATCACTCATCTTTACTGCCCGTCCCTTTGCTCTCGCGCTGCTACAACGAGGAGAGACTGCAGCCTGAGTTGGGGCTGGGGTGGGGGGAGATGGGGGCTAGAGATCCGCGCCCCCCACGCCGCTCTGCCCTTCACGCCCAATCCTCACCCTCCCTGGGACGCAGATCGAGGGTGAGAGGCTGGACACAGAGGTAGTGCCTCAGCTTCCTTCTGCGGCTCCTCCTGCCCCTGAAGTGTGGGAGCAGGGGGTCCTGCCCAAATGGTGCTTGGAGATCTGAGCACGGTGGCGTTGCGGGAGGGGTTACACCCCTTCCTTTCTCCGGCTCTTCACTTCCTGACCTACACTGAGAGCTCTTCAGGGTTATCCACATAGGAGTAAATTCATGAATTCCTGGCTGAGTGCCTTGGGCTGGAGACATGAGTGTAGGAGAGGGCAAGAGGGAGGAGACCCCAAATTCTTGGGTTTGGAAAACTGGGTTGGCAGGAAGTTGGGAGCCTGGACCTTTGGTTTCTGTCTCTGCGATCCCCTAAAGGGCCCTTTGACCTTGCTCCGGGATAAGTTCGAGCCTCCAGTCTCCACCCTGATTCCCCAGCTCCTGCTCCCTACTAATTCCCTAAATCCTTTACTCTTTCTACACAGTCATTTACAACCAGACCCTTCAGTATTCCAAGGAACTAATTTACACCCTCCATGGAAATAATGGAGATCAAAATAGTTACTGTCAAGGAATGAGCTTGGAGACAGTTGGCTATGGGTAAAACACTGCCTCCAGATGCCGGTGGATTGTTGGAGTCACCTGTCCTCATCTCTGTCGTCGTCGTCTTCTTCTTTCTCCTTCCTTTTTTTTTTTTTTTTTTTTTTGAGACGGAGTCTCACTCTGTCGCCCAGGCTGGAATGCATTGGCACAGTCTCGGCTCACTGCAACCTCCGTCTCCCAGGTTCAAGTGATTCTCCTGCCTCAGCCCCCTGAGTAGCTGGGATTACAGGTGCATGGCACCATGCCCGGCTAATTTGTGTGTGTGTGTGTGTGTGTGTGTGTGTGTGTGTGTGTGTGTGTATTTTTAGTAGAGATGGGGTTTCACCATATTGACCAGACTGGTCTCGAACTCCTGACCTCAAGTGATCCACCCGCTTTGGCCTCCCAAAGTGCTGGGATTACAGGCGTGAGCCACTGCACTTGGCCTCATCTCTGTCTTCTGATAAGACACAGACATATAGAAACAGTCACTCCAGGTTGGGCACAGCCTGCCTGCATATCCTATTGCCCCCTATTTGAGTGGGGGTTGGTTGGCATATAGGCTAGGTTAAAGGGTGATGGGGAAGAGGAGATAGAAGTAAAGGTGGTGAAGTGCAAGTGGTAGCTAGGAAGACATTAATAGTGATAATAACAATTAGTGGACTCCCTTTATTTTATTTTATTTTATTTTGAGATAGAGTCTCATCTATTGCCCAGGCTGGATCAGGGCTCACTGCAGCCTTGACCTCCCAGGCTCAAGAAATCCTCCTGCCTCAGCCCCCGGAGCAGGGGCATCCACAGGTGCATGCCATCACACCTGACTAATTGTGCTTTCCCATTGATGCCTCACAACAACCTGAGAGGTAGATTTCATGTCCTCCATTTCACAGAATAAGAAACCAAAGTTCAGGTTGGGAGATACCCAAGGACACTTAGGTGGTAAACAGAAGAATCAAGATCTGGACCTGGACTGTCTTCATCACCTGAAGCTACCTGAGAAGGAGTTCAGGGTCTCTAAAGTAGAAGCCAGAATGACTGATAGCTCCATTTACTTCATCTGGGTTGATAAGAAAGTGAGGAAGTCTGTCTGGTAAGAGCTTAAGAATTTGGAGAGAAATTTTACTAGAAATATTTATCTTGTGGTGATTGGGTCTAGGTAGTTGGGTAGTTACTACCATTGCTGGGATCTACCTCTCTCTAATCACTTAGTGAACATTTATTAAGCATCTACTATGTGTCTTCTTTTGATTGACCCCACCCTCCCTTTTCTCCACCTCCCCTACTGAGATGGGTACCTAATAGAACTCTCAGGTCCTGGGCAGGGGTAGAGGCCCAGGAGAAAAGGGAGGCATGGAGGTGAGAGCCCCCGTATAGCCTGCACAGTGCCCAGAGGCGGCTGCAGCGGCGGCTCCAGATTTATAGCTGCCCCGGTACTGATGCAATAAAAGCAAACGATCCTTTTCTGTACTAATTTCTGTGTAATTAGATATCTCCTGGCATGGAAAGTGGGGAGTGGGGGTGGCCAGGAGGGGAGGGTGCCAAGGACTCTTCATGGAGTCCTCCTTGGGAGGAGGGACTGCTGGACACACATGGCTTCAGGTGGGGCTGGTTGGACACATGGATCTGCATGCACTGTGATGCACACAGGAAAGCAAGGAGGTGGAGGAGTCTTGATATGTCAACACACTTGTGTGCAGGATGGGGACAGACAAACCTGAGATCCTGCACAAAGATCCTGGAGCCAGAAGAACTAATTCGTGAGTAGTCTGTACACAGGGAAGATATTGAAATCCTCAGAGGAGCTGCATACAGATTTCCCTGTAATAAGCTAGATACCAAGACCCCAGACCCCTGTTCAGAGAGGCTTGAACAGCAGAGAATTCCTTCAGATTCATCACATTTACAGCCACAGATACAAAACAATATATACATACACTTGCAGGAATACATATATATATATACACTTACTTGCATGAAAGCACATACACACCTCTCTTAATCAAATGCAAAAATTACAATGTCTAAACTTAATAGGCACTCAGCAAATGTTTGTTCACTCTTCCCATCCTCATTGCCTGCCCACCTCCTATAGGCAGGAAACTAAAGGATAAAAAAAGCTCTTTCCTTAAGTAAGGTTTTCTTTAAAATACTTGAAGATGGATCCTATGAAGCCAAGAGAAAGATGAATCAGAAGAAATCAAGAAAAATGTGGGGATGGTTAGAGGGGGAATGATTCTGGACTCTTTCCTCTCTTTTGGGAGAACAAAATCTCACAGAGGAAAAGAACACCATTGTTATTATTATTACTCCCTTACCCCGACCTCATGGTGACAAACAATTACTATGGATATGGCAGTAATGCCGTTTGGAGCGACACTTCTACCGAGCTAAGTATTCATCATACACTTGAGAGTGTTTGTGGAGGAAGCTCAGAGGGCCTCTTATCCAATCTCCCTCTGCAGCCTGAATCTCTTTCACAGTAAGCCTGCTGGGGAGCCAGCCAGTTTCTGCTTCAGCACTCCTGCTAAAATGGAGCTCTTAATAAGCAGCCTGCCCCTATCGATGGACAGCTGCAGGGATTAGAATATTCTTTGGTGCAATTGAAATCTGTTTTCTTTTTAATTTCAGAATATACTATTTCTAACTACCTGTCAAATCTCCTTGAGTTATTCTAATGTTTTAATACCAGTTCAATTTAAGCATTAATTGTCCCTCTACAATAGCAATAACAATTAGATACTCATTGGAAAATCAGGAGATTTTGATCTCCACAGATGACTGTCATGTACTTATCTTAAACCCGTGTTCTAATGGGTAATTCATGATTAACCTGAGTAATGAAAATGTATCACGATAAAGAAAGATTTGTCATGCCTTGTTATCACTTCATAAGGCCATCTTTCTAGATACCTGCCATAACATCAGGATATTTCCATCCCAATAAAACATGATCATGATGTGCTTGGCTAATAAAAAGGAAAAAAGCTGTGTATTAAAAATATGTTTAAAATGATTTGCATGAGTGGTGTAAATATAAACCACCACCATCATCATTGTCAACATTATCCCCAGTTTATTTGCCTTTTGAAATCCCTGCCCGACCTTGAGGGTGGGAGGTCGACAAAGGAAGAGGGAGGCAGAAAATTAGCATCTATTAAATGCTTATTATTGCTAGGCACTGTGCTAAACACTCACAGTAACCCTCTAAGATAGGTATTGCTGTAATGCTATTATAGGTGAGGAAACTGGGCTCAAAGAAGTTCAGGAACTTGCTCTGGGTCATACAGTTAGTAATCACGGGATCAAGATTTCAACCCAGGTAAGTGTGATTCCAAAGTCTGCACTCTTTCCCCTACATGTGGACTGGTTACATTTACTTTGACCTCAGCAGTGCCTCACTGAGTGGATCTATGCTGCTACTGATGTGACACTGGTGAGGAGACATGCTGGGCTCAATGATCCTTCCTAGACACCCAGAGTCCCACAGGGGAGCCAGAAGTTCTGAGCCTGACCTTTGGGGCTTTTGTGTTCAGTCACATTACTGCCTTCACCCAGGAGTGTCCACACATAATCGTGGGCACTGTCACTGTTGCATGCAGTGTCACATCCAACACTCATTTGGACTCACAGGCTGCACCTTCCCATCTCCCAGGCGGTGGTGTGTGCAGCCAGCAGGGGTCGCCGGCACACCAGGAATTACCACTTTCTGGGTTTGCCTCCTGGCCCAACAGGATGGAAACGTTCCTCCTCCTGTGTTCTTCTAAAATCTTACATTAATCCCTCACCTTAATCCCTCGCCTTCTCCACCTTCCCCTCCTATCCCCCCAGACCCAGTAGGTTTCTTACAACAAGCTGGGTAGTAGTAGACCAGTAAGTAACACCCTAAGCTGCTGAACCCCAATCCAGACCAGAGATCAGGGATTCTGGCAGTCAGTTCTGCTGTAGGAATGGCCAGGGAGCTGATAAGAAGCCTGGATCACCCAAGCTTCTGGATCAGCCTTGGCTAGGGAGGACTCTCCCTCTTCTCAGTCCTTCTCCCAAACCCATCTCAGCATCTGCCACTGTACCTGTCTTGACCATTCTTTCCTGTCTCAACATCCATGTAAGCATCTGTCTCAGGCATCCTCAGACCCTCAAGGCCCTTTAGCTCCCTCATCTTGGGAGGGCCTAAGAATGCAGGAGGAGGCAAATCTCTAGTGATCTGTGGCCAGGGGTTTTGGATGAGAAATCGTGGTTTGGGTAATACAGGGGAGGGACCCAGGTACCCTACCTCACAACAGTAAGTGGGGGCCAGGCATCTGCTATCTGTAGGAAAGGAGTCCAGACACCATCTGTGAAGGTAGCTGTGTCTGCCTTTTGGGAGGGACATCTTTTCTGCACCTCATCCCTCCCCTGCTATAGCAACAGTGCCTCAGCTTTTCCATCCCCCATCTCTCTGTTGACCCCCTCCCCTCAATTCCTGGAGCCCACTGATTGGCGGCTGCCTGCTGCAGGGCCAGCTAGGTTTATGACTTTGCGGCAGCTGAGGAGAAAACGAGGCCAGAGACAGAAAAATGGAAACCTATCAAGAAATCAAGGATGGTGAGAGTAAGAGAGAGAGAGTCAGAGATAGAAGCAGAAAGACTCCAAGAATAATAGAAACAAAAAATCAAAATGATGAGAGGCACAGACTGAAGTAGAGACACATACAAAGAAAATTGTAGAGATACTGATAAAAGATGATGAAAAGGTGTTAGGGCTGGGGAGAAGAGGGAGAGAGAAGCACAGGCAAAACCATTAGGATAAATCCTGGGAGTAGGGATGTGCACGGCTTTCTAGGGGGACAGGAGTTGCTGGTAGTAGGTAGAGGCTGAGGCAGTCATTTAGGGACTCCCAGAAATCACTCGGTGGTACAAAAGAGGCTGGAGGATCTTGCAGCCAGTCCCAGTTCTCCCCGTGCCTGTTCCACGTTCACCCATCCACACCCTCCTCCTGGAGTTGTTTTTGTTTGTTTGTTTTTAGACAGAATCTTTCTCTTTCAGGCTAGAGTGCAGTGGCATGATCAGGGCTCACTGCAGCCTCGACCTTCCAGGCTTAAGTGATCCTCCTGCCTCAGCTTCCTAAGTTGCTGGGACTACAGACGTGCGCCACCACGCCTGGCTAATTTTTATATTTGTGGTAGAGATGGGGTTTCGCCATGTCACCTAGGCTGGTCTCAAACTCCTGACCTCAAGTGACCCACCTGCCTTGGCCTCCCAAAGTGCTGGGATTACAGGTGTAAGCCATCGCACCCTGCCTCCCTCCTAGAGTTTTAAGGCTATTGCAGGAATGTCCTCCTTAAGGATGACCCATGACCTAGTATGTAAGGGTCTCGTTCCATGTTCCATGAAATGCATGGGAAAACTGAGGTCTGAGATTTGGGAGGAATTTTAATATTAGAGCTACCCTTTTTTGAGCATGAATTAACTCGCAAGGTTGTTAGTTCTCTGTCATGGCATCTCATTTGGCACATATCGCTTTTACCTTATAATATGGTTATTTCTCTGTACGTCTTTTTGCTAATATATAAGCTCCTTAACAGCAAGGTCTGTGTCAGCCCTTCTTTGTGGATCCCACAGTGCCTTGTTCTTGTTTATTGAGTGAACCAATGAATGGCCCCTGGAGATGTTTAAGCAGAGGTTGGATGACTACCAATGAGAGATGTGGTCCAGGGAATTTCTGCACTGAATGAGTAACTGGAAATATGTGTCTAAGAGCTCTTTTGGTTTTGAGGTTCTGTAAATCCATACATATGAACCAAACCTTCCTGTTTCTTTCCCTACTTCTCCAAATATGCAGAGGTAAGAGCAAAAGTGGGAAATTCAAGATTACAAAGTACCTACTGTGTGCCGGGCTCTGTCCAAGGCATTTTACACATCTGATCTTATTCAATCTTCTCAAAAACAGGCAGGTGTTAGCCACAGTTTGCAAAGACAGTTTAAGATAGATGAAGTTTCTATAGGGACCTAAAGCCTGGGTGATTTCCATAATACCACGTTTCTTATAATTTGACATATTTACATAGTTTTAGAAAGGAGGAAAGTCAAAGAGGGAGTTGAGAAATGAAGGAAACAGGGAGAAGACATGGCTTCTAAATTCAGGGTTGGGAGAGAGATTCTAGACTCTAAGCCAGGAAAAAAAAAATCTACTTTTGTAAGTTAGAATAGGACTTCTCTGCTCTCACGTGAGTATGAACAGACTTGGGGAAAGAAAAAGCGTGAAGGACCACCACAGAGGAATCCTGAAGACGGGGTATTGAGGACTGCAATCTTTTTTAAAAAATTCCAGGTTTTTTTTTTTTTTGAGACGGAGTCTCGCTCTGTCGCCCAGGCTGGAGTGCAGTGGCCGGATCTCAGCTCACTGCAAGCTCCGCCTCCCAGGTTTACGCCATTCTCTTGCCTCAGCCTCCCAAGTAGCTGGGACTACAGGCGCCTGCCACCACGCCTGGCTAGTTTTTTGTATTTTTTAGTAGAGATGGGGTTTCACCGTGTTAGCCAGGATGGTCTCGATCTCCTGACCTCATGATCTGCCCGTCTTGGCCTCCCAAAGTGCTGGGATTACAGGCTTGAGCCATCACACCCGGCCAGAAAATTCCAGTTTTTTAGAAAAGAAATAGAGATGGGGGTCTCACTATGTTGTCCAGGCTGATCTCAAACTTCTAGCCTCAAGCGATCCTACCTCCTCAGACTCCCAAAATGCTGGGATTACTTGTGTGAGCCACTGTGCCTGACCTTGAGGACTGAAATCTTTGGCCCTGGGTTATGGGATTGGCAGTATGGGGTACAGAGGTGCAACAAAAATGCAATCTTGGGGATTTCAGGCATTTGTTTTCCAGCTAGGAAGGATATTGTGAGTTTGAGGTGATTAAAGAACATTCGGGAGTCTGGGCACGTCCAGGCTGTGGAGGTCCTATTCTGTGGCAGGACTTAGACCAGTGCTGTGCAGTAGAAATGTAATATGAATCAAACACATAATTTTAAATTTTCTAATGGCCACATTGAAAAAAAAAAAAAAAAAGGTGAAAAGAACCAGGTGAGGTTGGGCGCGGTGGCTCACGCCTGTAATCCCAGCATTTTGGGAGCCAAGGCGGGTGGATCACTAGGTCAGGAGTTTGAGACCAGCCTGGCCAAAATGGTGAAACCCCCGTCTCTACTAAAAATAAAAAAAAAATCAGCCAGGTGTGATGGCAGGCGCCTGTAATCATTCCAGCTACTCGGGAGGCTGAGGCAGGAGAATTGTTTAAACCCAGGAAGCAGAGGTTGCAGTGAGCCGAGATCCCGCCACTGCGCTCCAGCCTGGGTGATAGAGCAAGACTCTGTCTCAAAAAAAAGAAAAAAAAAAAAAAAAAAGAACCAGGTGAAATTAAATGCTAACATTTATTTAAGCCATATATCCAAAATGTTATCATTTCAATCTGCAATCAATATACACTTACTGAGCTATTTTAAATTTTGTTGATTCTAATTCCTTGATATCTGTTACATAATTTACATTTATATAATCTCAATTTGGACTAGCCACGTTTCAAGGGTGGCTGGTGCAGCTGGCAGCTGCCCTAGTGGACAGCACAGGCTTCGGCTTTACATTACTTCAGAGTGTGCCTCACATCTGGCTAGCCAGAGGCAACAAGACCTTTGATGGGGCAGTTGCAGACATCTCGGTTCCTACCCTTCATTTTTCAGAAGCCCTTGTGGCTTTTTTTTTTTTTGTATAGTCTCACTCTGTTGCCCAGGCTGGAGTGCAATGGCACAATCTCGGCTCACTGCAACCTCTGCCTCCCGGGTTCAAGTGATTCTCCTGTCTCAGCCTCCCAAGTAGCTGGGATTACAGGCGTCCACCACCACACCTGGCTAATTGTTGTAGTTTTAGTAAAGACAGGGTTTCACCATGTTGGCCAGGTGGGTCTCAACCTCCTGACCTCAAGTGATTTGCCTGCCTCAGCCTCCCAAAGTGCTGGGATTACAGACGTGAGTCACTGCACCTGGCCTTGTTTTTTAAAATAGAGATGATGTCTCACTTCGTTGCCCAGGTTGGTCTCAAACTCCTGGGCTCAAGTGATCCTCCCACCTCGGCCTCCCAAAGTGCTGGGATTACAAGCATGAGGCAGTGCACCAGCCTGAAGCCCTTGTTTTTATGTGAATCTGAAGACAAACTCCTAATTCCCACAGATCAGAAGAACTGTGTCTCTACTGCAGGTTCTGTGAAGTCCAGTTATGCAGTAACTTCCATCTCCAACATTCTTCTCCAGCTCCTCTTGCTGAGCCACCAATGGCTGCTAATCCAGTGCTTTCCAGGAATTATTTCCCAGGCCTCCCTGCTGCACCTATCATTACTGGCTTCTCTCCTTGGCTCATTTCTCCTGAGTTTCTTCCTACCCCTCTGACTGATCCCTCTGTCTTCTCCATAACTCTGCATTCTCCATACCTCCCTTCCATGCTGTTCTCCTGGGTTCTGCCCTTGGCCCTCTTACCTTCTCTCTATATATGCAGGGAGACCTTTCTTTTTTTTTTTTTTAAATTTTGTTTAGACAGAGTCTCGATCTGTTGCCAGGCTGGAGTGCAGTGGCTCGATCTCAGCTCACTGCAACCTCTGCCTCCCAGGTTCAAGCAATTCTCCTGCCTCAGCCTCCCGAGTAGCTGGGACTACAGGCACGTACCACCATACCCAGCTAATTTTTATATTTTCAGTAGAGACAGGGTTTCAACATGTTGGCCAGGATGGTCTCAATCTCTTAACCTCGTGATCCACCCGCCTTGGCCTCCCAAAGTGTTAGGATTACAGGCATGAGCCATGGCTCCCGGCCAGACTTTTCTTTACTCTCATCACCTTTGCTTTCAGGAACCTTAAATCTCTATCTCCAACTTCACACTCTCTTCATCTCTTGACTTAAATATCTATCCAACTGCCCATTGGACCTCTCTCTCCTTGGGAAGATCCCAAAGACACTGAGAATTCCACAAGCCAAAATTGTACCGGTCATCTTCCCCCTCAAATGTATTTCTCCATTTGTATTGCAGTTGCTACTCAGTATCCCTGAGGATACCAAAATTTGCAGATGCTCAATTTCCTTGTATAAAATGGTATATTTGCATATAACCTACCATATCCTCCCATATATTTAAAATTATCTCGATTACTTATAATACTGAATACAATGTAAATGCTACGTAAACAGTTGTTATACTGTATTATTTTATTATTTTTAATTTTTTTTTTTTAGAGAGAGAGCTTTGCTGTCATCGCCCAGGCTAGAGTGCAATGGAGCGATCTCAGCTCACTGCAACCTCTGCCTCCTGGGTTCAAGCGATTCTCCTGCCTCAGCCTCCCGAGTAGCTGGGATTACAGGCACGCACCACCACGCCCAACTAATTTTTGTATTTTTAGTAGAGACAGGGTTTCATCGTGTTGGCTAGGCTGGTCTCGAACTTCTGACCTCAGGTGATCTGCCCACCTTGGCCTTGCAAAATGTTGGGATTACAGGCATGAGCCACTGTGCCTGGCCAGTTGTTGTACTATTATTTTGTGATTTTTTCCCAGATATTTTTGATCCATGGTTGGTTGAATCTGCAGATGCAGAACTCACAGATACGGAGGACCAACTGTATTTATTTAGTGAATGGTATCATGAGTTATCTGGTCATTGAAACCAGAAACTTGGGATAAACTTGACTCCTTCTGCTCACTTCTCATATCTAGTTTTCACCAAGTTTCATTAATTCAGCCTCCTAAATAATTCTGCTTCTTCTCCCCTTGACACTAAGTTTGATGCTCACCATTTTTACCTGGATTATTACAAGATTCCTAACTGGTTTATCTGGACTTTCATGATCTGGCAATAGCGTACAATCTCCATGAGGGCAGAAATTCCTGTTTTGTTTTTGGTTTTTTGGGGACAGGGTCTTTCTCTGCCACCCAAGGCTGTAGGGTGCTATCACAGCTCATTGTACCCTTGAACTCCTGGACTCAAGCCATCCTCCCACCTCAGCCTCCTGAGTAGCTGGGACTATAGGTACTTGTCACCATGCTAGGCTTACTTAAAATTTTTTTTTTTTTTTTTGGCCGGGCGCGGTGGCTCAAGCCTGTAATCCCAGCACTTTGGGAGGCCGAGGCGGGCGGATCACGAGGTCAGGAGATCGAGACCATCCTTGCTAACACGGTGAAACCCTGTCTCTACTAAAAAATACAAAAAAACTAGCCCGGCGAGGTGGCAGGCGCCTGTAGTCCCAGCTGCTCGGGAGGCTGAGGGAGGAGAATGGCGTGAACCCAGGAGGCGGAGCTTCCAGTGAGCCGAGATCCGGCCACTGCATTCCAGCCTGGGCGACAGAGCGAGACTCCGTCTCAAAAAAAAAAAAAAAAAAAAATTTTGGCCGGGCGCAGTGGCTCACGCCTGTAAGTGAGGGGGGCGGATCACGAGGTCAGGAGGTCAAGCGCAGCCTGACCAACGTGGTGAAACCCTGTCTCTACTAAAAATACAAAAATTAGCCAGGCTTGGTGGCTCACGCCTGTAATCCCAGCTACTGAGGAGCCTGAAGCAGGAGAATTGCCTGAACCCAAAAACGGAGGTTGCAGTGAGTTGAGATTGCACCACTGCGCTCCAGCCTGGGCGACAGAGTGAGACTCCGTCTCAAAAAAAAAAAAACCAAAAAAAACCAAAATCGTTTAGAGAAGGGATCTTGCTATGTTGCCCAGACTGGTCTTGAACTCGTGGGCTCAAAGCTGGCCCCCCAAGTTGCTAGGATTACAGGCCACTGTACCTAGCCAATTCCTATTTCGTTCATGCTGTTTCTCCAATTTCTAGAACAGCACCTGACACATAGTGGACACTCAATTAATACTTGTTGAGTGAATGTATGAATAAATGTCAGGAGTTCACCTTTCCAGCCTCACTTCCCACATTGGGTAAGATCCTCACTTGGCAGCCCTACCTGAAGTGTACAGACTTCTGAGTAAGTTGTCTTTGCATATTTTGTTCTCTCTGCCTGCACGTGCTTGGCTCATGTCTACCCCACATTATCACCTGTGGGAAGCTCTGCCTTCCCCAGTCTTCTTAAGTATCTGCCTCTCTGTGGTCCCATAGCATGCTGTGCATACCTCAAACGTAGCATTTATCTTGTTTCCTTGTATCTGGTAATTTATGTCAACTACGAGCTCTCTGAGGGTGGGGTTTTTGACTATTCTATCTCCATTCCCTGGCACCTGACCCACACAGAGCACTCTGTAAGTATCCTGAATTAATAGAAACATCTCTATCCCCCAGCCTGACCAATATGGTGAAACCCCGTCTCTACTAAAAATACAAAAATTAGCCGGGGATGGTGGCACGTGCCTGTAATCCCAGCTACTCAGGAGGCTGAGGCAGCAGAATCACTCGAACCTGGGAGGCGGAGGTTGCAGTGGGCTGAGATCGTGCCACTGCACTCCAGGCTTGGCGACAGAGCAAGACTCTGTTTAAAAAAAAGAAGAAACACCTCTATCCCAACTGACATCACATTTTGTTCTTTCAAGCAACATATGGTACTTCATTTAATGGTATTGGTAATGTTTATTTGAAGCTGGTTGGTGAGCTCAATGATGTTCATTTTATTATTCATTACATGTATTATTTTGTATGTATAAAACATTTCATTAAAATAATTTAAAGATTATTTTTGGAGGACTGGTCCTATGTTCCAGTCTCTATACTAGATTTTAGGAACACAGTGATGTATAAGCACAGAATCTGCCCTCAAGTTGCTTATAGTTTAGGGAGAAGAAAAAGTTGTAAACACACGTAGCATCTTTTTATAAAGTGCTCTATGTGGTATGTCAAAGGATAACTGAGGACAGTCAAGTAAGGCTTCATGCAGGTGGTATCCTTTGAGCTAGGAGGAAAGTAGTGCATGTTTTTGTGGAATGGTTCTGTTATACTGGAATACAGGGTTCCTTAGGGTAGATGGGAAATGGAAGGGCAAGTTGGGACCAGATAGTGAAGACCCTGACTGGCACACTAAGCAATCTACATTGCTCGTTCCTGTAGGTAACAGGTGGTCATTGAGGTTCAGTAAGTGGGGAGTGGTGTGTTTGGATTCATTCTTTCACCACCAAATACTGACACAAGTTCCTATTTGCTACTTGGCTGACATCTCCTTTCACATTAGAGTCTCAAGCCCATTCAGGTCTATCAGCTTCTGCATGGATGCTGGGGAGCAGGGAGGAAAGGGATGATCCATTATAGAAGAGAGATAAGAAGAAAGGCTTGAGTTGCCAAATACCACTCAGTGAATAGGAGAGAGAACTAGAATTGGAACCCGGCTGCCCCTGGGTTTCCTCTGGCCCATGCAGTCAATTACCTTTCCTTGAGCTCCCTCTGTGTCGGGGGCCATGCTTTGGATACTGGGATAGGCAAATCATGAGTAAGGAAGAGAAATGGCCCCACACTTTTGTGGCACCCCCAGTCTGAAATTGCAGATTGCACCCCAGAAAGACACACAAAGGGTAGAGAAAGGAGCAGCTAGAAACTCTAGATATCCATGTTGAGGAGCCTGGTGGGGGATTGGGGGGCTTCATGGAGGAGGGGAGTACGAAGCAGATTCGGGACAGTGAAGCAGAATAGGGCTGGAGAGAAAGGAAGGTGAGAAGGACCCATGTGAAGTTTTGGAGGTGGGAAAGAACAAAACCTATACCATAGTCCTCTTAAGTGCTTTGTCTGACAGCGTCTGTTATCAGTGGCCTTGTGCAGCTAGCCATGTGGCTCCTGTGGGTATATGTGTGGCTTGGCAAGGGCTGTGGCATGGGAGCAGAGGCCTGGGTCCCTGTTTGTCTACTTTTCTCCTTTTTGGCACAAGGCAGCCATCCTCTGGAAGCCAGGAGGTGTGGGTCCCAGATTCTTCTCGCCCCAACCTCCCCCAGAAAATAAATCACACATGATTTCATTAAATGCACCTCCTGCTGGGGATGTTGGCTCATAATTCCTCTCTGATTAACCCCCACTACCCCGGCAAGTTTATAGGCCAAGAGAGGGAGGGGGAGAGGGGGAAGGTAAAAGGAGGGATGGGGGGAATCCCACGCGGGTGATGGATGCCTCTGTCAGCCCAGCTCGTATTTATTAATAGTCTTAATACGGGAAGCAATAAAGGAAGAGAGGGATTCTATTAATTAAATCATTGTTATAATTAACTTTCATTAAAGGAGGATCAATAAAGAGGGGTTGAGATGGAGAGAGGAGAGATCCATTATCTCTAATTTCCTTGGAAGGGATTCAGGGAACGAGATGGGGTTGCTAGGAGACAGAGACGTGAGGGAAGAAGGAAGGATGTAAGATGTCATCCAGGTGGGGCTGGAAAGGGGGTGGACAGGAGCATTTCAGGTGAATGGAGACAGGGAATGGTGGGGGTGGTCCACACAGGGCCCCTGAAGGGAGTGGAGGGCAGCTGAGAAGGGAGCTATTGGGTTGGAGGATAAGGGGGTTGTAGGCATGTGCTTGTGCAGGGCATTGCTGAGAGCCGTGGTGAATGTGCAGGTCCTTAACAAATGCTTTACGATGCTGTGTATGTGTCTGTCTAGCCTGTGAAGCTGGTTAAGTGGATGAATGTGTTTTTGTGACTGTTGAGTCAGAGTGTGCACACAGGTATGAGGGGATGGCAACAGAGAAAGCAACAGAAACAGAAACAGGAGGAATATAAAATCGCCTTTAGAGGTATAAGGCTTAGGGCATTTTTTACTAAGTACTCAAAGGTGTATACTCTTGACAGGAATAAAGCCTGTCCTTTGGCATAAGGTACAGTGATGGCTGCTATGAAAGCTGAAGGTCTGGACAGTGGAAAACTTGTCCCACTTTTCCACAGCACCCACCCACCCTGGGGCTAAACCCTAAGCAGAACTGACATGGACCCATCGGTTTGCTCCCTCCCCAACTGCCGTATTATCCAAGCCAGACTCCCACTTGAGACAACCCACTGGTGGCCAGCACACCAGGAGGCATGACAGGAGAGTAACTGCCCAGCATCCCCTGCCATGAGGTAGGGATGCGTCCCCTCTTTCCCTCCTCCCTCCACCAGGGTCCAAGAGCCGGAGGTTTGGGCTCTGTGCTCCAGTCACACCTCATGGTAAGAACACATTTTGTGACAACAGTCATACATATCATATAAATATATTTGTTCAAACTACAAAGGGATGGATATCAGGGGGAAGCTTTTATTGCTATGGGGGGACCTGGAGAGGGAGAGGGGGCTGGGAAATGGGGATACCTGGGACCACTTGTTCCCCCCATCCCTCACAGAAGGCACAAATACATTATTTCTTTCCATGTGAGGAGATGCGAGGACAGGATACAGAATACAGGAATCCTCAAAAATACAAAAAACCCTCCAAACTGAATACCTAAGGTTATGGAAAAGGCCAGGGTGGGGCGCAGAAGGCAATGGGGGAACAGAAAGAGGAACCAACGAAGCTGAGAACCAAAAGGGACCTGAGAGGCCGTGATGTCCATGCTGCTGCCTCTATGCAGGCCCCAGAGAAAACTCAGGTAAACAAACAGAAACCCCAAATGAGAGAGGGTAGGGTGCCCCAGGAATTGGCTTTGGGGCATCAGACAAGGGAGTGTGAGTGTGAGTATGTGTGTGCAGTGGCTGTGTGAGTATCAGAAGCAACCAGGGCTAGGAGTGGACGATTCTATTCCCACAGGGGAAGGCCTCCTCCATCCTGGTTCCTCCAAAACCACTTTCAGGGCGTAAATTCAGCCACTGCTTCCGAACAGGACCCCTCCCTGGGACAAAAGAGCCAGGTAGGAGAGGATGAACTGAGAAATCTTGGGATGAAAATAGGGCACACAGAAGCGGTTCTTAGGGAACAGAATATCATGGAGCCCAGTGTGATAGAAACTGGGCATGAGGCCTAAGTGTATGCATGCGTGTGAGTGTGTGTGTGCATGAGTGTGTATTTGTGCATGTACGAGGGAGTAAGATCACTCAAAGGTGAAGGGGTCCTGGGTGCTGAAAAAGAAGTGTCCATCCATGTGGTCCTCCAGGGCATCCTTGTCACTCTCAGCAGGAAAGCGCTCCTTACAGATAGGACACTCCTTCCATGTGGGGGTGGCAGGGCCCCCAGTGCTGGTTTCTGACAGGGGACCCACTGTAAAGCCACTAAGAGAGACAGAGGGGAAAGGGAGAGGGTCGGCGTGCTCTGTTCCCTTCTTGACTTGCAGACTTCAGGGAGCAGGACCCATGTGCCTGGGTTCCCAGGTTATCCTGTGCCAAATGCAGCATCCTGGCCTCTCCCACAGGGTCTTTCTCCCCACAACCCTGGAAGCCTTATTTTTCCAGTTCCCCATGTCCTCTCTTCTTTAGTCTCTGCTGGTCTCTGCAGTGCAGAGCCCATCCCCCAACCTCCTGCTCTCCTCCCTCCATCTCCGTCTGCTGCCTAATGAGGCTGAAAATGAGTCTGACATCGTCCTTCATCTTCCTGCTCCAGCCGGGAAGGATGACAGCATCACCCCCTCCCTGCCCTGAGCCCATCTCACATCCAGGCAAAACTGGGACTAGATGATCAAATCTCTCTTCCCTGTGCCTGCCCCTTGACCCTGGGAATAAAAGGGAAGGCAGAAGGGGACAACCTGATACCGAAACCCCCACCCCTGTAGGTTCCCTTCCCTAAGGGTCACCCAGGGAAGTGAGGGAAGAGGGAAAGCATTTCAGGTGTAGCCAGATGGATGCTGGATCCCAATCTTCTCTCTGCTCCTATCCCTGGGGGCCGTGGTCACCTCCCTTCCTCCCCAGAGGATCCTAGGTACCTACCTGGTGGTTGGGGAAGGGGTAGAGGCAGGAGAGAGGGGAAGCAGGGCAATTTGGGCTCTGCAGAAGATGGTGCTAGAACAACATAGAAGCCAGTTAAAGGCAGGACCTCTGAGTGCATTGATAAGATAGGGGGAGGGATTACTTGAAGGCATCTGGGATTTGGAGCAGTGAGTCATTTTTGTTGTTAACCATACCTGTATCTCCTTTTCTTGGCTGAGGCCAAGAAGGGAAGGGGTTGGCAGCAGGGCCTGGTGACTGTCCACACGGATGCCCTTTCCCTCTGACCTCCTACCACCTCCCTCCTGGCCTTGCTGGTTGAACTCACCTGGCCATGTCATAGAAGGCACTGCCCAGTTCAGGAAGCAGCAAGTTGGCCTCCTCACCCCCACTCTGCACAGCTGCCATCAGGACTGACTTCTCATCTTCAGCCTCCTGGATGCCGAAGAGATAGGGTTGGGCTTTGGAGTGGTGTCCCAAGATGGGGGAGCAGCACATTGGGACAGTATGGGAAGAGCAGCCAAGGCTAGGATAGTGACCTGAGGGGTTTAGGAAGGGTGCAGCAGGAGAGGCGTTTCGAGGGGCTGGTGGGTAATAAGAGAATGAGTGCGGAGGAGAAGCAGTGAGGCTATTGGGCTGGTCTGGGTTTTGGGATGATATCTGTTGGTGTGGCCTTGAAGAGAGGCTGGGCCTGCCTCTTCTCTCCTGGGAAAAAGAGCCCTGTATGGCTAAGGTCCTTGCTCTAACTAGCTGGGGGTGCGTGCCTGTGGTCCCAGCTACTCTTGAGAGACTGAGGTGGGAGGATTGCTTCAGCCCAGGAGGCAGAGGCTGCAGTGAGCCAAGATCGTGCTGCACTCCAGGCTGGGACACTTGGGTTTGGCCCTACCCCTCCTTACTGCTTCTGTACAGGCTCCTCCACTGCTCACCGAGTCAGAGCTACTGTCCTCAGCTGGCCCAGAGAGGTGAGGAGAAATGGGAGCCGGCTGGCTGATGACAACGAGGGGAGAAGCCTCTCGGGGCCCAGCAGGAGAGGAGCCTGGGTCTCTATGCTCACAAAGGCCATAGGGTGGGAGCCTCATGTCTTCTGGGGACTCATCCTCCGAGTCTGTCAGAGCTGCCGGGCAGCCTGTAGGAGATGAAGCAGGCAGAGAAGAAGGATGTGTTGTGAGAAGGTTGGACCAGCTGTCTCCTCTGGATGAGGGGTATCATTAGACTAAACAGGGGCCAGGGTCTGGGAAAGAAAAGGCAAAACACATAGAAGGCAGAGGCAGCTCCCAGCAAGGTTACATGGAGCCTTCCTCAACAGCGGAGGGTAGAGAGGGGAAGAGGTGTTATAAGACTGGGGTTATACAGACTCAGTCCCGCAGCGGCCTCCTCATCCTCTGTGGCAGCATCCTCATTCCACTTCTCATCTGCCACCTTCTCCAGGCGGGCCTCCAGTTTTCTCATGTACTCTAGCAATTCCTGGAATTGGGAAGGAAAAAGGCAGGTGCTAGAGAACGTGAAGGTACCAATCTTGCTAGCCTGCAGAGCCATTCTCTGCACCCAAGAACTCTTAGCTCCTCAGGATTAGATGCCTTCAGCAAAGATTGGGGCGACTTCAGGCAGACACTCCCCCCAGCACCCCTGCTTCACCACTTACATCCCTCCCTTCTCCCAGAGATCATCCCCTGTCCTGCCAAGTCCGCTAATAAGAGAAGCCAGGGTATGGGCCCTCTTGGAGAGAACAGTTTCTAAGCCAAGAGATGACGGGAATTTACAAAGTTTCTAGCCCTCAATTCCTCACCTGTGGCATCCACAGGGCCTGGGTGCTCACCTGCTTCTCCTCTTGTAACTGCTCCTTTTCCTTCTGGAGCACACGCAGGGCTGACCGCAGCTCTGTCAGCTCCCGCTTACTTTCTGACAACTGTACCTGAGGGAAGAGGGCCCGATGGAATCTGGAGCCTAGAATGTACCCCCAAGAACCTGGGCTCTGGGACCAGGACCAACAATCTAGAACCAGGTCTCCCCATGTCCCTGCTTCCTTCCTGCTCTGACGCACACGGGGATTCCCAACACTCTTCTTCCATGAGTCCTGTGTCTTGGGCCCCAGAGACTCAGTTTTCTAAGTCTTAGTCTCTGCCTCTCGAGTGGGTCCTGGATGACTGCCTGTAGACTGGGGTGCAGAGGCCTTGGTCATACCAAGGAGCCACTCTATAATTCTCTCCTAAGTCACCTCTACTGGGCCCAGATGTGTGCCCTGAGAGCAGAAAAAAATGCATTTTTTTTTTTTTTTTTTTTTGAGACGGAGTCTCGCTCTGTCGCCCAGGCTGGACTGCAGTGGCCGAATCTCAGCTCACTGCAAGCTCTGCCTCTCGGGTTTACGCCATTCTCCTGCCTCAGCCTCCCGAGTAGCTGGGACTACAGGCGCCCGCCACCTTGCCCGGCTAGTTTTTTGTATGTTTTAGTAGAGACGGGGTTTCACCATGTTAGCCAGGATGGTCTTGATCTCCTGACCTCGTGATCCGCCCGTCTCGGCCTCCCAAAGTGCTGGGATTACAGGCTTGAGCCACCGCGCCCGGCAAAAAATGCATATTTCAAACCAACGAGGGCTTGCTTGCGCAAGTGAAATGCCACCCAACATGTAAGTGGACACCTAGTACTTCTGAGCCCATACCCAAGACAGAGAGAAGGGGTATGGACGCCTCAGGAGGCCACAGGACAGGACCCTTGGTGGCTGGGTGCCTTACCAGGCTAGAATCCTTTTCCCGGGCCAGCTCAGTCTTGAACACCTGGTTTTGGGTCCTCTCCTCCTGAACTGCCTTCTCCAATCGAAGTATCTCTGCACTCAGCTTCAGGATCTTGTCCTTCTCTGCCTGGGAGATAGCCAAGAAGGAAAATGGGAGGGTGGGAGGGGAAGAAAAAGGAACGCCACTGTCATTAGCACTATCCCTTACTGTGTCCTTTCCTTTATTTAAAGCATCATTTTTAGAGCACTTTCCCCCTTTTGCCTTCATTTCCTATACCCTCTGAATGAAGGACAGGACATGAAGGCAGGTGCTGCTTGATCAGGAATGGGCATTATGGCAGGTCTGGGGCCTAGGACAGAAAATGTTTGTGTTCCAAGGAAGGTACTCTGGTGATCAGGATTGGGATACCCCGGTTAGGGATGGGTCATGCCTAGAAAGTAAAGTGTACCTCCCTCAAAGCCCCTCTCCACCCGAGTCCTCTAAGGTTCTCAACCCCTCTTCTCTCCTCCCAAAGGATCTGACCACATGTAGGAGTCCCCACAGAGGTGGGGGCAGTGGCCATCAGATTGCCAGGTGCCCCCCCATCCCTCTACCTCCACACTCTGCAGCAGCCCTGCCCGCTCCTTGCTCCATTGGCATTTTTCTTCCTTCAAGTGCAAACCGAGCTCAGCCAGCCTGCCGTTAACTTCAGCCACTTCCAGGCGGCTGCGGTGTAGTTCGGCTATGGTGCGGTCCCTGGCTGTTGCTGCGCTGGCCAACTCCTCCCCAAGAAGGGTGGCTTTCTGCTGGCTTGAGGCTGCAAGCTCCTGGGCCCCTCGAAGCTGCTCCTTCAGGGGCTCCAGCTCAGCCTCAGGAGAAAGGAGGAGATGGAGATCAGAGTTCCCAGTGAACCGTTTGTCAGCCGGGGAGGTAACCACGCTCCCTCCACTCCACTGCATTAGGACTCGGGGTTGTGTTGTTTCGTCTTTAGCCATGTCTTTCCCCTTCTCTTTAGACACTTAGGCTTTTCTATAACTTGCCCTTGGAACTTTCCCTGTTTCCTGTTGCCAAGGGGCCTCACTCACCACCCGCTGCTGGGCCTGGCCTAGGGTATCCTTCATCTGGGCCACCTTGTCTTTCAGTCTCTGGGCCTGAGCACTCTGCTCCTCTTGCCAGCTCTTGGCCTCCTGCAGGTCCAAATTTAAGCGACGGTTCTCCTGTTGTGCCACTTGGAGCTCAGCCTGATGGAAGCGGAAAACAGGTAAGGAAAGGGGTATGTGTGTTGGGGTGGCTGGGGAGGTGAACCACTGTGATGAGAGTGGTCAAGGTTCCACTTCTCAGATTTAACACACACTCAAGCCTTCAACTATTGCCAGCCCTTCTTGGGTTCTCAGCTCAAAGGACTCAATCCTGCATATCCAGTCTCCAGCTCCCAGATTGAGGTATCCAGCATTATAGCCTCGGGTCTTCCATGTAGGCATTCCATGTACCATTTCTGCTACTCCATTCTTTCTCTTAAATCAAAACTCAGTCTTCATGCCCTACAGGCCCCTCAAACTCAACAGTCTACCTCCTACCCCATCCCAGTCTTTCCTACTCTTATTTCCGTCCATGGTAACAACTAGCTCCCACGTTACTCAGGATGGAGTAACCTGGTGTCCTTGGTGCCATGCTTGGCTCTGTCCTCTCCCTAGCAGCCCACAGAAAAGCCTATTGCTTCTCCATCCTGGTCACAGCCATTTCCCCTCCTCTGTTACCACCACAACCACGTTATCTGACTCTGGTTATTCCTTGCTTGGACTACTGAATAACTTTATAACTAGCTCATTCTCCACAAGGCAATCAGATTATTCTTCTTTAGGTACAGTTCTGATTTTTTAAGTACAGTTATGTTCTTTTTTAGAGATAGGATCTGACTCTGTCGCCAAGACTGGAGTGAAGTAGCATGGTCACAGCTCACTGCAGCCTCCAACTCCTGGGCTCAAGCAATTGTCTCAACTCAGCCTCCCAAGTAGCTGGGATTATAGGTGTGTGCCACCATGCCTGCCTAGTTTTTGTGATTTTTTTTTTTTTTAGAGACGAGACAGGGTCTCACTATGTTGCCCAGGCTTGTCTTGAACTCCTGACTCGAGGGATCCGCCTGCCTTCGCCTCCAAAAATGTTGGGATTACAGGTGTGGGCCACTACACCTGGCCATAAGTACAGTTCATGTCACCCCTGCTTGAAAAATCATCAAAGCCTTTCACTGCTTGTGGAATAAAAATGAAGCTCAAGATCCTCCACAGTCTAACCAAGGCCTTATCTCAAACACTTCACCCACACATTCAACTGCCCTGAGTGTTCTGTCCTTTAAGCCTTTGCTCATGTCTTTCTCTGTTCCTAGAATATCCTCACTCTCATCTCTGTCTACTCAAATTCTACCTATTCTCACTGCTGAGCAAAGGGTTTTTAACGATCTTCCACACAAACCCAGGGTACTGAAGAAGGGATTTAGGAGTTCTGCAGATATTTGATTTGAACGTCCTCTAAATTATTAACAATTATGTTAAAAAAAACAACACAAGGCCGGGCGCAGTGGCTCACGCCTGTAATCTCAGCGTGATTTGGGAGGCCAAGGCAGGTAGATCACCTGAGGTCAGAAGTTTGAGACCAGCCTGGCCAACATGGTGAAACCCCATCTCTACTAAAAATACAAAAAATTAGCCAGGCGTGGTGGCGGGTGCCTGTAATCCCACTACTCAGGGGGCTGAGACAGAAGAATCGCTTGAACCTGGAAGGCAGAGGTTGCAGTGAGCCAAGATCGTGCCACTGCACTCCAGCCTGGGCAACAAGATGAAACTCTGTCTCAAAACAAAGAAACAAACAAACACGCATAAAATCACAAGTTAACACACTGGAGATCACCAATTGGCATGTGTTTCCAGGTTAATTCATTTTTGTGCAAAGCTCAGAATAGTTTCTATTGTATTTTCTATTGAATTGAAGAGTAAACTGAGTTGCAAGGTGGACAGTTTAAAAATTGTTATCATTTGCACCTACTTGTGTGTGACTCAAGGTGTTCTCAATACTGCACAACCAAAATAAAATACAGAAATATATTAGTTGCTGAGGCTGACAGAACAGTCATCCATAGCCTCTCATTTCAAAGTTTGGTATGCCTCAAAATTACCTAATTGCTTTCATTACCTTTTAAGTAAATGTTATACATTCAGATTTATGAAAATAAATTCATAGTAATAAAATATTGTTTTTGTTTATTCAGTGAGAGTCCACACAAGATGAAAAACTTTATTGGTGGGAGAAGAGGAAAGGGTTCTGCTAAAAAGGTTTGAAAGTACTAGGCTACTACATGCCCTACACCCCATCCCTTTTTTTTTTTCTGAGACAGAATCTTGCTCTGTCACCCAGGCTGGAGTGCAGGGGTGCGATCACAGCTCACTGCAGGCTTGACCTCCCGGGCTCAAGCAATCCTTCCACTTCAGCTTCCTGAGTAGCTGGGACTACAGGTGCATGCCACCATGCCTGGCTAATTTTTAAAATTTTTTGTAGAGATGGGGTCTCACTATGTTGCCCAGGCTGGTTTTGAACTTCTGGGCTTGAACAATCTTCCCACCTCAGCCTCCCAAAGTGTTATGATCACAGGTGTGAGCCACCATGCCCAGCCATGGCCCTCCCCTGCTTTTTTTTTTTGAGACAGAGTCTCACTCTGTCACCCAGGCTGGAGTGCCATAGTGTGATCTAGGCTCACTGCAACTTCTGCCTCCCGGGTTCAAGTGATTCTCCTGCCTCAGCCTCCTGAGTAGCTGGGATTACAGGCACCTGACACACCTGGCTAATTTTTGTATTTTTAGTAGAGACGGGGTTTCACCATGTTGGCCAGGCTGGTCTTGAACTCCTGACCTCAGGTGATCCGCCTGCCTTGGCCTTCCAAAGTGCTGGAATTACAGGCGTGAGCCACTGTGCCTGGCCTCCACACCCCTTTTAAAAAGACTTTTCTTATGTCTCTAACAAGATGTGCACTCATACACCTCCCTGGAGCTCTACAATACTTTATTAGATTTCTCTTGAGGCCAGGTGCAGTGGCTCACACCTGTAATCCCAGCAATTTGGGAGGCTGAGGTGGGCGGAACACTTGAGGTCAAGAGTTCAAGACCAGTCTGCCTAACATGGTGAAACCCTGTCTCTACTAAAAATACAAAAGTTAGCTGGGCATGGTGGCATGCGCCAGTAATCCCAGCTGCTCAGGTAACTGAGACATGAGAGTTGCTTGAACCCAGGAGGCAGAGGTTGCACTGAGCTGAGATTGTACTCTTATATTCCACTTTTCCACTCTGACTAATCCTGATTTGGGTATATGTCTTATATTCCCTAGTGGAGTGCACACAATGTCAATGTCTTCTTTACATTTGTATTCCCTTTGGTGTCTGGCTCTCGAAAGGGAATCAAACACTGACTGGGCAATGGAGAAAGCAAATCAACTCTGAGCCTCTTACCTCGCTTTGCTCCTTGTCTGCTTGTACTTCTTTCAGTTGCCCAAGAAGCTTCTCCTGTTCCCGAGTCAGGGCCTTCACTGTGTCTCTAAGCCTGTGATTGGTGGGATGACATGTCAGACAATCTGCTCCACCCAGAGAAGGAATGGACTCAGGCCTCTGTCTTGTGCTCTGCTGCTGCTGCTCTAGGCCCAGAGCTCCATTTCACTCTGGGATGCATAAATCCCTAAGCCAGCTCCAGTTCTAAGCCCCAGGAAACCAAGATTCCAGGTTCTAGAGAAGAATTTAGAAACAAATAGTTTTTCTTATCTTTTTATGTAATATTTTAAGGAATGTTTTGCTGATGGCTCCCATTGTTTTCACTCAATCAAGAGACTAGAATCTAGTCTTTTTGAGACGAGGGCTGTCATTATTGATTGTAAACTTTTGATCTAGACCAGAAGTTGGCAGACTTTTTCTGTAAAGGGCCTGATAGTAAAGATTTTATACTTTGCAGCCCATGTGGTCTCTGTGGCATCTACTCAACTCTGCCATTGTAGTGCAGGACCGTCCATTGACAATATGTAAATGAATGAGCATGATGTTTCAATAAAACTTGAACACAGATTTGAAGTTCATACAACTTTCACATGTTACAAAATATTCTTCTTTTAATTTGTTCTTAACCATTAAAAGATGTAAAAACCATTCTTACCTGTGCGTTATACAACAGGTGGCAGGCTAGATTTGGCTTGTGGGCCATAGTTGTTGACCCCTGGTCTAGACAGCCTCTAATCTTTTCCAGATGCTCAATCTGACCACTGCTTTCCTAACCTATGACTTAGAATGCTGACATCTAATATTTCCCTAGGGTGAGACTAACATATCCTGAAGAAGCCTCTCAGATGAACTCACTTATTACTTTGGGCCTTGGATAGAACGCCTCTTTCTTTTAAACAGTTTTTTTTTTTTTTTTTTTTTTTGGAGACGGAGTCTCGCTCTGTCACCCAGGCTGGAGTGCAGTGGCTGGATCTCAGCTCACTGCAAGCTCCGCCTCCCAGGATTACGCCATTCTCCTGCCTCAGCCTCCCGAGTAGCTGGGACTATAGGCGCCCGCCACCTCGCCTGGCTAGTTTTTTTTTTTTTTTTTTTTGTATTTTTTAGTAGAGATGGGGTTTCACCGTGTTAGCCAGGATGGTCTCGATCTCCTGACCTCGTGATCCACCCATCTCAGCCTCCCAAAGTGCTGGGATTACAGGCTTGAGCCACCGCGCCTGGCCTTAAACAGTTTTTTAAAATATCCCATCTACCAGTACTAAATGGAATATAATTATGTCATTTAATGAAATAAGGAACTAGAGTATTTAAACCGGTGAAAATTTGAAGGGAGACATGGGAGGTGGTGGTCAATATTTATGCTACTTGGTAGAGGAAACAACTTTCTGGAAGCAGAAAGAAATTTATTTTATGTGGCTCCAGAGGTCTCGGGACCCCCTGCTAAGTTATAGGAGAGTAGAGTTTGGCTCAATACAAGAGATACAAAAATGACAGCTGTCAAATGTTAAAGAGGCTGCCTCCTGAGGGTGACCTCTTACATACCCTCATACATATCTTACATTCCCAATGCTAAGAGTCTATGATTTGTATCTTTTTTTCCAGAGGAGAGATTCCATAACATTCCTGGATCACCAGTTCTAATGTTTCTTAATAGTAAGAACACAGTCCAATCTTATCTTTCCTGCTGCCAAATCTGAAATCCATCCTCTCTTATCTTGCACTGACTTTCATCCATTCTCTTCTTCCAAATCCTCCACTCCTAGCTCTTGCTCAGCTTTTGCTGCACGGTAAGTGGTAACTATGATTATTTCCAAAGCAAAGGAATACAGAATAGCGTGCGGAAAGATGGTAGAGAGCTCGGCAGAAAAGGGTATCCCCAGTAATTGGACTAGCATGAGTGAGGGTAGGAGGGAAAGAGAAAGCATGTGAGGCAGACAGCAGGTCTGCCCGCCTGAGAGAGGGGGCTGGAGCGTGGGGGTCATGGAAAGGAGAGGAAGTGACGGGGTCAGTGGACTCCCCTTACCTGTCGAGCTCCACTTCCTTCGTCAGCACTTTCTCACTGATGGTCTGAATGTCATCCTCCAGCTCCAGGATGCGTGCCACATGGTCTCCCTGTTGCCGGCTCAGGATGTCCCTCTCTTCTGTGATCTCCCCATGGGACCGGGAAATCCCCTGAAATTAAGTTTCCCCCAGAAGAAAAGGGAGGTTGGGATTCATCTCTCAAGTAGTGGAACAAAGGCTTAGGAAGAGCACACCAGGGTCTGACTGCTCCCACCTGGCTATCACGTTGCCTTCCTTGAAAAAGAAACTGCTGGAACATTCCTTTACCTATCAACGTGGCCACCTCCACCTTACCTCAGCATTCCTATGTTCAAAGAACTGAGTCTCATTACAAGTTTGGAACATGTCTCTTGTCACATCAAGTTTAATCCCAACCATTACCCCTTAAACCTATTTTCTTGATGTCAGAACCATCATAAAAGCCCACTAACATCTCTCCTTCACTCTCTTCAGTGGGTTTAGATTTTGCACGCTGGATGAGCAGCCAGACCCTACCCCCTACCTGGCCCAGCTCCCACCTTATACTGTTCCATCAGCTCCGCGTGTTCCTGCCTGGCAGTTGCCAGAGCCCTCTCGAGCTCCTGCACTCGGCTCCTCAGCTCTGTCACCTGTCCCTCCAGCTGCAGCTTCAGCTGCATCAGGTCATTCCGTTCTTGCTGGCTCTCATCGAGCTGGTTCTACAGGCGGCAGAAGGAGAAGGGGAGTGTGCTGGTGGAGTACCCCTTCTAAGGTTCATCCTTACCACACTCCAGGTGCATTCTGGGGTTGGGAAGTTATATAGCTTTGGGCTATAAAGAGGTGAGGAAGGGGATGCTAGGTGTGCTACCGAATCCTGTCCACCACCCAGTCAGATGCACCAGCTCACGGCACTCTGAATTGCCCATCCCTCTTACCTTTCCCCACCCTAGGCCTGGCCCTTTCCTCACCCAGCAACTGCAGGAATCCCTTGTGTGGCATGTCAATGAACACAAACACAAGGGATGGCTCCCTTAATTTTACCCTATCTGCTCTGGAGTTGGACAGACTTGGGTTCAAATCTTCAATGCAATTTTTACTAGCTATGTGATTTTTTTAAAGACAGGGTCTCACTATGTTGCCCAGGCTGGAGTGCAGTGGCTAGCCATAGGTGCAACCACAGCATACAGTACCTCAAACTCCTGGCCTCAAGCAATCCTTCCACCACAGTGTCTCCCCAGTAGCTGGGACTATAGGCGCATGCCACTACACCCAGCTGGCTATGTGATTTTGAACAAGTTTCTTAACTTCTCTAAGTTAAGAAACATGTCCTCATTTGTAACATGATCCCTTAGTCTGAATTGTTGTAGGGCTCAAATGAGAATCATAATGGTGAAAACACAATAGAGAGTAGGAGCTCATCACACATCTTTCACTTATGTGAGATATAAACATCTTCCTAGGTGACAGAGCAAGGCTGTCTCAAAAAAAAAAAGAAGAAAAACAAACAAACAAACAAACAAAAAAAACCCAAACAGTATCATTTCAACGTGTAGTCAAAATAAAAATTATTGAAGTCTTTTACATTCTCTTTAAAAAATACTAAGTCTTCAAAATCTGGAGTATATTTTACCCTTATAGTACATCTCAGTTTGGATTAATTGCATCTGAAGTACTCAAGAGCCATATATAGTTAAGAGCCTTTAGTATTGGACAGTACAGATCTGGGACCTTGCCTATCTGCTCTCACTCCCCACTCGTCCTGGAAGCAGGTCTTGTGCTCCCTTTTCTCTGAATGTTCCCTCGAGTAGCCTCCCTCCACCCTTTAGATCTTCCTCTAGGGCATAAGGCAGTATGTAGCGCGTAGAGAAGGAAGGCTGCAAAAGTTCTTATGAAATCCTGAGTTACACTGGCCTGTGGGTGGTCTCCTTTCCTGCCTTACATGTTCATGTATGTCTATGTTAGACTGAGACTTTCCTGAAGCAGGACCTTGTCTAACTTTCAGTGAGGTCTTTAGTTGAGGCCACAGATGAAGGGAGGGTAAGGTGGGAAGGGCCCTCTTGCAATGCTGTCTCCCACTCCCTTGCCTGAGAATAACTCTGTTGCTCTTTTCTCACCTGTAACACAGTTGCCTTGGGGACAACCAGCAGGATGTCAGAGCCCCCATCAGCCTCCTCCAGGGTCACCAGTTCATCCATGGGCCTTGGCTCTCGGAACTGGAAAGGGGGGCTCTGCCCACACACCCGGCCCTGGCGGTTCACATATCGGAACTGGTAGAGCTGAGCTCCTGGTTTGGGCAGGTAGCTGGCTGTGGGAAGAAGAATGGACCCAGGACCCCAAATGATCCACTGTCCTTGGCTCCAGCCCCTTGCTCAGTATTCCATACACTGTTTCTTCTCTTCTCCACCTCCCACAGGCCATTTCTTTTCCTAGGGTACTCTTCTCTCTCCTTTCTGCCTATCCCTCTCCTTCCTTTCTCTCCCAAACCCACTCCCCCTCTATCATAATCATAATAATGCTAGTCACCATGTAGTGAGCGCCTACCATGTACCAGACACTGTGGTAACAGTTTTTATTTTATTTTATTTTATTTTGAGACAGAGTCTTGCTCTGTTGCAAAGCTGGAGTGCCGTGGCACGATCTTGGCTCTCTGCAACCTGTGCCTCCTGGGTTCAAGAGATTCTCCTGCCTCAGCCTCATGAGTAGCTGGGACTACAGGCATGCACCACCATCCTGGCTAATTTTTTTTGTATTTTCAGTAGAGACAGGATTTTGCCATGTTGGTCAGGCTGGTCTTGAACTCCTGACCTCAAGTGATTCACCCACCTTAGCCTCCCAAAGTGCTGGGATCACTACGCCTGGCCTACAGCTTTCATTTTAAATCCTCATAATGTTTCTATAAACCAGGCATCCCCTTTTACTGTTAAGATAACAGACACAGGGAGGTTATGTAATTTGCCCAAGGCCAAACAGCTTTTAAGTGTTAGAGGTGAGATTTGAACCCAGGTCGTTCCCTCTTCTCACCACATAATGCTACCTTTCCATCTTCCTTACTCCCTGGTTTTTCCTTCTTTGGGTAGGACATGGGACTAGACGTCCTCTGATGTTCCTTCTGTTTCTAAGTTACTGATTCTGCAATAATCCCATGATTTTCTATCTGCTGAGCCCTGTTGGATATATTCTCATTATATTTATTTTCATTTATTTTTCCTTGTCCTTTGTGCCTAACTTTTAATGTTTCTGAGCCCACTACCTTCTTTCAAACTTCTACTCCCTTGGCTCCTCTCTCCCAATTTTCCGTCTTCCCTTGTACCTTGGAACTGGACACTGGTGTGAATGGGGGAACCATCAGTTGTACTTTCAGGCACGGAAGACCACACAAATGTGTGGTAATCTCGAACACAGGCAGCTTCTACCTGTGAAAGCCCAAGGTTGGAGAAAGGTATGGTCATGGAAATACCTTCTATGGATGGAAGAAAGGGCAGAGGGGTTGAATGAGGGGCAGGATGGAGCTACAGTGGCAACAATGACAAGAGAAAGGGAAAGTGGAGGGACACTAATGTGTCAGTAAAGAATAAGGTTAAGATGGAGAAAAGATGAGCTTTGATTACACAGGTTGCCTCTGTCATCTGTGACATGTTTCTTTCTTCTTCTCTATCAACCTGAGGTTGAGAATCCAAGAGCCCAATCATTCCCCTTATTCCAACCAACCCACAGCCCATAAACCTAAGCCAAAAGGGGTTCCAGAGATACCTTGAAGATGCCAATCCAGTCACTGGCACTGGGCATGGTGCCTGGGGGAAGGGTGTAGTGACATTCCACCTTGGTGTTGGGGATGTAGGTCCGGGCTACATTTAGAAAGTTGACTCCACCACGGGATGGTGCTCGGCTTAGTGGTGATTCTTCCATCCTGGCCTTGAGATATCTGTCCTCCTATGAAAGAAAGGGTTGATATCCTAAAGTCTCTCCAGTCCACCTCCTTCCCCACACAGCTCCAGCAACACACACTCACAGCCCCTGCCACTACACCTGGAGAGAAGCCATACCTGGTTTCCAGTCCTTGAGGGTTATGAACATTTTTGAGGTATCACTCTTAGTCTCTAGGATGTAGGTCTGGCCTTCCAAGTCAGTCCCCATCCTGTCTCACACTATACCCTCTCTGGCTTATAGACCCTTCTGAGGGTCCAGACTTCTTTAATTTTGCTCCCAAAAGGACACTGAGGGGAGACAGAGCGTGGGACACTGAGACTTGGTCGACAGCCTCCATTTCTCCATCCCATCTCCCACACATCCTGGCTCTTGAATTCAAAATCCAGCTGAGGTGTGGGGCCCTCTCATTGAGAGGTGTCCTTACCTACTCCTAAGCTTGTTGACCCAGCTGTATCCAGGAATGAGTTATGACATCAGAAAGCAGCAACTAATCTCTGAAAGGAATGGTTGAGTTTTCAGAGCTAGAATACGGCTTGGGGTCGGGGGGAACTGACAGCCCAAATCCTTAGGCTCCTGAGCTCTCTTTTCATCTCTCTGAGCTGTCTACCCCCATGAATTCCAGGGAAGCAGAAAGCTTCTGCTGGCATCCAAGAGACAAAGGGAAGGGGAGGATATAAGGAAAGACAGGTTCTGTCCCTCGACTTATTATTCCAGGAAGTCAAGAATTCTGGAGGCGGCAACTTCAAGGGTGGAGTGAGGCGCTTAGCAGGAACGTGGTGGGGGTGGTGAGATGGAATGTGGGGGCCTGGAGCCAGGAAAGCCCCACCCCGGGGCAGGGAACAGACTAGAAAGTGGGAAGTAAGGGCCCCCAAGAAGTGGAAATGTATATTTAACGTCGAGGAAAGGGGAGATGAGTTAAAAAAGAACCCAACATTCTTCTCTCCAGACTGTGCCTGCAGCAGGACTAGAAACCTACTAGTTTCACTTTAGTATTTCTCTCCTCATTTTCTCTCTGCTCCCCTCAGCCTCGATCCTTCCATCTGTTTGTATTGGTAGCTGGAGACACACTATAGGATGGGGTTGAGAGGAAGGGGTGTTCCAAGTTAGCTGGGGAGAGTTAATTGGAAAATATGAGGGTGGGGTGAGGACAGATAACAATAATAACGATCAAGAGAACTCCTCAGTCCAGGGCTGTGAGATGGCCCTCTTACTCATCACTCCTTTCCAGCCCACTAATCTGCTTCCTGTGTCACTCACAGCCGACATGTCCAACCAGCCATTGCCACTAGTCATACGCACGCCCCCAAACATCACAAACCCACACCAGGCTGAAGTCTAGGGGACAGAAGCTTTAAAAGAAAACAGAAACTCAGTGGATAAAGGTGAGCCAGCAACACAAAAAGGAGCAACTTCTGCCTCCAAAATAGGTAGAACAAAAGGTTTTTTTTTTTTTTTTTTTTTTTATGTTCATCTCTCTGAAAAATTCCTGGTTGAAACTAGTCCATGTTTTCTCCAAATGTAATTCTTCCAGCTTTCTAAGGGTGGGGGTAAGTTGTCCCCAAAGATCTATACCTGGAGAACACTAAAATACACCCCAAAAAGAAAATCCGTAACAGCTGTAAATGTTCTTCATGTCCGAAAGAAAGTTCTGGGCACCTAAGATGTAGGTGTGTAGCCTGATTCAGATGTTCACATGGCGGGCGGAGAGCGGGTGTCCCGCCCCCTCCTCTGTAGGCTCTAGAGTTCCTTGACATTCTACTACTTGGAAGGTCCCCCTTCCTCCAGGGATTCAGCGTCGTAAAGGCCTTTGGATTTGCGTAGGGGAGAGAGGGAAGACGTGTGGGGGACACGTCTTGCCTGGGAGAGAATAAGTAGATTTCAGCTCCCCTAAAGGGATCAGCTTTATAGAGACGTACTGAGAAGAAGGAGAGGACGACGAGGGGGCGCCCCCTCTAATCAGGGTCCCCTTGAAACTAAGAACTCCCCAAACAGCGGGGGTGGCTTCTCCAGTAAGGAAAGTGTTAAAACCCAAACGCTCCTGCATCCCCCTTCGACAGTTCCCTTACGTTATCCTTCCCCAAACTGGAAAGTGGGGAAACTCTGCCCTCCCATAAAATCGCCCCCAATTAGGCCAAGTTTCTTACCCAACAGATGGATCAGCTGTTCCCCTCACCTTTCACCAACAACAAAAACAGCCCTCCGACTTCTCGAGGGGAGGGAGAAGAGTGGGCGCGAGGGCTTCTGGGTTTTGTGGTTCTTCCGCGCCCTTTCGCCGCCGCGCGCTCGGACCTAGGACTACATATCCTAGAAGGCTGCGCGCAAGTAGGGCGGGGAAGAGGGCGTCCGTGGCGGCGGCCTCACGGCGGTGTCCTGGGAGGCGTAGTTCTCCCTCCTATGACAGAGAACGAGGGTGTGGCCATCAAAGGACTTCAGGGCCCATGATCCCTTAGGAGGGGGCCGGCTGCATGAGGGGTGGCTGCTGGTTTGTAACGTGCGCTGTTGGAGGCTGGGGAGGATTTACGGCTCTAACGCCTTCTGTGTAACGCTTTAACGGTGGGCAGAGCGGTTTGTGTTGCGTCCCCCTCATGTACTTTTCACACCCCCCTGTGACATAGGCGTTAGCGTTATGCACACTTTATAGATGAAGAAACTCAAGTACGGTTAAGGAGCCAGTGTGAAGTGTCAAAGCTATGAAATGTAGAACTGCACTAGCCTTGGCTGACTCCACGTCATGTGTTCTTGCCACTACACCCCAGCTACCCACCATTTTGGGGATGGGAAACTGATAGCTGGGGTATAGCAGTTTCTTCTTTACTTCAACCTCAGGGACAGACCTTGTAAGAATGTTGTGTTCTGCACAGTTGACCATTTTCTTCCAACTTAAGGATTTCAGTGCTAAGGGGCCTGACAATACGCATCTGGACTGGGCTCCCCTAGAGTGGCTTCTGGGTGTAGGAAGAGGATAAAATTGCCTGAGGTGGTGGTAGGAGCAGTGGAATGAGAAGAATGAAATTGAAAAGGGAGCTTGGCATAATTCAGGACCTGTCGCAATTCACAAGCCACTTATAGGGGCCTGTTTGCCCAAGCCTTTTAAGTGGCTTAAATTAATTAGGATAACAATATATGTTGACGTTCCGGTTTTTATTTAGGAGAGGTGAAAGATTGACACGTCTCCCACACCCCAAGTCACGTTACAGACTTGAGCATCCTACCCCCGTCTCGCCATTCTCCATCCCTCTAGTCGGAGGCATTCAGAATTACCTCTTTCTCTGGCTCTGCATTAAAGGATTACAGTCTTAAGGATTGATTTCCTCTTCCTAGGTGCCTGCTTTAATTCTCTACTGCACTAAGTTATGGAGCTTCTGCCTTTTCCAAGTTTTTTGGTAGTGTTTTGCTTTTATGACTGAATGCGGTGTCTGCCCTGAGTGTCTTTCATCTGAAGATCTCCAGGCACTTAACAATTAGTTACTGAGCTGCACAAACATTAAGGTGATGTGTCTGTGTCATTAGTCAGGATTTATGAGTTAGGGAACCAGTTTCTGGATGAGGAGGTAGCTCAAGGTCTGGAGTGGGTTAAGAGTGAGGTCTGTTCAAGGACCCAAGTCTCAAGTGTTCTTGGCTCTTGTCTTCCACCCAAAATAAGGGTCTGTAAGAAAACAGTCTCGGAGCTAAAAATGGGTGCTTATGATCTGTTCAAACTATGCTAAGAATTTTCCTATTTAATACAACAGGCTTATGTAATATGCCTTGTTTTTATCCCCATTTTACACATGATGAGATTGAGGCACAATTAATGACTTGCCTGGAGTCATCCAGCTAGTAAGTGGCAGAATCAGGATTTAAGCACAAGCAGTCACCATACTCCCAGTCCAGAAACTCTGGCATGTGATACTAACTCCCATTGTTCTAAGGAACAGTGCTGGTTCATTAACAGGAGACACATGTTCACTGAGCATTTATATGCTCAGTGCAAGGCACAAGGTAATGTGAAACAGATTAATTCAACAGATATGTGTGTCAGGTACTATGCTAGGTATTCAGTTAATTTTATTGAAATAATGAATAGAAAATATTCATTATTTTAAAATAATGAATGTAATTCATTATTTTAATTATAGTCATTGCTTTCAAATATTCAAATATTTGAAGAATAGATTAAATTTGGATAGTTTGGCAAGATGGGGACTGGGGAGGGTAAGCTTCTTCTAGGCCAAAGCAAAGATTTGGAGGTGGGAATGGATAATGAGCCTAGAGTCACACAATAGCACATCAATTTCAACCTTTAGTTATTTATTTAGGCAAACTCAGATTATTGGTAATGTCTGCCTGAAATGTTGTATTGAGGATTCTGAGGAAAGAGTGCTGGGTAGCAATGTCTGCCATGTACTCCAGATGGAAAATGGCAGTTGTAGTGGATGGACTAATTGTTTGAAATTATTTCCTCTCTCATTCCTGCCCACCGCCATGTGACTTGCAGTATCTCCTGTAGAAGGAATAGATGTCTCATGTCATTGACTTTGGGCTTTGTCATGTTTCATGATTTGGCTGACGGGATGTGAACAGATGTGACTCATTCCATGTTTGAACACATGAGTTTCCACTTTCTTGTTCTTCTCTGCCACTAGAATGGGAATAATCCACAGGAGAGTTGCTCCTTCTGCCTGGGTCCGGGAATGAGAAGACCTGTGGAGCTGAGCTGCCGCTTGCCCACAACCTGCATATACATAAATCAAAAGCCAACATTGGTTGTTTTAAGTTGTTTTAGATTTTGGGGTTGGTTGTGATTGCAGTAAAGCTGAATAAAAGCTACAGTTGGAAGCCAGGAATGGTGGCTCACTCCTGTAATCCCAGCACATTGGGAGGCCAAGGCGGGTGGATCACTTGAGGTCAGGAGTTCAAGACCAGTCTGGCCAACTGGTGAACCCCCGTCTCTACTAAAAATACAAAAATTAGCCAGGTGTGGTGGCGTGTGGCTATAATCCCAGCTACTTGGGAGGCTGAGGCAGGAGAATCGCTTGAACCCAGGAGGCAGAGGTTGCAGTGAGCCGGGATGGTGCCACTGCACTCCAACCTGGGGAACAGAGTGACACTTTGTCTCAAACAACAAAACAAAACAAAAACCACCACCACCACCACCAACAACAAAAAAGAAGCTACAGTTGGATAATTGGATAATGGAAGATAAAATTGGAAAGACAGACTTAAGCCAGAGTATAGAGAGTTTTGAATGTCAGGTGAGCCAGAGCCTGCTATGTGTTTATCAGAACCTATTTCTTTCTTTTTATTGGACACACAGCTGGACCACATTTTTAAGCTTCTCCTTTAATTAATGTGTTCCATTTTCAAGTCTGGCCCATAAAGCCCTCCAAAAAAGATCCTTCATTTTTTTTTTCCTGTCTAGCTTGATGAAGATGACCTTAGGCACAGCGACCCTGAAGGCCACATGTTAAAGATAGTGGAGCCACAGGATGGAAGGAAGCTGGTTCCCTGAATCATCACTTGGCAGAGAGCTGACCACTAATCAGGATCATGTGTTTTAGATTTCACTTGACCAATAAATCAATTTCTATTTTGTTACACTGCTAAAATGTGGGGTTTATTTTTATAGTAGCTACTGTTTTCCTAATCAATACATCATGTGCAGAGGTTTGGGCTTCACTCCCGTCAGGAATGTGAAGTTAGTCACTGAAGATTTTTTGAAAAAGGGGAATAATACTGTGAAGACAGGTGGAAGTTACAGTTGTTGGGATCAAAGAGTATTTCTGAATGAGAGTGGGAGATTTGGGGCCGGTTTTTTTTTTTTTTTTTTTCCCCAGAATATAGTCTTAACTCTTGTCTGGGTAAGGGAGATGACTGCCATGATTGTCGAAGGGCTCCATAGAGCTGGGGAAGGAGTTGCTGAAAAATGAATCCATTTCCCTGAAATGTTAAGTCTTTCTCTTTTGTAAAAGTCCTAATTCTGGTATTGCCTCATCTAGCTCGGTGACCACCAAATAATAAATGTTTAATGGAAGCTGGCCCTGGACTCTGGGAATGTTTTGAGGAGCTATCACTAGTTGAGTGCCTTCTATGTGAGAGGTGCTCTTTCATTCATTGAATCATCACAATAACTGTGCAAGGTGCTATCCAGATTTTACAGATGAAGAGACTGAGACTTTAAGAGTAATTTACTGCTGGGTGCGGTGGACCATGTCTGTAATCTCAGCATATTGGGAGGCCAATGCCAGCAGATTGCTTGAGCCCAGGAGTTAGAGACCAGCCTGGGCAACATGGAAAAACTCTGTTTCTACTAAAAATACAAAAATTAGCCAGGTGTGGTGGTGCACACCTGTAGTCCCAGCTACTCGGGAGGCTGTGGTGGGAGAATCACCTGAGCCTGGGAAATCAAAGTTGCAGTGAGCCATTGAATGCACCAACTGTACTCTAGCCTGGGCGATGAGAATGTGATCGGTCTTAAAAAAAAAAAAAAAAAAAAAAAAAAAAAGAAAAGCCTCTAAGAACAATCTTATTCTGAAATCTATACCTTTTCCAATATAACAAAATGCTTCCTGAGAAAATAATAATGGCCAGTGTTATTAATAGTACTGAGTGTCTGCCATGTACCAGGCACTCTGCTGGGTGCTTTACAAACACACAGAAGCAGCTCTATCAGACATTGTAGGCTGTTCCGAATGTTTCCAAACTGTGGACTCTATGGGAAGTAGGAAAAACATTGATGTAATTTTAGCGCAAAGTTTGATTCTTTGGGGCTTTTCTTTAAGGTCTCCGGCCCATTTTCTTTTGTCCTCTTAGTTCCTTGGTTGACCTAGGGCTGGGTGGAAGATTGGTTTAGAGTTCTCAACAATACTCAGGTCTGCAGCTCCTTCACTCTGCAGACCTATCGAGCCACTCTACTATCAAAGTGTTCAGATCATATTATTATTATGTAATTTTTATCAATGAAAAAACCAAAGTTCAGAAAGATTGAATAACTTGACCAAAGCCACATAGCTAGTATGAGATTTATCTATTTATTTTTGAGACAGAGTCTTACTCTGTCATCCAGGCTGGAGTGCAGTGGCATGATTTTGGCTCACTGCAACCTCTGCCTCCAGGGTTCAAGCAATTCTTCTGCCTCAGCCTCCTGAGTAGCTGGGATTACAGATGCCTGCCACCACATCCGGCTAACTTTTGTATTTTTAGTAGTGACGGAGTTTCACTGTGTTGGCCAGGCTGGTCTCAAACTCCTGACTTCAGGTGATCTGCCTGCGTTGGCCTCCCAAAAAGCTGGGATTACAGGCATGAACCACCATGCCCGGCCCCTAGTATGATATTTAAATCAAGAATTCCTGACTCCAGAGTGCTCTCCTGTGTCCTCTGCATCCATCACAGTCCAAATTCGACAGTGTTACAAGTCTGGTTTGTTGCCATTTTGGCCTCATTACCTTGATTCGTGTATTAGAGTAGATATAACAGCTGCAACAGACAACCTCCAGATCTCAGTGTCTTAACATGATAAGAATTTATGTATCACATAAGTCCAATGTGGATATTTGTGGTCAGGTGACTCAAGAATCCAGATCTGTTCATGCTGTGAATCTGCCTTCCGAAATATGTGGCTTCAGGTTGCCCAGGTGTCACCGCCAGCAGATGGGGAAGAGCGAGCATGTGGAGAAGGCACACACTCTAAACTTTCACAGCTTGGAAGTAACACATTACTGCCACTTCTATCTTATTGGTGAGAACCAGTCATATGGCCTCATATAATAGGGGATGGAGACAGAATCTAGTCATGTGCCCATTGCATGCTTTATCAACATGGGTTGAATCAACATTCTAGAATCATTAGCGTTGTTCTGGGAGAAGAGATACCTCTAACAAGAAGACTTTTGATTCTGATCTGACCACATGCTCATACCTCTATTCGTCTCACATTTATTCCACTGAAATTTATAGAGCACCAACTTTGTGAACCACACATAAGCAAAGATCCGCTGCTGAAGAAAGACTGGAATTCAGCCAACCAAAATGTTGGCGGGGCATCAGGCCACAGGCTGATTGGTCATGAATGTGGCCGATTTCCCTCAAGATAGTGTTATTCATATGGTTATAGGGTTTCTTTATTTTTATTATTCTATTGATAAAATGTTTGAAAATTTTTACCCTGTCACAAAATAAATAGCTGTGTGTTGTAGTCACAATTTAAGTAGCTGATTTCATGTACTTTGCAATTCTATCAGCTTTCTGACAGTTTCAAAATAGTTCTCTCTGGGAAACTGTGTGGCTTGGCCTGTTCCCTATGCTTCTCTGGCCTCCCCAGTGCTATGGGAATCGGGGGAAGTGGGGAGGTTAACCGTGGAGCCTGAGAACGCAACAAGGAGGCAGCTCAGTTATCTTGCTAAGACCTGTCTCTCATCTGCCAGAGAGAATGCAGCAATAAACACAGAGATATTTAGGAAGTAGCATGCAGGTTGTGGGCAATGAAGGAAACAGGACATTTTGACTTTTGAAGTAATGATTTTGATGTCTGTAGACATGTGATGCTAAAAAAGTTAAACTTTTAGCTTAAAAAAAATCACTTAAGGGGGTCAGGTGTGGTGGCTCATGCCTGTAACCCCAGGACTTTGGGAGGCTGAAGCAGGAGGAGTGCTTGAGCTCAGGAGTTCAAGACCAGCCTGGACAACATGGCAAAACCTCGTCTCTACGAAAAATACAAAAATTAGCTGAGCATGGTGGCGTATGCCTATGGTCCCAGCTACTTGGGGGCTGAGGTGGGAGGATGACTTGAGTCCGGGAGGTCGAGGCTGCAGTGATCTGTGTTTGCATCACTGTACTCCAGCCTGGGTAACAAAGTGAGACCCTGTCTCAAAAAAGAAAAAAAAGTCCCTAAGTCATTTAATACATGCAACAGGCTCCCATGTCTCATTCTAACTTGAAGGAAGGGTCATGGCTGATCCCAGAGTACTGGCTTGGGCATCTGAGTGGATGTAGTCCTTCCCTGAGAGGGGGTGTTGGCAGAAGGAGTAGGTTTGTTTGTTTGTTTATTTATTTATTTATGAGATAAAATCTCACTCTGTCACAAGCCTGGAGTGCAGTGATCTCAGCTCACTGTAACCTCACTGTAACAATCGCTCAGGTTCAAGCAATTCTCCTGCCTCCGTCTCCCTCAGTAGCTGGTATTACAAGTGTTCGCCACCACGCCCAGCTAGTTTTTTTTGTTGTTGTTGTTATTTTTAGTAGAGACAGGGTTTCACCATGTTGACCAGTCTGGTTTCAAACTTCTGACCTCAAATGATCCACCTGCCTCAGCCTCCCAAAGTGCTGGCATTACAGGTGTAAGCCACTGCACCCCGCCAGGAGCAAGTTTGGGGTGGGCGTGGGTAAGGTTGGCATGGGGGAGGTTATTCTCCTTCTGGACAAAGAGGATTTGAGGTACATCTGAGTCTGCAGAAAGCCATTCCTTATATTGTGGAGCTCAACCTTCCTGGCCATCTTTGTGTAGTTCCAAACTTGCTCTTAAGGGATAAGATGGAAGATAGTTTAGAAACCTAAGTGCTGGGAAAAACGGTCCAGCTAATCATATAGACTGTGTGTGTGCGTGCGTGTGTGTGTGTGTGTGTGTGTTAGTACCACGTACCAAGAGGAGAAGGTTCGGGATTGCAAAGGCAATAGATATTCATCTGCATTGTACATAACATTTGTATATTAATTAGCTGACATAAAAATGCATGGAGACCTCCCAAGTCTCAGCCCCTCTCCTAATAGAGGAATCATTCTTATCATTGTTTCTGATTGTACCTCCAGAATCTCTAGTTTTCCTGTTGGTGAGGTTGGGCTAGTTATTCCTGAAAATAACTGGTTGTCCTCTCTCTTGTTTGTGGTGACTTCCTTTGTGCCTGGGTCAGAGTTGTAGGGGTGGGAGCAGCTGTTGAGGGGCCAGAGATTGACTTAGTCTGGTCTCAGGGGATGTCCTCATCTGAATCTATCTGAGTCCCTCTTTCTGTCTCTCTCCACTCACAGATTGTGTGGCATTTTGGAAGGTGGAGTGCCTGGGCACCTAGCCCACCACTTCCCGCCCCAATCTGGCCCTGGGCACAAGCCACATGGTGCTGGCCATCAGCCTGGCCTCTTGCCCATCTATTACAGCTTCAGCTGCCAGGCTGGCACAGGTGCCACAAGAACTAGGCCCTGCCCTTCCCCAGTGCTGTGCCTGCAGCCTAAGCAGGAGAGTCAGATGGGGAGAGCACACTCTGGAGTGGGAGGCCAAATCCAACATCCCTTGATGGTGGAAGGGAGGTGTCTGTGCCTTAAGGAGTACTGCTGAGGTACTATAGTCGTGGAAGAAGACCAGCAGCTTAACATGTGTATGGGCAGGGGACAGTGTTGGGAGGAGACAGGAGCGGTTGCTGTGGTGTGAAGGAAGACTCCCCACTAGGTCCTAGGAGATGTTTCCTCTCCTCCTTCCATGTCTATGACTATACAAAGCTTGAGAGACTTGTGTATGCTTCATACTTGTGGGCTTATTCCCAGGTGGGAGTGTGGACAGGGATTCCAGTACTGTGGGGAGGGACCTGTAGCTATGCCCAGGTAGCACTGAGGTGGGTCTGGAGTGAATACTGTATCTCAGGACAGATGACTCTGTCCCACATGACAGTGTCATCCGTGAGACTGCCGATGGGGCACAATATAGACGTACATGCACTGGCTAAGGCATGGGACCTTTCACCCCTTGATATGGGACATATGAATCTGCTATATGGGGCACCATATACTTGGACCCACCCTGGTTGTAGAAGACATGAACCCTCATTTCTGATGACAGGGGCCAGCTCTGGGAGTAGACTGGATCTATGTATGGGCAGTGAGGGATGGGGTGAATGCTGTCAATGCTGTCTTTGTGAATGGTGTGTCCGTGGGGAGTGCTGGTCATGCCTTGCCTTTACACCCATGTGAATGGCATGTTCAAATATGTGAATACCGTGAAGAGATGTTGGGTGGTGAGGGGGTGGGAAGCCTGAAAAAGATGGAGAATTTATGAGCTGCTTTTGTCGGGAGACAGTCGTAATGAAGAAAATTCAATTTTCTGCAGCTCGGAGAGTCAATATGTTAAATCTCGGAGAAGCTGTGGAGTGACAGCAGAATGGCAAAGTCAATGGGACGTGTGTGGGAGGGAAGCCGTCTATCTGTGTCTGCAGTGAGGCCGCCTCCTCTCTGTACCCTTGAACTGCGGCTGAGGGACAGGATGGCACCAGGTACCTAAGTTCCTGGAACTTCCCCTCTCTCCCTTCCTCTTCCACCTAACAGACCATTTTCCCTTGGCTGTTTCTTGTAGGAAGAAAGGCTGTCCTTTGTTAGGTCCAATTCTACCCTAGCAATGGCCTCATCAGGAAGTCCTTCTTGTAGTCTAACCAGCATACCCTCTTGTTGCAGTTACTAATTCCATAGTGGCTGTTTACAGCCTAAAGTAATTTGTAGGGGAATTCTAACTTTTCACGCCCACTCTCCCCTCAGCTACTCCATGGCTGGCCTCCTGTTTCCCAGCATTTCAACTTTTCCCCACTCAGTCTTCACATCCTCCCTTCCAGCCTCCTGTTCCCAGAGGCAGGAGTGTAGGGGGAGGTGGGAGGAGGGAAGTGGGGATTCCTCTGTATGCCACAGTGTCACCAGGAGCCGTGATTAGCCGAGCTGCTAGCTGTGTAATTGGCGTGTGCCCGCGTCCCGGGGGTCTGGTATGTTAACAGCGGGTCCCTGTGGTGAGTAACGAGATGGGGCCTATGGCTGGTTGCACACGCTAATTAATTAGTGCTCCTCTGGTGTTGAGGAATGAGGAGGAGCTGGGAGAGTGTGGTGAGGGTGTCTCAAAGCCTGAGAGGCCAGCTCTGCAGAGCCCAGAGGTCACCTGAAGTCCTGTTGGAATGGCAGCATTCAAGCTGCAGTCTAGGATTAGGGGTGAGAGTGAAGGTCAGAGATCTAGGGGCTCTGGCCGAAGACAGGGTGTGTGTGGGGTACAGCCTCTGGCTTATGGGTGTCCTGTGTCCTGGGCTGGGCTGGTTGGAGGGGAGGACACCCCCGACTCCCATGCAGCTTTGGGAGGTCTCCAGGCCCAGGGCCTGTCTCACAGCATCCTTTCCCCAGGTGGCCCATAGAGGAAGGGAGTGGAAGGGGAAGGAGGCATGTCAGATGTCTCCAGCCTCATTTCCGTCCCCTCTGCCTGCCCTCTCCTCACTAAGGCCAGCTTCTCAGTCAGCCATTGCATACTCATCACATGCTCACTGCCTGGACAGAGCTCCAAAGGGCTTTGGGGCCCCTCTCACCTTAATAATCACTGCTTTCCCCTTGCTGCCCATGCAGGCACCCAGGCTCCTTAGCCGCTGGGTTAACTTTGGGGTCCAGAAGCCTATTCTGAAACCGGCTGTCTGGAACCCAGATATCTGGGGAAAATACCGTGGAAAGCCTGAAGAAGTGGCGGTAGGGAAGAAGGTTGGGAGAGAACCCCACAGCCTCCCAGTACAGTACGGTCACTTACAGCAGCAAGAAGGCTGAAGGTGAGAGGGGAAGGAAGAACTCCCAGTGAGCAAACAGGCTCTACCTCGTGTTTTCTGAGGCAGAAAACCTAGGCCTGATGTCGAGAGGGGTCAGGATGAAGAGAGACCCCATGCAGGAGATCCCCTCCGTCTGAGTTTTGGGATTCAGCGAGGTGCGGCGGGGGAAGGGGAGACAAAATAGAGAAAACAGGCAGCAAATGAGATGAGACTGCGGCGGGGAATCTTTGGCTTCCATGTGGAGGCGCGAGTCCCGTTCCCGCACACGGTAATTGCTAAATTACCCGCCATCTGCTCCGCTCTCAGACATAAATTACCTGCGAGGAGGAAAGACGCAGAGGCGGCGCTCTTTCCTTCCTCTCCCCTAGACCCGCGCAAGGCGCTGAGGGGGTCCTCCCTCCGGCGAAGAGGGAGGGACGGCCTGACAGGAACAGTGTGCACTTGCCTCTGTCCTCCCCTGAGGGACAGTGGCCTAGGGTGACCGAGAAACCTGGCACTCCCAAGGTCCCCGGGCTGCCGGGGAGGACCCTTAGGCTTTGGGGCTGGGCCGAGCCGCGGGCCGGGCGGGGCCTCCCCGGCAGCTCAGGGGAGGCGGGGCTCTTCGTGGTGGGCGGGGCTTTCCTCAGGTGGGACCCATCGCCTGGGCAGGTTTCCCCCACCACCCTCTTCCTTCTCCCCCACTTCCTGGCTCCCACCACTCTGCTTGTGGGGAGATGTCTCCAGCTCTGGTTCATTCTGTCTGGGATCTTTCAGTATCCCAGAAAGAAGAGAGGAGGGCAGGCAGAGGGCAGGAGGAGAGAGAAAAGGGGCACACCTCCTTCCTTTCATTCTGCTCTGAACTTTGTCCCTCCCCCGCTAGATTCTGAAGGGTGGGCGAGGTGTGAAAGCGGATGTAGGAGAGATGACCTGAAATGGGGCAAAGTGTAGGGTGCGGCCGATTAGAGCGAGGGAGGGAATGGGAAAGCTATGCCCACTGCCAGGCAGGGTTGTCTGGGGAGACGAGCAGGCAGCCTGCGTAGGGTGGAAAGTGGTCAGGCTGGGGAAGTGAGCAGAATGGGAGGTGGGCAGGAAGAGAGGGTCGAAGGGATGGAGGCGGGGCAGGATGGGGAGGTGGGAGAACCAGGATGGAGACTCAGAAACCGGCAGGTACTGAGTCGTCTGGGTGATGAGCTAGAGGAGGATCAGAGTCGGAGAGAGGGGAAACAGCAAGACGTTGAGCAGCAGTTCAGGCCCTGGAAGGAATGCAGGAAGCAAAGGCTGTGGCAGGGAAGGCAAGGGTGTTGGTGGGACCCTGCAGCGTCCCAGGAAGGTGAGGGTGAGAGCCCCAAGCCACTTCTTGCTCTGAGGCCGAGGCCTGACTCCGGAGGGGAGCCGAGGAGGCCACCTGTGCAGCAGGGATGGGCGCCAGCCCTCCTCCCCCAACCCCAGGCACCTGCAGGGGTGTGCCCATGAGGGTGGGAGACCGGCTAAGCCGAGTCCCAGCTCTGAGCGCAGGAACTAGTGGGGTTTCTTCGGAGCGATTGTTTAGTATTCATGGGGCGACGCAATCTCTCCCACATCTGCTTAGCACAGCAAGTCCTGTCATATAACTGTCTCCCGCACTGTCTGTCCATAAAGAATGTCTCGGAATTGGTGTAATTCAGAGAAATTAATGACGACTTTCCGCGGGACGGCTCCCTGGGGGATGATTAACACTTCATCGTCCATCTGATGCGCGGGGCCCAGCGCTCCATCGCGAACATTTGGGCCGTGGCCAGCCGCATTAAAGGTTATTACGGAAAACGCGACCTGCAAACGGGCGAGAGGCATGATGGACCAGGAGGGGCGGGGGGCGAGGGCGGGGGCGGGGGCGGGGGAGTCAGATCCGAGCTGCCCAAGTCCGAGATTAAGTTTCCCGAAGTGTGCGCACCTGTGGGGTCCAAGGCTGAAGGAGACTGGGTTTCTGCTTCAGTGATGGCAGGATAGGGAGGGTGTTGGGGAGCCGCTCTCCCCTGACCTCCACCTCAGGGGCTAGGGAAGGGAATGGGGACCCTTTTCATGGCTGGGCACATTGCTGTTGGAGGTTCTCCCTGCCTTTATTATAATCCTCACAGCATTACTGGGTGAGTTTTATTCACCTCACCTTACAGGTGATGAAACTGAGGCTCAGAGAGGTTTTGTAATGTTCCCACAGTAACACAGCTTGTTGAGACAGGGCAGGATTTGAACTCAGGTCCTTGTCTCATGAGCTCTTGCTCTTTCCACTACACTAGAAGGTCTCATGCTTTTATGTGTCTACCTCAGCTTCCTGCACATAGGTGGCAGGTATTTAAAAACATTTGTAGCATGAACGAACGAGTTATCTTTGCAGGCTCCATTTCCATGATCTGGACCAGAGGTCCAGAGATCTGGAGGCAGGGAAGAGGATATGGTAAAGAAGTTCCAGTTTGGGCTAAGAAACTCAAAATAGGTTTCCTGTGGGTTTACATGCATTCTGCTGGACATTCTAAATCTCTGGAATCTAGAATCCTGGGCTTTTGATCCTTAGTCAGCAGAAAGGAATAGAGGAGGATGCACGCATGAGTGTGAACAAGTGTTTGATGAGTATGTGTAAGTTTGCATGTGATGTGTGTCTGCATATGTGGGTGAGTTTATGAATGTGTGTATGTTGCATGTATGTGAGAGTGTATGGGATGTGGGTGTGTGTGCATATATCTGTATTTTGAGGGTATGTGTGTGCATGTATGATGCATGTATGAGCATGCACCTGTGTATCTGCATGTGTGCAGGCGAATGTGTGCATATGTGTATATGTGCATGTGGTGTGCCTTGGGGAGCTGGAAGACTCAAGTGAAGATGTCTTTGATTTATGCAAATCTCTAGCAGGTTCCAGGATGTGGTATGTGGTGATGCTGAGGTGGGAGGCCAGCAGAAGGCCGTTTCTATTTGGTTGGGGAGCCTGAGCAGTGGGTGCTTTTGCCCTTCCAGGCACAGGGGGATAGCATCAGGGCTGGGGTCTGAGATGGAGACTAGGATCTGAGGCCTTCACTCAGGGTTTGGATTGGAAGTGCTCAGAGGCTCTGGTCTCACCTGGGAGGGTGATGAAGAGGTGGGGCCAGGATGGGAGGGTGCCTAGACTGTAGAGAATTCAGGCCTACTTGCTTCTCTCCCCTGCCACCCACTCCACAGGTTTTGGCCATTAGCTTCTAACCAGCCTGCAATTCCTAACTCTAGATTCACCCCACTCCACTTCAGGGTGATAGAATTACCAGAAGTCTTTTTTTTTTTTTTTTTTTTTTTTTAAGACAGAGTCTTGCTCTGTTGCCCAGGCTGGAGTGCAGCAGTGCTATCTCGGCTCACTGCAAGCTCCGCCTCCCGGGTTCAAGCAATTCTTCTGCCTCAGCCTCCCAAATAGCTGGGACTACAGGCGCCTGCCACCATGCCCGGCTAATTTTTTGTATTTTTAGTAGAGGTGGGGTTTCACTGTGTTAGCCAGGATGTTCCCGATCTCCTGACCTCATGATCCACCTGCCTTGGCCTCCCAAAGTGCTGGGATTACAGGCGTGAGCCACCGTGGCTGACCCCCAGAAGTCTTTATGTGCAACCTTCTAACTAGGAGGACTATAACCACAGTCAAAACTTCTCTCTGTCTCATTGGCACTATTCAGAGGTCCAAAACAGTTTCCTGGTCTCTTGGAGGCCACTGGTATGTATTCTTTCTTTCTTTCTCTCTTTCTGTCTCTCTCTCTCTCTTTTTTTGACACAGAGTCTTGCTCTGTTGCCCAGGCTGGAGTGCAGTGGCACCATCTTGGCTTACTGCAACCTCCACCTCCCGGGTTCAAGCGATTCTCCTGCCTCAGCCTCCTGAGTAGCTAGGATTACAGGCACAAGCCACTATGCCTGGCTAATTTTTGTATTTCTAGTAGAGATGGGGTTTCACCATGTTGGTCAGGCTAGTCGGTCTCAAACTCCTGATCTCATAATCCGCCTGCCTCGGCATCCCAAAGTGCTGGGATTACAGGTGTGAGCCACCGTGCCTGGCCAGCCACTAGTATATATTCTTACTGCATTTCACACAAGCTGAGGTTTTCAGGCCACTTGTGCTAGGAAGTTCTTCCTTGAGTCTAACTTCAGATCCTCTTGTCATGTTTGATGCCCAATAGGCCAGGGTAATTTCATGAAAATAGGGTGTTGCACCTCCATTCCCCCACCACAGCAATGGAGTAATTTCTTCTGGATGGAGGAGTGTGTCTGGAGTATAGGGACACCGAGAGAAGGAGGACTAAAGCCTGGCAGTTCACAGATGAGTCAGACCATTATTTGGGAGGAGGGCAGTCATCAACAGGACAGTCTCAGAAAAGGGAGGTCAGAGAGCATCAGTATCAGCCTGTACAGACAGCAGCCAGAGTCCTCAGAGATGGGAAGACTTACCCAGTGTCCCCTGCTATGCAGTGGTTGCTTCTGAAAAACCCAGGCCCCTGACTCCTGGTCTAGGAGTCCTTCTTGTGCCCTATTTGGAGGATCCTACATTTTGTTCCTATTCTCCTGGCTATATGGGGGTGGGGGAGAGGGAGGAATATTCAGCTGGGCCCGGGTGCTGCCCAGCCATGCCAGCTGGGTCTTGAGGCCTCATTGCCTCACATGCACCATGTCTGTTCCTTCAACTCCCCATTCTCCCACTGCAGGGTGGCGTGGTCTCTAAGCTCCACCTGAGCAGCCATCCAGAGATTTAGTTGTCCCCTGACCCCAAACAATTTCATACATATAGTCTGTCTTCAGCCTGAACTATCTTCTGTCTCCTTTTTCCAGACCAGCCTCTCAGCATTTTACAAGATTGCCCCATACTGTCCTCCTCTAGGAAGCCCTCCTTGACTGATCCTCCTGGTTCGGGATCCCAGACGTTTCCTTTAGAAACCACTGCCAAGGTGCTTGCAGGCCTCTTCCTATTCTCTTTCCTGGTCCCCACATACTGGCACCTCCCTGTGAGCAGGGCTGTTTTTTCTTCTCTCTAGGGATCTGCCTTGTTTCTTCTTTCCTGTCTCCCAGGACCCTCTTCCCGCACCAGGAGAATCAGTACTGCAGGGGAGACTGACTGAACCCTTCCCTGTTTAACGTTTTCTGGGAATAGCAGGGATAACGGAGTCCCACCGGGTCTCATGGTCTCATACTGAGGAGGAAGAGGTGGTGCCGACCCTTTCCCTGACTGGATCTGGGTGGCTTACTCTGGTGTAGGCTCCCTGCATCCCAGCTCCTGGTACTCCTTCTGCTCTGGTTCCTCTGGGCAAGTTAACAGCTCTGGGCTGCTGTGCTGGAGCCCCTGGGGTGCTGGGTGTGGTGCGGGCAGTGGCAGGCAGCCACTGTGATTCTCAGCTTGGGCTTCTCACCACACCTGACTGCCTGCTCCCCCACTGAAGCCCTCCAGGTTTGTGTTTCTCTGGTTTCCCTTGCACCTTCCCTTTCTTTCTCCCACCCAGTCCTCACCCAGCCCATTTATCCGAAGAGCTGGAGTTCTTCCAGAAAGTTTCTCGGGGTTGGCAGATCCCAGGTGGGGAAGGGGTGAATGGAGACTGGGTGGAGGCCAGGGTCCTGGCTCTAGTGAGGCACCAGGTCTAGCTCTGGATCAATCGATGCTTTGGCCGCCACCTTGTGGCAGATACGGAGAACTGCAGGGTTGGGGTCCCAGCGCTGAGAGTAAGACCTTCCGGAAAGGGAGATGATGGCAGGGGTGTACATTATGAGGGTAGCAAACTTCAGATTTCCAAATTGACATTGGGGTCTCCTAATTCCTGACTGACATGGAAGTAGAAACCTGCCAAGTATCAAGGACACTTAGGGATGGAGACAGAGAATTAAAACTCTGTCCTTCAGTCTCAAACCTATTGTTTTAATCCTCCTTCCCTAAAACAAAAACAAAAACCCTAACAGGGCAACAGGATGAAACTCCTAACAGTTTCATCCTGAAACTGAAGCAGGAGGATCTGAGGTCTGATCTGCAGAAGTTCCAGTAAGTCCCAAAGTGTATTTGGATGCTACTGCCTGTGACTGTTGCACGGCTTTTTCACAGCTGCTCTCCACCCCCAGTCAGTGAGTCTCCCACCTTCTCCAGCCTCATTAATCCCATCATGCTCAGTTCATTGGTCCTATTCAGAAAATCCCAGGTTCCTTAGCCTTTCTACCCTATCCTGGGTTGTGCCTATGACCAAGATGCTGATCTGGGAAGTCCCTTCTCTGGTCTAACTTCAATCCTTCCTATAGCACTGGAAATGGAGAGAACCACCATACAGCTATCTGAGCTGCAGATGGGAAGCTGGGACCCTAAAAAGGTGGGGAAGATGAGGAAGGTTCTGAGGGAGGGCAGCTCTGCCTCAGTTTCTCCTGCCATTTTCCTCTCCCCTGCCCCCTTGCATCCTTGGAGATGAAGGGGATGCGACAGAGTGGCCCACCTCACTGGAGAATTCTCTCCACTTGGACTCCAGGATTCACAGGTACTGGGGGAAAGGAGAACTTCTGAGTTCCCACCATGAACCTTGTTATTCTCCTCTGTAGAGTGGGTACTGTGGAGAGTGAAGGGGGTATTTGTCTCTATCAGGCATTCTGGTCTCACTTACAGTCCCTCTGAAGCCTTATTCTTTCTTTCCACTTAAATCCCAGGCTCTCAGAAGCTCTTATAATGATTCTTGGAGTTCCTATATCACTCCCCCTCAGTCCAGCTCCCTTCTCTGGTGAGCCAAGGGTCACCGAATCCTCCCTGCCATTCTCCCTCAGCTTCCCCTGGCACTTCTTGGAGATCTTGGCCAGGAGCCCCGGTTCTGCAGGCCCTGGTGCCCTCCCTCTGAGGTGCCATTCCTCCCCTGCCTCATTTGCTGCTGCTGACCTTACTGAGTTAAATTAAAAAGCAATGTTCTGTGTGCGGCTCCAGCCCCGTGGAGCTTGACTCTGGGAAGACGAAGACAATTACTGGCCCCTCCATCTCCCTCTCGTCTGGCTGCCTTATAATTTTTCCCCCCGCTGCCTGGTATGCAACATTTATGTTTTTAATAACACCAGAATGGTTTTGACCTTGGGAATTCATAGCAGAATGGGCACTGTGAGAGGCCCCAACGTGATTGGCGTTTGTCTCAGTCCTTTGCAGGGAGGAGGCTCTAGTGCCTCCTGGATTCTGGGGAAGGTGTGTAGGGGCTGCACCCCACGGGGTTTAAGAAATCTCAAAAACCAGAGTGGACAAGGACATGGGGAGGGGGAAACAGAGAGGGAGGCTGTTGTCTTTTTAGGTTTCCCTTGGAGGATCAAAGTTAGAATAAAATGTTTGAGAGGTTGGGATGTTTTTCTCCTCTTGTTTTATAGGAGGAATCCTAGATTGGGGATGGCATGGAATACGTGTGTGTGGGGGTGGCAATGGGGAAGGGGTGGTGTGTGATGCAAGTGTATACACACACTCAGGCTGTCAGTCTACAAGCTTGCACATATACCCCTGACACAACTGGATCCATTTCTCCTCATTTACTCTCAGCTTCTGTAGCTCTTTAGCTTCAAGGAGAGTAGATAAAGTGAGGACTAGCCAGAGGACTGATGTCAGACTCTAAGTAGAACTTACCAGCTGAGAGTAAAGGGGGCAGGGACAGAGTCCTCTTCTGACTTGTAGACATATTTTCTTCCCAATCCCTCCTATCTTTCTTCTTTTCTCTTTTCTGTGCCCACCTCCCTGGGTGGCTCAGCTTTTGAGATGGCAGCAAGAAGAATCTGGAGGAGGCATAGGTTGGTCAGCAGAGGGACAAGAGAGGCAAGAAGCAGTGACAGGACCAGGTGAGGGATACCCGGGAAGAGAGAGCTGAAGATCATGTGCAGGTCCTCTCCTCCAGGTGTAAAGGGCTGTGGTAGGATGGACCAAGGTTAGAACTGGGAAAGGACTTCTGTGTCTACAGCTTCGAGGGGTTTCTGAAACTACAGTGAAAAGCCCAAATTATAAATGAAGACAAGCTTCTTTTGCAGTTCAGAAAGTAGGAAGAGAAGGGACAGAGGGTCATGTACCTGAGGATGAAGGGTGCACAGCCAGGTAGCTACAGCACACATGTGTGTTCTGGGTTAACAGTCTTGTATGCGCCAGTTCCATATGTAAACATACAGAACACAGTAGCTTTGACATTGATTGATTAAGCCAGGGGTTTGAGATGCTGTCTGGTTGTGGCCTGTAGGGTATGGTGTTTTTCAGGAGCTGCAGCTGACACAACGGGATGACCCCTGCGCTGAGAACCAAGAAGTCGTGGGTTCTAGTTTTGGCCCCAGTTATCATCTGGGACCCCAGGGAATGTCACGGAGGACCGTGGGTGTTATCTGCTATACCATGAAGGAAAAGCCACAGGGTCCTTCTGTGCCAGCAGCCCCAGTGCTAGAACGAGAAATGGAAGGGAGACTGAGGAGGGCGATGGCATTTCAGGGACTAGAGAGCTTGAGATGGGATGCAAGGATTCCTGAATTCAGAAATTCATAGGTTCTTGCTCGAGCTAAAGACGTCCCCAGCCTAGGGCAGCCCAGCCTTGCCTTGCCTGGATTCCAGACAGTATCCAGGGCCGATGTCTGGATCTGTAGGGAGCACTGTTCTCTGCCGCCCTCCTGTGGCCGCTGAGCCCTTTGCAGGTCGCTGCTGAGAAGATTCCGCTCCTCCGCAGAGCCGCGTTCCTCGCCCCCTGGTGGAAATTGCGTATATTACAAGAAGCGATTTCGGGTTTCTAGCCACAGCTTTCCCCCAACAGTTTCCTTAGTTTTGGAGGCATTCACAACCTCTTCAAAGCTGGGAAGGTCTTCCGGACATTTAACACTCTATACCTTTGCCTCAAGTTTTAAGTTCTGGTTTTGCAAAGTGGATAGTGGAGACAAGGGGCTGAGATTGAACAGAGGGCAATTTCTCTTCTTCCTCTTTGGGTTTCATCCTACAACCCTGTATTCCCAGGGTCTCTCAGAGTTTTAAAATCAGTGTCTGGTGACATTCCTGGAGAAAATGGATCTGGAGCAGACCAGGCATCGTGCGTCTGGGCTTCTTGGCAGTTGCACCTGAGCGCAGTCGGTCAGTGTCGGCAGGGAGATGGATTGGCAGGAGCCAGGAGGCAGGAGGCAGCGATGATGGAGGGAGATGGCATATTTGACAGATGCTGACAGAGCTCGTTATTTGCTAGCCCTGGAATCCCCTCCCACCCACCAGGCTGCCCTTGGCCCTCCCCTCCCTGAACTCAATGCTCATTAGTGATTGCCTGTCTTTGGGGGAGAAACCCAGTGGGCCAAGCTGCATGGGGGGTGAGCAAGGGAGGATGAGGAAGAGCAAGGGGCAGGGACATAAGGCAGATGCTGGAGGAGTCGTGGTTGGAATGACTGGGATTTGGAGCTGAGATCTGATGATCACTGGGGTGCTTGGAAGGTGTGGCTGGGGATATTGTCCAGGGGCCAGATACTGAATTGCTGGGGGTGGTGGGTCGGGAGGCATATTAAAAGGAATTGAGTTCCACTGATTTACACACTGATTTTGGGAGAACTGATAAAATTGGAGCTGACCATTCTACTGGGGACTTACTATGTACAGGGTAGGTCGACAGGTGCTCTGAGGGGATAAAAGAGGCACGCCTCCTATTTCCTGCTCCCCTTCCTGTGTTTTGAGACCTGCCACGTCTCCTCCCTGCACTTGTTGCTCCCTATGTGTCTGAGGGGTGCAAGGTGCTGCTGGGCTGGGGATGTGGAGACAACTCCCCTAAGCAGTTTGTGACCTTCCCACACCCCCTTCCAGTAAAGCTCCTCCAGTCGGCTTCTCACCTCTCCTCATTCCTTTTCTCTTAGAATGTACAAGACATGTAGATATCTGGGTGGGACAGGGGGCCCTTGGGTGCTCTCCCAGAACTTCCAGTGGCTCCCAGTAGAGGAACTGGGTTGGGGACAGGGGTAAGCCATACTATCCCGAGAGGCCAGGGGAGCAGGCAGGGAGGGGATCTCTATTTGGAGTGTGGAGAATGTTCGATGAGGAGGAGAATGCTGCAGTCGGAGCCCGCGCTGCATCCTAATCAGCGCTGCGGAGGCTGCGCCGCTGGCCGTCAATCTTTCCACACAAAGGGCCGCCCGCCCCCTTCCCTCTCCAAGCCCTCTGAGCCAGCCACCCCCTCTCCAGCCCCATCACTGCGGGGCAGGAAAAGAGGCAGAGAAGGGGGGAGACGGACACACAGACAGGGACAGAACGATCCAGTAAATTCAAACCAAGATGGACAGAGTGGGACCCATGGGGCAGAGTGGGTCCCAGCACTCTGGAGATGAAGAGAGACAGACGGAGGGAACAGAGACACTGCCGAGTGGAAAGGGAAAGACAGAGGAGAGACAGACCTAGAGACAGGACAGAGCCAAGACAGAGGAGCATCCAGAGAGCAGACAGAAAGATCAAAGACTCACACAGGGACAGAGCCACCCAGAAACCAGCCATAGCAGAGTCAGTCACACACACAGAGGCATGAGAAGGTCCCAGGCCCAGGGAGAAACTGAAGGCCATGTACCCTGAGCCAAAGGCACACTGGCCCAGGGCCAGGGCCAGGGCCAGGGCGGAGAATATACCAGAAGTGTATCAGTAGACTGAGAGAAGCAGAGAAGGGGAGGGAGAAGATGGGTTTCCAAGGAGAAAGGAAAGGAGAGTGGCGGTGGGGAGACATTAAGAAGGGTCAGGTAGAGGTTACAGGGGGTGAGATGGGGATTCTGGGTTGAGGGCTCTGCTGGCCTTCCAGGGCCTGGGACTCAGGTGGGAGGGGAGGCCCATACGTGTGTGCATGTGTGTGAGTGTGTGTGAGAGCAGGAACACAGCAATTCCAAGCTCTTCAAAATGCCAGAGTTGTCTGGTGCTGAACCAGACAGCCACACACCCTCCCTCTGCATGGACCGCTTGAAGCAGTTATGGTGAGGTGTGGAGGAGAGAACAGAAGACAGATGGAAGTTAGAGAAAGACTGAGAAAGAAAAAGAATGGCAGAGCCCCAGCAGAGATCAGAGGGAGAGAAAATGATGTTGAAAAAGGGAGTAGAGAAATTGGCAGAGGACAGTCAGAGAAAGACAGAGGTAGAGAAAGAAATATGAGGAGGCAAGAAGTGAGTGTGTGTGTGTGTCTGCGTATAAAAGACAGGGAGCAGAGGGTGCCTCTAACTGCAGGAGGGTGAGAGGGGCATGGAGAGAGAGGGGGCTGTTGAGAGAAAGGCAGACTAAGGGGAAATGGGGAGGGAAAGCAGGCAGGGCACCTATCTACCTGGAGATGCCGGGCTGGAATCAACCCAGCATCATGTTTACCTGATGAAACAACCCTGCAGTGAGCTGGGGAGGCAGTCAATGAGTTTTTCTTTCCTTTTCTTCCTTTTCTTTTTTTCTTTTTTTTTTTTAGGGTGACCTTGTCATTTTCTTTAAGTACAAAGAACCTTTTCCAATGCATGCTATCTCCTTTAACATAGCAGGTTTCAGCAGCTGCTGCAGGTGCCTGGGTCATTCCTGGCAATTTCTCTTTGGGGATCACCTTTAGAGCCTGCAGTATAGCTCTGAGCATCTGCACCAGAGGCAAATTTGTGTCCTTTAGGGGTAGATCTAATTTTTGAAAACAGTCTAAGTGTTAGGAATCAAGGCTGGAGAATCAGGTGAGGACCCAGCTGGGGAGCAGTATTTCCAGTTAAAAAGAAGGTGAAAATGGGAAGACACAGAAGAGGGTGTGCCCTCATCCAAAGTGGCTCTGAAAGGCCATCCTGAAGGGGAACCTTGCAGCATATGACAAGGAGATCTTCTAGTGGCTGCTTGAGGGCCAATTTCATTTTTCTGTCTGTTAAAACCGGGCAGTAATGCTCCCAGGAGCATTCGCAGCCTGGCACTGGAGGGATGAGGCCTGGCATCTGATGGAAATACTTGGGCACAGTGGTCCTGGCCTTGGGGATCTTACAGTCCTCCTCCCTGCCAACATTATTTTATAGGTGCAAAGTTATCCCATTGACATTCACCACAGCAAAGATCAACAAGTGCAAATGATTAGAGCAAATTCGGAATCCAAGCCAGCTAGTTCGTCAGGGAAGGCTGCTAGGAGTGGGGGAGTTAGAGGGGTATGCAAAGAGAAACCCAACAGGGTATGGAACAGATTAGGAGAAGAGCAGGAGTACCTCTGGCTGATGTTGCTGAGGCAGGTGAGCAAACCATAAATGAGGCTGGGGACAGCTTTGCTGGCCTGGAGCGAGGAGCTGGATTCAGGAACCAGCATGAAGGGGAATGGAAGGGGGCAGTTTTCGAAGCCAGGCTGGGTGATCTGAATTTGCTGAGAGAAACTGGGGCTGACTGGGGATGCACTAACGTGTCAGGTAGAGTGTGTGAGTGTGTGTGTGTGTACTCACACTTGTCTGGATAGGTGTGTACTCAAGTTTGCATGTTTTTTTCTGTGTTGTGTGTGTAGGAGTATGTAAATCCAGGTGGCTTTGTGCCATGTGGTTTTTACCCCAGGCTCTCGTCTATCCATCTGTGTGACTGGCATGTAGCTATGCCTGAATGCGTTTGTTCATTTGTGTTTCCATGTGGTCATGTGCGAATGGTAACTCAGTTGCTTTTTGTGTATTTTATTTGGCTACGCGTGGCGAAGGGCAGCGTCTGTGTTTTGCGTGTGTGTGCGTGTGTGTGTGCTCGTGTCTGCAGGAGGAGTGGGGCCGGCAGGGAGCCCTGGCTACCCAAGCATTGCCGTCTGTCTCTCTCCCTCCACTGCCTCCATCTGCCCTCGCTGAGGTCGTGACAAGGAGGCAAACAGCAAAACGGCAAACAGCTACGGCGGGAGAAACAAGAATATTGTAAGCCCCGCGCAGACTCCCCCTGCGGGGGAGAAAGGGACATGAACAGCCAAAGGGACGGACACACACACACACACTCACTCCTACACCCACAAACTCACTCACTCCTGCGCACACAGGCTGCTCCGCGGACACGCTTCACGGAGCAGGTGCCCCCACGCGCAATACCCTCCTGGCTCACAGGCCTTCGCACACACAGGCCACACACACACACACACACACACACACACACACACACTCGCTCCCGGCCTCCCTCCCGCCGCCCCTCCTCTGAGCCCTGCGGCCCGTCCTTCCACACCTCCCAACGCCTGCAGGCGCTGGGGGAGCTGGGGCTTGGGGCGCTCACTCGGACCTCGGAGCCAATCGCCAGATACCTAATGGCTCCTTTGGCCGTGGAACGGGGTGTGCGTGGGTGTCCTCTCCTTCACTCCTTCCCCAGCCCCGTCGCCTCCCACCCCCTTCCGGCCCGCGGCAGTTTCCGAAATCGCCCGGCGGCCGAGAATTCATTAGCGGGGGGCGGATGTAAACGCAGCGCAGTGGAACGTTTTAATTAGGCCTGAACAATAAACAAGCTAAACGAGGCGCGCAGGGCTCCCTGGCGGGCCCTCAGCCTCCTCCGCGCGGCGCGGACTCATTACGGCTGCAGCCAATTTCATGCCAGCGCCGAGCACTGGCTGGGCCGGGAGTGGGGCTGGGGGTGGGGGTGCGCTTTGGGCCTTCAGCGTGCGGAGCGGGGGCGTCCCGGGGCGAGGGCAGCGGGCCGGTGCCCGCCCGCCCGGGGCTGCGGCGGCCGCATTTCTGCACCATCCACCTGCCTTTTTCAGTGTCCTTGAGATGACGCTCCCTCCCCACACCAGAGCGGCCCGCTGGAGCATCTAGCTTGCTTTTTAGGGTCTCTCTCCCGCCTCTTTTCCTCCCCCGCTCCCTCTCTTCTTGCGGCTGACTCCAGCTCCCCCTCGGTGCCCGTAACCCTCCTTTCCTTTTTTTGCCGCAGTCTTCGTCTCTTCCACAGGGTCTCTCCCTCCCCCGCTCCCCGTGGTTGTCAGACTTTCTCCTGGACTTTCTCCGCCCCGCGCCGCCCGCCCCGGATGCCGAGCGTGGTAGACTCTGCAGCCCGGCTCCTCGCTGCTTGCCGGCGCTGCCTACACCCCCCTCTTGGGTTCCCCTCCAAGGTCCCTTCCGGTCGCCCCGCTCTGCCCGCTGCCGCCGCCGCCTTCCAGGCCCCTCCCCGCCCTCTGTCTCTTTCTGCCTGGGTTCTTCCTTTGGGCCTTCTACCCTCGGGTTTCAGGTACGGCCCTGGGCATTGCTCCCGCACCCTACTAATTGGGGCTCTTCTGGACCGATCCAACCAGCGAAGTCGAGTTTGGCTCGTTTCCTTCTCTCCCTTTTTGCGAAGCTGCAGACACTGCTTGCTGGCCCTTAGGCTCTGTTAGGACTTCCTGGTTCTAGGTGGCGGTGGGTCTGTGGCTAAGTTTGAATCCCAGACCAGGGCCTCACCATGTGAGTCTTAACCTGGGCTTGCTCAGTTGTAAAATGTGGGAAATAATTTTAGGTGCTTCATGTTGTGGGAATTAGCGCTGTGATAACGAATGTAACATGCTTGGCACATGGGACTTAGTCTATTGGCACTTCACTTCTGCCTTTCCTCAATCTGCTCCTTTCCCTAGCCTGGAGTTTTCTTAAAGTGTTTTGAGGAGAGAAAACCAAAATTACAGACTATAGGCCCCCACAAATTGAATATCAGAAATTGCAAATGGTTCAACCTAACAAATGCATTAGGCTCTGATTGCAAGAAGTGCTGTTGAGTGTGTACAAGAAGGGAGGACCGGGACTGGACTGACCTGCAGAACAAAGGAAACCATGTGGACTGGCACACTGGACTGAGCAAATTAAAACCTACGGGACATGTCAACCTGCATTAGTCCTGCCTCGGCAGTATGGATGCCCTCTTATGGCTGCAGAGTCATGGGCCTGTGTCCTCTTGGGGGCTGCAGTGGATCTGAGAGTTCAGCTCCCCCAAGACTCCTGCACCAAGGCAGGAACTAGACTCCTAGAACCTCATACCGTCATACTCCTCTCCCATCTATACATCACACACACACACACACACACACACGTCCTTTGAGATTTTTAAAGGAAAATTGCGAAGTGTGGGCCTGGAATTCTGTCCCTGCTTTAGTTTCTTTCCCTAGTTCCCTCCTGACTCCTAAGAAGCAGAATCGGTGAGTCACACACCTTCCCCTGTTTGTGCTGCCCATTGTGTTGGGCACTGAGGGGACATCCAGAGGGAGGAGCACAGATTCTGCCCTGCGGGAGCTCCTAGACTCATGGTAAGATGAGGCTGGTCGTCAAGACCAACCAAGAGGCATGGAGCTCTGGGCACGCCCTCAACAAAGCCTTATGAGTTGAGTTGGTCAGGAGCAACTGGAACAAGCCCTGTGACCCTGGCATTGGGGAGACTGGGAATGACCAAATAAGAAAGGATGGAGGAAGATCTGAAAGAAGTCTAGGAGGGTCCCTAGAGGATAGGGAGAATGGTATTCATTTAGTTAGCAGGGAGCAGCAAAACTGAAAGGAGAGAACTAGCAAGTTAGAGCTCTCAGTGAAGTGCATTATCTTGGGGTAAGGAATGGCCAATGTGAACCTTGGAGGCAGATGGGGAAGGAATGCATAGGGGTGTGTGTGTGTGTGTTGGGGAATGTGTACTGAGGAGGCCCAGGGGTGGAGGATGCAGGGCTTGGGAGGGCAGGTTTGCTGGGCTGCAGCAGAGAGCCTGGGCTGAGATATCCTTGAAGATGCCTGGGATAGGGTAGCAGTGGTGGTAGAGGTATAGGACAGCAACGTAAAATGTCCTACTGTTGTACCTCTACCGTGATCCTGGGCTGGGTAGGCGAGATGCTAGGAAGCCAAGCTGACTTCCTGGGCCCTGATACGTCCTCGTGGGGCGTGAAGATGAATGAGTCTGGATTTCATGGGCTAGTGAACCATGGCTAGGTGGAGACAGCTGCTCAGGCTATGAAATGTGGGGAAGAGGCCTCCAGAGGTCCCCAAACAGAAAGAGGGAGGAGATAGAGGTGGGAATGGGGATGGGTAATGGGAAGATGGAAGGCTTGAGACCTCTTTCCTAGCTATCTCCTTTACTCACTCCTTTCATGGATTGAATTATTCATTTTAAAGCTAAAAAAACCTTCAATAAATTATCTAGTCTAGACTTTCACCTTCAAAGGGTTCGATATTACTTCCCCATTTCGCAGATGAGGCCTACACAAGTTAACCAACTTGATCGAGATCTCCCGGGCAGAACAGGCTGAAAAGGGCAAGGTCTTTTGCCCTGGGTAGGGGAAGTGGGGGTTAATCTCTCCCTATGCAATCAGGCTCTACAATTGGCTGCTTCACAGGACAGAACCAGCAGGAGCTGGCATCAGAATGCAGCAACTTGATTCCTGGCTACTTACCAGTTCTGTGACCTGAGGCAAGTTACTTAACCTCTCTGTGTCTTCATTTTATTATCTATAAAATGACAACACTAATACTTGCTCCTGTGGCTTGTTACTAAGAATAAAATGAGATTTTTGCAAAAAGAACTTTGTACAGTTGAATCTCAGTTTATTAGGCTTTAAAAATCATCCTTCTCTTTGATATCATCCCAGCTTATTCTCTTCATACCTGCTAGGGACATCAGCCTTCCTCCTCCCAACCCCTTTGCACTCTCTCCAGCCTCTCAACCTGGCATTTACTTCCCTCTGATCTTGCTCACATCCCAGAGAGCAGGACCCTGTCCTCTCCTGCCTTTGCACTCCTTCCCTCTCTCCAGGACTGGGTTCATAGGGTGTATCCAAACAATGGACACGAGGTGCAGAGAGGTTAAGATAAAACAGGAGAGGGAGGGCTTGGGGAGAAGCCACCAAGCTGCATGCAGGGCTCTTACCCACATGCCATGCGATCCTTGAGCAGGGCATTTGCCAAGATCTGGGGAGGGAAACAATCATCTTCCTCCTGGAGTGAAGGGTGGGATGCGAATTATTTTCCTAATGTTTAGAGAGACTGTTTTGCCCCATGATGTGGGACACATCACCTGGAGGCCAATCCCCCGGAAAAAGAATAGCAGTCGAGAGAGGGCTTTCCTTTTCCTGTTTGGGGTGTGTGTGTGTGTGTGTGTGTATGTGTGGTAGGAAATGTTGGAGATTCTATATCATTTCATTTGCCCTAGCATTTACCAACCCTAACTCAAAGGAAATCCTTTCTAAAGTCTATTCTACATTTCTTTTGCTGACAGTAAGCCCACCTCTTTAGTGGAGGTATTATCTAAAGTCCAGGATCTGGTTCAATGTCTTTTGTAAAAGATGTGCGCATGTCGGGGAGGGGAAAGTAAAGGATGGAACTTGAAGAAATGGAATGACCCAGCTCCTGGCTTTAATTACACGTAAGCCCTGAACATTCTGAACTTTATTAACCTCTTAAGTGTCCACAGGGGTGGGATGGACCTGGTGGGTTTTGCTCCCTGGTCCTCTCTGCAGGGCGCCTCTGCAGGGTCCCCTCTTTACGCTTTTTGCCCATCCCAGCCTTTGGCTGCACACCATTTCTCCTGGCTTCAGGTGCGCTATAAATCACCTCTCCCAGCAAGGAGGCTACCACCTACCTATCCAGTCCATGTCTCACCGGCTGTCTTTATCTTGCCCAAGATCTTCTGGTTCTTCCTTCTCTGCAAACCCCTTATGCTTTCCCCAGCACCACTTTTTTGGATAACCTGATTAGCTGTTTTGGAGACAGGGGCTCTTTTAGCAGGGACCCCTTCTCCTCCTAAGTGTCTTACTAATTACAAACAGAGAAAGCCTGGTCTGTGAAGTTAGACTGCCCCCAGCTCCCTAGCTTGGTGGAGGGAGTCAGGAGCTAGGGGATTTAAAGTGCAATTTCCTGTACCCTTTTCATTTCCTGCTGGGGGTTGTGGAGAGCAATAAGCAAGGTGGGTGGCGAGGGCCAGAAGGACTGCCAGGTGGGGGATGGGCTGGGGAAGCCTTCCCTCCATGTACTCTTCTATCATCCCCTTTTCTGGCTCTCGAGGTGAGTTCTTTGGGGATGAAGCACCTGATAAATGAGGACCTGGCATTCCTTACAATCTCCCTCTTACCTTCCCAAAGTAAGGGAACAGAGTAGAGAGGAGTGGGAAATGATCCAGGTCTGATTATTGTAATAATAGATGATACCACAGGAAGGAACCTTGGAAATCAGTTGGATCTCTTGAGGTTTTATTTTATTTTAAATAGAGATGGGGGTCTTGCTATGTTGCCCAGGCTAGGTCTTGAACTCCTGGGCTGAAGGGATCCTCCTGCCTCGGCCTCCCAAAGTGCTGGGATCACAGATGTGAGCCACTGCACCTGGCCTCCTTCAAGTTTCAGATGAGGAAATGGAGGCCTTGGAGAGGGGAGATAGTCTGCCCAAGGTTACATATGTAAGTGGTGGGCTGGTGTGGCTGGGATTTAGCTAACTCTCACTAATTCACTGTTTAGTGCTCTTGCCTCAGTCAGAGTGGGCTGTGGGTCAGTGATGTGTGTGTGTGTGTGTATACTGGGGACAGGGGATTAGATGGGAGGAAGTGGGGTAGGGAGCAGGGGATCTGGGGAGGTGCCTGGATAGCAGGGGACTCCGGGTCCTGAAATGTTCACTCTTTGGTAAGTCCTGTGGAAGAGCGCAGGCAAGTCCTGACTTAGGGAAGCTTTTGTGAGCTGGCTCAGGAAACAGATGCGTGGAAAAAAAGGAGGGGAGAGCAAAGAACTGTGGCCCTTGGAAACTATTAGCCCCACATCTCTTCTTCCCCTCTCCACAGTCAGAGGTGGATGAGGTGGGGGAGGGGGCATGACAGAGGACAAAGGAGCCAATTATTGAGTGAGTGGATTAATTGATTAATTGTCCAGAAGCTTCCAGTGCTCCCCCAACAATGACATCCCCTCCCCCGACCCCAGTCAGGCATGGCCTCGGTTGGCCTGGATTATTAATTAGGGCTTGAAGTCATTTAACGATGATTTCATTATCGACGTGCTGTCTGTCTCGGGCTCAGCCCGGTTGCCAGGGCGACTCTGATCGATTGCCTTCCGGTCTTCTTGGCTTGGCCGGCTCCTTCCTTTCTGGAGCCTGGCTGTTGGCGAGCACTCCCTAGCGGCCCCCTCTGGTATTGCAGAGCTTCCCGTTTGCCGGCTTGAGAGACTCAGGCGAAGAACAGAGATCTACAGCTGCCTTGGGGGTCTTTCAGCTACTGACTGACCTAGCTGTTGCCTGGGAACCGACTTTTCTCCTTTTCTCCTGGGTTGTGAAGTCCTTCTGATTCTGTCCCCTGTCCTTCTACCCATACTCCCTTGGGATGGGTGTAGGATTAGGTAGGGACCTCAGTTGTTTCCTCGCAGCCTTTCAATTTACCTCTGGGAGGCCCAAATAAGCTGTGATAAAGTTCTTCCTGCTGCTAAGCCGACTCCTTAGGCTCTGGCTATCCTGGGACATCTGGCCTCTTGGACCTTGCATGAGGCTGGCAGGGAAGGAGTGGGGATAATTTCACTTTAGATTGCCTGAGGTAATGTTCTTAGGGTCTTCCCCGGCCCTAAGAGGAGCTGGGGGAGCTGGTCTTTGTAGAACTCAACTACTTCCTCAGCCTCAAGAAAGCCTGGGGAAAAAAATGCAGGGTCCAGGTTGTCATGCTAAGTCTTAGTTAATGCATGACTTTCTTCAGAAACTTGGCTGGTTGCTCTATCTCTGGTCCCTGAAAACCTAGATTCACGCACATTCACTGGTCTCAGGATCTCTATGCCTCAGTTTCTCCTTTCATGGGTTTTATGTATATATTTGTGGGGTCTGTTACTAGAGAGTTGCTTGAAGGCATCGGTCATGGCTTCTCAGTAGGTGTCTAAATTGTTGACCCCAAAGTAATGGACAGTCGCTGGTGTCTTATCTCCCTTATCCTTTGCATGCTGCTGATTTCGTTCTCAAATGCAGATCTCTCCTCAGTCCTTATGTCTCTTTGCTCCTCTGCCCTTGACCCCTGACCAAAGACTGTCCCCAGCACCCTCCCCAGAATGTGCCTCCCTTGCGTGCCCGCCTCTATTTCTCCTCCTCCTCTGCCCCACTTCCCCTTCTACTGGTTGTGCCAGGCTGTATTAGCTCTGAAAAATTTAGAGCTGGGCTTCAGGCCTCTCTGGACTGCAGCACTTTGGCGACAGGAAGGCAGGTTGGGTTGTCATGTCCATGTAGGGAGGGGTCTCTGCGAGCCCCCCAGGTTGGCTCTGGGAGAGAGCCTGGGGGCTCTGGCAGCAGCCTCACCCTATCAGCTTTCTGGGCACATCCGCCACCGCGCAGCACCTGAGAGGGGAAGCGGCTCAGCAGCGAGCTGAGTGAGATTGAAGAGGATCATAAAGAAAATATATATCCCCTCCCTGGCCTCACTCGCTCCTCCTGCTCTGCACTTGCCTCCTTCTCTCTCTTTGTCTCGCTCCCTCCCCCCTCTTCACTGCAACCCTGTTTTCTTTGTTCCTTCTTTGCGTCTGTCACCCTCATCTCTGTCAGGCAGGTCTGTCTGTCTGTCTGTCGGCCATTCTATCTATCTCCTTGACTCCAGATATTTTTTGGTCTGAGTTTTTCTAGGACTGTGTCCGCCATCAGCCCTTCTCGCTCCCTCCCCGCTTCCCTCCCTCAGTCTCCAAGGGTCTCTCATACCATCACGTCTTTATGAGTTTCACTGTGTGTGCCTTTTAGTCTCTCCATCCACCTCCCCTCCCATCTGTCTCATTTGGCTGCCTCCCCATCGCTCTTCCCATCTCTCTTCCCATCTCGTGCCCTCCCTTCCATCTCTCCTTTTTGCTTCTCCCTGTCTCTTTCAGCGTCTTCTCCTCTCTCTGGCTCACACCCCTGCCTGCCTCTCATCTTCCCCCCTCCCACCCCTCAAGGTTCAGATACTTCATGTGAAATCACCTGGATGGGCTCCAACTGTCAGGGCCCCCCATTCCGTACCCCCTTCTCCCAGGAAGATTTACAGCCCCAACTCGGCATCTTCTGCATTCCCCCCAAGCCCTGGGCCAGTTCTTTTCATTACCTGATGATTATCTGGGGGCCCTGGCATTTCCCCCTGCCTCCCACCCTCTACCCAGCAGGCAGTGAACAGCACAGGGAGAAAGGAGAAGGGATTGCTCTTGGGACCAGATGCAAGGACACGGAGACCCTCCCCCTGTGCCGCCCTTCTTTCCCTCAAGCAGATGCACATCTGGGAAAATCCCAGCTTGAGGCAGGGGAAGACAGCTTAGGACTGTTGGAGCAGACATAAATCAAACACCCAGATGCCCCTCCCCTACTGTTCTGTCATTACAGCCATCCTTCCAATTCCTGCCTGTCTCCTTTGCCTCTAGGCATCCTGGCTCTGTAGTCTTGACTGGGGCCACTCATCCACTACCCAGCGTAGTGCCAGGCACAAAGGAGGTGCTCAGTTAATGCCCTTGGTCCATGTCTAATAGAGAAGCACTATGTCAATGTGGTGTTTAGGTGTTTCTCAGGTGGCAATTCTTTCTGAGATCTGGAGCAATTCTGTCTGCTCTAATTCCAATATTATGTCTTAGTATATAATTAGTATAGACTCTACTTCCTAGGGTCTTGCCTCTACCCTTCTCCTCCCCTCTCTCGCCTCCACCCCAGTCTTTCTTTCATCTCGTTTAGGTTGTAGAGGATTAGCAGCCCTATTGAGTAAAGGCAGCCATGCCCCTTTCCCTTGAGACCAGTGGCTTCTTGAGCTGATCACTGGTCCATTCGGCCCTCAATCTCTATGCCGACCCCACCTGTTCTGTCCCTGGGAGTCCAGTCTCGTCTGTTTGAAGATTGACGTCAGGAAAGGAGGAGAGACCTTCCTTTGGTCACCTGTTTCAGGGTCTTGGAATCCCTACTGTTTGAATATCTCCATTCCAGAGAGCAGGAAACTCTGTAGGCAGGGACTATATCTTTTTCATCTTTATTTCCTCCATCACAATAATCAATGAGTATTCAGTTAACATATGCTGTGAATGCTGAAATGACTCTCTTAGGAGATCTCCCACAGTGAAGCCTAAACCACCTCCCTTTTAATTTTATCTCTGGGGTGAGGGAAAATGTGGGTGGGGGGGTGAGAATTGGGGGATGGTGGTAGAGGAACCCAGTAGGGGTGTTTTGAGAGACATTGGGGGCCTGGTGCGTCTATCCTTGTTGAAAGGGCTCCTGACTGGAGATTCTTTATCTGGACTTGGGACTGACCTTCACATTTTATTTTATTTTTTATCTTATTTATTTATTTTTTGAGACAGAATCTCCCTCTGTCACCCAGGCTGGAGTGCAGTGGTGCAATCTCGGCTCACTGCAACCTCCACCTTCCAGGTTCAAGTGATTCTCATGCCTCAGCCTCCCCAGTAGCTGGGATTACAGGCATAATCCACACCTGGATAATTTTTGTATTTTTAGTAGAGACAAGGTTTTGCCATGTTGGCCAGGCTGGTCTCGAACTCCTGGCTTCAAGTGATCTGCCCACCTCAGCCTCCCAAAGTGCTGGGATTACAGGTGTGAACCACCATACCTGGCCCCGACTCCCGTATTTTCACAGGCAAGGCACCAACCCCTTCCCAGCCTCTCCTTCAACCAATCAGGACCTCTTCCATATCCCCTTGACACACATACTTACTTCAAAATCCATTTCCTGGCCAGGAGCAGTAACTGTAATCCCAGCACTTTGGGAGGCTGAGGCGGGTGGATCACCTGAGGTTAGGAGTTTGAGACCAGCCTGGCCAACATGAAGAAACCCCATCTCTACTAAAGATACAAAAATTAGTTGGGTGTGATGGCTCACGCCCGTAGTCCCAGCTACTTGGTAGGCAGAGGCAGGAGATTCACCTGAACCCAGGAGGCAGAGGTTGCAGTAAGCCAAGATTGTGCCACTGCACTCCAGCCTGGGTGACAGAGTGAGACTTTGTCTTAAAAAAAAAATCCATTTTCTGTTGCCCAGTCTCCAACCCAAGCTCCATTTAAGCCTCCACTCCACGGTCTCCGAACTGGGTGTCACTGCTTCTCCCATTGCCTGTCTCCAGCTTTCTTCCTGTATTCTGGGCTATGCTACCTCCTTCACACTGTTCCTCCCCTTTCCTAAACCCCCCATCGAAAGTTCTACTACTTCCAGCCTCCTTGGGGTCCCACTTCCTGCCCTCTCCCCACACCAGAAAAAGACCATGGATAAGGGATTCCTCATGGTTATGGAGTTGGTAAGGTAACTGAGACAGCCAGAGAGGAAGAAGGCTGAGCAGACTGGGCCTGGAGTGGTGCCAGTGTAGAACCCCTGAAGGCTTTGAGCAGAGAGCATTCCATGGTGCCAGGGCAGAGCTCTGGATTGAGGAGTGCAGACTAGAGGCCTTATGGGCCTGAGGAGGGTGGGTTAGTTTGCTGGGGGTGGAGTGATTTGTGGGCCTACATTCCATTCTACTCCAAGCCAGAAGACTTCAGTAGAGCTGGTCCTAGGAACATATAAGCTAGGGGAGGTTATTTCCTAGCCTTCCTCCTCCAGCATGCTTCCCTCCTTTTTGCATGCTCCTATTCCTGGCCTTTCTCTTCTGGCCTGGTTTATTTATTTAGGGCTTGCTTTATTTATCTTTGTCTTTCCCACAGGGCCCAGCACATGGTATGTGCACAGACATGTTGTTTGAATGAATGAAAATTTTCCCACCTGGGTCTGCTGCCTCCTTCGTGTTTTACCACCTGGTGTCACTTCAGATTCTGAAACTATCTGTGGCTTATCTACTTAGGGAGGACACTGATGTGGACATTGCAGAATATCAGCTCCAGTTTGATAAGGTGGTGCACAATGATGACAGAGAGGACTTTGAGGGTTTTCTTCCTAGGTGCTCAAGTAGCTAAATAAATAATAATAATAATAATAAAATACGATAAAAAACAAGCAGTGGTAGAAATTACAGGTTAGCTATAGGAGGAAAGATTACCAAATTCCTTTGGGGTGTGGCTGCTAGTGGTCTTTAAGACACTGAAGGAAGGCTTGTCTCAGGTCTCAAGTATATTGCAAATGAGCCAGCACTAAATAAACCTTGAAACCTGATGGCTCTGTTCCCTCTCTTGGAATCTATCAATTTTATATACATGATAGGCATATTTATTGATTGATAAAGGCTTAGTGGAGAAGCCTGAAATAGGATTGGCTTCCTTGGTCTCCAAGAGGCAGTTTCCTTCTATCACAAAACATGTTTAAAGCTCTTTAATTTTGAAGGTCCTTGGAGTCTTAAATTGTTCCCCACCTCCCACACACATACACTTTCGGCAATACCCCAATACCAGAAACCTGGACAACACCTATCCGTGTGTGACACCTGAGTTACTGACTGTATGTGGCAATTTTTAAATTCTAGGTTCACTTTCTCTTGCCGTCCAGTGCTTTTGGAAAACATCTCTATTATCAGTTAACATGTGAGTCTCCAAAAGGCAGACTCATTCCAATCTTAGTTTAAGCAAAATCATGTAGGAAACCCAATTTCCTTTAAAAAGTATATTCCAAGTTAATAAAAATAATTTTTGATTATATTCTTTTGGTTTATCTTTGTCACTTTTTTTTTGAGACAGGATCTCACTCTGTTGTTTGTGCTGGAGTGCAGCGGTGTGATCATGGCTCCCTGCTGCCTCTAACTCCTGGGCTTAAGCAATTTCTCTGCCTTAGCCTCCTGAATAGCGGGGACCGCAGATGCATGCCACCATGCCTGGCTAATTTTTTGGAGGGGTATTTTTGTAGCAAGGAGGTCTTGCTATGTTGCCCAGGCTGGTCTTAAACTCCTGGCCTTAAGCAGTCCTCCTGCCTTGACCTCTCAAAGTGCTAGGATTACAGGTGTGAGCCACTGTGTCTGGTCTTTCTTCTTTTATAATCACAGAAATCACAAGGCAGATGAGGGAATAGAAAGAACCAGGGAATGAGGATAAGGAATGTACCCTAAAAAGCATGTTGTCAGAGGCTCTTTGTGGTAGGTTATGACATAATGAGCAAGAGTGAGGCAGGTGGGTCCCAGTTGGAGCAGTCATATTGATCTATATGGATAAGAACTCAGGACTTTGAGATATAATACAGCCTTCATTTAACTCAGATGATCTGATGTCTTTCCTACAACAAAATAAATTAACTGTCTAAGGGCGATGGTGGGGGTATGGAGCATCTGCCTAAGGCTATGAGAGGAATTCAGCAGAGCCTTGTAAGAGAGGATAGAGAGACAGCCAACCATTCACAGAGGAGGACAGAATGATACATTTGAAGGCATGAAGGAAGATAACCAGAGAGACAGCTGGCATTTCCTATGCTACCTGGTGTGTAGCGCATTATGATGGGTGTTGGGAGGAGATACATGGAAGAAGGAGCCATTCACAATGACCATTTACAATGGCTAGTCTAAGAGTAGAGACAGGATATAGTGATAGATAGGACCACTGGGTGGACTTCTACAGTCCATGCTTACAAGAAAATGAAGGATTTTGGGAAAGAAACAGAACCAAGTTTGGTAGCAAGGCTTCCTGGAAAAAATGAGTGTGGTTCAGGGTTCATCATTGTAGACAAAGGCCATCCTATGTTTCAGTCGCAGATTGGAAAGTAAGGTGGACAGGCAGATGGATTTCCTTCTACTGTTTTCTTGTGAGGACTCTTCTGAGGAGTGCTGGGTTGATACGATGCTGGGTTGAGAAAAGGGGAGTAGAGAATCAAAGAGGAAGAAGGGAGAGAAGAAATTGATTTTTGCTGTTCAATGTATCACATAATTTTTTTTTTTTTTTGAGAGGGAGTGGAATGGAGCGATCTTGGCTCGCTGCAACCTAGGCCTCACTTTTTAAATCTCTAAATCTTTTTTTTTTTTTTTTTTGAGACGAAGTCTCGCTCTGTCACCCAGGCTGGAGTGCCATGGCTTGATCTCAGTTCACTGCAACCTCCGCCTCCTGGGTTCAAGTGATTCTCCTGCCTCAGCCTCCCAAGTAGCTGGGACTACAGGTGAGTGCCACCACGCCCGGCTAATTTTTTGTATTTTCAGTAAAGACGGGGTTTCACTGGGTTAGCCAGGATGGTCTCGATCTCCTGACCGCGTGATCCGACCACCTTGACCTCCCAAAGTTCTGGGATTACACAGGCGTGAGCCACTGTGCCCAGCCTAAATCTCTAATCTTTTACACCCTCCTTGGCTTTTCCCAGTTCTCACTGTGATTCTGTTTGGAGAATCTAAATCTGATTCATCCTGGTAGCCCATCTAGTTTCTGAAGAGCTCTAGAAGCAGAAGCCCAGGCTTTTCTGATTTGTCAAGTTGATATCTTTTTCTGGTGTGATAGAATTGTTAAGAATTTCCGAAATTGGATTCTAACTAAAACTAAACCTGTGAATGTGTCAAATCTTGAATGAAGAGACTCGGATTTGACTCTGCCATCTCTGAAGTTGTTCCAGAGAGACTCAGAAAAGCCACCTTATTCACAACCATTCCGAAATGACACTGGATAATAGGAAGATTACATAGCCTCTAGAGAAGCTTTGGCTGTCTGATTATTTACCCAAATCATAGCACAATGGTACTAGTGTAGTGTCTGCATGTAACTGGGACTGCATAATATGGAGGGAAGAAAGCAAAACTATTTTGGTTTGTATCTAGATGAATTTTGTCTACATCTGGATAGATTTTGTCTACATGATTTTGGTGTACATTTGGCCTGCAGCGGTTTGGTCTACATTGGAATGGGTTTCTGGGAATTCGGCCTCTGCCCAGCTAGAATGAGATTTAAGAGTTGCAGTGCTGGGTTGGTAGGGTAGGCAGGTGAATTGGAGGAGGCAGCTGTGTTTCCCCTTGGTCTCCTGAGCAGTTTGGGGGCTGTCATAATTTTCAAGTTCAAGACTTGGTTGAGCTAGTAATATTTATTGCAGAATTTTAATTTCTAGCTTAGTGTGTGAACATAAAACAGTTTCTACCCTAAGGAGTTTTAATTTTAGATAGGGAGACAAAATATTCTCTCAAGTATCATTCAGACAGAATGCAGGATGCAGAAAGTTCACAGGTGTGGGAAGATGCCTGGTAAGGAGTCAGTTTGCTCAGGTCATTCTCAGAAGACTCCTGGGAGATAAGCTTGGACATTTATTTTCTTTAGTACGAGCTAGATTTGGTTGCTTCAGCTTTCTTTCCAACCTTTTAGGGAAGCCATCTCAACTTCTCTTTCCTTACGGAGAGGTAACACACTTATTACTACTGGTATTGTTTCTATTTTCCTTTTCAGCACAGACCAAGACTGAGAATTATTATTATTATATTTTGGTATTTAGATTTGTATTAGAATCTGTAGTAAACATTTAACTGGATCTATATAGTTGAGCAAACTGGATTTACTGGTTCAAAGCATATGTAGAGTTTATTTGTCTTTATTCTTTTGTTTTTGATGGAAGGCATGGAAGGAAGGCCTAAGTGAGATTTGCTTTATTGGCTCATAGCCCAAGCTTCATACCATCATGAAGATGTAGGTTGAACTGATGTTTCCCAGGGAAACCAAATCCCCATATGGAGCAATTACCCCCTCCTCCGTGAGGGTTTCTCAGACTGGCCTGAGGTGCAGGGAAGATACTCCCTAACCTTGCCAACACCGAAAAATGAAGCCCTTCCTGCTCACATCTTCTGTCAACTATGTCATCTGGGATCTTGGAATGCCCTTGCCTCTGATATAAACACTTTACTGTGTATTTCTGATTGAGGATTATGCTTTCCAGTCCGTGGCTTATATATATTTTACTTATTTTGAGGAGTGGGGAAGTAGCAGAAAATCTCTTAAATGTAAGCTCCCAAAGAGGGGAATTCTTTATTTGCTACCATTTGTCTTGCATTGTGTGTGAGTGTGTGGTGATGTGGTGGTTGTGGTGGTGGTAATAATTTAGGGGAAAAAAGACATTGCTTTTGCTTGAATTCCTTTGCAAAAGGAATCATTTTGGTGCTGGAATTTTCTAATTTGGAATTTGTCTTTGTATTCACTTACACTTAGTTTAAATCTGATTTTCAGTAGTTTGAATCCAGCCTTTGTTACTTAGAAACTTTTAGTGGTATCCACCTGAGGGAAACACCAAACCACATAGAGGTCATCCAATTTCTCACTATAGACCCAACCCTAAACAGAATCTATCTGTGAATTTATTTATAGACAGTACAGGAAAAATGGTGGTAAACAGAGAAAATTCTTTTTTCTGAGAGCTTACAATATAAGAGTACTTCATGGACACTTCCACATCCTCCCAAAACAAATGAAAACCCTATTCTAAACAATATTCAACCATTTGATTATTGGAGCACCCCTCCTTTCTGCAGTCTAAGCTGAGATTTCTTTATTGCAGTTTGAGTATCACACCAGGTTGCCTAATGCCAAAGTATTAGGTGACTTATTTTCACAATTAAGTAAAGCAACGAAAGTAATAAAACTGTATTGTTTGTCAGTTTGGTCATTGGACATCAAGGGGAATGACACGGGAGCCAATAGTAAGTGTCGCAGATAACATCTTTTGTCCCAGCCAGTTTGGGTTACTATCTTTACATTTTCACTTTGTGGTATGGAAGAGACTTGGACCTGCATTCTCGTTTCATTATCTCTGATGTCCCCACATTGGGCTGTAGATCATGGGGTGCTTCCTTGACTGTGGCCAGTTAACTTTGTACCTCAGGCTTCAGCTGGGGAAGGACAGGCAAGCTGAAAGCATCATCAGGCAGGAGCTGTGCTACTTCGCTGCACCTAACCATCTACCACTGCTACCCTTTTCCCTAACCAAGGAAATGCCAAACCAAGGCGTTTTCCCAGTGCAAAGTTCTAGGCCAGTGAGTTATGCCATTCTGTCCTAAAACCTCCTGTGCAAGAGACTCATATTCACTGCCGACTAATCCAAAGGAAGGGGGAGGAGAGGATGTCAGTCTGATGGAGGAGGCTGGACACATAATCAAGGCACAGACACTGGCAGTGCAGCAAGGAAAGAATTTAGGAGCAAATGGACAGAATTCTGGACAGTAATGAGGGGATGAGAGCAGGCAAAGAGGGCATAGCGGAAAGGTCAGATATCCGTAGGTGTGGTTAGAGATGCTTCCTGAAGAAGGGGCATGTTGAACAGTTTGGAAAAAGGGTGTTCGAGGCAGAGAGGGACTGTCCATGTGATGGTTGAGGCGATGATAGCAAGATGTTCATATATGGGGAAAGATTTGTTCTGTTTCAGCAAAGAGCCACAGGAAAGGTTAATAATAAGAGTAAGGTTTAGAGGAACAATGAAAAGAAAGATCTGGAAATACTATCTTAAAAGTTTGGATTTAACAGAGAGCAGAAAACTGCAGGTCTGGTAGGAAGAAGGTACAGGGTGTGTGTGTGTGTGTGTGTGTGTGTGTGTGTGTGTGTGTGTTGCTTTCAATCCTTGAAGAAAGTGTCATTTTCCAGAAGGAGGGTAGAGGGCACTCACACTTCAGTTATCTGCTGCAATGCAGCAATCGCGGTGAATGTGATTTAGGGCTGTAGCCTGCTTCAGAGAAGAGCAGCACTCTCTGATGGTTGCTGGGGTGAATCTGAGTGAAATCTGTGAGGATCTCATTGTTTAGAGTTACCAATGTTAAAGGCCAGGAAGGTGGATCAGGGAGTATAGCGGGAGGTTGGGATGCAGTCTTTGCAAACTGTAGGAATCTACTGGATAGAGTTCTGGTGGGAAAAATGGCATGTTGGCTAGGTTGAATTCAGGCCTAGGATAATGATCCACATATATCTGAAACCAGTGATTTCAGCTGGGATTCCTTAGGTTTAATCCAAATTTTCATGCAACGCCTCTGAATAAAGTCAGGATCCTTTGAGGCCGCTTTGTCAATCCCCTTGTCTTTGGCCATATCTGGGGCATTCTCCCCCTGGAAACTGAAATGGAAAAGTAATTTATCTTCTTCGTGGGTTTTCCTATACTGATAGCATGTTGAGAAAACCCATTATTTCTTATCTCAAGTTCATATCCTTTAATAACCTTAAAAAAGAACGAGGCAATCTAAAAACAGAAAGGCTAAGAGATCAGTATTGATGCCACATATCCATTGGTCTTTATGCTTTTTCCATGAATGATTAATAAATATTAGAAATGCTCTAGTTGTCATGAGCTCAGAGCTAGACGTGGACATGGGGCATGTCCTAATACCTGTTTTTGATATTCTGCTAAATAAGGCCTCTGGCTGTCAAGAACAACCAAACCAGACCGAGCAACCTCACGTAGCTCAAGTCCTTCTCCCCAGTATCACCATGAATTGTTAGCTCTGGAATGGGATTAATAATGTTTTAGAATGACTGACAAGTTGACATTTTTCTGGTACTGGGTTCTCCTGAGTTAAGGATCAGGGATTGCCATTCTCTGGCAAACATCCCCCCACAGTCTACTCCTGATTGGCAGCCAAGTCTGGGGAGCAAATGGCCAAGTGAATTAGAAAGCTTAAAAGCTGTTTTGTTAAACCATCCTCATTAAACTGGCACCGTCTGCCTTCCTACTCTCCTTTGTCCCAGTTGGGGCTGTTCTTTGTGACAGATGTTTCCTAACGGTGTGTGCCGGTAGCATCTGGAAGCCTTAGGTGACTGCTGAGGTTTGGGAAGGCCAAATCTGGAGGTATGTAGATTGTCAGGGAAATTGCAACCATTTTCCTGCCATTGGGCTACCATAAAAAAAAAAACACCGGCTTCCCTTCCCAACACCCCATTTTCCTTTGGCCAGTGAAAATCAAGCTTTCATTTCCTTCTCTAGCACTTCCTAACCTGCACTGAAGATGGTTTTTTTCTTCTCAAGAATGAGGTAGTGAGTAGGCAAGATTTGAAATATGATGAAAGAACAGTGTGATGGAAGAAGTCTCAGAGGGGTTACTTATATTTGGCATTTAGAGATCTTTTATCCTGTATTTTTCACTAAAAACCAAGCAAAAGGCAATGGATTAAAGTTGTGGGAGTAGGAATTATAATTAGATGTAAAATTGTGTCTATGAACTATTGGAATAGTTACGGGGATGCTTTGGAATCTCCTTTCTTGGCATCTAAAAAGATTGTCTGGAGACATTTTGGCACCTGATTGGATTAGAATTTTAGCAGGAAATGGTTTAGATGGAACTTCCAGATTTAATGATTTCTCTCTTCCAGCTCTGGTCCATCAGTGTCTATATGCGAGGAAAGAGAAGGCATTGGCAGGGGATGACCTGGGCATAAGGGTAAGTAAGAACTGGTTCAAATCCTCTTTTAATAGCCATGCCCTTAGACTCCTTGTTCTTTATGGAGACTGGGTGCCACAGTAGGAAGAACATGGGCTTTGAATTCATGAAGAGCCATGTTCAAATTCTAACTCTTCTGTTTACTGGCTATATGATCTGGAAAAAGTTATTTAACCTCTGTTAATCTTCAAGATCGAATAATAATACTTCTCTCATTGGGTATATAGGGGTTAAATGAAACAGCATAGGAACCTTGCTTGCAACTCAACACATTCTGGTTCCTTTCACCTCTCTTTCCACGTAACCCTAATTTTGGCACGTAATTCTATCCCTGGTATGCCATTTGCCAGATATTTTGCTCTGTCTCCAGCCTCTGCACGTCTTCCCTAATGCTTCTTAGCGTTCAAGCCTAGAGCTCTGATTTATTAATTTGTGTTAGTCCCACAAAATGGCAATAACAGTATGTACTTTTTATAACCATACTAACATGAGTCAAGGCTGTAGTTTCTTTCCAGGCATTTTTACTTGCTGACAATTTTGGTTGTAAATCAAAGACAAAGGAGTTCAATCTTCCTACCCACCTCTCTGATCTAAAGTTCTTGATTCAGGGCTAGATCATTCTGGATAGGATTTCCTTCCAATCAAAAAATGATGGCAAGTTTGTTTATAAAGATCATTGAGAGAAGAAAAATCCATAACCTTTACTGTTGGAACATTCTTGTTTTCCTCCTAACCTTTTAATTTGAAAAATATTAACCTACAGAAAAGTTGTAAAATAGTATAATTAATACCCATTCATTTTTCACCAAGATTGGCCAGTTACTAATATTTTGCCACATTTGTGTGCTCTACCCTTCTGTCTCATATATACATATATGTATATATGCACACATATATAAAACAGTGCCTATTCAAATTTTGCTAATTGTCTAATAATTTTTTTTTGAGACAGGGTCTCACTCTATTGCCCACGCTGGAGTGCAGTGGCATGATCACAGCTCACTGCAGCCTCTACCTCCTGGGCTCTGGTGAACCTCCTGCCTCAGCCTCCCAAGTAACTGGGACTACGGGCACATGCCACCATGTCAGACTAAATTTTTTATTTTTGTAGAGGCAGGGTTTCACCATCTTGCCTAGGCTGGTCTCAGACTCCTGGGCTCAAGTGATTAGCCCTCCTCGGCCTCACAAACTGCTAAGACTACAGGTGTGAGCCACTGCGCTGGCCGAATAATTTTTTTCTAGTAAAATGTTTCTTCCTAGTCTGATCCAATTCAAGTTTGTGCACTGTATTTTGTTATCATGCCTCTTTATTCTCCTTTAATCTGGAATCATTCCTTAGCCTGTTGTTCATAGCTTTCACAGTTTTGAAGAGTACCAGTCAGTTGTTTTGTAGAAAGTCACTGGGTCCGAATTTGACGGATTGTTTTCATCATTAGTTCAGATTAGGCGTTTCTGGCACTTTTGGATTAGGTAAGAACACTTTTAAAGACAGTGCCATGTAGACAGGGAACATGTCTTTCCCCTCCTGTTGTGTTCTTAGCATCAAGCACAGCGATTGGCATATAGTAGGTGCTTAATACTTACTGAATGAATGACCTAAAACTTTCAGTGCCATGTAGGTCCCTTATTTTTCTACCTGAAGAGAGGGAGAAGAGCAGCCTTCTCCTAAATCCTAGTTTCATTTTTATTATAAATCTTTGGGCTGAAAAGGGTAACCCAAGACTTCTTTAATGAGACCACAGAGAAGGAGTATGAGGGAGGGACTATGGCGTGAGGGAAGCCATGGAGTTTCTGTTTACCTGAGGCGGGCGGTGGTGGTGTTCATACTGCGTAGGGACAGGAGGATGAACGAGGTGGTCCTCAGATGGAAAGAAAAATAGCACACAGAATCATAGAGTACCTGGCCTGTTTCCTTACTGAGAAAAATTAGTCATTTAGGTTTCCAGATTTGACCATACTTCCCTCTCCTAGCCCCCATTTGAATCCTAAGAATGCCATAGTGAAAATTGATTTCTGGCCCTCCTCCTCTCCCAGAGGGGACAACTCCATAATTCTCTCTTTCTCCACTCTCCATCCCCCTGCCCTCACCACACACAAGTGTGTATTTTCTAGCATTTATAAACGGTGGTTGGGCGGCCATTCTCTCCAGATTATTTATTGTTGAGAAAATCTATAACTCCTTGGACTTCTCATTTTGATGTAGAAGCTTTCATCCCTGTCGCCTGGGGGAAGTGAGGTTATGAGAGGTACTCTCTGCCTCTCAAAAATGTGTTTTCAGGCTTCCCTCTGGGGCCCTTTCTCTCCCTAGCTCTGATCATCTCAGACATTTCTGACAATCCTTGCTGAGGCATCCAGGCCTTGGGACTGAATTCGTCTATTTAATTTTGCAAGGCTGGTGAGTGCATGATTCACACTGTTCCTGCCCCTTTTCTGAGAATCTACCTGCCTTTGTCTTTGCAGTCCTTAATTTCACCAGTTTCTGGGAAAAAGTACCCTTCATCTCCATATCAGCTCTTGGTTACCCAGAAAAATGGAGGAGATAATCCAAAATACTGAATGAGACAAAGATTATTGTTTTTTTAAGTGATTGAATCCTGGCTAAAGATAATCCATAAAGTGAACATCCTGGATGAAAGTAATCCATCATGTTAATCTCCCATGGGTTGGTGTATAGCATCTGGAGAGGGAGGCCGGTGTGAGAGGGCCTCAGCTTGTTTAGCTCTCACTTTGTTGTCAGAACCATGAGATGTCTGTGGAGAACTCTGCAGAACCCATTTCTGTGCTGTATTTTCAAACTCTGGAGGAGGCCTGTTCCCTAGTTTGAGAACCAAATACTTAGTTCAAAGAACATGACAATCAGTAGCCAATATGCAAAACTGCCACTTCATCTAGGGTTTCCATGATTCCCAGTGTGAAAGTCAAAGTCCTCACAGTGACTCTATGGCCCTCCATGAATGATCCGGCCTCCTGAATCTTCTCTGACCTCATCCCCTCCTACTTCTTCCTATCTCACTCTGTGCCAACCCAAGATGGTCAGGTGCCGTTCCACACCCATCAGGATGGCTATTATTAAAAAAACAGAAAATAGCAAGTGTTGGCGAGAATGTGGAGAAATTGGAACCTTTGTGTACTGCTGGTTGGCAGGTAAAATGGTGCAGCCACCGTGGAAAACAGTAAACTGGCAATTCCTAAAAAAAACACAAAAACTTAGAATTACTATATGACCCAGAAATTCCACTTCTGGGAGTATATCCAAAAGAAATGAAAGCAGGGACTCAAATTGATATATGTACACCCACGTTCATAGTAACATTATTCACAGTAGCCAAAAGGTGGCGGCAACCCAAGTGTCTATTGATAGACAAATGGATAAACAAAATGTAGTATATACATAGAGAGAAATATTAGTCACTCTAAAAAAGAAAGAAAATTCTAATACATGCTACAACATGGATACTCTTGAAGACTTTATGCTAAATAAAATAAGCTAGACACAAGCAGACAAATATTGTATGATTCTACTTATATGAGGTACCCAGAATAGTCAAATTCATAGAGACAGAAAATAAAGTGGTAGTTTCTGAGGAATGGGAGCAGGAGGGAATGGGAATTTAATGTTTAATGGACACAGAGTTTTAGTTGGGGAAGATGACAAAGGTCTGGAGGTGGATGGTGATGATGATTGACCCTCATGTGAATGTATTTAATGCTGTATTTATTTATTTATTTATTTATGAGACGGAGTCTCACTCTGTTGCCCAGGCTGGAGTGCAGTGGCATGATCTCGGCTCACTGCAACCTTCGCCTCCTGGGTTCAAGCAATTCTTCGGCCTCAGCCTCCCAAGTAGCCGGGACTATAGGTGCCCACCGCCACGCCCAGCTAATTTTTGTATTTTTAGTAGAGACGAGGTTTCACCATATTGGCCAGGATGGTCTCGATCTCTTGACCTTGTGATCCACTTGCCTTGGCCTCCCAAGGTGCTGGGATTACAAGCGTGAGTCACCGTGCCCGGCCTTTTATATTTTTATTTCTTTAGAGACAAGGTCTTGCTCTATCACCAGGCTGGAGTGCAGTGGCATGATCACAGTTCACTGCAGCCTTGACCTCCCAAGGCTCAGGTTATTCTCCCACTTCAGACTGCTGCGTAGCTGGGATTACAGGTGCTTGCCACCACATCTGGCTAATTTTTCTATTTTTGTAGAGACGGAGTTTTGCCATGTTTGCCCAGGCCGGTCTCGAACTCCTGGTCTCAGAAGATCTGCCCACCTTGGCCTCCCAAAGTGCTGGGATTACAGGTGTGAGCCACCATGCCTGGCCTAAGGCCACATTTACAGTCAAAATGGTAAATGTTATGTTATGTACATTTTACCACAATAAACAATGGCCAGAGTCTTTATATTTTCACTTCTCAGAGATCTGCACCATTGCTTTTTCCTGCACCTGCTCCTTGCTGCTGGTGAAGTGTCATCTCAGCGAGGCCTTCTTGGACCACTTGTTTTAAAATCTCAACTCCCATCCTGAGCATATCCTAACCTTTACTTGCTTTACTTTTCTCTACAGCACAAACCACAATCTAACACAATATATATTCTTTTTTTTTTTTTGAGATGGAGTCTCGCTGTGTTGCCCAGGCTGGATTGCAGTGGTGCGATCTTGGCTCACTGCAAGCTCTGCCTCCTGGGTTCATGCCACTCTCCTGCCTCAGCCTCCCGAGTAGCTGGGACTACAGGCACCCACCACCACACCTGGCTAATTTTTTTGTATTTTTAGTAGAGACGGGGTTTCACTGTGTTAGCCAGGATGGTCTCGATCTCCTGACCTCGTGATCCACCCGCCTTGGCCTCCCAAAGTGCTGGGATTACAGGCGTGAGCCACCGCGCCCAGCCTAACACAATATGTATTCTTACTACTTGTTTATCATTTGCCTCTTCTTGCTGGAATGTGAGTGACTTAAGTGGAGGGATTTTTTTTGTGTGTGTGTTTTAATTGCTGTATCCCCAGTGCTGAATAGTTGAGGACCAGTAAATATTTGTTGAATGAATGAGGAACTGTGACTAGACATAGACTTCTAGAGAAGGCATACACAGAAAGATAATATGAGAAGATTCTGTTTTTCGTTTATCCTTAACTGATTTCTTCTAGACCTTGGATATATAACTCAGACCCCGTGTTCATGATGGCTTTTATACAGTTTACCTTTTCTTATGTGTTTTGAACTGTTTCCAATTTAGAACTGTTAGTGCACTGCATATGCCATGGTTATTATTATTTAAAGTGGTCGCCTTGAACACAAAGCCTCTACTCTTGTATTTCTGATTGCCTCCAACCATAATTGCAGAGGTGCTTGAGTCAGGGCTTTGGAAACTCTGGGAAAGCTTAGATATCCAGAAACCTTTACTTTTTTTTTTTTTTTTTTTTTTTTGAGACATTGGTTTGATTGGTTCCAGAGTTTTCATTCTCCAGAAATTTTAAGGAGGAGCAAAGTTATATAATTTGGGATCAAGAAAGGAGTTGTATTTACATGCAAAGACATTGATATCATCTCTAGGAGATGTTGCATTTTAAAGTCCACTTCTTGGAAACTTTGAGACCTGAAGTAATTATGTAGCAGCTCCATAGCTTTCCTCTCATGAATGTTTATCAAGTTTCTAGAAGAGCAGTTTGTGTCCACATTCTATTTGAAGTTGTTCGGCAGGAGCCATGAGGCCAAACTTCCGGATTGGCAGGGTTGTTAGCACCCAAGCAGGGGAACCAGTGGAACTTACTTTCTTGGAAAAATGTTTTGAAAAGGAAAGGTCCTGAGTGAGGGCAGTGCCCTTCTTAGAGACAAAGGAATGAACACAATGACCTCCAGGATGAAGGAGAGTGGGTGGGGTTGGCTGGGAAAACAAGACAGCCTTCAATTTAGTGGGTGGATTGTTGGATTCGACATGAGTTCTTCTTGGCTACTTGGGATGGAACTTTTGTTCTGGAGTTTGGAAAGAGCTCAGAGAATGAGAGAAACACAGGGAGGAGGAGGAAGGGAAGGAGAGAGCCAGGGGCATGATGGAATTCATACAAGCTGGCTTCATGTTCTCTGGCCTTTCTCTGTATTTCTTTAAGCACCTCCCCTGGGCCAAGCACCTCCTTCGGGAGAGACTGTTTCCTAATTAAACTGAGATCCACAGACCCAGGGCCCTTATTAGGAAATATCCTTAGGAAACACTCTTTAAATAGAAGATTGTGTGTGTTCTAGTCTCCTGTTCCCACCTCTATCTGGTCCTTTCTCTCTTTAAAAAAAAAAAAAAAAAAAAAAAAAAAAAAAAAAATCCTACTTCTAGGCATCCTAATCCTAACTGTTAATCAATACAGTTATGTGTTTATTTTCTCTGTCCTAAGTGTCTCTTTTGGTTGCTCGGTACAATTGAGTAGATCCTTGTCCTGGGTAACAAGGGTTGGTGGTGGGAGCATGGAATTCGGAAGGAACAGGTACACAGATCATGGCCCTGCCCTCTGGAGGCTTTTAGACTATAAAGGAATTTAAGGGACATACCCAGGACACCATCAGACAGAAAGGGAAAACTAATTTCGGCTGAGCATCAGGGTTAGCTGTCAGTGCTGATGAAATGGGAAGGAAGGTTGGGGATGGGGAAACCAGTCAGGATGGCACAGGGAAGGCTTCTAGAAGTGGGGGAAAGATTGTAGAATAGGATTGAGAAGAGCTAGAGAGTCAAGACCAGATAGAAAGGAGTGAGGAGGGCACCCCTCGGCCAGGCCAGTAACTGGTGCAGGCCAAAGTCTTGCTGCATGCAGGGTAAGTCACAATGTGAGGAGCTGAGTTAGGAGTGAGGTGATAGGCTTGAGGGTAGAGGTGGGCATGATTAGGAAGGGGCTCTGACAGCTGGTTTGAAGAACCCAGACTGAATATAAACCATTAGAATAATTGCAGATTATTGCACAGGGAAAGATATTCCTGAGAATTGCATTCAAGGAAGATGTTTCTCTTTATTGTTAGACACTGGGCTGCAGTTAGGCTTTCTCAGGATTCCCTATCATGTGCTTGCTTTTTCTTCTGTCAGTTTGGTTGTTTATTTGTTTGTTCTGCATGCTTCTGTTTGAGTCATGGGTTATGACTATTTAATTCCCATATGTTTTGTTCTTTAAGCTGCTTCCCTTGTATCTTCATTCTTTGTATGTCCAGTTTTATCTTCAGCAAAAGTGGGAAGGACCCAGGGACCATCCTGTGTGATAAAGTTGAGGGAATCAGAAGTGTCCTTTCACAACATTATCTCATGCAATTCCTTTGTGGAAGCTCGAGTGCACAGAACTGAGTTACTCACCAAGCCCTGTTCACAGCACGCCGGCATCATCAGTTCATGTGAGGCCCCTTTTTGCTTCCTTCTATCTTTCCCTTTCACCCCTCACCTCTATTTCTCATTTCCTTTTCTTGTGGGAGCTATCTGTTTCATATATTTAGTTAGTGCTCTTCCAATCTGTACTCTATATGTTTATTTAGAGACATTCAGCCATTCACCAAATATAAAGTGCCTGCTATGTGTTGAACAGAGTTGCAGGTGCTGAGAAGTTGTAGGTGCACAGTTGTAGGTGTTCACAGCAGTGAACAAAACAATCAAAACCTGCATTTGTGTTGCTTACGTTCTAGTGGGGTGACGTTCTAGTGGGATGAGATGATTGTGAACAAATAAATCAGTGGATATGTTAAATAGTGATAAGTGCTATGGAAACAAAAAATCAGGGCAGGGGATACGTTGTGTTGTGGGTGGTCAGGAGCAGATTGCCACTTTCTACAGGGTGATGTAAGAAAGCCTCATTGAAAAGATGTGGTGCACCAAATGCACGTTAAGGATCAGCCATGTGGACATCTAGGGCAGGAGCGGTTCAGATGTGGGCGGACAGCAAGTACAAAGGCCCTAAGGCAGGTCTTGCCTGGTATGTTAGGAGGCCAGAAGGGTCAGTTTAGGCCAATGGCCAGAGCAAAATGAGTGAGAAAAGAGAGAGAAACAGTAGGCTGGGAGGTAGCTGGGTCAGTGGCAAAACGTGTAAGACTTTGTGGACCACTGTAAGCACAGATCTTGGCTTATACTCTGAATAAGGAGGGAAACCAGGGGAAGGTTTTGAACAGAGGAATTACATGATCTGATTTACATTTTAAAATAGATCTATCTGTATCCCTAAAAAATATAGTGTCATTTTGATCGCTTTTTAATGTACATAAATGACATTGTGCTATATGGTTTATCCTGCTTTTACTTTTTCCACTAAACATTGTTTCTGAGCCTTATCTATGTTGCTGTATGGAAATCGACTTCATTATTTCTGACCGCTATGCTCATACAGTAGATTTTATTACATATTCACCTAGTAATAGATACTTGGGTTGCCTCCAACTTTTTACTACCACAAATGGTGCTGTGATAAATATCCTTATCTGGGCCTCTTTATGAACCCAGAGAGTTTTCCTGCGGTGTATACCTAGGAGTGGGATTGCTGGTTAGAGAGTGTGTGCACGTTTAATTCCATGAAGACTGTATCAGGATGGAGGCCCTCACCAGCAGTGAGTGATAGTTTGTATCTTCTCATTTATTTCTCATATTGATCCTGTAAGGCAAATATTATCATTTCCATTTTATGGATAAGAAAACTGAGGCTTAGAGAGATTAAGCAAGTTATCAAAATTTATATAGTTAAGTAGAAGAGCTATGGCTCCCCTCCAGAAAATTACTCAATATTCTTTACTCTTACTACTATACTACCCAGTACTGCCTCTTCCAGAAATAATATGAAGCAAATGTATGATTATTATTACTGTTCATGCTGTGTTCCTCTTTTTATCATTTCTTCCTTTTAGGGCTGGCTGGGCAGAAGACAGAATTCTTGAGGTCCAAGGAGCCACTAAAGGGAAACTGTGACCTCCCTCTCAATCGCTGTCCATTTTAGGAATTGGGGTGTTCAGGGAAACTTCTGTACAATCCCAACAAAGCAGTAGGGAAGGAGGGCAGCATGGCATAGGAGTTCACTTGAGTTTTGGCATCAGACAGTCTTTGTTCAAATCCTGGCACAACCGTTTGTTCTCTGTGTGACTTTGTACGAGTTCTTGGCTTATCTAAACCTCAGTTTTCTAATAAACACAATGAAGACAACAATGGGACTTGTCTCTTAGAATTGTTGTGAGGAAGCACAGGTAAAATACTTAATGTAGTGCCCATAATAAATGTTCAATAAATGTCAGTTATTATTTTTACTATAATATTTGAGCCTTATCCTTTTCTTTCTTTTTTTGGGGGGGGGGATGGAGTCTCACTGTCACCCAGGCTGGAGTGCAATGGCATGATCTTGGCTCACTGCAACCTCCACCTCCCAGGTTCAAATGATTCTCCTGCCTTAGCCTCCTGAGCAGCAGGGATTACAGGTGCCTGCCACCATGTCCGGCCAATTTTTTGTATTTTTTAGTAGAGATTGGGTTTCGCCATGTTGCCCAGGCTGGTCTTGAACTCCTGACCTTAGGTGATCCATCTGCCTTGGCCTTGCAAAGTGCTGGAATTACAGGCATGAGTCACTGTGCCTGGCTGAGCCTTGGCCTTTTCAATGCCTGCTCTAACTCAATAAGGCTAGGACCCTCCAAAGTGTTTACCAGTAGCAGGCCTGAGGGTATCTGACTAGAGTTCTCAGAGATTCAAGGTAAATTATATAGAATAAAACAGTTTTTATTTTCTCATGAGGGCCAACCAACAGGCTCAAATTTCAGTGGGTGATTTTGAGGCTAGATATTTACAAAGATGAATTCATTTTCAAAGTTGGAGGACTTTAGATCAAATTTTAATATTAAGTATTAGGTAGATTGTATTAAGTACATATTGTTTTGCTAAGTACTGAGCTAAGTACTTTTCAAGCATTACTGCATTTGATCTTCAGCAACCCTATGAAGTTTATTTACTCCTATTTTTCAGTTGTGGAAACTTAAGCGCATAGAGGGTAAAGAATTTGTCCAGAGACAAAATTAGCCGGGCGTGGTGGTGGGCACCTTTAATCCTAGCTACTCAGGAGGCTGAGGCAGGAGAATCGCTTGAACCCTGGAGGCGGAGGTTGCAGTGAGCTGAGATCGCGCCACTGCACTCCAGCCTGGGCGACGGAGCGAGACTCCGTCTCAAAAAAAAAAATAAAATAAAATAAAAAATAAATAAATAAAATAAAATAAAAATAAAAAATAAGGATAAGAATCTGTCCAAACTCATGTAACTATGAAATGGTTGAGCTGAGCTTTGACCCCAGCAGTCTATCTACAGAGCTCTTACTCTTAACTACTAAACTACGCTGCCTTCCTGTGAAGGAAAGTTTTAGAGTCTTGTCCCTTTTAAATCTAGGACAGGTTCTTGTCATTTGGGATGGTTTAGAGCGGTCACAAGAAGTAAGGGGCTAGTTGTAAAAGAATCTCCAGAGGGTAAGGACATGAAGTGTGAAAATGTTCCCCAGGTATCTTAATTATGGCCCCTCGAGTGACAACCTCTGGCTTAGGGGATGTCCTACGGAGAGCTGAGCATGATGCCTTCAGATAAGTAGGGACCCACTAACTGAGGGTTAGATGGTTCCCTGCAATCCAAGGCAGGCTGATATTTCTAAAACAAGCATCCATAACGGCAAACAATTCTTTATCACCTACGTGTGGCTTATACATGCCATGAATTATCTGCGGTCAAGGTTTTATCACAGTTGGTTTTCCCTTCACACTTTTCATTTTGATTGCCTTCTACAAGGAATGTAATACCATTTATATATTTACCTGACTCAGATTTATAAAGGTTGCTTGGCTACAAAGTATGTATCTCAAAGTCAAACAGATAGGAATTTTGGATTATCTGCTCTTTCAGGTTTTCTCTTCTCTGTTTGTACATTTGTTCAGCAAATATTTATTAGCTCCTAACTCAGAGTCTAGTGGAGGAGACAGGCAGCTGAACTGGAATCTTGATAATTTATGCCAAATGGGGTAAGTATAGACGCTATGAGAGGATATAGGAAGGACACCTAATCAAGAGAAAAAGCCAGGAGAGGCTTCCTGGGGAAGCGATTTCTAAACTGGGAATTGAAAAATAAGTAGGAATCAGCTGAGTGAAGGGGCCGAGGGGGGATTAGAGGCAGGGGAGCAGGGTGAGTGGAACTGACCTGGGAAGAGGATGGTGCTAGAGGAATAAGCAGAATGAAATTATGAAGAAATTGGGAAGGGCTAGGCTAAGGACTTTAGTCTTTATCCTGACGGCAGAAGGGAACCATGGAAGGGTTTTAAGTGGGGGAACAACTCAATCAGATTTATAGTTTAGAAAAAGTCCATGAGTTAAAAATTGACAGTGTATCTATCCCACTTACTTGCAAGGAAATCATAGTATTGGGACTGGTAATATTATGGCAAATAAAGGAGTCTGGATGGGTTTGTAGAGGGATGATTTGATCCGATAACCCAAGGGTCCCTTTGGATAATTTGTAGAGAAGAGTTTTCAATTTTGACTTGATCTTTCTGTTTTTAAAAACCTGGAAACGTCTCCTGAAATTCCTGAAGTTCTCTCAAAACCAAAGCCTGAGTAGGGAGGAAAGTGTGGGCCTTGTGTCTTGGTTTTCTCTGTTCCCCACTACTCATTTCCGGGGCATTGCTGTGAATAGTTCATCCAAGCCCTGTGCCCCGTGAGGAAGGGACCATTTGAATAGCAGCAGGAGAGGAGGGGAAGGAGGAACCACACGCCGGGCTCGTTCATTAAGAAAATATATTTGGCATATTCAGACAATGGTTTGAGCGAGTTAAAAATAACTCCTCGTGAAAAATTAATAGGGAGTTATAAGTGAGTGTTTTAATACAAGCTCCCAGAACAGGGCAGATTCTCCAGGCGGCTGGCGACTGACATCACAGATGGTGCAGGGTGTTTATAGAGCACGGTGTGGCCAGTGAGCAGAGTCATCTGCAGAAGTGAGCTCACCTTCTCTCCCAGAACCCTGGGGAGAGAGGAGACAGAAGGAATTGTTTTTAGTTGTGAGTTACTGAGCCAGGTGACTTATTTCTTCTCTCCCTACCCATAACACTCTCCTAACTATGAACATAAACATTGCAGTGAATTTTGCCTGGTTGTTTTGGGTAAAGTTTATTGAATGTAAGAATTCATAAAAGTCTTTTCTGGCCCTTCTCCTTTCTTAGTAATAGACCCTTAGTTGGCTACAGGATCCATTTCTCCAGTGTTTCCTTACCCAAGGACCAGCTCCTCTCTCTCTGTTGCAGATAGTTATAAAGTCTCTGCCCCATTCTCCCTCTTCCTCTCTTTTCACAGTGCCCCTCTGATTCTAGGGGAGTAAAATGAAGGATTGGACTGTACATTCTTTGCCATCAGAACAGCTAAGTGGGTAATGCAGAATGAGGAGAACGGAGGCTAGCTGTATTTTGGGGCTAAGGGTTTTAAGACTGGGGAGACCAATATTTGTATTTTAAACCCAGATGATATTTTAAAAATGGTTCTGTAATTGCAACGAGGCCCTCTAGGCCGTGAATTAATGTGTCATAACTCACGCCCAAGCACTGCGCAAACATCCCGCGTGTGAATTATTGCACAATAAATTCATGCCCTGTTGTGTCTTACAGCTTAATTAGTACATGAAGCTACATGAGTTAGACGAACCCAAATGGGATTATGTCATGTGGTGCGTAAAAAAGCAAAATGTTGGGAGGTATTTGGAGCTTTTTCTGGGGGAAGAGCAGGGTTGATTTTTCTATGATGTCCTTCAGTGTCAGTTTCTGTGATGTTGAGGCTGCAACAGGTGACATGTTCCCTGACAAATGACTTCTGAGCTTTGGTTGGTTGGTTAAATAATGGATTTAGTAAATATTTATTGTATACCATGTTCTAGGCATTATGAAAGGATAGCACATGTAATGAAGTATGGCCCCTGCCCTTAAGGAGCTTATATTCTAATACAAAAAGTAAGGTTTAGCCGCAACACAAAGTAGAAAGTGATAAGTGCCATAAGTAACATATGAATAAATAAAAGGTCTTGGGAATTCAGAGTGGAGGATGATCATTTTGGGTTGGCACAGTGGTGAGAGTTGATTGATGAAATCAGAGACATTTTTGTGGAGGAATGGCATTTGAGTTGGCTCTCTTAAAGGACAGATAGGATTTCACCACCTGGGCAGGGTTGGTGGGGGGTGCTGGGCTGGGCAGTGGATTCTAGGCAGAGGGAGTAACGCTAGGGAAAGCACAGGAAAGTGAAGCAGTGTTCTGAGCACACCAAGCAGGCTCTGTTGCTTGAGGCTTGGCTGTGTGAAGGGGTAACATGGACAGGCAGATTGAAGCCAGAGCTTTCCTGTGAGTACAAAGCACTTGGGCTTGAAGCCCACTAACCCCTGGGGTTGATTCTTCTACTTGGTGATATCTGTATTCTTGGACTTGAATGTTTCTCTACTATTGTCTTCTTTGGTCCACCTGCTCAGAGAGTACACAGCTGACAGCCAGGTGTCCTGGGTTCTAGTCTTGTCTCTGCTGCTAAACAGTAACGTGACCTTCAACAAGCCACCCAAATCCTTCAGTGCTTTGCTTCTTTATCTTACATGAGAAGTAAGAATGGATAATTTCTAAGGTTCCATGTAGTTAAAACATTCTAGGATTTCCTCTGGCTTTTCTGCTCTCTTACCCCCTCAACTAGGTCTCTCCGCTACAGGTAGTCTGAACCTGCACCCTGCCAGCTCTTCACTTAAACCCACTTTTGGAGTTGGTGAGAGCCAACGGGCCGGCTTTGAAAACAAAATCAACAATGAAAACTCAATTTCCCCCCTCCTATGTTCGGTACCAATTGATAATCAAGACCTAGGAGACATACGGACATTTAAACCATTAGCTTTAAGTCTGCAGCTGTGTTGGCTTGCCAATACCACACCACCAAATTAGACAGACTTACTCTGCTGAACGCCCACCTGCCTCCTATTACAGGACTAGAGGCTGCTTTTGTTAGATTTTTGCTGTGTATGAACAGGTTGGAATGCATGTGTACTGTGGACAGGCTGGCTCTGAAAACAAAAGCAACAACAGCAACAAGAACAAAAAACATCAAACTGGGCGTGGTGGCTTACACCTGTAATCCCAACACTTTGGGAGAATGAGGCAGGTGGATCACTTGAGGTCAGGGAGTTTGAGAAGAGCCTGGCCAGCATGGTGAAACCCCATCTTTACTAAAAATGCAAAAATTGGCCGGGCCTGGTGGCTCATGCCTGTAATCCCAGCACTTTAGGAGGCTGAGGCAGGCAGATCGCGAGGTCAGGAGATCAAGACCATCTTGGCTAACATGATGAAAACCCGTCTCTACTAAAAATACACAAAAAATTAGCCGGGTGTGGTGGCAGTTGCCTGTAGTCCCAGCTTCTCGGGAGGCTGAGGCAGGAGAATGGCCTGAATCCGGGAAGCGGAGCTTGCAGTGAGCCGAGATCGTGCCACAGCACTCCAGCCTGGGCGACAGAGCAAGACTGTCTCAAAAAAAAAGAAAAAAAAAATTAACTGGGCATAGTGGTGGGCGCCTGTAATCCCAGAGACTTGGGAGGCTGAGGCGGGAGAATTGCTTGAACCCTGGACGCAGAGATTGCAGTGAGCCGAGATTGCACCACTGCACTCCAACCTGGGAGACAGAGACAGACCCCATCTCAAAAAAAAAAAAAAAAAAAAAAAAAAAAAAAAAAAAAATTGGAAGGGGATTGGGCTGGGTCCACTCAGTGCCATCTCTTCAACTCAATCAAAGAAGTCACAGAAAGTAAGACAGTGGAAACAGGCTAGGGATATCACTCTGTTCAGTGGTTCTCAAACTTTGCCATGTATCAACATTACCTGGAGGGCTAGTTAAAACACAGATAGCTGAGCTCCACCACCAGTGTTTCAAATTCAGTAGGCCTGGGTGGTGGTGGCGGGGGGAGGGATGCGTCCAGAATTTGCATTTCTTTCTTCTTCTCCTTCTCCTTCTTCTTCTTTCTTCATTTTTTGAGATGGAGTTTTGTTCTTTTTGCCCAGGCTGGAGTGCAATGGCGTGATCTTGGCTCACTGCAACCTCTGCCTCCTGGGTTCAAGCTATTCTCCTGCCTCAGCCTCCCGAGTCACTGAGATTAAATGTACCTGCCACCATGTCAAGCTAATTTTTGTTATTTTTAATAGAGATGGGATTTCGCCATGTTGGCCAGGCTGGTCTTGAACTCCTGACCTCAGCTGATCCACCTGCCTCGGCCTCCCAAAGTGCTGGGATTACAGACTTGAAACACTGTGCCTGGCCTAGAACTTGCATTTCTAACAAGTTCCCAAGTGATGCTAATGCTGTTGGTCCAGGGACCACACTTTGAAAACCAAAGCTCCAGCTGAAGCCTCTCCATATATAAAGATGAAGTGAGGGAAACGAAGGCTCCCTTCCAACAGTCGCCTTCATTTAATAGTACACCTAGATTAAAATAGCACAGTTTTCTGTGTGTCTTTATTTTCTTTCTTTCTCCCCTAGATTGTAGCTCATAGGTAAGGAGCATCTCTTGTTCACTCCTGCACAGCACCCACTAGATGCCAGGCATGTAATGTGCATTTAATAGATAACTGTTTAATTGAACTGAGCCTTATACATTTCCTTGCTACAAAAGATTCTCCTTCTTTTCAGACTAGCACTATCTCCTTTAAAACTATCTTCTAGGAGACTTCTTTGTCAAACAGCCTTTCTCCCCATTCTTCTAGTATCTAGAACTGTACCCAGCTCCTGCTTCTAATTTTGCCTTTGTTTGGCTCTGCCCGAGTCCTGGTCACTATCCTGTCTATTCCATCGTACTGGAATCTTATTCACGGCAAGCACTGGGTTCTCTGCTTCCTTTAGACCTCCTCCCCCAACAGTAAGAGCAGTGTTGTTCATTCAAAGAGCAACAAGGGATCACACAAACCTGGGGCAGGAGAATGCCTGTAACAACCTCCCTTGGTCCCTCTCCATCTATTCCCATGGAATTCAGGGAGGAGCAGGAAGTGGTGAAATTGATAGAAGGCCCAGCCCACTCTACCTGGAATTCCATGGAATCCCTGAAGACTAGACTGGCTCCAGCGTGGGCACAACAGGCATCTTTCCTGAAGCAGTCAGAGATTTATGCTTTGGCATGGAAGAAGGCTCAATGTTTTCCTTCTATATTTATACACAGGGCCTGTCCTGGGAAGGAGGACTGGAAAGCTACTCTCTTACTTGTAGGATTTCTGAAATAGTCCTTACAGAGAGTGGGTGACACCAGGGAAATCTTCTAGAGGCAGGGTTCCCCATATACTTGCCAACTCATTTAGGTGCTTTCTTTTTTTTTCTTTTCTTTTTTTTTTTTAGCTGGGTGCAAAACCTTTGTGAGAGCATCTAAGATTCTTTGCGGTAGGAATTCACACCCAAAATGGTGAGAAAAGCTGGGGCTAAAATAGGAGAATAGTAAGGAGACAGGGATTGAAACCTCATTACTTTGGAAAGGGAAGGTATGAGTAGAAACTGAGAAAGAGATATTTGTGAAGAGATGCTTCCTGAAAGAGGATGTCTATGGAGCAATTTTGGAAATAAAAGAGGGATAGGCAGATTTGAAAAGAAATGTGACAGTAATCCTAGGCTACATGGATCTCTGGAGTCATGAATGAGACTCTTGTGAAGATTGTATTTTTTTTTTTCACATTTGAATTGAAATTTATAAACCAGGTTTGTATTGTGTATTGTGCCATGGAGGGAGATTTCTGAATCAGAAAGGCCTGAGATATGGTTCTCATTATTATCTGGAGGATAAGTAGACAGATGGAATTGGATAGATGGACGCTTCCTGGGAGACACTTGTAGAAATTGCTATAGTCATTGAGATCTCTGCTTTTTGAAGTACAGTCCATGGCCAAGTACCATGGGCATCACTTGGGAGCTTGTTAGAAATACAGAATCGTAGGCCCTAACCCAGACCTAATGAATTGAAATCTGCATTTTTAACACACTCCCCCAGTGATCTGCATGCTCTTGAAAGTTTGAGAAGCACAGGTCTAGATGATTGGTGAGAAGCATCTGGCCTAGGGTGGGCACTATGGAAGGGAATAGATGGGGGCTGAGAAACTTTGGAATTGGGAGCATTAGCGGAGAGGCTCAGGCTGGAGAGACTGAATCTGGGGAGGAGAGAAGAGTGTGGGCCCTGGCTCACCTCCCTGTCTCCAGGCCTCCCACACCAGTTACCATGCCAGGCTTTGGCACTCGGCCCACTCTGGGAAAATGCCTGCTGTGCCCACGCTGGAGTCTGCCTGGTGCTCAGGGGCTCCCCTTGGGCAAGTGTTGTGTGGGTTAGGACTGCTGCCAATTTTGCTTCCCCTACTTCATATGGATGGACGGACTGAAAGGGACTGGGAGGTCAGATCAGTCATGCCCCTGCCTCAGGGTTGTACTGTCCCTTAATCAAATGAGTGACAATTTGATGATACTAATGATACTAATTGAGGAGACTATGGGGGTGGAGGGATTGAAGTAGCAGTTCTTAACTACCTGTAATGGAAATCAGGATATTTGGTTTTCTTCCAAAGGCTTAAAGGAGAGACCAGATGAATGGGTAAGGGGTTATACCCTTGGAGGGGCCAAATTAATACTTTTTAAAGGATCTTGTGATGATATTTAATGGGCTAATGACAAAATATACAAGACATAGAGTTCCAGAGACCTGAAGTCATAGTCAATGCAAAAAAGGTATCAAGTGGCATCTCAGAACTTTTCTTAAGCTTTTGAAGAGTTTGTGTACTTTACCTCCAATAAGAATAAATAACCAGGAAAGATCAATATTGAAGGGCTATGGATTGAAACTGAACATAAAGAATTTTCTGGAGTTAAAGGGAGGATTGAAGGGGATGGCCAGATTTTTCTGGCCATGCATGTGGGTGCCTCAGTTTGGTTTGGAATGCCTAGGAGGGCTCCTGCTCTGAAACAGGGAAATGCACAAAATAAACTCTCAAAATCTTTTCTATCTCAAGGATTCTCCATTCGATTCCTTAAACGAAAGGCTACGTGGATGTGTGGTGAATTTAAGGTGATGGGCCTGGGGATGATGAATGATAGAAGAAAACAATAATTTCATCAGAGCTTTAAAACCCTTGCTAAAAATTTCAAAATAGGGCTAAGATTTAGGAAAATAAGTTGCATTTTAGGGCTCAAATAACAGTTTTAAGTTTCCATGTCCTTTGTCTCTCCATGTATCTATCTTGTCTTACCAATGAGATTTCTTAAACTCTCAAGGAAAAAGAACATTTCTTTTACTTACATATGTTCTTTTTTTTTTTTTTTTTTGACAGGATCTTGCTTTGTCACTCAGGCTGGAGTGCAGTGATGCAATCATGGCTCACTGCAGCCTCCATTTCCTGGGTGCAAGTGATCCTCCTGCCTCAGCCTCCCAAGTAGCTGGGACTACAGGTATGTGCCATCACCTGGCCAATTAACTTTTTTGTTTTTTTTTTTTTTAGAGACAGGGTTTTGCCATATTGCCTAGGCTGGTCTCAAACTCAAGGTGGGCTCAAGGTGGGCTGGTCTCAGACTTGAGGTGGGCTCAAGGAATCCGTCTGCTGGGCCTCCCAAAGTGTTGGGATTACAGGCATGAGTCACCATACCCAGCTTACTCATATATATATATATTCTTTTCTTTTTCTTTTTTTTGAGATGGAGTCTCGCTCTGTTGCCCAGGCTGGAGTGCAGTGGCACGACCTCGGCTCACTGCAACCTCCGCCTCCCAAGTTCCAGTGATTCTCCTGCCTCAGCTTCCTGAGTAGCTGGGATTACAGGCTCCTGCCACCCATGCCCAGCTATTTTTTTTTTTTTTTTTTTTTTTTTTTACTACAGATGGGGTTTCGCCATGTTGGTCTTGAACTCTTGACCTCAAGCAATCCACCCACCTCAGTCTCCCAAAGTGCTGGGATTACAGGCGTGAGCCACTGTGCCGGGCCCTGTGTATATTCTTTATATATCTTCAATGTTTAATACAATGATGGTGATAATAGCTACTATTTGTTGAGTATTGTGCCCTATACATTGTTCTAAGTGCTTTGCATAATTATCTAATGTAATACAACTGTTCTATGAAGTAAGTATTGTTATCCCCATTTTATAGAAGTTGAAACTAAGGCTCAGAGAGGTTAAGTCATTTGTGCAAGGTAAGTAGTGAAGCTAGCATTTGCATCAAGTTTGAGCAAAACTTGTGCTGCTAACCCCTGAGCTATATTCTGCACAGAGTAGTGGCTCAGTGAGGGATAGATGATCACTGAAACTTAATGGTGTATTTAGAGGTAATCAAAAACAGTAGATAATCCAAACAGTGAATAATAAAGGAACAATTTCTATTTGCTTTTTGGAATATAGTCAGAGACACACTTAGTGACACATGCAAGCTTATATTCAGACATTCCCTCATTCACCTTCACTGTGCCCCACCCTGCAGTCAGTAGCTTGGAAAGGGGGAGAGGCTGGGTATAAAACAACTCATTGAAAGTCATGTGTGTATACATGCTATGTGGACACATGTTTGCATTGGGCTGGAAATAGGCATTAAAGAGTAAGGTACGCTTATCTCCGTAGGTCCATAAACATGAGTCTATGTGTTAGACTTTTTGTGTATGTTGTGTGTATGTATGTACAAATCCTGAAGGAGTTAAACCAGCTATAGGGAACTGGCTGTCTTCCACCCGTGGTCTTGGCTGATGTGTTTGTACCAAACCCTGATATTTATTTTTCATCACCTCTCAAGGGAACCTCAATGAGTTTTCTTTCTGGGAAGTTTATGGCTAAGATGCTGGGCTGCTTTGGGGCCCCTATAAATCTGCTATAATCAGAGGAGGTTTGCAGAGAAAGAGAAACAGCAGCCACAAGGCAATCCTCTCCTGTCCTTTACTTTCTAGCCTAACACACAGTCACCCTTGTATGAGTACCACCCACATTTACTGTCCCTTTTCTAGAACCCCTTGATATAAGGTGCTCAGAGAACTCTATTTATTTCTTTGCTTCTAAGTGGGACTCTATACTTTTGTCAGAGAGAGGAGAATTAAAAAATATACTAATACATCTACAGTTGAGATTGTGAGAAACTGGTTATTTAAACAGTGGTTCTGTTTTATTTAAAAAAAAAAACAGAATGAGAATAAACTTTTGCAGAAGCAAGGGTGGTAAGAGGAGTTGAATGCCTTTGCCTGCTTTTGTAGAAAACTTTAAGAAAAGATTGTCTGTGATGCTCCTGGAAGCAAGAAGCTGGATGACTTGAACATTATTAGGAGGCAAACACAACATAGGAATTCCCCTCCTCCATCTTTCAATGTTGGTAGTTGGGAGATTTTTTTTATGAGGGATTTTTATGACAAACTTTACTTTACATTTGACATTTAACAGCATCTCCTGTCCAGGGCATGAGGAAATATAGATATTTATTGACATATGGTGTCAGAAGATCAAGGAAAATTGACTCTGGAGAAGGAAGGGGGAGGGGTTTCTCCCTTTCCCTAGGTATGCAAATTACCCAACTTAATTTGTGTAGCATATGCTTTTCTGTGCTTTGTGCTTTTCTCAGTAATGAGATTAAGAAATCATTTCATTGTTAATAAAGAACTCAGTGGGGGAAGAGGGAAGATGAGAGACATATAGAAGGAAGCACAATGGGCACCCTGTCCTGTGTGAACCTTGTATGCATCCCTTAAATAACACTGGATACAATAGAAGTGGGCACAAATGGAACCTGAACTGGGACCCAGGTCCTGGTTCTTGTCATCCTTTTTTAAAACCTCAAGCTTCTGCAGTTTTATCTTGAATTTCACCGTTCTTTGCATTGCTAATAATAAAGAGCAGTTCCATATCAAATGATCCCCAAAGTCAAGAATTCCTTCCCGTTAGCTATGTCTTTTCCCTGGAATTCCTTCCTCCCAATTTCTGACTACTGAAATCCTACACAATCATCGCTTAACTTAGATGTTACCCCCTGTCCGAACCTTCCTGGATAGCCCTACTTGAAAGCAATTTCTTTACTTTCAACTCCTATCCTCCTTTGACTGATCGTCAGCTATAGTTGTGCATCTTCTGTTTCTCCCTTACTCAACTATAAGCTTTTGGAGCAGAGGGACTGTGTCCTGTATATTTTTATATTCTCTACACAATGCTTAACATAGAGCAAACAATTGTTAAATAAATTTAATGATTACAGTTGTAAGGAAGAAGCCATGGGTAGACATGTGGAAGTAAGGGCATTATGGATATTTTAAAGATATTATTGTTGGCCAGGCATGATGGCTTATGCCTGTAATGCCAGCACTTTGGGAGGCCGAAGCGGAAGGATCACGAGGTCAGGAGATCGAGACCATCCTGGCCAACATGGTGAAACCCCGTCTCTAATAAAAATACAAAAATTAGCTGGGCGTGGTGGCACGTGCCTGTAATCCCAGCTACTTGGGAAGCTGAGGTAGGAGAATTGCTTGAACCAGAGAGTCGGAGGTTGCAGTGAGCCGAGATTGTGCCACTGCACTCCAGCCTGGAGGCAGAGCGAGACTCTGTCTCAAAAATAAATAAGTAAATAAATAAAATATTATTGTGAATACCTGATGATCTCACTCCAACTTGAACTCTAATATGTTGTCATAAAAAGGCTATTTATGTGAGTTTATAATAGCATAAAATGTATATGATGGTGTTTTTCTTTTTAAGTGTATATTATTTTTATTTTTAAGTGTATATTATTTAAGCAACATAAAAAATTGTTCATGGAAAAATCTGGAAATAAACATCAAAATGCTAAGAAAAAAGATACTATTGTTAATAAGATCTGGACATGATATATATCGTATTATAGGGAAGTTTTTATCCCTCTGGTAGGTTTATTCCCTTATAACTTATTTATTCATCATTAATTCTTTTTTTTCATTCAAATATAGAGCTTTTTGTAGTGGGGAACAGTCAATAAGCAAGAAAACAAGCAATTAAATGATTACAGATGATGATAAATACCTGAAGGATGTAAACAGGTTCTTGCTATAGAGACTAACAGGGAATCTTCCTTCTTTAGATAAGGAGATTATGAAAGGCCTTTCTTGTCACTGTAATATATTTACCCTACTATAATTATGAGTTAATTTGATGTATAACTTGAGTAACAGTAATAATAAAATCAATAATTGACTAAGAATGATGGCCTTCCCACCAGGGGGCGTTGTTCCAACTCAGCCTTGGGTTTGGCTGCTACCTTGGGGCAGCCTCGCACCCTCCCCTCTGCCTTGGGAAGAGGCGCAGTCAGGGCCCTCCCCTTGCCTCAGGATGGACCCTGCCCCCTCTTCTCTAGCCTAGGAGCCAGCAAGCAAAACAGGTGTTAAGAGCTTTGATCTTGCAGGAGACTTGGAGACAGATCAAGGTAGAGGCCTCTGAAATAATGCCTGGGGATGTGAGAAGCTGGGGGAAGAGATGGAGATCAGAGGTAGACAAAAGGAGACACAAATTGCTGTCACAGAGACTCCCTTTTAGCCTCCCATCTCAGTCTCAGTAGGTTCTGGGCTCTGTACTTCTTGGGGGAGTGGGTCAGGGCCTTTAGGGTTTTGGGGAGGGGAAGGATGTCCCCTGTGTGACTTTAGAGACCCTCTTGGTCATTTCTGGATCCTGATACAAGGCTGAAGGCAGCCAGGGCTCTGTGAAGCATGTGGTCTGCCAATTCCCCAGCAGCCTCAGTTAGTCCTTTCATTGTCAGGGCCTTGCTTTGACCACATTCCTGCCCTTCTCCTGGTACAAGTTGGTGGCGTGAGTCCATGTCTCTTGTAGGGTACTGATCACATTCCCAACTCCTGCTTCCTCTTGGGATACACATTTTGGTTGTTAGTTCAGGAATAATCATTCCCCTTCTCACAAAGGACTTGACCTCCTTGGTCATGCTGAGGAACACCTCAGACTGCTGAGAAGGTCTTACTTTAGTTAATGAAAGTTTCTGTAATTAAAACTGTAGCCTTCACTTCTCTTCAGCCTTCTCCCACCCCACTGGGACCAGCCTCTCTGCAAGCAACATCCTGAACAAGGATAGAGGTTGTACTTTTGCTTCAAGATAAACTCTACCTCTTTGCTCCACACATGCACTTAGAGGACTCATATTGCTGGCTTTGAAGAGGTACTTAGAAGAGAAAGAACTGCAATTCCTACTAGCTGCTAAGGTTGTGCATAAGAGACTTCTGATCATCAGAGATGGACAGGGACTTTAGAATAGTGGTACCTCCATAGCCTTTGAAGTCAAACAGCCAAATTCTTGTCTTAGCTGGACCACTTACATCACCTAAAGTAGGAGGCATGCAAGAGTAGTTGCACAGCTTCTTCCATCTGCACTTGGAACAGAACCTGAGATTATACACTGAAGTTGGCTTTAGGTCTGGTCAGGAACTTTATGCTGTGGGTGCAAGGTAAATGAGGTGGAAGAGAAAGTAACATTGCTTGAAAGAGGAAAGGAAGGGTGAAACAAGAACATATATGGAGGCAGTGGAATAGTTAGGCTGACTCCTGAACCCAGGGATCCTAGATTTAGATAGGGCACAGAGTTAATAATCTCTTAGCTTATTATTGTCTTACTTAGTTCTCAGCTGGAAGTCCTGTGGAGTCTATCCCTCAGTGGGTGGCACTGTTATTGGTTCCCTTCTTAGGCAGATGGAACAGGGCTCAGTGCAGGCCAGTGTGGATTCTGGTGCCAGGGTGACATTAGTGCAGACAAATATGACAGATTTTCCCAAGGAACTATGTTCAAAAGACAGTAGGAGAGGAGAAAAGATGGGAGTTAGAGGAAGAAAGAGGGTTCGATTATCCTCTCTGGGTTCCTTGAATGAGGGGATGAGATAGAGGATGAGACTTTAGTTAAAATCATGGTCTCTATCAACTACTTTGCTCTCACGCTTTGTCCTTTTTCAACCACTTTCCAAAAAACCAAATTGCTAATAATTTCCCTGATCCTTTGCTCCACATCATGTGAGTTTATCTTGTCAAGTTACCCCTGGGCAGACGCTCCTATGGCCCACGTCAGTCAGGGGAACATCTTGAAGTCCTAAGTTTCTTCCACAACAGGCTCTGCAACACCAAGGCAGCATCTGTATTGGGAATTTCTCTGTTAGACCTAAACTCATTTCCCTTTCCTGTAAAAAGCTATCTGCCTATCTCCCCATTAGTCTCTCCTCTTCTTTTTTCCCCCTTCTCACCAGGCCTATTTCTTTCTATAACCACTGAGCAGAGTCAGGGAGACTGTTCTGTACATTTCATTCACTCTCCTCCCTTCTTCCCCTGCAACCCCGCTCATCCCTGTCTCCAATCCTCTTAACTCCTTCCATCCACCACCTGACCAGTCCTTCTTGCTTACTTTCTTTCTCATTTTTATTCCCTTTCTTCTCTCCCAATTTTCTTCATCTATGATTCTAACCTTGAGGAGGTGGGAAGATAAGTTATAGGGGCAGCATACACGAGGGAGTGGGCTTTGGGCACAGCAGAAGTCACTGTGGTTAGGCATCAGGAAGGACTAGCAGCAAGAACCTGTTAGACATTGACATGGGTGGCCTAAGGGGCAGTTGCGTCCCCTCCCATCTTTCCTGATAGATGGAGCGGGGTGAAGGTGATAGGGACTTAAATAAAATGTGGTTAGAATAAAGGGTCAGAGAAAGGGAACTCCTTAGTCCTATATAGCAGCATTTTCTTACCCATTCTTTCTTCTCAATTTCTTAATTCAGAATTTGCTTCATGGGCTTATCATGTAAATGGTGATCCTTAAGGAGGTGGTGGGGTCATGATTATATCCTGGACTTTTGCTCTATCCCAGCCTCAGTGTAGGTTACCTTCTCTGGCCACGTTATTGCTTAGACATAACTTCAGCCTTTGCCTTCATTTAGTCGATAATAGCTCAATTTTGGAAGTTGGGTGGCTACAGAAACATGGTGACTACAGGTTTTTTGGTGAATGGGAGTCCTATTTTTATTTGTTTGTTTACCCTATTATGAGTAAGCCAGAGGTAATAATGATGTTGATAATAACAGCAGCAACTATTTATCGAGCACTTATAATACATTAATACTGGGTACATACTCCATCTTGTTTAATTCTACAAGGAGTCTGTGAAATAGGCAGCATTATTCCTGTTTTACAGTTGAAGGTCTGATGTTCCTTGCTCATGAAATTATGCCCATTTGACTCTAAACTCTTGCTCCTCACTACCACTGTGCTATATTGTACAGCTACCTTTTGGAGATCTTTAGGTAAAAAGAATTCTTCTTATGTTTAGTGCCCCTGTTTGTTTGAAGCAGCATCTGGAACATCTAAGAGGTATTGACTGTCAGCCATGGAAAACTGGTAGATTTTGAAGGAGATAGTGGAACCATTTTTCTCAGTAATGGTAGGAAGATGGCCGTGAGACCCTTTGGACCACAGACAGAAATACCTAGAAAAATGTGTGGCATATGATAGGAACTGTGGGTTTAGTGAAGAGAATGCCCTTAGTCAATTTGGAAATAGGGAACCTTGTAAGAATCCAGAGTAATCCGTGATCATTACCTAATCTCTATACTCGCCTCAGAGGGATGGTGATTCCAGCGTTATCTGGGGTTGTTGGCAGAAGAATGATCATCTGTTTTCTGGATTATTTGTGGCAGAGTTTGAATCCTAGACTAGTTTAACTCAATGACAGTCTCCTCACCCAAACCAGTTCTCCCTGCTCTGTGCTAGCCCTACCATAGAACTGCTAATATTTATTTGAGTTAAATGGAATTAATAAGGCAAGCTTTAAATAAAATATGTAGCACTTTCTGGAGTCTCTGCATCAGTTGAGGGGACAGTATGGATAAACCTAATTAATAATCACATTTTTAAGTAATCAAAATGCCATTTTAGTTTAGAATTGATCCTGAAACAGAACATATATTGTGTTCTTAGAATTCACAAAATTTCAGATGGAATGGTGGGGCTTCCCTGAGGAGGTTCAAATTGTCTCGGGGAGACAGACACTTGCCCCCTGTGTCTACCCTCTGAACAGGCTACCACAAGTAACCTGCCTATGCAGATAGGACCTTCCTTTTTGTTAATCAAATTAAATATTGTCATCATTTATTTTTGATGGTGCCATCTGAAAGACAGAAGGGTGCCCATGATGACCAACTCAGGTCTAGGAATGTGAGATTCTCAGGCACTGGATTCTGCAGCCCTGCATCTCAAGGGCTGAGGAAAAAGCTTTGCAGCTGGTGAAGGTGACAGAATCAAGCTGCTTTATAGACCTGAGAGAACTTAAGTGAGGGAGAATGTGGAAGGGAGGTAGGTTGGAATAAGCAGGCAGCCTGGGATGCTCCTTGGTACTGGCTCCTTGGCAACGGTTACTTAGCAACCCTCATTCACCTCTCTTGGCTGCCTTCTCCCGCCACCGCCCCCCCGCCCCCATCTCCCTCCCTTAGCTGCTGCAAGGAGCTAGAGAGCTTGGAGTGAATGACAATTTGGAGAAACAGCCGCAGCCTGAAGATCTAAGAGGCTCTAAAGAAGATGGATAAGAAAATCGATGCATAATAAAAACTGCAGGCAAAGCCACCTTGACGGAGGGTGGGTGGCTCTCTCCTCCCACCCTCGTTAGTCTCTCCAGGCTCAAGGCCTCTACCTTATCACCATGTCCTCTCTTTCTTTGCATCTACCTTTTTGTGGTTTAGGGAGGGCTATTTGCCTTTGGCGTGGAAAGGGAGGCAAGGAACATAGGGCAGAAGAAAACAGCATATATGTGGGATGTATGTAGGGGTGCTGGGGTAAGTCAGGGAAGCTTGCTAAGGCAGGGATTATAAGAGAGATGCTTTGAATGGAAAGGGGTTTAAACTGCACCATAAAGTAATGCCTTTATTCAAAAGGAAAGCCTTAGTAATGGAGGTGGGAAGGCACATGTGAAATGTGTGAAGTTACCCTCTTGCTTACCCTCTGTAAGATATTAAAGAAAAAGGTATAAGCAACCTTTCCGGAAGGGCTGGGCTGGAGTATGGCCTGGATAAATGAGTTACTGTATGTGTAAGTACCTATGACAGGCACCTAGTAGAGATATTATAAGCATCACTTTCTTTTCTTTCTCAGAAGCTAAGGAAAGGACATTTTGGAGGTACCAACATGTTGGCCTGGGAAGTTGTGGACCAATTCTGTGACTGTCACTGGTTCTGGCTCTTCATAGATTTCCATTCACAAAGTCAGGAAGTCCTTTATGATGTTAAATTTCATCCCATTTTGTAGAAGTTAGACGTTTGATCTATTCATCAACCCTTTGTTCCTTGGTGTTTCATGAGCACCAGCTAGCTACCAGACACTGTGAAACAGGTGCTAGGAGCCCCATGTCTATTTGTGATACAGAGTTTCAGTACTATGCATGGCGAGTGGAATAGAGCTTCAGTAGGGAGTGGACGCCTCACATGAGATTGTACATATGAGTGTGCTTTGAGAATTGTAAAGGATGATATCGTTGTAAGTGGTATTGATGAGGGGATTTATTTCAGGGTTTGAAGTTCTGCCCTCTAGCAGGCAGTAGAAGGGATTTGGGGCCGGGGGTGGGGTAAAACTCGTTCCAACCAGTCCAGTCCTGTTGGGAACATGCTCTGTTCCAGGGAACGCTAGGGCCTAGGATCACAATGCTGAGTGGTGAAGGACTGGGACTGAAGCAAAATCCTGCTGTTGCCTGGCTCAGGCATATCTGCCATGCTCTCCTTCTGCTTGTTCACTTTCCACTTTCTTTCAAAGAGGGTGAGGCTCTTAGTAAGTCATCTATTTCCTGTCATTCAAGGCATTCAGAAAGTTCCTTCTTTTCAAGGATGCTTTCCTGGACTAGAGGAGAGCTGGTGACTTCCTTGGTCTCACTGTGCCTGGACCTGGAGCATCCCCCAATTCCCTACCCTTCTCCCACCCAGTTTTAAAACTCTGTCCTCTTCTCTCATTTTGTACACATCTTGGTCCTTATTCTCAATTACATTGACTTCTGTGGAGTATTATAATTTCATATTTCAGCCTATTATCTCTTGATTTTTTATTTTTTTGGGTTTATTTGTCCTTTATTATCTCATTGTGACTATTTTATGAGGCCTTAAAGTGCAAAAGACTATCTATGTAATTTCTGTGTATAACATCCAGCCCAGAAGTATGTGCAGATGAACAAGGAAGAAAAATTTAATGATGGTACCCTTGTGTCCTGGTGCCTCCTATATCAAATATACCTCCCACATTCCCACTTTTGTGATCTTCTACCCATCACTGCCCACCTCGTCCCTCCCCAGGTTTCCCACTCCGTTTTTTATAACTCTGTAACTTGGACTCTTTTTACGCTTGATTCTGAACATAAAACACTTAAAATATTATTGAGGGGGAGGAGAAGCTCTTAGTTTAAGAAGGAGTCAGGCTATACAAGTCAGAGCCAGAGAAATGCAGACAAATAAAATTGTACATTGGATACCAGATACTAAGAGTACATAGTATAAAAGTGGAGTTGGAATTAGAAATTTGGATTACACAGGGGAGGCTTCCTGGAGGAGAATACTGAGCAGGCTTTGAAAGAAAGAAAGAGATAGATCTTTTGAAAGAAAGGAATGGATAGATAAAAAGACAAAATAATGTGTCAGAGGTCTATGTCTTTGGAGGCATAAAGAAGAGAAGCAGATTTTCTTTGCTGAAAGCAAAGAGTGAGCATCGTGGAATCATAGCATAAAGTTAAGCTCTGAAACTTAAGCTGAGGAATAGGGATATGAAATTAGGGATAATTGTGAGCCATTCCTGGCCTCCCACAAGGGGATAAGTCAGGATGATGGTGAAAGTTAAGGTTGTTGAGTAGAGAATGGATAGATGGAAACCAGAAGCTCTTAGGAGGCTGCTTCTATTGTCTTAATTCTGACCAAAGACTTGGTCAATGATCTGACTGGAGTGTGGGGAGAACAGAGAGGTGAAGGCCTGATGGGTGGGGAGGGGGTGAAGAAACAAGGAACATATTGTTTCCCTAGAGTTGCATCACAGACTTCTCTTTGAACAAAACCCTCTGTTTTCAGCCTGTGCTGACTCACCCCTCGCCTTTCCCCCTTCTCTACCAGAGGAGCTCTTGCAGCCCTAGTAGACACCTGTTGCCACTGCTGGTGGTCGCAGTGATGGGACAGGATGACTCCACTGGTCAGAACTCCTGGATTTTAACTCTTTGTGTTTCTGTTTTGTCTGATTTTTTAGATCTTTACCTGGGTCCAAATAAAAATGGAAAGAAACTTTAACACTCACTCTCCTTCTGGGTTGGGTGACCCTTGAGTTACTTTAGACTTCATGTGGAGGTGCTAGACTTTCCTGGGCTTTCATTGGCCACTGTGTTGCTCAGGTCACTGTCCCCAAGCTTTTTCACAATATCTGTGAGGGGCTGGGAGAGGTGGTGGTTAAGGTTGAGGAAGAGAATGGGATCCTTGCTAGGGTGTTGAGATCCTTAGACTTAATACCCTAGAAAGTTTATTCAGAAAAGGTAAATAAGATGATGTCAGGCCTAGGAATGGAGGATGGAGAAAATAATTTCTCCAGACTTGGAGTTTAGGACTACTAGGAGAAACTAGAGTGGGAAGCTTCCTAGAGAAGGGGAGTTGTGATATAACAAAAGTGATAAAGTAGGCTAAATGCTGAGGGTTTCAAGAATAAAGATGGAGAGAAAGTCAGCAGTGATTGAGTAGGTTAGTGTTTCTCTCTCTGTTGTGTTCCTGTGGGCCTACACAAGCTGAAGTAGGAAGGCCCCTGTGTTAGTCCATTTATGGTGTTATAAAGGAACTTTAGGAAGAAAAGGAGTTTATTTGGCTCATGCCCTGCAGGCTGTATAAGTAGCCTGATGTCAACATCTGCTTCTGGTGAGGGCTTCAGCCTGCTACCACTCATGGTAGAAAGTGAAGTGGAGCCAGTTTGTGCAGAGATCACATGGGAAGAAAGGAAGCAAGAGAGAGGGGAGGGAAGTGCCGGGCTCTTTTTAACAACCAGCTCTTGTCAGAGCTAATAAGAATGAGAACTCACCACCCTACTCAGAAGGACATGAATCCATTCGTGAGGGATCCACCCCTATGACCAAAATACCTCCCATTAGGTGCCACCTCCAACATTGGGGATCAAATTTCAACGTGAGGTTTGGGGGGAATACACATTCGAACTGTAGCAGGTTATCCTACCCAACCTGCCTTACTAGAACCAAACTGAAAGGAAGGAGGTGAGTATTTATAGAGCAGTTACTAGGTTCTAGGCACTAGTCTACTCTTTCCACGTGTTTTCTCATTAAGTTAAATTCTTATAAAAAAACCCATACACGGCCAGGCATGGTGTTTCACACCTGTAATCCCAGCACTTTGGGAGGCTGAGGTGGGTGGATCACCTGAGGTCAGGAGTTCAAGACCAGCCTGGCCAACATGGTGAAACCCATCTCCACTAAAAATACAAAAATAACTGGGCATGGTGGTGGGCACCTATAGTCCCAGCTACGTGGGAGGTTGAGGCAGGAGAATCGCTTGAACCCGGGAGGCAGAGGTTGCAGTGAGCTGAGATCATGCCACTGTACTCCAGCCTGGGTGACAGAGAGAGACTCCATCCCAAAACAAACAAACAAACAAACAAAAATAAAAAAACAAAACAAAACAAAAAACCCTATACACTAGGCACAGAATTTAAGGTCTCAGCTAACAACTGGTGGAGCAGGAAGACAAACTCACTTTTTCTGACTTCCGAATCATTGCTTTTTCCATGACACTATACTGCATTTCTATTTCAGAAATTCCCTTCTTCAGTTGGCCACTATGGTGTCTTCAATCACATTACATGCATAATCATGTGTGTAAGGCACTACATTAAATGCCATGAGTAACAAAGAAAGGCAGTCCCTACTCTCCAGATGCTTGAAATCATTTGGGTGCACACACACACACACACACACACACACACACAGTATATTGAAGTATGGCATTGGAAAACTGTAAGTCAGGCAGTAAGACAATGCCCTATGAGTGGTAACCACAATTAAGTGCTATTGGAATTCTGGGAAGGGAGGGAGAATTGTGATGGACTGGCTAGAGAAAGCTTCATAGAAGTGATAGGATTTTAAGGAAAATTTTGAGAATAGACACATTAACGAAATGACTCATAGTTATGGAAGCAAGAGAGCAAAAGGTATTCTACACACACTAAACAGAGCTTTCTCTAAACTTTTTGAGGTCCAGGATGATATATTTTCACATTTGATTTCTTAGCAAACCAAATATGTAGTAGCTAGATGTTCAATGTGTATTTGTTCAATGAATGAAACAATGAATGACCCATTTATCTGGCACAGAGGGTTCATGTAAAGTTATTTTGAAAGAGATGAATAGAACTGCAGGCTCTAGAAGAGGGGATGAAAAGACATGTAAAAACTGCTTAAATGAGATCTTTCTTGAGTTAGTGGGCAGATAACTTAGAAAAGAGATGAGAGGCAGGGAGAACTATTAGGATGCTTATGTAGAAGCTTAGATAATGAATGCTAAAAGACTAAACTAGGACCATGGCATGCAAATAGAAATGCATGGATGGAAGTACCGACATTGTGAAAACGTGATGAACAAAACTTGGTTACTAATGGACTTTGGTGGAGTAGTGGTGGGGAGGGTGGGTAAGATGGGAGAAAAGGGAAAATAAAGAGGAGTCAAAGATGAGGGTAGAGGTTCTCAGCTTTGATTATTAGTAGAATAGTGGTACCACTAACAGAAAAAGAGGATGCTAGAAAGAGAGCCTGGTTTCAAAGGGAGTGTAAATTACATTTTAAATTAAGTTGGTTTAAGGTGCTGTGGAGCCCCCATTCATCATACACTGGAAGTGGGAGACTATAGGGAATGTGCCCAGCTCTGGAAGAACAGATTCAGAACTCATCCACATAGAAGTAAAAATTGAAGCCATGAAATGGATGAGATAATTGAGAGAAAACAGTGTCGAGAGGGAAAACTGGAAAGTTGAAGATAACTTTGGGAAAGAGATAGTATACAATAGGGCCACTTTAACATCTTCTGGTGTTGTTACCAGCTCTTTATTGTCTTGTTCTTGAGAGACAAGGTTAAATAACCCTCTAGAAACATAACAGATCTTACTCTTAGTCCTCTGTAAGTCTTCCTTTCTCTACGGAAGTCCATATCTTGACCAGAACAGTAATAGGCTGGACTTACACGAACACATTTTAGATCATCTGGCTGAAATAGATGGAGGCTATCTTATGCGCATGTTTGTCTTCTCAATTTTCAGCTCCCTACAGAAGAAGCAAAGGCTTGGGCAGTTCTGTACAGGCTAGCTTAAAGTGCTCATGCTTCAGTGCAAATCTGTTTTACACACTTATGAAAGACTAAGAACCTCAGTCTGGGAAGTGGGTGGGTGGGGTGGACGGTGATTTGCTTCTGAGCCCCAGACGCTTCACCTGATTTTTTCACAACTCCCCACCCTTTTTACTTTTCATCCAGAGATCTCAAAGCTGTAAACAAACCTTGATCCTCCCTGACCCCCTGAGTCATCCTCTATTTCCATTTTCCCAGATAGGGGAGGTGGGGCAGTGGAATACCATGTTTTGGGATGGGTGCTTGTTGGGTGGGTAGGGGAGATTGAAGGGGCAACCATAGGGATCCAGGGGCCCCTTTTCAATCACGGGGTGGGGTGAGGGGCAGGCATCAAGGTGGTTCTAGGTAGTTAGGTTTCAGTTTGTCCTTTTGAGGTTGTTTTATGACTGAAGAGACTTGGATAAAGAGTCCGAGCTGGAGAAATTGAAGAACAAACAAAGCCGTAAAAGACGCCGATAAAATTTCTCCCAGCACAGAATAGTCTTTGGAGCCTCCCTCAAGAAACTTAGAGTAATCTGGAAAGGCTAATTAAGTCTCACAGCCCCCACTGGGCACTGGAGCAGGACAAGGGAAAGGAGAAGAGAGCACTGAGAGAGATTTCCCTTCTCCCTCTCTTCTCTCAAGGGGGCACAGGTGTTCAAACATTCAATATGCAGATTGAATAAAGACTTGGTGGGGGGATGGGTGAGAATGGGGAATGAATGATGGGAAATATCAATATTTTTAAAGACTCCTTTTAATAAGGAAGTGCTTGAGGATATGCAGAATGATAGGGGATGAGGACCCTGAATTGGAGAACATTAAGAATGGAGAGTACCTGGGTGGGAATGAGAGGCTCTGAGACTGTGAACATGGTAGGTCTGCATGCAAGTAGCATGAAGAATGGGTTTAGATGGGGATGAAGGCAGCTGGATTCAGAGCATGGCAGTCTGAGGCTGCGGGGGTTCTGAACTGAAGCCTTTTGAAGCTAAAGGACCCACATTTGGGGACCAATAGGACAAGAGTTCTGTCTGGGGGGAACTATATGAGCATAGGAAGAAGGCACCAGAGGGATGATGAGATGGGGATGGGGCTCTGTGTGAGAGAAGAAGAGGACATGATGATCTGGGAGGGAAACTCAGCCCTAGGGGAGTGGTTAGAAAGCCAGGGGTCAGGCTGTTTTCTCCAAACTAGCTATTTTTCTGTTCTTTGTTCCAAATGAATTGGTGGGTTGGCCACAAAGAGAAATCTTATGAGCTTATGTGATGTAGAGGTGGGAGGGAAAGAGTTGATGGGGAGTGTGCATGAGGGGAAGCCATAGAGACTGCCAGTTTCCATGGTGATAGCTGAAATCTTTATTTCTATTTTCCTGATTTCTGCAGCATGTCAGAAGATGCTGTAAGGGAGAAATGCTACCTTTTCATCTCCTCTAATCCCAGCAGTTTGGGAAGCTGAGGTAGGTGGATCACCTGAGGTCAGGAGTTAGAGACCAGACTGGCCAACATGATGAAACCCCATCTCTACTAAAAAAACAAAAATTAGCTAGGCGTAGAGGCAGGCGCCTGTAATCCCAGTTACTTGGGAGGGGAGGTAGGAGAATTGCTTGAACCCAGGAGGTGGAGGTTGTAGCGAGATTGTACCATTGCACTGCAGCCTGGGAACAAGAGCGAAACTCCGTCTCAAAAAAAAAACACAAAAAAAAAAAAAAACAAAAAAAACACCAAGATCTGAGGTGGGATGAGGAGGTTGGTGAGGGTATGGGTCTTTAGCAGGGCAGTGTCTCTAGCTTCCAAGATTAATTGAGCGACCTCCTCTGGTATCTCTAGGTACATGCAAGAAGTTTGTGGATACAGAGCAGCAGCAGGAACCAGACACTTCTTATCAGTGGGGTGGGTTGGAACTTCGGGAAGCACCTTCACAGCAGTGCCATCCTAATTAGAGTATAGACGGATGGGCCTCTCTGAAACCAGAGACTAAGTTTGGGTCTCTATCGTCCAGTAACCTTCCTTGAAATCCCCCCTGGAACACTAGGAACCTATTTCCTACATGCTAAATCTCTCCAACTCTTCAAGGAGCCTCAACATAGTGTGCTTGCTATTGGGCACTGGGGACTGAATCAGGAAGAAGAGGTTGATGATGGTGGGTGGGTAGGAAAGGCCAGTGAAAAACATGTTGTCAAATGTGCAGGTGTCAAACCTGTAAGACTTGGATATTGTAAAAATCTTAGCTGTCCAACTCTATCCACTTTCCCTGTGAGGGCCAGAAAGTTTGAGTGACTCACCAAAAAATACATAGCACATCCAGGATTCAAACTTGCTTCCTGTCCAAGAGTACCCTGACTTTTGCCCCAGTCATACCCGTTTTGGAATTGGCTCTGAGTTGAGGTGGGTACCCAGATGCCCAGCATAGTGAGATCATGTCTTAGGCACAGTAGCTCCTATGTGCTCCTTGAATTCCTTCCACCTGCCCAACTTGTCTAGTGACTTCAGAGTAAAGCAGCTGCCAAAGCTGGCTCCTCCATCCTTGGAGAATAGGCTCCAAGATGTTTGCTGAGTAAATACCCGTCTCCTGCTTGTTTGTCCTGTGCATAGTTCTTCTCGGCCATCATGTCCTTAGCTCCTGACATAGCCCCTGGCTTACAGGATCCTGGAGAAGGAACTACCACCAATAGGAGGCACCAACTGCTGGGGCCATAAGGGAATGTTTCTTGCCCAGACATTCCCCTACGCCCTTCTTTTTTCTCTGTGACCTCCTTCCATTCTGTTTTCACTGGTGTCCTGGCAGTCCCTAATTCTCTTGCTGCTGTGTCCCCCCAGTGCCTGCCTTTTTTATCCCTCCTGTTTACTGTAGCTTCTGTGCCATTCCTGGGCCCCTTAGCTCTCTTCTCCTTCCCTTAGTTTCTTCTCAGCCTCTGCTCACACCCTCTTCAGCCTTTCCTGCCTTCCTTTTTTCCTTTCTCCCTTCCCCCTTCCTTCATCACATATTTATTGAGTAATTGTTTAACATCAGGCCCTCTAGTTAGCTCTGAGGTGGTAACAATGAACTGCCACAGACTCTGAGCTCTCTGCGGAAGCTTAGGGTCTAGCAGGGGAGACACACAAGTACTAGAGCAATTTTGATATGATGTGACAAGTGAAGCCCCATGGCCTTGTTTTTCCAAAGCCCTCTTTCAGCTATGACGAGTTGGATTGACTCACATTCCCTGAGTAGTGAATTCCAGTGTTTCACAATTCCTGCAGAGGGCAAGTTCTTCTTGATGCCTAGCCTTAGTTACTCCTGAAGTTAAGATTATTCCCTGGGCTTTAATTTACTCCCCTATACTTTTTATTTTTAAAATGAGTATCATAATAATGCCCACTTTCCTCGTATCCCGGGATGTTTGTGAAGATGGGTTGAAATGACAGGTGTCAAAGTCCTCTGAAAGCTTTGTGAATCTTAGACAAGATTCTCTCTAAACTTCTTGTTAGGAGTAGAGGAGAGCTTTTTTTCTCCTACAACTAGAACAGCTCAAAAGATAATTTTAAATAACTCTGAATTGCCTCAACCTTTAGTCTCTTTTCTATTTACTTATTATTTATAGAAAACAATTCTTTGATCTTTATAGCCAACGAGATCCATGTCCCTTTTAAACAATTTTCTTGAAGAAAACAAATGCCTCTTATTGCAGTAATTGAGATTGAGGGAGGACTTCAGAAAGGAGGCCTTAAGCATGTAGGTATGAAAACATAAGTCAGAGGACAAATCCCCCCATCACAATGCGGCTCCTTTGCATTATTATTGGAGTCAAGGGATTTGGCATGATGATCCGGGCGGAGCCTGAGGATTACATGGGAGAGCGATAGTGATGCTTGATCCTAGATGATGGATTTCCAAGAGGGATGAAGAGTCTGACTAGGTTGCCTGAGTCAGAAAATATCATCAAGCTCTGCTCCTGTTAATGACTTAAGAGCAGCTGACTCGATTCACTCCATTACCTTCTGAGGGAGGAGGCAGAAAGCAGGAACAGAAGCTGCTCAGGGGCAGAGAACTCTCTGGATCCCAGGATAGGAAGTCCAGTCTCTTCCCAGTCTCTGGAGTCCTTGTTCTGGGCTAACTTTGATGGATGGGTGGCAATGGGGTATCAGTCTGTTCCTTCTCCATTCGGTGGATCCACATAACAGGTTTCCAGACAACAGCCTGATTTTCCAGGGTTTCCTTTCTCTTCTACCTGCCTCCAGACTGACCCAAGCAAATGTGTTTGGTTTCCTGATCTCCCTTCTCAGCGCCCCGTGATACTGTCAGGGATTTCTTCTAGTTGTCTAGCTTGAGATTCCCTCCTTTACTTTAGGGCAATCCCGTGTCTTCACAGCCTGGGCCTGGTAGAAACTTTTATATATTGTGCTGGTATCCTATTGTTTTTAGCTCCTTCTCTTTAAAGAGAAAGCATACACTTTCTCTTTTTTTCCTGCTCTTTCTTTTTTCCTTCTTTTTCTGTGTCTCCCATGCCTGCCTCTTTAGGCAGAGCTGTTGCTTTGCTGCCTTGGCCTCTAGGGTAGCCACTCTTTTCTTCTTGGGAATGTTTCCAACTTTGATGGCTGGTGGGTTGTTTTTACAGTTTGTTGTCGTTTTCTACCAGTTCAGCTCATCCCTCTTCTCCCTAATGTCCTTGTGGAGCCAGAAAACAGCAACATGTTCCCAAGGACTCTGAGCCTGGGCCTTTTAAGAGCCTACCTTCCCCCATCATTTCAGTTCTTTCATCTGCAGGCTGCAGAGTGAGCAGACGCATGTATGGCACCGGCAGAGCGGCTCTTAATGACTCAAGATGAACAGGTCGAGCTCAAAGGCACAACAGAAACCCATTTGTAATGGGGTTGTTTTTCTTTCAAACCCTTAAGAACGTAAGCAACCTATCTTATGATAGAAGAGTTAAGGGGGAAGGGAGGGATTGAGTCAGAGTTTGTTTTCATTTCAGGAGGCCCGTCTTTTGGCATGTTCTCAGCCTAGGGTGGGCTTGGATTTTAGTCATGTTTAGATAGCAGTGCTTATGCCTTCACTACGATTTTAAATTGTAAAATATACATAACATAAGTATACCATTTTAACTATTTTTAGGTATGCAGTTTGGTGACATTAAATATGTTCACACTGTTATGCAACCATCAACACCATCCATCTCCAGAGTTTTCTTTTCTTCCCAAACAGAAACCCCATAGCCATTAAACATGAGCTTCCCATACCCCCTTCCTCCTAGCCCATGACATCCTTCCACTATGATTTGACTTGGCTTCTTAAGCACCATTCTGACCACAGAACCTCTATTTCTTCTTCTTTTAAATCTCAGCTCCTCTGACTGAATTTCAAGATCTTCTCCATTGGCACCTGCAGACTCACTCCAGTGAGCTTCTGTCACTTCCTGGCTCAGAGTCCCTCTCTGAGAGGCAATTCTGGGTCCTAGCCCTCATGCAAGTGACCTCTTCCCCTCCTGATCCTGCATGGATCACCCCTCCCCATTCTTCCCTTCAGCCCAGTTTGGCCCTTACTTTAGACTCCTGCTTTAGGACATCCTGATGTTCTAATATGCCCCACCCTCAGTTATATGACCCACCCACTTCCCAACCTCTATCTAGTATTCTGCCTGGTTGCTCTTATCCTATTCTTGCTTCTTTATCTGTGTCTTACTTCCCTCTCAGACTGGAGGCAACCTCAAGTCATGAGCTTCTCGCTGAAATCTATGCTAGGATTAGTGTACTCAATTCTACGTCCTCGCTACTCAGAATGCGGTCTGGGGTCTAGTGGCATTGGTGTCACTCAGGAACTTGTTAGAAATGCATCTCAGGCTCCACCCCGGACCTACTGAATAGGAATCTGCATTATAACAAGATCTCTAGATTATTGGCATGCACATTAAAGTTTGAGAAGCACTGCTGAAGGATGGGTGATAAATAATTTATATTGCAGGTGTGCATAACTAAAAATTATCTAAGTAACAACTCTAGAATACATTCAAACTGTATGGATATTTTTGAGGAGGGGAAGAAAGATATTTTGTGTCCTTCAAACTTATGAGTCTCTAACAGAATTGCCTAGAAAGCTGGGAACTGACGCTCTGAAGCTGAGAGGGTACTGGAGTCAGTGTTCTCAATGGGGAGGCATGAGGCTTAGCTTACATAATGAGAAACTCCCTGGCTGGCTGTCTCATAGTTAGGCAGACAGGGGCAAAGTTCCCTGAAGTTCACTTTGAGGTTGGCTGATAGTGTTTCCCCAGAATTAAACACTTGTCACCAAGCAGACATTTGTCACCCAAGTCCTAGAGGGAAGCAGGGCACCAGGTCTCAAAATAACCTTCTGGTTTCTGTCCCCATGGCTGGAGCTGATTCATATTTTGTAGGAGGTTTGATTGTAGCTGGGAATGGCTGAGGACCTGGTGTAATTCTCTCCTCCTTCCTCATCCCAATAAGAGGCAGTGAGGAGGGGCATGAAGAGCGGAGACAGGGTGTGGGAGTCAAACCTGTTCTTCACATAGCAATCATCTCATCTCACTCTTTGCTCTCACTCTGAGAAGTTGAGTCCACAGCTGAGAAAACTTGGAGCCAGTCTCTGAGTCTGCTTGGCTCATATCCAGCCTCTTTTTTTGTTCCTTTTCCCCTTGGGAACATCTTTCCCTATTATCTCACTTTCAGATACAAGAGAGCCGTGATGTACTGGAGCAAAGGCTGTGAGGTGGGAGGGGCTTGGAATTCTTTAGGTTAGAGCCTCCTTCTTCCTGGTCATCTCCAGGAGAATGTGCCAGGCTCCACTTCTTCATTACTTTTTAGGGCTTGAAGGGATTAGAAAGCAACTGGAGGGCAAAATAGTTTGGGGTAAGCTAGGGAGGAGGTGGCCTGTCGAGTGGAAAAATAATGTAAATAAGAGATGTTTCCCAGAATCATGGGAAAAAAGTACTTTGAGTCTTTCTCACATTTTTCTGAGCCCCTGGGTTCTGGGTTTTGCTCTGTTGGTGGAGTGATGTGTTTCTTGTTCTTCTTGTAGTGTTGGTTTCTAGAGCAGAGGCCTTCAGATATTACAGCTTGAGCAGAAGACCTCGTGTGTGTCTTTTGTCATCTCCAAAAGTGTTTACCTTTCGAAGCTATACCCTTTGAATTTTACCACATGCTATTATCTAATCTTTGAGTGTCATTGCATGACCAGAAGTGGCAGGGTGAGGCACTGTGGCCTGGTAGTGAGGACGAGGAGAGGGGGCGCAGCCCAGGCCTTTCAGAATGCAGTGTCCAGCATGTCAGTCGTTCTGAGTAAACACTAATACCCTTCACTGCTCTTTTTTCTTGGGGTGTCATGGAGTTGAACACTTCATCTATCACCATGTTATTTCACTCTTCTATTTTGTACCAGCTCTGAGACTTGACTCTTAGAACCATTGCTGTAGCATTTGGCTCGGTATTTCCATGTTCTAAACAGTCCATTTTCCCCATGAGGCTGAGGGCTCCCTGAGGGCAAGGACAGCACTCCCTTTCTCCATATCTCACTTCGTACTGATGTCAGTACAGACTGGCTGATGAGGAGAGAATGTAAGGAAATCCCACCTTTCTGGTTCAAAAAGTATCTAAGATATAGACTCATTTGCACATAGTTCCTCTATGAGGGAAGGAATTGGCATTTTAAAAACCTGCTCAATTTCTAGGTCAGTTTGTGTTGGTTCAGCTGAGCAAAACTTCTGACAAGGCTGTAGCTTTGATCTGTAGTCTCTCTCGGGATTCTTCTAAGGAAGACTCAATGTTTTGGTCACTTGGAGGTAGAAGGATATTGGTAATGACTGGGATATGGAGAAAACATGAAATCTTAGCCAGGAGAAGCTATCTCAGGAATCTGTAATGAGTGAGTGTTATTTCTTTTCCAACAGGCTGCATAATTTTTATGACCAATTATTCCATTTGTAATGACACTGAGATAACAGAGATCTCATCTCATGCTCCATGGCACATGCCAGGCACTCATGGGAACTAGATGAAACCATTCCTTATACAAGAATTGGATAGGCAGAGTGTTTCCAAAAAGATTTAGTTCTAGCAGGAGAGATAGACATAAGTACTAAGAAAAAACTTTGTGAACAGCAAAGGTTATAAGGAACTGGAAGAGGGGAATGGAGAGGACTGAAGCTTTAAAATGAAGGAGGGATTTATTGGGGTTACATAAAAGAGTTGTCCTCTAGCCTTAGAATTTTGTGGTCCAGTGTTGCTTTTGATGATGTTATTTACATGTAACAAATGAACAGTGTCTTTGGCTGTGAGATAGTATCATCCCAAGCCACAAGGAACCAGCCTTTTCCCACAAAGATTTTAAGAGCTCAGTTGGAAAGGGTTGGCTTTGGGAGGTTAGGAAAAGACTGGGTCCAGATTGTGGGGCATGATCCTCTTACTGGGGCTAGTGGTCCTCTTTTCCCTTATACCCAACTTTTGAGTCAAGAGGGTGCTGATGATCTCCTAAACAGATCTGGTAGTTAGTTCATCAAGTCTGAATAGAAGCAACCTAAGGGTTCACATCTAGTTGCTCCCACTGATTGGTTTCAAACATTTACCTGCTCCTGCCTCCGCAGTTTTCTCCAGGATCTTCCCCATCTATTGCCCTTTTACCATTTTTCTCTCTGGTATTTCTTATCCATTAATTGATAAGGGTGGGGTATTTGAAGCCAGGCAGGCCTGGGTTTGAATCCCAGCTCTGTCACTACTGTGTCACTTAGGCTCTTTGATCTTGGGTTCCCATCTGTAAAATGGGAATAAGACCCACTGCTCAGATTAGTTGTAAAGGTTAAATAAGAGATGTAACAAACCTGCACATTATGCACATGTACCCTAGAACTTAAAGTATAATAATAATAAAAAAAAGAAAAGAAAAAAAATTGTATTTTACATGATGAATATATTGATTTAATTATTCCACATTGTCTACATATACCATAATGTCACTTTGTACCACACAAATATATACAATTATAATTTGTCAACTTACAATAAAAATATGAAATAATACAAATAAAAAAAAAAGAGAATGTTTAAGTCAGGGCTTGGCACTTAGCATGTGCTTATAATAAAAGGTAGTTGACCATTTTCTTCAGAATTCCCTCTCTCTGCTCCTTGGCTAATTTTCATTAGAGACAATTAGGGGAGAGAAAGAGTGATGCCCAAATAGATGGACATAATAGAGTGATTGCAAGGAAAATGGAAGGATAACAAGAGGGATGGATATCATGGAGACAGATACACAAACATAGTTATAGTTAGAGGAACAGGTAGTGAAAACCAGGCAGAAGCAAGATTAAGTGAGATACAAAGATGGACAAAGGAGAGAGGAGCAGTGCAAGGTAAGTGAAAGAATGAAGAGGTAGAAAGTCAGATGGAAAGGCAGAGACATGAGTTGAGAGCCAGACAAAGACTGCCAGAGGACAGACATGGAGAGTTAATTTGTGGAAGTTGGTGTAAAACCCCTGGAATAAGAGCTCTCCTGGCTTCTTGCCCCTTGTTATTGTGTGACTTGAATTCTAAGTCTCTGGTCCCCTCAACCCTGTTCCTCCCTGTTTATCACACTCCCAACCCACTTATACAGATCTGCCTCTACCCTGAAACTTGAGCCCCCTGCCCCCTTCTCTTCTACACTCTTCCTTCCATACTATCTTAGTTACCTAAGTCCATAGGGATTTTTCATTTCACAAAAACTATTTGGAGTGCAAAAGCATCATGGTGTCAGCCAGTCAGTGCAATAACCAGGTGTAGTTTTACAGTCGCTCCCCCCGACTGTAACTGCAATTTCATATATCTCTGGCTGCGACAGGCAATTTTCTTTCAAAGATTGTTTTTTCTGGAGCCTGTGATTTCTACTCTCGCCTCCAACCTCTGGGATATTAAAACGGGGTCAGTGGCTCTTGGCAGGCTGACCGATTTGTGGTCACTCCCCGGCTCCTCTGTTCACCCTCCCTGTTGCCATCTCCAATCTTGTCATCCCTCTGCCTCTGCACCCCATCTAGTCACACTGGAGGAAAATGGCTCTGGTGGTTAAAGCTCTCCAGAGAAATACCTCAGCTTTCTGGGAGGTTACTGTCCTTCACACTGAGAGGTTTTGTCATGTGTCTAACCTTAAGAGTTGAGGTTAAGTGGGGTGGGGAACGGGATCCAGGAGCAGATTCACCTTCTAAACCTTTCCCCTATCCTTCTCCTTAACCCTGCCCTGCCCCATTGTGTTCTGGTACGGAGCTGTCAGCTCCTTTCCATGAGAATATTGTAGCTTTTCTTTCTTTTCTTCTTTTTTTCTTTCTTTCTTTCTTTCTTTCTTGCTTGCTTGCTTGCCTGCTTGCTTTGTTCAGAGTCTGGCTCTGTCACCCAGCCTGGAGTGCATGGCAGGATCACAGCTCAGTGCAGCCTCAAACTCCTGGGCTCATGCCATCCTCCTGCCTCAACCTCCCAAGTAGCTGGGACTGCAAGCAGGTACCATTGTACTGGGCTTATTATTATTATTGTTATTATTATTATTGTTGTTGTTATTGTTTTTAGGGATGGGGTCTTGCTATGTTGCTGCAGCTGGTCTTGAATTCCTAGCCTCCAGCAATCCTCCTGCCTCAGAGTCCCAAAGTGTTGGGATTACAGGCATAAGACACTGAACCTGCCTCAGTAGCTTATTTTCTAAGGGGAACATTTTGAAGAACTGGGGGAATAGAATTAGGGTTTAACATTAGGGAGCTTTTCTTTGCTAGAAACTGAGAATTGGGTAAGGTGGGAAAGCTAGTATAATCTCTTTTTCGGGAAATTTGGAGAATAGGAGGAATTCCCATATAGGTGAAGGGCTGGGTTAGTGGACATCTAGCACATGGGGAAGGGGTATGGCAATGTTTGGATCCCCACCTCCCTGATGAGAGATTGATTCTGCTCTTGCTGGTAAAAGCAATCTCTTCCCACCAAAAGCAGTCTCTTCCATTGTTTGTTGGTATGGTATTTGCTGGCCAGCAAAATGCCTTCTTTCTTTCACCCGGATAGGGTTTTTTTTTTTTTTTTTTTTCTTGGAAGAAAGACCTGTATCTACCTTTGGGGTTGTTCATTTGGGGATTTTTCTATTTCCTTCCTTGGCCCATGGCCTGATGCAAAATACTTCCTGTGGTCTAACCCTTGTTCCTCTTGCTTTACTAACAGATTGAATCCTCTTGAAAAACAACATGATACAGCACACTCCCCCTCCTCACTCATATCATCCCTTGTTTTTATTAAATAAAAGTAAGTGGAGCTATAAGATGTGACTGGCCTGGATCCCAGCTTCATAAAACAAAACTAACACCCTCTTTATCAAGGGGCTGAGGCATCCAGAGAAGATTTCTTAGGCCATTCTGCTGTCACGTAAATGGGAATCAATATTCAATAAGCCCTTGATGCACTACGCTAGCAGTTCACTTAATACCGGCTTCCAGTACAGTAAGTGGCGTTGATATAGGGAGGGCTTGTTTGTAAAATAACACTGCAGCCCTTGCCTCCTGGATATTGGATCTGGCTTCTCCTAAGCAAGAAGATTCAAAACTCTGAGGAAGCAGGAGAGTCATTTTGCCAACCCCATTGCCTCAGGACAGACTCACCTAAAATCTAGCTTGTGAAAGAGAACAGATTCTGTGCCTGTATTAAAACCAATCAGTCTAAGAGATCCTGGAGGTTAATAGGCCCCATTCCTATCAGGAAGATTCCACTGTGCCTGCCCTGATTGCCTCCTTCTTCAATAAATTAGTCAAATTGAAAACAGATTTAAGGATAGAATTGATTCTATTGCTACTAACGTTATGAGGATAGACCCTCCTATGTCCTGAAAGCCTGCAGTGCTGGAAATAATACCTCATTTCTCCCAGCCCCTATGTTTGCTATCAGGAAGGACTGCTGGCTGCCTGGCCCCCTGGTGGATGGTGGCAGGTCCAGGTTTCTCCGTGCATAGTCACTGTGAGAATCTGGTAGAAAATGGGCTGTTTCAACATAGGTCAATTATTTCTTTTCCATTCTGTGACATCTTTGCTGGGGATTTGTAACCTTAGGCTTGCTTCTCCTCCACAGCTCTAAGCAAGCATATGTTAAGGAAAAGCAATCTGATGTCTGCCTAAATATAACAGGTGAATATTGTACCAAAGCTTCATATAATAAGTGTCAGAACCAAGTAGATTTTAGTCATTCTTTTTCAGTGCCAGTGTTCACAGGGTTTAGGAATTAACAATTTGGGGTGGAAGTGGGAACATATAGAGAGATTTATCCTGCATTATGGTTGTGATGATTTCTTATCCCATTTTAGGGGGTTCGATGGTTGGGAGGAAGCTGAGGGTAGAGGACTTTTCAGCACTACTGTTTGGGGATATGCTGGAGGAGGTCAGTCCCGCTCTTTCTAGAGACCCTGTAACTGTCCCTCCAGGAGAAGTGTCCTTACTTAAGTCTCCTAGAGCCATTTTATTTTTATTTTATTTAATGAATTAATTAATTTTTGAGACGGAGTCTTGCTCTGTCACCCAGGCTGGAGTGCAGTGGCATGATCTTGGCTCACTGCAACCTCCACCTCCAGGGTTCAAGTGATCCTCCTGCCTCAGCCTCATGAGTAGGTGGGATTACAGGTGCATGCCACCACGGCTGGCTAAGTTTTTATATTTTTAGTAGAGTTGGGGTTTCACCATGTTGGCCAGACTGGTCTTGAACTCCTGACCTCCGGCCATCCACCTGCTTTGGCCTCCCAAAGTGCTGGGATTACAGGTGTGAGCCACCACGCCTGGCCTCCAAGAGCCACTTTAGATCAAAGTTTTCAGTCCATCCCATCGCAGATAGGTTTAGTGAACCTGAAGCAAGAGGCTGGTATTTGGCCTCTCTGCTTGGGCATGGATTACAGGGAGATCAGCCTGCAGTATTTGCCCATGTTAAGTTGTTTTTGTAGGATGAACTTTCCAAAGATATTGAGTAATGGGTACATGTTTTTTGTTCTGTTTTGTTAGAGACAGGATCTTGCTCTGTTGCCCAGGCTTGGGTTCAGTGGCATGATCTCTGCTCACTGTAGCCTCTGCTTCCTGGGCTCAAGTGACCATCCCACTTCAGCCTCCTGAATAGCTGGGGACTACAGGCATGCGCGACCATGCCCAACTAATTTTTGTATGTTTTGTAGAGAGTGTTTCACCATGTTGGCCAGGCTTGCTAATTTTTTTGTATTTTTAGTAGAGATGGGGGTTTTGTCATGTTGCCGAAGCTGGTCTCAAACTCCTGGCCTCGAGCAAGCCTCCTGCTTAGCCTTCTGAAGTGCTGGGATTACAGGCATGAGCCATCACACCCAGCCTTAAGACGTTTCTTGCCTTCAAAATTCCTCATGTGGCCCAGCCTGGTAGCTTTGAGAAGAGTGCAGCAAGGATACTGGAGAGGGCTGAGTTCAAAGGGGGCTGAGGGGCTTGATAAGCTAGCTTAGAATTCCTGGGTTCCCAAATGAAGGAGAATATTAGTTGCTAGTTTCATCTTCCAAATAAGAGAAAAAGAGATAAGTTAAAGCTGGAGGTGCTGAAGTTAAGCTTAGCAAAGGACTTTTTCTTCTTCTATTTATTTATTTATTTGGGACAGGGTCTTGCTCTGTCACCCAGGCTGGGGTGCAGTGGTATGATCATGGCTTACTGCAGCCTCTACCTCCCAGGCTCAAGCAGTTCTCCTACCTTAGCCTCTCAAGTAGCTGGGACTACAGGTGCATGCCACCACACTTGGCTAAATTTTTAATTTTTTTGTAGAGACAGGGTCTCACTATATTGCCCAGGCTGGTCTCAAACTCCTGGGCTCAAGCAATCCTCCTGCCTTGGCCTCCCAAAGTGCTTGGATTACAGATATGAGTCATTGCGCATGCCTAGCAAAGGACTTCTTGACAGTTGGCACACAACTGACTCATTTAGTTTGGAGTCTACTCTATCTTCCTCCTGGGCCTTGTTTTCTGCTGTTCCATGTTGGATCGAGGTCTAAGTGTGGTTCTGATATCTCTTACTTCATCCATTTCCAGGTTGACCTGACTGACTAGATGGGAGTCCCTACCTCCCTCTCCCTTTCATGTATGTCCTTCTTGAAGCTATGTATTAAAAAAAAAAAAACAAACAAAAACAACAACAACAACAACAACAAAAACGAGAAGCACTTTTCTTTGGTTAGATACAAGGATCTGTCCTTCTTGCTAAACTGTCAAACAAGCTCCCTGTGTTAGTGAGGCCTGCACATAGGTTGAGGCCAGACCAAGAAATTGGATGACAGAGGAGATTCCAGGGGCTAGAACTCCTAGGGTATAGTGAGCCCTCAAATTACTTTCCTAGGGAAAGAGGTCATGAGTGAGACTTAAAGTTCTCACCACTCTCTCAGATGGTTGGGCTTCTCCCATACATGGCCAAATGTTGTCTTGAAGAGTCCCGCCATGCCGTACTCTAACCTTTTTCTTTTGTAGTCTGCTTTACACTGGGAATGAACCAGTTATAATGGAGCAGTAGCATCTCAACATAGGGTATTACTGATGACCAAGCCCCTCTCCCCCTCTGGCTAAACTCCCATTCAATCATTCGCTACCTCTGGCAGTTCATTTCTTGCCACAGCTTGCGTTCTGGCATCATTGTTCCCCCCACGCAACAGCTGATGACATCTCTTGGCCTCCCCCATCCATTCAGCAATACCTCTCCCCCCAACCCGCCTCCTCTGCCTGCTGTCCCAGCCTGTAACCCTGATCTCATTTCCTCCTACCTCTCACACCATTTTGAGACCTCTTGCCTCAGCCTGTGCCTGGGCTCCTTTCTTTGGTGCTCTTCTCATTCCTTTGCAGAGACCACTATGCTCTGATCTAGGATTGCACCTGTACATTTGTACCTTCCCCAAGACTCCAGGAACCAGAGGATTCCCCAGAGAAAAGGGTGGCTCCTATCCCCAGGTTGCCCCCAGCTCCTCAGTGGGATTGATTTCATGCCTGGGTTGTGTGTTGTTTGTCTGTCTCAGACTTTGCAGCCCCTGAGGCAATGGCTCTGTCTTTGCAGGCTCAGAAAAGCCTTGGCAGCCAACAAATAATAAATAACACCCTGGTAACACCACCTGCAACTTGCTAATGAATGTCTTTTCTCCTGCCTTCCCCACCTCTTGGAGGTTGGAGGTGGGGACCCCCAATTTCTTGGCAAATGGATGCCTTCCTCTTGTTCATGTCTAGAAGAGTTGATGTTGGAGGTTGGTGGGTGAAGAGAGGCAGAGGGATACAGAGGTGACTTTTAGGAGTACACTAGTCATTCTTCCGGTTTTAGAGTTTTGGAGAGACAGTAATCTTCAAGAGTAGGGTTGTCCTGCTGGGGGGTCTTTGGATTTCTTGAGGGCTCCTGGGCTTTGGTTTCCAAAGGCAAGCCAGGGAGCTATCACCCAATCCCATCTCTTCCCACAAAGAATGTTTCCCTACGTTGTTGGTTGGTTTTCTAAATTTGACACTCAGGGTATCATCTTCTTCTAAATCCACAGGTTAGGTCATTAAGGGACTCTACTGTCTTCTTCTTGGTTTGAGGTATTAGTTAAAGTTAGTGTCTAAGATTAAGAAGAGAGATGGGTGCTTGGTGCAGTTTTCCTGAAGGTACCTGTGCTTGAAATTCCCGCAATTGCCAACAGGTGAATCTGTGTCTTATCTTTGGATCATCCAAAGAGAGCAGAAGAAGTATGCAATCTTGTTCACTTATGCATTTTCATATTGTTACCAAAATGCCATTATTTTAAAGTATATCTTCTGATGTAGGCTTGACTCTATTCTAAAACACATATGCCGTCTGGCAAAAGCCTTTTAGACCTTCGTTTCATTGTAGCAGCAAAAGGGAGTGAGTGGAGTATATGCTTGTCTGAGACAGTCTCTCTAGTGCCCCACCTGAATGGTCCACGGAGTTAGCCTGTGGTCCATTTTTTCAGAGGCAGGAAAATGAAGCCCAACTCCTCCATGCCTTGCCAAGAAGTGTCATTCTTAAGGATTGAATTTCCCAGAATCATCATCCTCCGATCCCCCTCTTGATTCAGGGAGTGTTTCCTCAGCTACTGTCCATCTCCTTTAAGAGGAGATGCTTCCCTAATTTCTGCTTCTGTCTTCCAAAATTACCCCCCTAAAATTGCCCATTCCCTCACACTTCATGCCAGTTCTTGGGGTGTAAACAGTCCTGTCTGGTATTTGGGGTAAATGAGCTCTGTGTTTGATTAATTCTACATGATCCTGCTTGTAGACGCTGGGGGAGGAGCCAGCCTCCTTTCCATCCCGCTGGAGTTGGAACCCAGACATGGGCCAAGGAAGTTCATTTTCCCACGTGTAGGAAGCTGATGGGCCCCCATTCCCTGCAACATTTGGCTCCTTAGGTTCTCTGAGTCACCCCCTGACCCTAATCGTCTGCAGCAAGGGCTCAGATCCGTCGGGCCAACCTCACCCAAGAGGGCTTAATGAGCACCTGGCAGCTAAGTGCTTTGAGATCTTTCAGATGAAAAGGGCTGTCAGTTGTTCTGGGGTTATTATTGCCAGGGTAGTGGCGGCAGCAATTACTCTAGATGATCAGGACATCCAGCTTCCTTTGTCCTTGAAGTGAGTGCCTGATTCTTGGGGGAATGGCTGACTGCCTTGCTTTTTCTGCCTTGGATGCTGATGGGATGCTAGCAAAGTTCTTTTTACTATTTGCCATCCTCCCTTCGCAGTTGGACAGGCAGCACTACAGAAGCTCAGTAAATTCTGAAATACTCACTCTCTAGGGGGTGAAGTGGCTCTGAAAAGTGTAGAATGACAGAAGCGATAAGCCAGGGCTAGAGGATAGCCACCTCATTTATGTCTTCTGTGTCTAGAATTGAAAAGAGAGAGGAGTGCTTGGTGCAGGCGAACTTGAGAAAACCAATATTATAGGTAGACACGAGAAGAAAAGGAAAGGAGTTCTAACTACAGCAGCTCAGAAACAATATTAACTTTGTAGAAGAGATAGGAAGCATGACAAACCAAGGAAGTGGTAGAGGCACCTTCTCTGCAGAGTTTTAAATGAAGAGAGAGGAGAAGCGTTGCAGGGGCAAAAGAATCACCCAGGATAACCTTAAGGACTATGAGGTCCGAGTGAACAAATCCACAGCGCACAACCACATTCTACTTTTCTACCTGAAAGGGGTGAGGTTTATGTTCTGGGCTTTAGTTCCTAATAACCGTGGATGGTAGCAGTGTATTTTGAGGGGTAACAATGGACTTACTGCTCCATTGCTCCTGCAAGCACTGGGGTGGGGCTGGTGGGCAGGAGGATCACAGGCGGAAAGAATGGGGCCTCGAGTGCCTATTTCCCATCTTGTCCTTGTCCTAAGCACCTTTACTCTGGAAACAAACACCATTTCTTCACTATCTCCACAAATACAATCATCTTCCTTGGGAAGGAAAAAAAGTCACAGATTTTTGTTGAAGAGTCATTTTGTCTTGTTCTCCTGGGAAGTTATGTTTACTTCCTGAAAAATCTTCTAACCCAGACAGGAGAGATGCTCTTTTGTGTTTAAAAGCCTGAAATGAAGATGTTACATACTCTAGCATTAACATTCTTACCTTAAACACAGAGATTGTCCTCTTTTCCCTTGCTTTTAAAACCACAAATTTGGACAGTGCCATCTTCACTCACATGTGTACTGAATCAGTTATTACTGTCCCAGTCTACAGGTCCCTGGGGTTTGGTCTGTATCTCTGCATTGTTTGCTGTCAAAAGTGCCTGTTATGGCACAACCCTGTCTTTACTAAAATACAAAAAATTAGCCGGGCATGGTGGCATGTACCTGTAGTCCCAGCTACTCAGGAGGCTGAGGCAGGGGAATCGCATGAACCAGGGAGGTGGAGGTTGCAGTGAGCCGAGATGGCGCCATTGCACTCCAGCCTGTCAACAGAGCAAGACTCCATCTCAAAAAAAAAAAAAAAAAAAAGTGCCTGTTGTGTAGATAATATATTTTACACACTCCGAATTCTGTGCTATTTACTACAATTACTAGAGGTCTAGAAAAGTGTTTTTTAAAAGTCACATGGCTTTGAAAAAAGGGTATCAGTAAGAAAGTTGTGATTTATATGGAGAAGAGAGAGAAAGGTCAGGAATGGAGGAGGGAGAGAGAGGAAACAGGGAGAAAAGATACTGCTGATCAATGAATTGAAAGTATTGCAAGCTCAAGAACAGGAGAATAGTGACCTTTCCTGAGGTCAGAACAGAAACAAGTGGGATTGTAAACATGAAGGGTTAGAATTAGACTGAAGGAAGCAATGCCTTACTGGGGAGTCAAATGAGGCTACTCTTGAGAAAGACTGGAATCTACTGTTCTTGGAAATTCTATGCAAAGGAACCGTGAAAGTGTAGGGGGAGCCAGGGTAGAGAGGACTGACTGCAATAATCCCTTGCCACTCTCCTGCCTCGCTGTTTCCTGCCCTCCCTTATCTGGCAAGACTGTCCAATCCTGCTCTCTGAATCAGATTTGATGACTCAACACTGACCAATTAGGCGTTAACACATCTATCTCTTGGGCTATCTAGCCATCTTTATGGAGAGCAAGATCTTAAATCTCTGCTCATCGGGACAGCCAGAGGCTTTGCCTAAATGGTGGAAAGAGCTGTAGACATTTTTCATAATTATAATGACTTTTTACAGGGAGAGCCGTAACTCCTGCTCTGTAACTCCAGGGTGAGAGAAGAGCCCATTGCAGATTCTGTGATGCGGGGAATGGAGCCATCTGATGGCTGTCTTCTCCAAGCAGTCTGTGCTTTCCTAATATGAACGACTTCTGGGAGCAAAATTCACAAAGCGGGATAAGACAGTTTCTATTCTAGGAGCCCTTCCACTGAGATGAGACAGACTGTAGTCTCCAGAGGCATACAGTGAGTGACAAAAGGTCAAGAAATCAATAAGTAGTACATAGCCTGGCTAAGCTCTAAATATCTGTGTGTGGGAAGGGCATTTTAGTTATGGAAGGCTTCCTGGAGGAGGCAAATAAGGAGCTGAAAAGGAGAAAGTCATTCTTAGATAGAGGAAATGACTTTTTTTTTTTTTTTTTTTCCTTTTTAGAGACAGGGTCTCACTCTGCCACTCAGGCTGAAATGCAGTGACGTGATCATAGCTTACTGCAGCCTCGAGCTCCTGGGCTCAAGCAATGGAAATGGCCTTTGGGTAGAGGTAGGTGATTTTGAGATGTTGACCACCTTAGGAGCATAGATCTCATTATGGGTCATCTAGAGTCTTGCCATTTTAGTTTTCCAGTTGATTAATTAGCTCATATTCCTGTCACTCTCTCCTAATGATCCCCTACAGTACCAGCTTTATAAGAACTTCATGACACCCTACAAATCAGGCCTGAGATCTCCTATTTTACTACTACTCTGCTTGGTCCACCATTGGACCACCATTGTTCAATAACTTTTTGGTCTATTTCCTCTTCCCCTATAATGCTGAACATTGTTCCAAATTGCACTTTAGGCCATGATTTCAATTACTAGATCCTCAAATTACTAGATCCTCAAACTACTAGATTGTCTTTTTCTCATCCTTCCAGCAATGTACTGTTTCTTTATTATACCTAAGCAACTCTCATGGGCCAATAAGTGTATCAAAATGTGAATGATCAGCAAACTCTGTTCTTTCCCAAGCCAAGTACCTCTGAGCCTTACCTTGTCTGATGCCTTTCTTTGGCTAATGGTATAGCATTAATGGTCTTCAACTTTCTTATGTTAATCTTACTGATGTGTGTTTCAGTCCAGGAGTTCCTGGCAGCAGGGCCTGTGTTTGCACTTTTTCCTTCCTTCCACACCTGTCATAGCACACTTTAGACCCTGAATTCATATTTTCCAAGGTGCTAGAGATTAACAATTAGCTAATTTGACCTGTGTAGATAACTTTTGTTTTTCTGAAGCATGTTTGAAGAGTTAAAATATACATATTATTGCTTCTATAACCTCCTCCTCCTCCTCCTCCTCCTCCTTCTTCTTCTTCTTCTTCTTCCTCCTCCTCCTCCTCCTCTTCTTCTCTTCTTCTCTTTCTCCTTCTCCTCCTTGTCCTTTTTTGAGACAGATCTCATTCTGTCACTCAGACTGGAGCACAGTGGTGTGATCATAGCTCACTGCAGCCTCGACTCCTGGGTTCAAGTGATCCTCCTACCTCAGCCTCCCAAGTAGCTGGGACTATAGGTGCACACCAAAATGCCTGGATAAGTCTTTTTTTTTTTTTTTTTGGTACTGAGCCTCACTCTGTTGCCCAGGCTGGAGTGCAATGGCGGGATCTCAGCTCACTGCAACCTCCGCCTCCCAGGTTCAAGCGATTCTCTTGCCTTAGCCTCCCAAGTAGCTGGGATTACAGGTGCGCACCACCATGCCCGGCTAATTTTTGTATTTTTAGTGGAGATGGGGTTTTGCTGTGTTGGCCAGGCTGGTCTCGAACTCCTGACCTCAGGTGAGCCACCTGAGGATGGGATGACATATGTGAGCCACCGTACCTAGCCTCCTGGCTAATTTTAAAAAAAAATTATTTTAGTAGAGACAAGGTCTTACTGTATTACCCAGGCTGGTCTCAAACTCCTTGGCTCAAGTGATCTTCCAGCTTTGGCCTCCCAAAGTTTTGGGATTATAGGCATGAGCCACTGCACCCAGCCTGTAATCCTCTGTGGCTAAGTAAACACAATGTTATGAGGATAGGTATATCATAGAAATTGACCTTTGATATTCTTCTAAAAGTCTTTCTTTGTTCAAAACACAGAAAGGATGACTTATTGTGCTTCATTGATTTATTCAACAAGTTGCCTTATTTTTCATTGCTACGATTCTGGACAAAGGATGCAAAAATGAAGAAGATAAGGTCTTTACCTTTTAGGTGCTTTCAGGTTGGTGGGAAGATAAACAAGTAAACCAGAATTTACAATAGAGCATGAGAAGAGCTGTGACAGAGGAGTGCCTAGGATACTGGGATGAGGCAGTTGACACCTAACTCTGGTGCAGGGAGATGTCATTTATGAGCCCAGCCAGCAGCAGGGGAGAGTGGTTGTAAAAGCATCAGACTAAGGCTAGCCACTAAGAAGAACTTCTCAATTAGATTATGATTTCTCAGTCTATGCATTCATGCACAGAACCGTCACACGCTACGTACCAACTATGTAACAGTCACTATGCTCGCTCCTATTTAGAGTGGTTTACAGAAAAATAAACATTAAAATACAATATGCTAAAGGCTGGGGTAGAAGTTGACACTATCTCAATTAAAGCCAGTTGAAATGTTATGCTGCTCAGAATGTGGAAGAGGAAAAAGCAGGGTAGTTTCGATGACTTACCCTCTTACTCCTTTCAAGTCTGTGAATAGGTTGGTTCAAATTCCGTTGCACAGTTTATTTATCATCTGGAATCCCAGTAGTTGAAGGATCCGGAATATATCAAACTTCCTAGGTCTCTGTCTGGACACCCTTCCTAGTTCAGGAAGCAATTAGTCTGAGAGAGACAGAAGTGAGAGTGTAGGAGCAGAATATATATCCTTTTAAAATAATTTAGTAACAACCCTAGGTAAGTGACCAATAATTTATAGAGTCTATTCTTTTTATAGAGATATTTCCTTGCTGCTCAACCAGCGAGCTTGCCGGGTTTAGAGGATTAATCTTTGACGTAGTAAATATGCTCAAGTTGTAATTCAGTCGCAGGGATAAAGGGAACTTAGACTTGTCTTGTATAAGGGAAAAAATATTAAATGGATTTGTTGAGGACCTGCCGTGGTAGTCCTTATTGTCTCTTGTACCTCAACATTGCAGCTTTGGAACTGCAAGGGAACTTATTAATCTTCTCATACAATGTCCTTATTTTACAGATGAGGAGACTGAGATTTATGGTACATGAGGTGGTGGCAGATCCAGGGCTGGAACCCGCGTCTCTTGACTCACACTTTTGAGACTGCACTGTGCTGCTGCGCATCACAAACTCTAGCCTCACTTGCAAGGCTCCCCTTAACCGCCATCCCCTCGGTTCTTTTCTGTCCCTTCCTGTTGTCTATTTTTGGCAACCTGAGCTCTTCCCTGCCCTTCTGTCCATGCCACACGTCCTCTGCCTCTGAAACCTCCTGTAAGCACTCCCCCTCCTCAGGCTGGTTTGCCTTTACTTTTCTCTCTCTTCTGCTCCTTGCTTCCTCTCCAACCCAGTTCCACACTCCCTCTTGCAGGAAGCCTTCCCAAAATAACCCCTTCTTACTTGGAATATTGCTTGACTGTGCATCTTTTCAGCCCCATTGTTGGTTTATACTTGCTGCTTTATTGCTCAATAAGCATTCTGAAGTCATTTTTTTTTTTTTTTTTTTTGAGGACAGAGTTTCGCTCTTGTTGCGCAGGCTGGAGTGCAATGGTGCAATCTCGGCTCACCACAACCTCTGCCTCCCAGGTTCAAGCAGTTCTCCTGCCTCAGCCTCCTCAGTAGCCGGGATTACAGGCACATGCACCACCATGCCCAGCTAATTTTGTATTTTTAGTAGAGACGAGGTTTCTCCGTGTTGGTCAGGTTGTTCTAGAATTCCCGACCTCAGGTGATCTGCCTGTCTTGGCCTCCCAAAGTGCTGGGATTACAGGCGTGAGCCACCGCACCCGGCCTCTGAAGTCATTTTTCAGATATTTGTGTTCTTTCAATTTACTTAATGAGGAGCTTCTTAAGGGGAAGGCCCCTCAGAATACACACGGGGAGCTTATTACTGCTGCCTGACTAGAGCTAGACCTGGGATAGTCTGAGAAAGTTCAAATGACCTCTGTAGTTGGGGAAAGAAAAGAAGACCGTCGTCGACTTAGGGGTAGTGGGAATGCTGATCTCATTTAGAGGAAGTTAGCACCTATTTGAAATTCCTTCCTATGGTTATTTCTAGTCTGGGATTCTGTAACCCTATGAACCAACTTGGATATGCCCTTGCCTTATCTTGATGCTATTACCAATTTTGTGACCTGTATTAAATAATAAGACATCCCATAACTAGTAGGTGGCAGATTGGTGTGTCCACTGCAGGTTATAAAATAAAAAACGAGCTTGGTGGAGGGACCTTCCTATGTGTAATGCATTGTTAGGTGGAGCACCTGGCTGCCCAATGGATAACCTCAGTTGCTGCCTGGAGGCCTCTACCTCGGGGAAGGGAGGCCTTGAGAGCCATTTTGACCCAAGTTCAAATTCTCTAGAACAAACAAGCCGATCTCTTGCTCCAAGCTCCAGTCAAGAGGCTCCAGTGTGTTTATTGACTCTTGCATGACCCTGCCCTGGAGAACAAATAAGCAACTCAACCTGACTCATTCCCTCCACCAACTATACTGTGGTCCATTGCTGGTGTTTGCCAGAAAGATCCCTCAGGCCCTGTGGAAAATTAGAGAGCCAAAGGTTAGGGCTCTCTGGTCATATATTCCTACTCTTTCTTCCCATAGAACGTTAATCCTCCCTGGAGGTGCAGAAGACTAGCAGTGACTTCCAATTCATTTGGCTTGGGCCCTCTCCATTGCTTGAGGCAAATCAGCTTGCTTCACTGATTCATTCATTTGACAAATATTTATTGAACACCTGCTATATGTGAGGCTTTCCTCTCTTAGGATGGGAGCTTACTGATTTTTGCTATGGAGAATGCTGATGCTTCCTTTTTTTTTTTTTTGAGACAGAACCTTGCTCTGTCAACCAGTCTGGAGTACAGTGGCGCGATCTCGGCTCACTGTAACCTCCACCTCCTGGGTTCAAGTGACTCTCCTGCCTCAGCTTCCCAAATAGGTGGGACTACAGGTGTGCACCACCATGCCTGGTTAATTTTTGTGTTTTTTAGTGGAGACAGGGTTTTGCCATGTTGGTCAAGCTGGTCTTGAACTCCTGACCTTAGGTGATTGCCCCCCTTGGCCTCCCAAAGTGCTGGGAATACAGGTGTGAGCCGCTGCACCTGGCCCAGTGCTTCCATCTTTTAACTAAAAGGTTTGAAGTGCCCTTTTCCTGACATCTTGTAAGAATAACAATACCTTTTCTCTCCCTTACCACCACTGGAAGAACTTAGTTCTGAACCCAAACCATCTCCTTTCATTAAGTCTTTGGTGGATCATTTTTACCTCTTGGGATTTCATCACGCCCTGCTCCCCATTTTCCTCCACAGAAGAGGAGGCAGCCTCGTGCTCGTCTATATGTGCTCAGCTTATTCCTTCTCACTGTTTTTAAAAAGAAGGAACCCAACTCAGCCCCTCCTCCTTGTGTTTAAGGGAGTGCTGTTTCCCAAACTGTGTAATCCTCGAAGCACTGAGGTTTCACCTGATGTTAATAAGGATTTCTTGAAAAAGCTTGAATCAGGTCATTTTAGGAGACAATGGATGAGACAAAATTAAAATCTTAAGCAGCAGGGCTTCTCAGAACCTTTAACATATTAATATTCATTTCAAATCTCAAGAGGGAGACATAATTTGCAATATTTTCTAAATTATTAGACACGGAAGCCCCTTTTAAAGAAAAACCTCTTATTCGTTCTTGGGACATTAGCGTTCCATTAAATTCAATTTGAGAAATGCTGATGTAGTAGCAGGAATATTAAGAGACAGGAACCTGAACTTGCATCCCTCTTTGACACTCAGTTTTGTGACTCTGGAAAAATCATTTCTTCTCTATGGACCTCCATTTCTTTACCTGGAAAATGAGGAGGCTGAATTAAATTATCCTTCAGCCCTCTTCTAGTTCTGTACAAAGGCATCCACAGGAAGGCCCAATCTCCTAAGAACCAGAAACAAAGTCTTAGGTGGATATCTTGACATACCAATAAAGGATATACAAATAATACAATAAAACGTTAAACCAATCTGTGACTAAAGAGAGTTGGAGTAAATGCATTTTACAAGAAAGGAAAGATATTTGTGGGAAGAAAACATGGTTGTTTCACATGCAGCTGAATGTCTTAAGGGAAAGATCTGAGAAGGCTGCTTGGAAGAGGAGCATTGGTATCAAGAGAAGAAAGAGAGGATACTCTCTGCTGAGAGGAGTGGGTGTGGAGAGGTGGGGTATCCCTGGTTTATGGGGCAAACTACTTGGTTGATAATTCAAAGAGAGTTGAAGAAAGTTCATGTGGGAATTATGATGGAATGACCCAGATCCTGGGAGTCAATAAAGGTAAAGGAGCTTGACCTGGAGCACCTGGGAAGGTGGGTCAGTACATATTTCATTCCCAGTCATTTGTGTTGAGGTCAAGGCTCCAGGGTGCTTGGACAAGACATGTGCATATGTGGATGGTGTTGGAGACAGACAGGTTCCCTAGTGGGTGGCCCAAACCTCTTGCCTCTTCTTGCATTGGGTGTGATGGGCTAGAGCTCTAGATTAAATCCATGCCTGTGAGCACTGTCACTAAGAGAAGATAAGAACTATGAGCAGAGACGCTTATCTTTATAGCTGTTCTGGTTTGATTTATATTATGTGCGTGTGTGTGTGTGTGTGTGTGTTGGGTCTATATACACCTATGTGTATGAATGTGTTTTTATGTAAGTGTGCTCTTGGACATGTATGTGGAAATGTGACCATGTTTTATATGTATACATGGGTCTGCAAAGTGCTTATATGTCTACCTATGCTGTGCCTATTGTAAAAAAAAGTGAGGTTTAATTTTATGTATGTGTGTAAAACGGTGTGTACACTACATATGCCTATGGATAGTGGTCTAGTTTATATATGTGAGGAGTGTATTAATATTATATTCACATTCGTATTTATGTGTAAATGTTTATATGTATTTATATATCTGTATCTTAGGTTGTATCTTTTTGAACTACTTATTTTTATATTTCTTTGTATTTAGGGGTGGGATTATTTCCTGAATTAAAAAAGTGTTTATTGAGAGCCTACTATGTGCAGGGCATATTCCTATGTATGTATATGGGGTGTACCTAAGTCTATAAATATGCTTGGAAGGTACACATGCCCTTATGTATATGCCATCAAGTTCATGAAATGCTTAAGTGTATACTGATATCCTCACCTATCTAATTTTTTTTTTTTTTTTTTGAGATGGAGTCTTGTACTGTTGCCTGGGCTGGTGTGCAATGGCACGATCTTGGCTCACTGCAACCTCCGCCTCCCGGGTTCAAGAGATTCCGCTGTCTCAGCCTCCTGAGTAGCTGGGATTACAGGCGCCTGCCACCACACCCGGCTAAGTTTTTGTATTTTCAGTAGAGATGGGGCCTCACTATGTTGGCCAGGCTGGTCTCAAACTCCTGACCTCGTGATCCACCCGCCTTGGCCTCCCAAAGTGCTGGGATTATAGGCATGAGCAACCGCGCCTGGCCACCTATCTAATTTTTAAATCCTCCATTAAATGTCATCACTGTAATCTCTTCTTCCTAATTATTTTTTGGAAGAAGCAGGAGATAACTAAAAAGATTGAGTATGAGCACGTGTGTGCATCTAATGCAGGTATGTCCGTGTGATGTAAGATTTTGCCCTCTCTTTATTTTTTCATTTATTTTTCATTTTCGATCTCCTCCTAGATCTTTGTGCCATCTCACTCTAAGCACTTCTTGCTCCCATACAGCTTGGAAAAATACCTAAGACACTCCTTCACCACTATCAATGAATACCTTGTTTTCTCTTCCTGGTCTGTCCAACCCAGGAAGAAAGGATGAGAGACAGTTAACAACTGATATTAAGCTCTAACTGTCTAAGAAAATGTTTCTTTTTGCCTCTCTCTGGCCCTATCTTGTCTATCCTTCAACTAGTTCTCCTAATCCCTCGAAAGAGAGATGCAGGTTTTCTTTTCCTCAGAGAAACCAGAGGGAGAGGAAGAGAGATTTTACTCTAAGGGAATCTGCTCCCATTTTATGGGGTTTGTCAATAATGTTCCTTCATCAAGATAGCATCTCAGAATGAAAGAGGCCTCTGCTCTTCATGAAGAGTTGTTTTTTCTTAAGGGGGGAGTGTAGGGGGCATTAAATAAACCTGTTTGTTAAAAAAGTACCTTTGCAGCAAGGAAATGTGTTATTATTGTAATTGTCTAATGCTAATTATACTTATTACTATAATAACCATTTTGTTGTAACAAATGATGTAATCCTCTTCATTTCTGTCACCGCCAGAGGCAGAGGTGAGTGTCTATAGCAAGAGGGGGGACTGGAGGGTGTTCTTGGCGGGGAGGTGCAGTCAGGCCTAGTGAAGGTGGGGAGCTTGTGCTGGTGGCTGGCTTTGCTGCTGAGGAGGTGAGCGGTGCAGGGCAGAAGATACCTGGACTGTTTCACTCCCCAGCCCTGCTTCTCTCTGGAACTCCATTCTAGGGCCTTTCCTGAAAGCATTTAATCATTCAGTCAGACCTCCATTTATTAACTCAACAAACACTCATTTGGTACCTGCTGTGTTCCATATGTTAGAGTCAGCCCTGGTGATATAGAGTAAATCAGATAGGATGTTTACTGCTGAGATGTTCACAGTCTAGTGGTGGAAAGCATTTGTAAGCATGCAAACATGATTTTCAGTGCACTAGAATAAGGGTGGTATAGAGTATTTAGAGTGCTATGACTATATGCATAGAAGAGGCAACTTATTCTGGGTACAGAAGCCTGAAAAGCTGGACCTTTTGGAGGAACACTAGGAGTTTGCAGCACAGAGAAGGGAGTTAGCATGTCCAGGAAGAAGGAACTATATTACTAAGGGTATGGAGGCATGATAAAGACTGTTTGTTTTTGTTAATATTAATAATAATTTAAAAATAATAAACATAGCTCATATTCATATCATACACTGTTCTAGGAACTTGCATGTGTTGATTTGCTTAATCTTCACAACAATGCTATGTAGTCGCTCTGTAGTGAAAATTAAGTGATCAATAGATGCAAAGTGCTTAGAACAGTGCCTAATATGAACAAGCTATTTTTATTATTGGTTTGTTATTACCATTTAACATATGTAAAAACAGAGACTTAGGTTGAGTAACTTGCCCTGTTTCACATATACAGTAAGCAACAAGCTTGGGTTTGAATCCCAGTTCTGAATAGAGCTGCAGTTTTCAGCCACTCTTGCAGTTAGAGTATGGAGTGCATGCTAGGGAGGGGTGGTAATTTGTAATAAGACTGCCAAATAGTTTGGGGCTAGAGTGTAAAAGACCTTGTATACCATTAGAAGTTTTTAAATAGAGGAGTAACAAGATAAGACCTACATTTTAGAAAGGCAGTTCCCAAAAACTAGGACTATGTGGACAACTGGCCTACTGGATCTTCCCATCTCAAAGTGAAGCTGAAGGTTCAGCTTCTAAGAGAGACAGCTCTTAGTCATACCGCATTCAGCTCCACAGTTGATCCAGCAGCCTGCAGAGCTGCTCTAGCTGGCTGCCTATGAGATGTGGAAGGAAAGAGAATTGGAGCAACTCTCGGGTTAATAAACTCTGTGGAGAGGGCCAAACCACATTTCCAAGGCCCCATGATCAGTGTGTCTAAATGAAGCACAACAACATCTTGCTGGTAGGCTGACTTCCTTTAGTGTTAATGGACATCACAGATCTTCTCTAACTTCTGGGCTGCGGCCTTGTCTGTCTTGTTTACCACAATATCTCTAGTACCAGCAGAGGGCCTGCCAATGGCACATGTTAATAAATCTATGATATGAACGACCAGTCATTTGTCCTGGAGCTCTGGGTACCCCAAGCTTGGCTGAATGCTCCCACAATTAAGTCTTTCATTATTAATTAAACAAGTAGGCCAGGCACGGTGGCCCACACCTGTAATCCCAGCACTTTGGGAGGCTGAGGTGGGTGGATCACGAGGTCAAGAGATTGAGACCATCCTGGCCAACATGGTGAAATCTCATCTCTACTAAAAATACAAAAATTAGTTGGGTGTGGTGACATGTGCCTGTAGTCCCAGCAACTTGGGAGACTGAGGCAGGAGAATCGCTTGAACCTGGGAGGCAGAGGTTGCAGTGAGCTGAGATCGCACCACTGCACTCCAGCTTGGTGATAGAGCAAGACTCTGTCTCAAAAAAAAAAAAAAAAAAAAAAAAAAAATTCCTCCTGTTATTAGTGCTCTTCTCTCCACTCCACCACACACACAAACATATATTCCCCTACTTCTCCCCACTTATCACTTTGAGGTCTGTCTTTTCACCATAGAGGAGGGCATCAAAGATAATAGTAATAATGGCTAGTAGTCACTGAATGCCTACCAGTGCAAGGCATTGTTCTAAGCCTTTCATGTGTTAACTAAGGTGTTACAACAATTGGATGAGGAGATACTATTATCGTTCCCACTTTATCAATCAGGAAACTGAGCTATGAAGAAGTCAAATAACTTGCTCAAGGTCACATAGCTGTTAAGTAGTAAACCCTTATCTTCTTCATTAATAAACATGCAAATCAGCTGAAGCTTTGTTAAAGTGCACATTCTGATTCAGTGACTTTATGGTGGGGTCTGAAATTCTGCATGTTTGGTAAGCTTCCAAGTGATGCCAGTGCTGTCCATCCATGAGTACATCTTGTGCAGTGAGGCTCCGTAGTGTGTTTGCAACCTCTCTATACCAACCATTTTCTGACTCCCGATGTCATGAGCTATCAGAGTTATTTCCTGACTTGTTTAAAAGAAGAAACTGGCACCTATTATGACATTTGTTTAAAAGAAGAAACTGACACCTATGGTCAGTTTCTTCCTGGGAGACAAAAGGGAGTTCCAACTGGCCAGTTATTTTGAATGTCTTTGGTGAAAAGAACTGATCCTAAGCAAAGGGAGGATGGCTCTAGACTTAATGGCTTTGAGCCCAGCTCATACTGCAGGCCCTGATCATGTCTACTGGTTGATGGCCACTGGAGGAGTCTCCTCTACTTTTATTCCATTGAGACCACTAATTGAATTAGCCCTAGGTATTTAGGGTGAAGGTGTCCCTGCTTCAAGGCTTCCACGGTAGACCATTGATTAGCCGTGCCTCTGGAATTCCCAAGATCAATGTCTGGAATTCTTTGCTCCTTCCAAATGAAGAGTTAGTAAGAGAAGGTAGGAAGACATATGAGGGCAAAGTTCCATGAAAAGAGTAGATTGATACATTTACTAACAAGTACATTTGAGGCCCTGATATTAAAATGAAATTATTTTCTCTTAACCCCCAGGTCTCAGGTGAGCTGCAGGAATAATGGAGTCAACTCTCATTCAATGTCTTTTCCTAATCAAGACTGCCTTCTCCTGTGTTCCCCAGCAAGATGTACTTATGAGACATAATTTCTAAGACAATTCTGAAGGCAGACACACATTTTTGGAACATTAAAAAAAAGGTTACATTAAAAAGTCCCAAATAAATAATTTTCACTTTTTTAAAACTGACTGGGCAAGAACTGTGTCACAGCCCTCCCACGTTAGCCCAGAAAACTGGGAGTTGACCACAGCCATTCTGATGGGAAGCTGCATCTCTAAGGTCCTTTCTCACTTTAAGATTCTCTGATTCCATTCCATTCAGGTCCAGGGCTGTGGTACTCAAGTGAAGCTGCTAAGACCCCTGGGGGCAGTCGTAGCTCCCAGACAGCTTGGGTTTTCTCTTGGAAAAACTTTAGGCAGTTCAACTCTTAGAGAGAAGGAACTCCGTGGGGGAAGCACAGAGCTTGGTGTTGTGGGGTTTCTCTCCTCCTTTCCATTTCTTCTTGTCCCACGGCTATCCTTAGAGTCAAAAACAGCGTCATTACCTGCCCAGCTAGCACTAGCCACCTGAGCGAGTGTTTCATCTTCAGACTCTTCCTCATTTCTCCTGTTGAAGTTAAAAGCAAAACAAAACAACTAGGTTTTTAATTTTAAAGTACCTATTATGAATAACACATTGTGCTAGTTGCTGTGGAATATACAAAAATAAATAAGATGTAACATTTTTTAAGACAGGGAAAATGGCATGTGAAGATGAAGGGAAGGGCCCAGGTAATGTGTCTACAAGCCAAGGAACACCAAAGATCGCCAGCAGAGCACCAGAAGCTAGGGCAGAAGCGTGGGGCGGGTTTTCCCTCACAGCCCTCAGAAGGAATCAACCCTCCTGACACTGTGATCTTGGGCTTCCAGCCTCCAGAATGGAGAGACAATAAATTTCTGTCGCTTAAGCTACTTAATTTGTGATACTTTGTTACAGCAGTTCTAGCAGATTAGTAAAGATGCTAACTGTATAAAGGCAAAAAGAAAAAAAAAAAAGAATAGCCTAGTAGAGTAAAAGGTTATGAACTGGAATATGTTCTATGAGATAGGTACAGATAAAGTCCTATGGGGATTCAAAGAAGCAAGAACAAGTAAAATAATGTATATGAAAGAAAAATTTTAAAGTTGTAAATACTCTATGAATATAAATTTTTGACTTCCTCAAGCAAGGAAAAGAGAACAAGATTGGGAATCAGGAGGCCTGACCCTAGACCAGGGGTTGGCAAACTAAAGCCCAAGCTTGTTTTTATACAACCCTCAAGCTAAGAATGGTTGTAACATTTTTAAAAGTATTGTATTAGACAATAACAGCAACAAGAAAGAGAACTGTGCAACAGAGACTGAATGTTGCTTGCAAAGCCTAAAATACTTACTGTCTGGTCCTTTATAGAGAAAGTTTGCCAACCTCCTGATCTAGACAAGATTTTGCCATAACTGTGTGACTATTGACAAATCTGGCTAAGGAATTGGGCCTTATCCAGTAAGTAATGGTGTTCATCAAGTGGATAAGATGGCTAGGTCTGTTGGTAGTAGAAGGATGAATTGGAATGGGAATCATGCATAGAAATGTCTAGGAGGCCATTTAAAATTCTAATCTAGAAAGCCAGGAGAGATGTCAATTTGGGAATCATTAGCACATATTCAGGGCTGGAAAAGAGAATGGATGAAAGCACTCAAGGACAAGACCAAAGATGGGAACTTGGGCATGCCCACTTTAAGGGAAGGAGAATAGAGCAAGAGAAGAGTGAAAGAGACTGAGAAAAAGTGATCCGGGAAGTAGAAGAACAAGAGATGAACAGCATCACAGACAGAGTAGGTTGTCAACAATGTTAAATGCCAAAGAGGGAAAGTGGAATGAAGAATGAAAAGAAGCCTTGGATATGTCACTGGTGACATTGTGACAACAGTTTCAGGAGAGTGGTAGAGTTGGGAGTAGGGGCAGGATAGTGTTTTTCAGGATGTTGGTAGTCAAGGGAAGGATGGAGACCAGCTCATAGGCTGAGTGGAAGCAGAGTCAACCGAGGCAGAAAGCATCCATTTTGCCTACCATGCAAGGTACTTGAGTCTGCAATTAAATAATGCATGTGAAAGTGCTTTGCAAACTGTAAAGTACTATACTAATAAAAGGCATGATGTTGTTGTAAACTAAAGGAATTCTAAATTCTACGGTCATATGAAACCATGATTGTTCTCTTCCCTAAGTTTACAACTTAGAATCAAAGCATTTCTATTGCCCATCAGGTCTAAACTGTCCATTCTGGAAGACCTTTCTAGCAGCTGACTATGGCCAACCTTATCTTCCTATGCTTTTTTTTTTTTTTTTTTTTTTTTTTTTTTTTTTTGAGACAGAGTCTCTCTCTGTTGCCCAGGCTAGAGTGCAGAGGTGCAATCTCACTGCACCTCCGCCTCCCGAGTTTAAGTGATTCTCCTGCCTCAGCCTCCTGAGTAACTGGGATTACAGGCATGTGCCACTGTGCCCAGCCCATCTTCCTATTTTTTGACTTCCCACTCTGGAACTGTCTGCACCAACCAGGTAAACATACTTTTCATCCTCCCCACAAGCCTTGTTTTCCTATTCTTTTGAGCTTTTACCCAGGCCATTTGCCTTGCTTTTAAAGCTTAAGAGTTGCTTGCTTTAAATGCTCACAGATTTAGGAAATAAGAATACAGGGTGCCAGTTAAATTTGAATTTCAGATAAGTAATTTTTAGTGTATGTCCCATGAAATATTTGGGCATGGGTATCCTGTATTTTATTTGGCAAACCACACTTCCCCTCCTCTCTTAGTTTATCCATGTGTGTCTCTTTCTTTAGAACTCAGCTTAAAGCTCATCTCTGCTCCTTGACATGATAATTTAATAAAATAATATAGCTTTTTATCAACAAAAAGACCTAGAGTCAAACCCTGGCCCTCTACTTGCATGTGTGCGGTCTTCATTCAACCTTTTTGTTTCTCTGAATCTGTAAATTACCTTTCAAGGCTCCTATTAGGATTGAATTAAACAACAGTTGGTTTATTTGCTTAAGACTTACATTGTTTTTGGTTTTGGTTTTGTTTTTGAGACAGGGTCTGGCTCTGTTGCCCAGGCTGGAGTGCGGTGGCGTGATCTCCACTCACTGCAGCCTTGACCTGAGGATCAAGCGATCCTCTCACCTCAGCCTCCTGAGGAGCTGAGAACACACGTGTGTGCCACCACATCCAGCAAATTTGAAAACTTTTTGTAGAGACAGGGTCTCTCTATGTTGCCTAGGCTGGTCTCAAATTCCTAGGCTCAAGTGATCCCAAAGTTCTGGGATTCCAGGCATGAGCCTCCAAACCCAGCCCAAGGCTTACATATTTATCTAAGTCTACAGATAATTTATTTGCTCTGTGTGCCCTCTCTGCTTAGACACTCAGTTTGTACTTCTCCATTTGTATTGCTGCTTAGAGTCCTGAGGAGTGGGTTTTGCCTTTCCCATCAACCAGGATGCGATCTATTTGGGTCATTCCTTCTAGCATCTAAGGCTGGCATCTACCCACAGGGAGCCTCAGGATAGGGATGGACTGATGGGCTCCCGTTCCCTTCTATCACAATCACTGGAGGGTTATATTCTGTAGGGATCTCAAAAGCAGGTCTTCCATCCCACTTGCTCTCAACACTGCTGTGCTAGCTTTGCATGGGTTTTCTGAGTGGGTTGATGGTGAAAAAAGGTGTGGTAAGCCCTTTGGGGTGAGGGGTGGGGAATGGAGGGAAGCTGGAGTAATCATCATTACTAATGTTCTTCTCTGTGACTCAGATTAATTATAAATATTGAAATTCATAAGAGAGAATTATAGTGATGGAATACAGGTAGGAAGGTGAAGGCCTCTAGTGTATTTTCTTTTGAACTCCCGAACGCCCAGCCAGAGGACATAACTTTATTTGCCCAGTTGGGCTTCTGTGTCTGCCCCAGATACTCCTAAGTGGCAGGAGGGGGGTAGAATCTGATGCCCCTGTTTCCTCTTGCCTGAAGCTGACTTGGAACCATCCTTAGTATAATACCAATTCGCTTCCTCTCCCCTAGCTGCTGGGGATATGGGTAAGAAGCCAGGTTATCTACATCTCCCAGCTCTGATTTTTATCTCAAGCCCAGGAAAAAAAAAACAAAAAACAAAAAAAAACCAACCCTACACCTGACCAAACTCAGTAATAGAAAGTGGTTTTCTTTTTCCCCTTTCCCTTCCCTGGTCCCCTGGAGCTTATTTCACTGGAAGGGAACGCAGGTTGATGTATTTTTAAATGGCTTTGATTTTATCACCTTGCTTAATGATTTGGCACATTATTTATTAGATGGGGAGCTTCCCAGAGGGGCCTGGCCCATTAACGTATAAATAATGTGGCAAATAGTTCAATAGAGCCATAAAAAAAGTGATTTAGAAATAAATTGACCTCTGTTTGTTACATGTAAACGAAGGCCCAGGGTCATAATGTATTTCATGCCCTTAAGCTGGGATGGTGGGATTGGGGTGGAGAGGGATGAGCGGGGGCTAGTGCAGACACTGGGGGGATTTTTCTTCACGGTCCTTTTTTCTCTACCGTGGTTGAGGGTGTGGCAGGTGTGATTTTGGCTGCATGGGGTGTGTGTGCAGCTGGGTGAATAGTACTTATGGTCTGGGGCGGCCATGTGGTTGGTAAAAATGGAGCAGGGTTTGAGTTGGGAGTTTTCTCCTGGATGCAAATCCTGGTTTGTGATTTTGTCATTTTTGAGAAGTTAACATTTAACCCAGGTATATGGAAAGAGATGTGGATGGTTTGGATGGCTCCTCGTGTCTGAGGAGAAGCAGGAGCTGTCTTGGTACATTCAGGTCACTGTAATGAGCTCCTTTGATGGGAATGCTGTCCAGTTCATCTCCTTCTAGCACAGTGTGTAGCACAGAGTGGGGCATCAATAAATGTCTGTTAGAAATAAGAAACACACATCCACATGCATATGATGATTGGCGGAGGGAAGAAATGGTGCAGATACTTTCCGAACTAGTGGTGGATGAATGATGGATATAATAGATAACATTTACTGAGATCTTAGTTTGTAGTAGGCATTTCATTATGCACTTTACATAGATAACTTAATTAAATGCTTTATGTGTTTAGATTGTGAAATATGACACATAAGAGTGCATAAAGAATATATATGCATTTTAATGAATAATGTGGCAAATAGAAACAATCATGTAATCGCCACTGTCATTAATTTTTTTTTTTTTTGGCCAGCACCTTAGAAGCCCCCTGTATGTCTCTTTCTGATCACAGTCCTTTCTCCTTCCCAGAAGTAACTATTCTGTATTTTGTGATAGTAATTCTCTAGCTTTTCATCATGGTTTTATTACCTCGAACAATGTAGTTTGGCTATTTTTGAATTTTATATGAATGAACTCACACTGTGTATATTCTTTTGTGCCTTGCACTTCTTACTCCACGTTTTATTTGTGATGTTCATCCATGTTGTTGCATGTAGTTGCGATTTATTTTCATTGCTGTATGTATTTTATTGTATGAATATATCATAATGTATCCTTTCTACTGGTGATGGACATCTGCATCCTTTCTAGTTTTTATCAGTTGAAAACAACACTGGTCTGAACATTGTTGAATATATATCTTAGTGCACATGTGCCCACATTTTGTAGGGTATATACCTGTTAGTGGGATTTCCAGGTTATGGGGTATGTGAACATTCACGTTTACTCGGTAAGACCAAATTGTTTTCCAAAGTAGTTGTACTGCTTCTCACTCTGACCACAGTATCTGAACATTTCTGTTGTTCTACCATTTTTGCCAACTCTTGGTAGTATCAGAGTTTTTCAATTTAATTTTTACAGTATCATATGCTGTTTGAATTATTATTACTCCTATTTTTTAGATGATTAAACCGAGGCCCAGGGTGTTTAAATTTAAGCAACTTACTGGAAGTTATATAACTGGTAAATGGCAGAGCCAGTATTTGAACTTCAGCCTGACTTCATAAGCCCAGTTTTAATCTTGATATTTACACTTTGCCTTGATAATGAATACTTGATAGATTTTAGATAAGTTGTATAACAAAATTTAAAGTGCATTTAACTTTGTTAAATAATTTTTTAAAAATTGTGTTAAATATTTGATAGACTGTCCTTCTTTATGCTTCCTACCAGTTCGTGCATGGGGGAGGTGGCTTGATTCATGCTGGCAGTGGGGGGAAACCGTTTCAGGAAGAAATATTTGTGGGAAGGTATCTAACATGCAGTTGATTGTAAGATTTCCAAAAAGAGCTTCTGAGGTGATCCAGAGCCCCCTCTCCATAGGCAGGTGAAAGGTCTGTAAACAACTCCAGAGGAAGAGACTCCACTCAGGAGCTAGAAAGCCCTTTTTTCAGGCTACCTTAATTCCTGCTGCTGTTTTAACTCATTCCCTCCAGTTCATTCTTCCAAAGACAACCCTTAATGTATGATCAAAGGCCCCCTTTCTGGTTTCGGGGTATCTTGTTGGCTGGGCAGAGTTTCCAATAGAGTCAGGGCTTTAGAGTGTCTTTCATCCCAAGACCTCAAAGCCTCCCACGGACATTAACCCATTAATCACCAAGCTGCTCTTGAAGTTGAGAACTAATCAGTGGGAGCCTCCCCCGCTTCCCAGGTAGAGAAACTGAGTCTATGACTTGTCCAGAACTGCCCAAGGAGTCAGGGTGGAGCCAGGCAAGGAACCTAGGTGTCCAGGGAGATTACCTCCTCTGTTGCCAATGATTCAGGGCTCCAATTTTCTGCACATTCAGCAGAAAAAAGAACTCACTGGAGAATGGTGAAAGTTGAGGCTGGTGGTAAAGGAGATCAGGTTTCTTCTAGGATTGCTGGGGAAAATGGCCTTGCCCAAGGAGATCTGTGTTCCTCAAGACCAGGGCTGGGGTCATTCATTTTTGTATCTTTGGTTCCTAGATCTGTGTTTGGTACATAGAAGGCCCTTAAGAACTGTTTGCTGAATTAATGTGTGAATGAATGAATGAATCCATGAACAAATGGCAGGCTGGCTAAATTTGTCTTATGGATCTGGGACTCTTCCGTAGTCCCAACTTTTCCTTCTAATACTAACATCTTTGGGAAGGGGAATGGGGATGAGAGATTGAACTGTTGGTTGAACTTCTCTGGATGGGATGTGAGCCTGGGTGGAGGAGTGAGAAGAGATGCCATGGGTGGATGGGCTGGGGATGGAAGAGGGTGAAGTCTTAGGACTTCCTGAGACTCACCCTCAGTTTGCCTGTGAAAATCTGCAAATAAAACTAAAATGTAAGATTGTCTCAGGAATTCTGTGAATTCCTATTCCTCACTTGCTGGAGTATTCATCTGGGACAGGCAACTTCACCAGTTGTAGCCTTCATCCATTCTACTGCAAGCAGCAGAACTCTGGGTCATGTGGCCAGATAAGAATAGGAACTTTATTTTCTCCGTGTCCATCATCTTGGTGACATTCTCAATGTGCCCCTGTTTTGGGGGAGCACTTACTATATATCACTTTAAAATGCTCTCAGTGTGTGCAGAGATCACAAAACCAGAGTTGTTTTTAGAGCTGCAGGAAATCCCTAAGGTCATGGTTTACAAATTCCTGTGTTTGAGTAGAAGACACCTAACTCAGTTATGAGATGAGTTGGAGGAGAATTACCTTGTTTAGAATGTTTGTGTATAGGAGACTGAGGTGTGTATTTCTCCACATAGGACTATAAATGCACATCGGTTTAAAGAATCTATGAGGGAATGAACCAGGATTCACTTCTATGGGGAGTGGCTGTGGGGAGGTCCACATTTGTGAGGGTCCCCTTGCTTCCTTTGGGCCTGGTGGAGCTTTTCTCCATCTTCAGACCCTCCTTCCCCCCACTCCTCACTTGTTGCTGGGACCAGCCTGGCCAGTAAGGTGAAACCCTGTCTCTACTGCTGGGGAAACTCCTAAGGAATCTTGAGGCCAAGGATACTCACTCCCACCTTTTCTCCTGGCATGTCTTCATTTCTGCCACCCATCTGATCCCATCCCCATCCCTAGGCGGGCTCCCTGCCGCCTGCATTTATCTCCCTGTTTTATGATGTCATTTAATTAGCTCGCACATGGTGGTTTTATGGGACAAACATGGCCTTGTTTGCCTTATAACTGGATTTCATGGCTCTGTGGGGACAGGTCAGAAAATCTCAGCCTAACAGTGTTTGAAGTTTGGGAATGCTGGATCTTTAGGAACCTAGGCACTTTGGGGATGGCGTTAAAGCTCTATCTTCCACAAACTGGAAACGAGTCACCTCTCACTTCTCTAGCTCCCCATCCCACAGCATGTGAATAACCCCTCTGGGAAAGTGGGGAAGTTTTGCCAAACATTAGGGGCCAGGGATACCTGTCTTGAATCTCTTTTGCTCATGTGACTCTCATACATACTACTTTTAGCCCCTAGGTAGAGTGGCTGTTATTATAGGATGGTTATAAGCTTCCTAAACATCAACTTTAGGAGAATAAAATACTGATATTGTAGGGCATACATTAAAATAGGGCTTGTGAGAAAAACAGAGAGAATTTCATTCCGTTCACAGAGGGATTTGTGGGTCAAGAGAGACAATGGGGGTGTTGAACCCAACAGGATTCAGCTAGATGCTAACTAGGGAAATGGGCGTTACTACGTATTATTTAGGACTACTTGGTTTATATTAGGAATACAATGTATTTTGGAGTTTTGTTTGTTTGTTTGTTTGTTTTTTGGTTTTATTTGTTGTTGTTTCATTAGTTGGTTAGGTCAGGAAATTCTGGGAAAATGTAAGAATGAATTATTGGGTGAGGCATGGTGGCTCATGCTCATAATCCCAGCACTTTGGGAGGTCAAGGCAGAAGAATTGCTTGAGGCTAGGAGTTTGAGACTAGCTGGGCAACATAGCAAGACCTCATCTCTACCAAAAAAATAAAAAATTAGCCAAGTGTGATGGTACATGCCTGTGGTCCCAGCTACGTGGGAGGCTGAGGCAGGAGGATCGCTTGCACTCAGGAGTTTGAGGTTACAGTTGAACTATGATCACACCACTGTGCTCCAGCTGGAGCAATAGAGCGAGACCTTGTCTCAATAATAATAATAATAATAATAATAATAAATTATCCAGAAGCATCCTGGACAGATGAGTTCCATCTGGTTTTCTAACATCTCTAGTGAATGAGACTCTGCCCCAGCTGCCATGTGTGGCAACCTTTTGCCATGGCAGCTTTCCTTCTCCCCTTGCCCCCAAGGTAACTAGTATACCTACACAGGCACACATTAGAAATGTCTGCAAGCAGTTCCTTGATAAATACATGATTATTTTCTCAGCTTTAGACAACACATTTCTTTGGCTTCATACTGTGAGTAACCAAGCCTGTGAAATCAGCACTGAGCCAACAGATGGGCTAAAGGAGCCATGAGAAATCTCTGCTTCTTCTGCTCTCCCCCAACCCTCCTTCAGAGTTGAGATCCTAAACCTTAGGCCCTGGCTCCTGTCTTCTATCCGTTCTTTTCCCCCTCCTCACTCTTACTTCCCATCCTTCACATCTCCTTCCTTGGGCTGTCCCTCTGTTCCACATATTTTTTGGGGTCCTGAAACTCATCACTCTGATTTCTCTAAAACCTTAGTAGAAAGATATGGATGCAAAGTGGCCTGGAAAGGGGTGAGCAGTAGTTCTAGGAAAAGGGACATTGTTGAGGCAAGTGTAAGTCTGGGATTGGGAAAAATGTTAGAGATAGTAGAAATCAGGGGAGGAGCACCCTAAATTATAACTAGAACTAATAAAAACATAGTAACCCAAATCTCAGACACAGGGTCTTATTTCAATAAATTAATATATTAAACATTAAAAATGGGACCTTTAGGATGGGTGCAGGGGCTCACGCCTGTAATCCCAGCACTTTGGGAGGCTGAGGCGGGTAGATCACCTGAGGTTAGGAGTTCGAGATCAGCCTGGCTAACATGGTGAAACCCTGTCTCTACCAAAAATACAAAAAAAACTAGCCAGGTGTGGTGGCACACACCTATAATTCCAGCTACTGGGGAAGCTGAGGCAGGAGAATCATTTGAATCCGGGAGGTGGAGGTTGCAGTGAGCCAAGATCACGCCACTGCACTCCAGCCTGGGCGACAGAGTGAGACTCTGTCTCAAGAGGAAAAAAAAAGGATCTTTAAAACATCATTCTTCCCACCTTCTGGAATAGTCTAGATCTAGTTCTATCTGGGGACACAAGGTTAGACTGAACCTCTCAAAGAAGAGGACTCAATCTTTCTGGGGCCCCTGTCTCTAGAACCTACCTGGTCAGGATGTCCTCGGAAAATTTAGCCTAAATCCCTCCTGCTGCTCTTTGCAACATCTTTCAAGACCGGTGATGCATACAATTCATCTTGAATGTCCCCTCCTCCCTGGGAGCTTGTGACAGCACATCTCACCTGAAAAACCATTAGACTCCGAAAGTGTTGGGACTGGCCCTGGCACGCCTTTGCCCTTCCGTGCTGTCCTCTCTCCGGATGACTTCAGAGGAGGTGAGGGTGGTGTTCGATGGATGCTGCAGCCTCCCCCTCCTCTTTCACTGAATTGCCAATATATTTTCTCTGACAGTTTGCACAGATAGTTAAGATACCGTGTAATTACTGTTGCGTTTGAAAGCCAAACATGATTTATTTCTGACAAGCTCAGTCATCTTTGGGATGACTTGGTGTGTGTGTGTGTGTGTGTGTCTGTGTACACGTGTGTGTACATTGGTTATGTCTTTTTGTAGAAGGAAAGTAGGTATTAGCCCCTATGTCTTTCTCTCACTCAGTTACCTTCCTTTACTGAATCAAGAATCAGTGGAGTATACAGAGTGCTGGAGGGGGAGTCCCTACCCTCAGGAGACTCCTGGTGTGATGGGGATGATGTGACACGCAGCAGACGCAGACATGAAGACAAAGGCAGAGATCCGGGCAGTGATAGGGAATGGAGAGGGACTACTGAACGGAATACGGTGGCTTGTCCACAGAAGCCATCCTTCAGGAGGTTTGTCAGGGAGTGTTTGTTAGAGAAGGTTTAGGGCCAAGGAGGGTGTCTTTGATGAGAGAGAATAGTGAGCTTTAAGGTAGAAAGAGGGAAATTTGCATGGAAGGAAGCCATTTTTCCTAGCTGAGGCAGAATGTCTGAATGATGGAGTCAAAGGAAAGTGGAAGCATGGGAAGAGGGGTCAAAGGGTTTGTTGGTGGTGTTTTGTCAAACAGCTGCTGCGAGGCATTTAGGTAGTGCCTTTGAAATGCCAGGTCCACAGAGAGAAGGCTCCCACCTGTTGCAAGGGATGGGGCATGATAAGGGCAAGGAAGAGATGAGGGCAGCTAGGAGGGAAGAGGATACAAAGACTGGAGAAGGCACTGCAGGGCCTTTCTGACTCCTGCTTCTGAGCTTGTGAAGAGGAAAGAGCAGTTGGTTCTTTTCCAGTTCCCTTCTAATTCCAGTAGGAGAGTTTAGGGTTGGATGAAAGAAAGGATTATAGAATTGCCCAAAGCAAATGCACCATTACGTTGTCTTCTGTGCCTTAAAATACGTGTGGCCTGTGAGGAGGGCATCTGCTCTCAGGCAGAAAGGTGCACAAGGATGGAGCTCATCTTCAGCCCCTGCGGTGGATGGGAAGCGGGGGGAGTTGGTGCTCTTAAGTGTTGCTCTCGGCGTCTCTGGCTCAGGCTTCTGTCAGTACAGACCTGCATCCGAACCCCGCCCCAACTGTTGATTATACCCCTTGGGATGCATCATTGCTAAGAAAGCAGATGTGCCAGATGTGACGTGTTTAAAAAAAAAACAACCCTCATTTCTGAGTCTTGAGGGGGGCAGCTCATCACTATCTTGCTGCCACTTATGGGGAGGGCAGCTGAGGTTGGGCTTATGCCAGCTTCGTACCCTCCTAGTCCCTCCACAGAAGGGTCTCCAAGCACTAAAGGAGCCAGATGTGGGGAAGGAGAGTGAGGAAAGAAGGAAGAGACACTGAGGCCCCATTTCAAATGGAAGAGATTTGGGTGGCCCAGTAGTGGGTGGGCTGCCAGCTAGTTCATCTTACTAGGTTGGGCTCCTCATGTAAGGAGATGTTGGTATGTGTGCATGTGCGTGTGCATGTGCATGTGCATGTACGTGTGTGTGTGTGTGTGTGTGTGTGAACAGTCTCTAAGTATGAGTTTCTAGGAATTCAACCCCATAGTACCACTCTGGTTTATCTTCCACCTTCTCCTGAATGCCTCCCATGACTTCCTGGGAAGCCTCCTGCTCCGTACCTCCCCGCTGCCCTTGCAGTTTTCCTAGTTTTATTTTCTTCCTGCCCTCAGAAATTGAGCTCAGAACTTGCTATGTGTCTTGTCCTTTGCCTGAGGGAGAACCTCTTGAGCCGTGCTGACAGATGTCTCAGTCTGGGAAGCCTCAGCATGCTTTGCTGAGTACCTCTCCGCCAAGGTGGCGCCCAAGGTACCCAAATATCAGGGCCTTGGTTCTTCAGTTACTCCCCCAGTCATTTCTCAATGCGATGGGATAAAGGAACAATTCATTCAATAAGACAAGGAAAGGACTAGGGAAAAAAATCCAAGAAAGACTCTTGAGTATACTAGAAAGTTCTAAGATTGAGGTCAAGGTAAAGTCACAAAATACTGCACAATGCCTGGGGAATGGATTTAATGATTCCATAGTATCAACAACCCTTAGAAATGTCGTTGATTCCAGAAAGCCTCTGCTTAGATTCCTAGAGGTGATTCTTGATTACGTCTTAAAGTGTTGATATTTCCTATTTTCTAAATTAGATTCTAACCCTTCTAATCTGAGCCCGAGAAAAGTGGACCTGTCACCAAGACATCTTGGAGGCTAACCCTAGGACTTGAATACTTGTAAGTTAGTAGAGTTCTACTGTTTCTACCAGCTAAAAGTCCCCTGACTAAACCAAATCCTACAAAGTAGCTCTATCCCTAACCTTATCTTTCATCCTGATCCTGAAATTAACCCTAACCCAAATCCCAATTCTAACCCTGCTTACCTCTCCCCTCCCCGATGCCTACTACCTAGAATGATTTGAGGGTGGGAGGGGCGGGGGAGGAGAGGGCAAGATGAGGAATGCCTCTGGGGAAACGGAGGAGGAGATCCAGCCAGAGCGACCTGGAGGAGCCAGTGCGGTATCTGGGAGCCTGGGGCATAATCCTGGTACTTGCCAAGCCATGAGTCACAACATCATTCTCCATGGCATTTTGTTGGAGGGTGTCTGGGCTGGCAGCTGGTAAACAGTCTTGCTTAGAATGAGGTGTGCCCCCTCCACCCCTCTCCATAATTTGGGGGAGAAGGGAGAAAGTCTTCTGTCCTGAGGGTCCTTCTTTCCTCTATTCTTTTAGATTTCACAAGACTCAATCAAAGCAAGAGGAAATACTTGGTCCTTAGAAATTCTTTGTCACCAGTTGCAAGGAAATTATGGAGAGATGAAATCATTGAGAATGCAGAGTCTTTAAGCTTCCAAATGTGAGAGGTGCCCTAGTCCAGCCCCCTAAGCATCATCCCCCCAAGTGTCATCCCCCTGAGGGATGCTGGGTTGCCCCGTTCTGCCCTGTGCCCTCTCATGGCAATGCCCATGCTACTCCACCTCCCTCCCACGGCAGTCGCTGCCAAAATTCAGATAGGCATCCGCTGCGGCTGGATAGAGATCTTTATGGGGGTAAACCTGTGCTTGTGGATAAAATAGCAACTGGAAACACCTGGACCTTTTTCCTGACCTTGGTACCTATCCCATCTAACATCAGTCATGATGCATCAGTTTTCTATCTACAAAATGGGACCAACTCTGAGCCTTACTCTTGGGGAAGGTTTAGAAGGAGCAGGACACTAATGACTATTTTCTGACATTGAGGGATGATGATTAGGGTTATTATTGTTTATTCCTTGAGTATGCAAGACAGCCATCATCCTGACTGTAAAGATTTGTAGTTCATTGCAATTGCTGTCTTTGGGGCTCAGAGAAGCTCTGCTCCTTGTTTCCCTATCCTTAGCCCATATCTGCCAATCCTATTACTGTTTATACTATAAACAGGACTTTGGGGAAGGAGGGTGCCTGGTTGCTTGATGTCTTCCCTCTAGGCCTCATTTTCACACCCTGGAGCAGAATTTATACACCGCTCCCATTACAGATTTAGCTCCTGTCCCAGCATCCTTTGCTGGGTTTGGAGGTTAGAAGTTCTTTAAAGCCAGCTAGGAACTGACAGTTGCAGGACCTAACCTGCAGTATGTTATAAGAGACGTCCCCAGTGCTTCATCCTTTGAATGCCACACGGTAGTCCCTTAAACGAAGTCTTCTCAACTCCCAGGTGCTACCCACTTGGCAAACACCAGTGTTTCAGTTTGTTGAGGATTTCAAAAATACTGTTCGATTTAGAAAAAAAGCCAAATGTATAAATCAAACTATGTAAATGAAAAGAGGTTTGGTGTCAGAATTCCTGCCAACTGCCTCCTTTTCTCTCTCTCTCCATAACACTGAAACATGGGAGTAACAATAATAACTAACATTTAAAGAGCATTTTACAGTTCCAAAGTGTTTTCGTTTATCATCATTCGATAATAACCCTGTGTGCTTGGAATTCTTGCCCACATTTTACAGATGAGAAAACTGAGGAACAGAGTGTTTAGTGAGTTCCTCAAGGTTACAAAACTAGTAAGTGACCCAGTTGGCACTTGATCAAAATGTAGTAACTGTTGCAAGGAGGCTGAAGATCTTTTTATTGTGCAGCTATGGAAGAAGGAGTTAGGGAGCCCTTTCTGAAGAACATTTCAGGATGGGGATACAGAGTTTCTAATTCACAGAAATGTTCCTAACTCATAGAATGAGGATAAGATGACCTCAGCCTGGGGCCCAAAAGATATTAGGTGTAAAATATAAAGTAAATCTAACTGTAAGGTCAGGTAAATATTAAGAAAACTGAGAAAAAAATGCCGTCATTTACGTGCAGATAGTATTTTATTGCTGAAGTTTTGAACATTCTAAGCAGTCTTACTTAGAAGGAATCCCCAGAGGCTAATCTGTCCAGGGTCCCCTCTCTAGGCCATACTGCTAACATGTGGTTGGATGCCCTGTTCTTTTATTTATTTATTTATTTAATTTTTAAATTTTCCACTTTTATTTTAGGTTCAGGGAGTACATGTGAAAGTTTGTTGCATGGGGAATTGTGTGATGCTGAGGTTTGGGATAGGAATGATTCCATCACCCAGATAGTAAGCATAGTACCCAACAGATAGTTTTTCAACCCTCACCCCCGCCTTCCTTCCCCATTTAGTATTCCTCTGTGTCTATTGTTTCCATCTTTATGTCCATATGTACTCAGTGTTTAGCTCCCACTTATACGTGAGAACATGTGGTATTTGGTTTTCTTCCCCTGTGTTAATTTGGTTAGGATAATGGCCTCCAGCTGCATCCATGTTGCTGCAAAGGACATAATTTCATTCTTTTTTTTTTTTAAATGGGATGCCCAATTCTTAAAGATGTCAGGGGAACAAGAGCTCATGTACTATTTGACTCACCTATTATTAACTTTATCTTAGACCCAATCTAAATATCTTTTGCTGTTATCCCACTAGTTCTGTGTTAGTGGGAGTAGAGTAAAGCTTTCCAATCTCCACCTCTCTCTCTCTCTCTCTGCCACTTTTCTGCTTAGATACTTTTGCTGGCTTCCCACAGCCAGCTTGTTGAGTGCTTACTATATGTCACACACTGGTGCTTTATACGCACGATCTAATTCGATTGCTACATCAACCCTGTGAGGTAGGGGTTTTTTCTTTCTCCATTTTAACATAAGGAACACAGAATAGTTAAATAATTTGTCTGACACCTCATGACCAGAAAGTGGTGGAGCTGAGAAACTCTGTATATATTAAAATGTATATTTCATGTCTCCTGATGGCAGGACCTGACATCTGTTGTACCAAACACCGAGCCTAGCCCTCTATTTAGTAATGGTCAATAAATGCTTGCTGATGACTATGTTGATGAAGAAAAGAACAGTTCTATGGCCAAAATAATCAGGAGGAAGGGGAATCTTAATTTCGACTATCCAATTTGCCTAGGAGAACAAACTTCTTGATTCTTATGGACTTTGGTGACGCCATTTCAAGAGCCCCTACTATGTGCAGAGCTCTCCATTCAGTGGAGGAACCCTCTAGGGCTAAGACCTGATTTCTGTCCTTGGGGAGCTCACAGGCCAATGGAGGCAACTGCACTCAGATCTAAGACACAGATGTTTTTACTAAGTTAATGTGACCGTTGCAGGTTCTGACAGTACCCGAGAGTTTGTAGGCTCTGGTTTCCTCTGATGGTAGGAGGAGATGGTACAGGGAGGTCACAAAGACTGATGCTCTTTGGTTCTCCAGTTGTCTTTCAGGAGGTGTAGCCTGATTGTGGCCCAGGGAGTTTGGCTGTTCTGTGTGGTACACCTCCACTATGTGGTCTCCAGTGAGCTGCTCAGCAGGTAAGGTGGGCCAGTGATGATTTACCCCCAGAACAAGGTGAAGAGATGAGAGGACAGGAAGAAGCTCCTTAAGGCCACAGAGCAGCAGAACTGAAACGAGAACCAAATGAATCCACCTAAATGTCTCAGCCTCACAGGGTGCGGGTGGAGAGGAGGCGCCATTTCTGTCAGAATAACCTGGTGCTCCAATCGCTCCAATGTGCCTCCTCTCACTCCCGCCACCCTCGCTTTGCTTAAGCACCCTGCCCTGAAGCAAGAGCTGAGATGTCAGTTTTTGGGGAAAGTGAGATGCAGCGTTGCCTGACAAATGGGTGGGTCCCCCCACCCCGCCCAGTTTATGAGCCCAGGGTGGCTCCTCCCTTCTAACACCCTCCCTCTCTTTATGACCCTGCGCAATCTTTGATGTCTTCTTCTTGTGAAGGGTGGTGGGGGAGAAAGAAGCCAACCTTAGCCAAAGAGGTCCTGCCCACGATAGTTCTCGGGGGAGGGAAGGGGCTCCAGGGAGTAGGGCAGGGATTTTGCACAAAGAGCAGTAAGCTGGACAAGCTGACACACCAGCCATCCTTCCAGATCTGTATCTATTTGGGAAACGTGGGCACTACATTTGGTCTCTTTCATGGCAATAGAAAGAACATGCTTAGACTTTGAGCAAGCCAGACCTGGGTTCAAATCCTAGAACTTCAACATTCTAGCTTTTTGACCTTGGGCAAGTTGCTTAACCCCTTGAGCTTCAGTTTCCTCACCTAAATTAAGTAATATACTATTAATTTCATAGGATGTCATGAAAAACTAACTAAAACATGCTTACATAAAGCGTCAACATCCATCAAGTGTCTTGCGTCCAAACTTGTCCCTCTAATTAAAAGATAACATTTATTGACAGCAGGGATGTCAATGGCTTGCTGCCCTCCACACCCCTCCACTTTTTCCAACACCACAGACCTCTTTGCCTCTGTTTTATGTAGAGAGGCATTTTTTACTGAAGCATGCTCCACTTTCCTTACAAATGCACAAATCCCAGGATTTGTGCCAATCTTTTCTGTCTTCTGCAGGCTCCCATCTCAAAAGCTACAAAAAGAAAAGGTTGTCAGAGAGGTTCTCTTATCCTGGAGAATCCTGTAACTCCCTCTTTACACTTGGCAGTTTTCCCTCTTCTCTGCCATGTTCCCTCTCTCCACCATTAAAATGATTTTATTTGCTTTGCTCCTATTCTTATCCATCTATATATTATTTTTTATTTTATAGCTACCCTATAATGGTCTGGGGCTACCCTTCCTGAATCACCAACTAGGCTTACTTTAGGATTTAATTTGGTTTTATTGAAATTACCAAAATTCTCTCTGGGCAGGTGTAGACCTGGGCAGGGCAAAGTTCTCTGGGCTGTTGACTGTGAGGCCCCTCCCCACCAGTAGATTTCCAGGCCTCTTCAGTTTTGCATTCAGCCACAGCAGGTGAGTGTTTCTGGTGCATGTGGAGTGTGTATGTGTGTGTATGTGTGTGTCCTTACCCTATTTTGTCTTATAAAATCTCAGAAAATGGGTTTCCCACTCACACTACCTTTACTTATCCACATCTAGACTCCTGTTGGGAGCAAATGCTTGCCTACATTATTTTTGCCTTTTCTAAATTCATAAGTAGGAATTTAGAGGAATCCCAGGTAGCTGGTGTAAGTGCATCTGAGACCAGTGAATGCACCACAGGTGTCTGATTTGGATATAGGGAGGGGGTGTGTGTGGGTGTATGCATGTGTGTTTGTCTAAATGTAGCTGGAAGTGTAGATGTTTCCGCAAGTGGCTAGACACTACAGTCTCATAGAACTATGAGAACACAGATTTATACTGCCTAGGGAAAGGCTGTAATGTATCTTAAGAGGTGAAAGAAGCTGCCTACAAGAGGCCACAATACCTGCTCTGGGGGGATATAGACACATCCTAATATGTAGATTCTATCAGAGATCATTTTTGGTGTAAACTATAGTAATAGATTTTAGGCTGCTTTGTATCTTTGCTCTTTCTTTTCAGAAAAGTAGTATAGGAAAAGCTTGGTGGGGGAAAACAGATTTCCATTTAAATTTTCCAATGTATTACCTTTTCCCTTGAATAAAGATATCTTCATTAGGATTCGGAAATTTTCGCTTTACGGGGGCTGCACCCAGAAGTAGTAGATGAGGAAATAGGTATCAAAGCAAATGAGAATGGTGACACTGAAGAGAAACCTCCTGAATTGGATTTCTCATATTTATCTTGGAGATCATTGTCTGTCCTCCAAGGCCGCCAACCCACACAGATCCCATTGAGAGGTAGAACTCAGGCAAAACTTCTCCCCCACTTCTGTCTTAGTCTAGTTTTCCTGCTGCAAGAGAGACATTTTCAGTTCATCAGAGCTTGCGCCTCCCTCCAACTTAAGATCTAGATGAGTGTTTTCCCACCTCTGTCTTTCTACTCACATCCCAAATATCTCCAAAGAAACTGGGGAAGAGCTCTCTAATGGGGAACATGAATATTCCACTTCTCTATTAGAGAATCCCACAAAATTAGGTCAGAGAACTGCTGGACCAGGAGCCTCTGTTTCTCAGTACCGTGACTTTTGCTCTCTCCCCACTGCTTTGCTTGGCTGGAATCAATTGACATCGAACCTGCCTATTGCATTTAAGAGAAGTGGGAGTAGAGATAGGGTTTTTAAAAAGTTAGCTTCTTGTTAGGAAACTGCAAGGACTCAAGTGTCTCCCTAAGGATCTAATTTTGAATCTACAGGGTTGAATGAGAAACTAGTCCATTTGAGGCAGCCTAACACGGGGCACTTGAAAATTGACATTTTCTCACCATCTGTCCTTTCCTTTAAAAAAAATGTAACTTAGAAGAATATGATTATCCTAAAACATTTTATTTTTTAATTAAAGAGGGTTCATTATGCTACCCGTCTCATCTCGTCCCAGAGGAGGAAAACCCTGTGTTCAGCAAGTTTGCTAAGAAATAATTATAGGTTCAGATCTTCCCCAGGCCCCGAAATTCAATTAAAATTTTTTTGTTTTAAGTTGCTAGCAGTCACATGGTATGTATGTGTGTGTGCATGTGTGTGTGTGTGTGTGTGTGTACGTGTGTATGCCCCAGTTTTCCTTGTAACTATTCTGGGAATGGGTTCTCAAATGTGACAATCGTCTTCACATTCTCAGCCCAATTTCTTTGGCTATATCTATGTGAGCAGATATTAACATGGGGAAAAATCTTCTGCAAAAGGACGCTTACTTTGGTTTTGGTTTGTTGGCTTAATTTTTGGCTAGAATCACCCCAATTGTCTACCAGTCCCCAGTTCCTGGTATACTTCTCTGCCTTATACTGAATTAGGTCAGTGTAAATTAGTGGCTCTCAATCTTCACTGTGGATCTGAATCACCTGGGGAACGTTTAAACCATGGAGATGGCTGGGTCCCACTCCTAGATGTATAGAGTCAACTGGTGTGCCATGAGACCCAGGCATCCATATTTTTAAAAAGCTCCTTGGGTGATTCTAACGTGCAGCCAGGGATGAGAACTACTGGAGAGATGGCAGCTGTATTTGGATCACACAAATGATGTGAGATTTGGTTGATTAGTAAAGACATCCAAACAGGGTCATGAGACTCAGTTTGACTCTCTGCATTGTTTGGCTCACTGTATAGTTATTTTAGGTCATGTAAACATAGGGGCAGAGTGTTATCTGTTTATCCAGACTCTGAGTTATATTTAAACCTAGATGGGAACAGAAAGGATTCCATAATTTCCCCCCTACCACCTCTTTCCCCTTTCCAGGAAAGGTGACAGTTCTATTGAAGCTCTATCCCTGTTTACATACAGAAGGACATAAAGATTATTTAGGGAGGACAGTGGACCTTCCATAGGTGACAGGTGCTGTATGGGCAGGCTGGCACACCTAGGACATTCCAGGACATGGGGATGTATTTATGAGTTCACTTAAGCCATGGCTGACCTCTCCCACAGTTTAAAGAAAATAGCTAAAAACCCCCAGGCTTCAGGACGCAAGCCCTCCTGGCAGCCAGAACTATGGAAACAGGGTGAGTAGAGCTGTGTGAAGACAGATTCTTACCATATAATAAACCAAAATAGACATGTTTAATGGAAATCTAATAAATGAATTAATAAAATAAATAACACAAATGTGCCTATGAATCCCCATATATCTCAGCCTATAAACATATAGGTTTATATATATTAGTAGCTTACATATTGTGTATGCATGTGCGTAGATTTAAATAGACTGCTATATAAATTTATGTATGTAATGACAATAGCCTTATGGGGCATGGAAATAATTATGAAGCTATTTCAGGCATATTTTTTGAGAATTGTAGCCATTTTAATATTTTGACCGAAAATTTCATCAATATTCTGATGCTTCCAAGTTATTTAGATTTATAAAGTATGTATACATTTTCTATTTTGTATACAGATGTTCGTTGTTATCTATCTTAGCTTTTTCAAAGAGATGGTACTGAGTCTGTGTGTAAATAGCCAAAGTGGGCAATTCAGACACGAATAATCTACTCTGGGGCTTAGGTAATCTGAGTTTACTAGTTATATGAATCCGGTTCTAAACTCTTCACTTATTTGGTGCTATATAGACACAGCCTCTGTAATTTGAACCAGATGAATGCACTTCATTTTACTTTTGAGGATGCATGTGTGTGAATAGCTGCTAGGACCTTTGGGTCAACTTTTACTTATCTGCACTCTTGGAGAGAGGGAGTAGAAAACTACCCAAGAAATAGCTAAGAAAAATAATTTTAATTTGGCTTTGTAATGAAGTCAGAATCTCAATCTCTCTCTCTTTAGCCTGCTCTCACATACAGGTGCCAAATAAGTGAATACACCCACACCCACCCACCCACCCACACACACACTCGCTCTTTTGTCAAACTGACCCTCATATATTTCTGGGCTTGAATGACTGTAGCTTGATGGCCCATGAAGGGGAGGAAGTGAACCTAACTGATCTCCAGAGACAATGATAGACTAGCACACAGTATCCATATACGTCGATATGTGCTAACATATGTAAAGATATGCTTTTGTCCCCAAAGGCCTTAAGAAATTGTCTACAAACCACTATAAAATCTTTATCTGATTTCTATGCCATTTCTGCTTGTCTGATTAACATAGTTTGATTCTGCATCCAAAATGGAACAGATATTGGAATTGCATCTCCCCAGATCACCTCCCAGAGCTGGGGCTCAGGGTCACACGGTGGACAGTGGAGGGTGGGAAGGAAGCCATCCACTACCATCTTCCTGTCCCCTGTGGGTAGTTGGAGCTCAGCCGACTACAGAGGCTCCCGAAACTCGGCTTAACAGGTCCATTTATGGTGATATTTTATGAAAAAGAATATAGATGAGTTTTAATAAGACTCTTCTCTCTCTGAGCTGGCTCTGCAACAACTTAGCTTTAAATATGCATCTCATTCTCCTAACTGCTTCTCTTAACTTGTTGGCAAGACCAAACTGAGGCATATGGGGAGACAAAAACAAACCTGGCCTTGGAAAAAGACAACCCTCTCCAAAGCCAAGATTGGCTACCCATGGATGAACTAAAAAGGGAGTTTTCTGGATTGTTCAGTCTTAGATATCCCATTTCATTAAATATGTACAACATGAAATCAACTTTGTTGTTTTCTTGAATCCAAATCTCCCCTTTGGCAGGGCTGTGTAGGAAAAGGGAGTAGGACTGCTCTGTGAGTTTCATAGAGTTGCTGTTTCACCCATACTACTGGTGATCCACTAGTTACAGTGGGCACATATCAGCTTTCCGGTTTTCACCTGTGAGATATACAGTCACATATTATATGGGTTTGTGCCAGCAGAATGAAGTGGGGTGAGGAGGATTGAACCGGCACCTCATTTATTCATTCAATGAAGGTTTATTGAGCCTCTACGATGTACCAGGTGCCGTGCTATGTTCTGGGATGGTAAAGAACAAGATCCTTGCCTACAAGGTACTCACTGAATTAGCAGAAGAAATCAACATATCAACAGGTAATTATAATATAGTGTTTTAAGTGTACTGGTAGAAATAATGCACAAGGTATTACGAATGCATAAATGAGCAGAATCTAATCCACTCTTTGGAGTGGGGACTGCGCAGAGGGTGGCCTCTCGAGCAGCAGATGGCAAGCACTGGAACTTTATTTTATTCACCTTTGTATCTCCTAGTCCTAATGATGGTGCCGTGTTTGCTCCATGAATTGACCAAGGATTTAAGTCTCTTTAAATGCAGTGGCAAAAGCACTGTAATAGGAGTCAGGAGGTCTGGGTTCTGGTCTAGGCTCTGCTATTGCAGTTGGTGGCTTGGCCATGTCACTGCTTGTCAAGATGAAATTAGGGAGAGATCCTGGACCAATACCAGGCCACCACTTCCCTCTTTAAATAAAATATACTGCCCCTTCTTCCAATATGTCTGTAATGTATAAGAAATAAAATCAAAGTTTTCTTTCTATAATCCATTCATAAAGTAGTTGTCAGCTCTCCATAATTTTGTCCTTTTCTAGTTTCATGTGGCACTTTTAAAAGTTAGGGCAGATTGACTAGTACTAAGGAAGCTGGAACCTGGGAGAAAGTGAGATCATATTAAAAAGCCCATTTGGCTTAGTTCTGCCAGTGCTGAAAAACAGTTTAAACCCAGCCTGCACTTAGGGCAGTGGAGCAGCAGAGCCTGGGGTCCTCGCTGTGTCCTCCATAGAACTACTGTTTGCTTCTCTGCTTGAGCCCAGCAGAGTGTGAGGCTGGTGGCCAAAGTGTGCTGACCTGATTGCAACAGGAGGGCTTGCATCCCTCATGATCATGCTTCCTCTTTCTTTTTCTTGAAGGAAGGGAAATAAAACCCAAATGTTGTACATCTAATCGAACAACTCAGTATTATAGCTGGAGGGCCTGATCCTTCTCATAGTATCCTTTGCTGTTTACCTCCGGAACACCAAAACTCTTGTTTACCTTCATCTTCTTTTCTGTAATATGGGGGCTGCGTTGAGGGTGGTCTCTTGAGAAGCAGATGGCAAGCACTGGAACTTTATTTTATTCACAATTCCTGCCCTACTATTTAATGTGTGTTTCTTTTATAGTACTTACCAAAATTTATGATTTATATTTGATTAGTATGTCTTTCTAACTAGATGGTAAGATTCATGAATGCAAGGATTTTATTTGTTTTCTTCTCCATTTAATTCCCAGCATCTAGTATGGTGTTTCTAGATAGTAGTCACTCAATAAATACTTTATTTTTTATTTTTTTAGACATGGGATCATGCTGTGTCACCCAGGCTAGAATGCAGGCGCATGATCATAGCTCACCTTAACCTCAAACTCCTGGGCATAAGTGATGCTCTCGCCTCAGCCTCCCATGTAGCTGGGACTACAGGGGTACACCACCATGCTGGGCTAATTTTTTATTTTTTATAGAGATGGGAGGTGTCTCACCATGTTTCCCAGGCTGGTCTTAAACTCCTGGCCTCAAGCGATTCTCCTGCCTCAGTCTCCAAAAGTGCTGGGATTACAGGCCCTGCCTGTGCTCAGCCTCATACATACTTTTGAGTCACTGTGCCCAGCCTCATACACACTTTTGAGTAAATGGATGAATGGTGTTTTCAAAGTCGAGTATTATGAAGTATTTGAAATCACTTTGAAAAACTGTAAAGGAGAAACATGTAAAGCATTGTTTCTTCTCAACTAGATTGTAAGTTTCTTCATTGTAGGAACTGAGTCTTATACTTTTTATTTCCCATCAATCTAGCATTTTCACCTACTAGGTACTCTGTAAATAATTATGCTTATCACTATAGTGTTTAAAAGAACATCATAATACTTGCAGCAAACAACCTGAAAATGAATTTAAGAAAAAAAAATCCCATTTATAATACCATCAAAAATAATAAAATCTTTAGGGATGAATTTAACAAAAAAGCACTCAACAAAGAAGCACAAAACTTATACTCTGAAAACTACAAAACACTGTTGAAAGAAGTTAGAGAAGACCTAAATAAATGTAAAAACATCCCATGTTCATGGCAATATTTTCCAAGTTGATCAAAAGATTAAACACAATCACTGTCAAATCCCAACTGGCTTCTTTGCAGAAATTGATGAACAGATCCCAGGATTTATATAGAAACCCAAGGGACCCAAAATACCCAAAACAATCTTGAAAAAGAGGAACAAGATTGGAGAACTCACATTCCTTATTTTAAAACTTACTACAAAGCTACTATAATCAAGACAGCATGGTACTGGCATAAGGATAGAGATATGGTTATCCAGTGGAATAGAGTTAAAAGTCCAAGAATAAACCCTCACATTTTCAGTCGATTGCTTTTTGACATAAGTGCCAAGACAATTCAGTGGGGAAAAAAAATGGTCTTTTCAAGTAGTGCTGGGACAACTGCATAGCCACATGCAAAATAATTAAATTGGATTTCTATTTCACACTACATATAAAAATTAACTCAAAATAGGTCAAAGACCTAAATCTAAGAGCTAATTAAAACGGTAAAACTCTTAGAAGGAAACATAGGTGTAAGTCTTTGTGACCTTGGATAATGCAATGATTCCTTAGATAAAGGCACAATTTAAAAAATAGATCAAGAGGACTTCATCAAAATTAAAAACTTTTGCTTCAAAGCACACCATTGAGGAAGTGAAAAGACAACTCACAGAGTGGGAGAAAATATTTGCATTAATATATCTGATAAGAGAATTGTATCGGCTGGGTGCGGTGGCTCACACCTGTAATCCCAGCGCTTTGGGAGGCTGAGGTGGGTGGATCATGAGGTCAGGAGATTGAGACCATCCTGGCTAACACGGTGAAACACCATCTCTACTAAAAAGATACCAAAAAAAAAAAAAAAAAAATTAGCTGGGCATGGTGGTGGGTGCCTACAGTCCCAGCTACTTGGGAGGCTGAGGCAGGAGAATGGCGTGAACCTGGGAGGCAGAGCTTGCAGTGAGCCAAGATCATGCCACTGCACTCCAGCCTGGGCGACAGAGCAAGACTCCGTCTTAGAAAAAAAAAAAAAGATCTGAATAGAAATTTCTTCAAAGAAGATATACAAATGGCCAGTAAGCATATGAAAATGTTTCCTACATATTCCTAACATTATTAGCTACCAAGAAAATACAAATCAAAACCACTATATGATACCACTAGGATGATTACAACAGTAGTAAAAACAAGGTAATAATAAGTGTTGGTGAGGATGTGGAAAAATTGGAATCCTCATGCATTGCTGGTGGGAATATAAAATGATGCAGCCATCTTGGAAAACAGCATTTCCTCAAAATGTTAAACCTAGAGTTATCACATGACCCGGTAGTTCCACTTCTAGGTATATACCTAAGAGAAATGAAAACACATATCTACATAAAAACTTCTATATGAATGTTCATGGCAGCATTGTTCATAGTAGCAGAAAACCCAAATGTCCATCAATTGATAATGCATAAATAAAATGTGGGACATCCATATAATGGAATATTATTTGGCAATAAAAAAGAAATGAAGTATTGATACATGCTATGACATGAATGAACCTTGAAAACATTATGCCAACTGAAAGTAGCCAGTCATAGAAGACTACATATTGTATAATTTCATTTATATGAATTATTCAGTGTATAGGTATGCTCTATATTTGGGGTAGAGGTATTCAGGGCATAGGTAAAGGTATAGGTATATGTTATATTCAGGGTATTAGTTCAGGGTATCGGTAAAGCTATAGAGACAGTAGATTAGTGGTTGCCCAAGGCTAGGGGTGTTGTGGGGAATAGGGGAATAGGGAGTGACTGCTAATAGATACAGGTTTTCTCTTTAGGGTGTGGATATATATATATAAATTTTTTTTTTTTTGATATGGAATCTAGTTCTATTGCCCAGGCTGTAGTGGCACGATCTTGGCTCACTGCAACTTCTGCCTCCCGGGTTCAAGTGATTCTCCTGCCTCAGCCTCCCAAGTAGCTGGGATTACAGGCGCCTGCCACCATACCCAGCTAATTTTTGTATTTTTAGTAGAGACGGGGTTTCACCATGTTGGTCAGGCTGATCGGTCTCAAACTCCTGACCTCATAATCTGCCTGCCTTGGCCTCCCAAAGTGCTGGGATTACAGGCATGAGCCACCACACCCGGCCTATTTCTTCATTTTTCTATCAGCTTGGTGCTTTGGAGCATAGAATGAAAGTTGTAGGCAGATTTTTCTTTTCTTTTTTTGAGACAGGGTTTTGCTCTGTGGCCCAGGCTGGAGTGCAGTGGCACGATCTCGGCTTACTGCAACCTCTGCCTTCCGGGTTTGAGCGATTCTCTTCCTTCAGCCTCCCTGAGTACCTGGGATTACAGGCGTGTGCCATCATGTTCAGCTAATTTTTGTATTTTTAGTAGAGACTGGGTTTTGCCATGTTGCCCAGGCTGGTCTCAAACTTCTGAGCTCAAGTGATCTGCCCACTTCATCCTCCCAAAGTGCTGGGATTGCAGGTGTGAGCCCGTGTGCCCGGCCAGTAGGGTGGATCTTAAAGGAGAAACAAGAAGTGGAACAAGGATGAAAGGGAATTCAATTTGCTAAGTTTTTGGGAAAAGCTGAGAAGTGTGCTCACTTTCCTAGCCAATGTAATTAGGTAAGTTTTGTGTCAAGACTCCAAATGTGACTGTTTTTTATTGAGCTTTCTAGTTTTGGTTGTGGTGTTTGAAACCTAATTGACCCAGCCACCTTCTTTGGATCCAGAGACACTAAAAATGTGAAACATTGACCTCTTGTCCTTAGTCTCCTTCATCTTTCTGAAGATCTGGATAATTGGTGAGTGTGGAAGAAAGCCAGGGAGAACCTTCTGTCTGTCTTGAGAATGGAAGGGTGACAGGAAACCAGGGAGTGACTCAGGAAGACTGGAGTCTAGAAACACAATGCTCTGAAGACTTCCCTGGGTATATAATGGGAAGCAACTTGGATGTCTTGATGACTGCTTGAACTACTATGCTGCAGTTTCTATTCTAATCTTTCTTTATGTCCTTTCTCCAGGATCCAAACTTCAGTGACCTGAGTACCTGTCACACCTATTTGTTCTGAATAGCCCCTTTGAACAGAGCCTTTCTTGACAGAGAAAAGGAGTATTGGTAGGTGTGGGAGGCAGGGAGATCTAGCAAAAAAGAAAAAAAAAAAAGAATTATTAATAGCTGTAGTCATTGGGAAACTCTCAGCCTGATGGGGAAAATAATAATCAGATTTGAGAACTAAGAATCAACAAATATAAAGACTTTCTTCATTAGAACAAAAGCTTCCTTGATGAAAAAAACATTGAGCTAGATTTTAAAGGACCTTTAGAATGCATATTGTGGCAAAGGAGAAGAAACTCCACCCAAGGCAGCCAGCGTAAGCATGGTGGAGGAAGCATTTTCTCCCATGATGTTGGGCCTTAGTCACAGGAATAAGCGCTGCCCAGAGCTAGTTAGCTGTGACCCTGTTCCTGCATATCCTGAGTGATTTGATGTGACTATCTGAAGTCCAGTTAAGGGTCAACTGACGGAGCAAGTGAGGGGATCCTATGAAGTAACAGTTTGGCTTGGGTCTTGACTGGAGAATTCAGTGCGTTTGAAGTTGCCTTTAAGAGGAGTAGAAGTAAGAGCATTAGGAGCCCTTGCTGGCGTGTGGGTTACCTACACCAAAACAGATTTGTGTTCTGCTCTCTGGCCAGCGCTATTCTCTGCTCTTCTTATCCCAACTTGCCTAATTGATACCTTGGCCGATGGTGTCATTAACAATGCTTGAATAATAGCCTGACTGGCTGATTTCAAAATGAGAGACATGATTAATATGTCGGAAATCCAGCTGGGGGGAGCAGGAAAGGGGATGTTCCCCAAGGAAAAGAAAATGGGGGAGGGGTCCTTCGCCCCCTTACTGCCAGTCCACTGTCTTCAGCAGAAGGGAAGAACTTGGGGATAGGAGTCTGACTTCAGCTCCTTCTTGGTTTGCTGATCCCTCTCCATTTCCCCTCCCTTACCTCCCCCAACAGCACACGTTCTGACACCTACAAGCTCGTTACATGATGATGACCTATATTTTTATCTTTTTTATGAGCATCAAACACACATCGTCTTGCAAGCACATGTGTTTTTTTCCCCTGTTGACGTGTGAGTGCCTTTGATGGTAATTTATTGTAGGGTTGAGCAGCCAGGTCTTAATTGTACCCTAAAATTGCTTACCATTTTGATGCCTCCAAACCATCCCAAAATGTACCTTTTTCCTACAGAAGGGTGTGGGGCAATCTCTTTTTTACTGTGTTCTATGGTGGAATGTGAAGCTTAGAGAGAACATGAGGGAAAGATTCCCTAGCTGGGTTTCAGGGATGCCTTGGTCCCCAGCTTCTAATTGTAGCTGGGCTGTATGAAAGTTCTGCTCTACTCAACAAAATTTAGACTCAGTTTTTCCCTCATGGTATAGGGTCAACATGACTTCACTGGTTGCTCAGAATGGTCAATGGGCAGTTTCTACTCCAGCATTCAGACTTTTGGGGAAATTTCCATTGTGGCCACTTGTATCTGTGACTGTAGATGGGATTAGAAATGAGAATGTTGGTATTAACCAAGGGAGCCTGGGCTATGAGAGGCAGCATATCAGGCCTTCTGCAGTCTCCTGTAATAAACTCTACCTCCACATCTGACCACTTCTTCCCTTGGCTTAGGTAGAATTCCACATTCCTGTGTACAGGGGAATAGAGGAATACCAAAGAATACCAAAGCCCAACAGAACTTAGTGGTTTGGTTTTGTTTTATTTTTGAGACAGGGTCTCACTCTGTCACCCAGGGCAGAGTGCAGTGGCACAGTCTCAGTTCACTGAAGTCTCACCCTCCCAGGCTCAAGCCTCCTGAGTAGCTTGGACTATAGGCATGTGCCACCATGCCTGGCTAATTATTTTTTTCGCAAAGACAGAGTCTCCCTATGTTGCCCAGGCTGGTCTTAAACTCCTGGGCTCAAGCAGTCCTCCCACCTCGGCCTCTCAAAGTGCTGGGATTACAGGTGTGAGCCACCATACCTGGCCAGAGCTTAGTTTTTAATTATAATTTGAGTTTGGGCCTAATAGTCTCCTTGGCTGTGGCCTCACTTTGTCCCTCAGTGCAATAGACAGCATCATACCCTAGCACACTCACATTCATTACAGAAGGATGAGTCAGTGTTCCAGAACAACTAGAAATGTAACCCATGTCTCATGAAAATATAAGGAGAAAAGAAAGACTTAAATTCCTATCATTCCTTCTGGAGAGGCCAGGGGTAGTATCCAATATTAACCCAGGCTGCTGTGCTGGAAACCAGTCTACCTACAGACTGGATCCGTGTTAGCTCTTGCTACGGACTCTCCATTCCAGCTGAGTTCATTCTTCTGTCTCTCACACATGACACTCATTGCATGTGCTTGTTCATACTTGCCTCCAAACATGTATACAGGCCAGTTTCCTCCTTACCTACTCCAGGTACTGTTTCTCCATCTTCTCTGTCCAACTTTGTCCATTTTCTTTGTAGATACCCAGTCCTGCCTGAGCTCACTTCCACCAGAAAACCTTCTTAATTGGCCTTACCTGGCTCCAAGGACTGCACTATTCTATAGTTCCTCAACATTGTGTTATTTGCACTTATTTCTGTAATCTACTGTCTGCCTGTGTCCGTGGAGGGATGTTGTGTATCTGTCTCAATTAGCCTCCTGACTGAGAGCAGAGTTATTACCGTCACCTTCTTCAGTGGATTAAAATCTCTTCTGTTAAAGGCCTGTCTCTTCTGAAAGACTTTACACTCTTCCTTGGTGTCCGTGGCAGTGAAGTTGTATAGGAGCAAATGAGCTTGAGAAAGACAGCAGCTTCCATGATGGAGTCCATGTGAAATCTCATTTTCCTATAATAACTAGGACATTACTGGTTCTCAAACTTCAGAAAATGAGTCAGTTATCTGGAAATTTCAAAGAAATATGGTGCATCTATCTTAATTCCTGGTTTTCCAATATACAGATAATACAATTAGAATTCTGTTGCTTGATCTTCAGGGCCCTCCATGGCGACAATAATATTGGTATCAATATTCTTTTACATAACCTAGACTACAATCTCGTGGGTCTACTTGAGTTTCTTCAACTTGTTCTATGCCTCTAGACCTTTGCATATGCTGTTCTTTCTGTCTGGAATGCCATCCTTTCCTCATCAGCTTGCCAAGATCTGATCCTTCATTTAAAGCCTAGCTTAAAATCTTCTCCAAGATTACATCCTAGATCTCTGTAGCAAGAATCATTTCTGACCCTCCTGCAACTATAGTGTCACATTGTTTGAGTCTCTATTATACTACTGTTTTGTACTAGAATAATATTTACATATTTATTATCTCTTTTACTATTTTGTAGGTTATGGGAAGGTGGAAATTGTATATATTTTTTCTCTTCTTTTTTTTTCCCTCCTTATTCTCTGCCATCTTGTACCAATTTCAAACTAACTCCCCCAAGATTATTTATTTTTTAACTGTATATCCCTTTACATTTTTGGGCTTAACGTAATGCTTTGCATAGGCAATGCTCAAGAAATATAAATTAATTTGGATAATACAGCCAGGTTTTTTTTTTCTTGTTTTCAACTTTTATTTAGATTTCAGGGCTACACATGCAGGTTTGTTACAAAGGCATATTATGTGATGCTGTGGTTTGGAGCACAATTGAACCCTTCACCCAGGAAGTGAGCATAATACCCAGTAGGGAGTTTTTCAGCTCTTAAGCCCCTCCCACCTGTAAACAGACAGAATTTACACTCTTCCTTGGTCACCCATTTTTATGTCCATGGTAGCAGAGTTGTATAGTTTTATCAAGCTCATCTTCATTCCTCAGTATCTATTGTTTTCATTTTTATGTCCATGTGTACCCAATATTTAACTCCCACTTATAAAGTAAGAACATGTGGTATTTGGTTTTCTGTTTCTGTGTTAGTTTGCTCGGAATGATGGCTTCCAGATGCATCCATGTTGCTGTAAAGGGCATGATTTCATTCTTTTATGGCTGCATAGTATTCCACGATGCATATGTACCACATTTTCTTTATTTAATCCACCATTGATGGGCAGCTGGGTTGATTCCCATGTCTTTGCTATTGCAAACAGTGCTGCAATGAACATAGGGGTGCGTGTGTGTTTTTGGTAGAACAATTTACTTTCCTTTGAATATATACCCAGTAATGGGATTGCTGGGTCGAATGGTAGTTCAATTCTTAGTTCTTTGTGAAGTCTCCAAACTACAGAGCCAAGCTTTTTATGTTTATTTTGCTCTTACAGTTGCTTCTCTAACCATGTCACCATTTTGCTCTGTCTTTGGATATTCTCTAGCCCTATTCATGGTAAAATCTAAGGGCATCTAAAATAAGGCTGCAGGTGGAACTGACAGGCTTGAGAATCAGTTCAACAAGCTTGAACACAGATTCATCCTTGGAAACTTTTTGGACTGGTTTGAGATTAGCTTTCCTGCTTGACAAAGGGCATTTGAAGGGTTGTCTGTGCAGGTCCACTCAGGGAGAAACCAGGATCAAGGGAGAGACAGTTGAAGATGAAAATAAACTAGTTTCTGGGAACAAGGTCAGTTTGAGGATTTTGTGTGTCAGCAAAAAGGGCAATGTATTTGCATAAAAGTATTCATTACACTTTTGGCACCAAGCTGATTGTTTTATGCTACAATAATGTCACCGACAGCAGTTTTCTTGTCAGGTGTCTGAGGAAGGGCTCACATTTTGCTCCCGTTTGCTTGTTGGTAAAATGTGAAGAAAGGAATGTTTTTTTGAGCGCTTTTGTTTCATATGCTTAAGAAAAGACAAATCTAAATCTTCTAGGTCTCTTACCAATTTCTCCCATCAACTACTCACGCTCCCAGCATTTCAGTTCTCCTGACTTTCAACAAAGCCTTTTCATGCTAAGATAAGCGATTTAACTGCTTCCCCTTCCATAGTTACCCTGTCTCATTTCTGATGGTCTACACGGCTCTTCTCATCAGTCCTACTCCTGTGTGCTTAATCCTGTAGCTTCCTTCTTGCCAAAGTCGGGTCTATTATCTCCTCTTCCTCCTCTGGAAAGTCTTCTTTAACTAGCTTCCAGAAATGTCCTTACCCCTAATTCTCCCAACATTGATAGCAATGATGGCACTCCAGCATTAATTCTCTGTATCTCATTTATCTGTATCTTGTTTTCCATTGTGCAGGAAGCTTCCCCATACTGATATTCCTTTTCCTATTAGCCAGAGTTCATATTCATCCCCATGGCTTCCAGTTCCTCTAGTCAGAGAAATCGTTGACTGGCTTTCTCTTGCTTGGAAAGTCAACCAACTTTAGGAAATGACAATAAAGAGAGATTTAGAACCTACTGACCCTCTCAATCCCTTCCTTCCCCTCTCAGGCCCCCCTTTCAACCCTTCCTTCCTTCCACAAATGCTGGCTGAGTCTCTGTTATGTGCTAGGTGCTGCTCTAGGTTACCATGCTTCTCCCCTGTATAAAGCTTATACTCGATGCTCTTTCTGAATGGGAGTTTAGATATTGGTCTGATACTAGAAATACTTAATCAAATGCTCCCAAACGATGTCATAAGTGTGAATTCTGATGGAGTACAGAATCAGGATATCTCTTCTCTGTAAGTCATTCTCTCCATTCTTGAAATTGCTATTCATCATTGGACCATCTTTCAGAACTTGATACAGAAGAGTTTTTGTGTCTCATTCTGTGACGAGCAGTTAGTCCATCTCAAAAATAATTTTAGCATTTACTGAAGAACCCCAAGGAGTGGAGTGGGGAAACTAGATAGTCTAATCTCCCACTGTTCCATAGAAACACACACATATGCACTCACCTGCAGGCTTATGTAATTACATGTTGTTGAAATTAAATGGCTAAGTTAAACTGGAGTAAAGAAGTAATCTCAATTAGTTGCAGTTAATAAGGGAAGACTGCAAGAAAAGGATTTCAACTGGGTTTTGATGGGAGATTGTGGGAAGTAGTCTGTGAAGACAACACTCTAGGTGATGGGAGACGTTCATTGTTCAATCTGAGGCTTAAATGTGAGAAGAGTCAGGCTGTGGGGGTTGGTGAAAAGGTTATCTTGACTGAGCATAGCTCTAAGTTGGAAAAGTCCAAAGAAATGGGTTTAGTTAGAAATTAGGATGAAATTGCTAGAGGACCTAAATGACCAACCTAGGATGTGTCTTCCTAGCTGAAGGCAGGGCCATAAATAAAATAATTTGAGGAGGGCTAAAATATTTATTCTTCCCCTTAGCTTTTGAGAACAAAAGACTAAGGTTTCTGGGACTCTGACTTTATATGACTAAGGTGCTCCTCTTACATTAAGTAAAGCATAAAGACCAAGTATAATGTAAACCCAGTGTCTAGATTTTTCTATAATATTGTTTTAATTTCAGCTGTAGTTATCTGTCCTAATGAACTCCACACTTTGTTTTGCCTGGTTCTATTCTGTAATCATATAATGGCCTGCGGAATTTAACTTAACCAGCCACATGCTCCTTGCATCATTCAGCCTACCCATTTTTTCTGTATGAAAAGGTTTCACAGTAAAGCAAAGAAACTTTTACACCTAGCTTCTGTCCTTTGACCTTTAACTTTCTGGAGTGACCATACTTGAGGGAAGGAAATACCACCTAGAAACTGCCCCTGGATTTTTCCCAGCCTGCTGCATGGAGGTCTTCCAAACCTGGGTTATGCTAACTGATGGCAGAGGAGAAGAGTCCCAGTCCCAGCTTCCCAACCTTTTTTTTTTTTTTTTTTTTTTTTTGAGACAGAGTCTCACTCTGTCACCCAGGCTGGAGTGCAGTGGTGCAGTCTCGGCTCACTGCAAGTTCTCCCTCCCAGATTCACACCATTCTCCTGCCTCAGCCTCCCGAGCAGCTGGGACTATAGGCACCCACCACCACGCCCGGCTAATTTTTTGTATTTTTAAGTAGAGACAGGGTCTCACCATGTTAACCAGGATGGTCTTGATCTCCTGACCTTGTGATCCACCCGCCTCGGCCTCCCAGAGGATTACAGGCGTGAGCCACCGTGCCCAGCTTCCCAAATTTTTATGATATTTCCACCTGGAACCTCTGCTGGAATTTCCTCTGAAGCAAAACAAGAGGTGGTCACTTTTCAGACTGTTTATGCAGGGATGAGGAGGAAATATTATAATGTGTCTACCTCTTCCCCTTGGCACATTTAGGTTTAAAACACAAAATATCAAGAAAGGAATTAATTTTGTAGAGAAAGAATGAATAGAATTAGCAAAGAAGAGCTAGCAAAGAAGAACTCTCCAACAGTGTGGTTTACTGAAGGAAACTGGGCAGTCCCTCTGTCTGAGGATCTAGAAGAATGGGGTCAATTAGCATTTGTCTGCAGATTTTGAAGGCAGCGAAATGAACAAGAGGACTCCCCAAAGCTCTGTGTGCAGGCCTAAGACTCAGTGATTTCATAATGGGACATAGAGAGAGGAAGCAAGGGTGACTCAAACCCATCTTTTGAGTCCTCTCTTCCCTATGGTTGCGTGTACCTCTGGTTTCTCAAAAAAAATTTTTTTTTTGCCTTTCTGCTTCAGAGATGGGTGGCTTTGAGGAAGTGAAGATAAAATTTATTCAACCTAGATGTGTAAATAGAATTTTGTGACCAATTTTGATATGACTTTTATACCTAGACTTATAGCCAGGGGTGAATTTTCATACTGGAATAGGGTCAACTCTTTATTCCTGATTTGTGCATTATCCACTTTGTGGATTTTTGCAGACTCCATACTTCCACTGCCTTGGGTTTGACAGAAACACTGAGTCAGAGCAAGCATCAAGGATAGACACAAAGGGTGTGTTTGTATGTATGAGTATGAGTGCAGGTATCCAAAGATAAAGCAATGAGGATTTATTTCACTTCTGTTTTCTCTTTGTAACACTAATTACATTTGTGAACCTGTTTAATGGTGGCCTCTACTACTAGATCGTAAGCTACATACAAGGCTTATGCACCATTGTATATTTATCACTTAGCATAGGACTTGGCACATGGCAGACACTCAGCAAATGACAAAATCATGTGGCCTCTGCTCTCATCCACTGACTTAGATAATAAGAAGTGTCTCCTCCTCAGGGACCAGGAGGATGCTCTGCTATGGCAAGTCGAGGAATCAGAGATGAGCCATGGAGCCTGTGATCTGATCTCCCCAGTGAGGCTGTCAGCCCTAGGGTGGATTCCTTGTTGACTACCCTTTTCTCATCACTGGCAGCATCTTATCACAATACTTGGGGCACGGGCCAGGGAGTTACCCAGGTCTGAGGATGGGAGGAGTGAGTCCTGGCTATCAGGATAGACATCTTATTCCAGCTGCAGTTGTCCTAGATGTGGCCTGTTTCCCAGCCCACTGACCTTTAGGGCACAGTTGGAGGTTGGGAGCATGAGTCAGAGAGGAATGTGGGACTGGTTGTTTGGGAGTTTCACTCTGTGGGGAGAAGCTGGTTCCCCATGCCTATCAGTTTTCTAATGGCATCTCCAGAGGCAGAGCCTAGAAACAATCACTTGAAGGAGTCAGATGAAGCACCCACACTTTTTTGGACCCCTAGGATGTTGGCAGGAAGATAATTTATACAGATTTTAACAGGCACAGGACAGAAAAGTATTGTAGAGTATTTCAATAGAAATCTGAGGCTGGGTACAATGGCTCATGCATGTAATCTCAGCACTTTGGGAGGCCAAAGTGGGAGGATCACTTTAGCCCAGGAGTTCAAGACCAGCCAGGGCAGTATAGTAAGACCCCATATCTACAAAAAATAAAATGTTAGCCAGGTGTGGGAGCACGTGTCTGTAGTCCCAGCTATTCAGGAGACTGAGGTGAGAGGATTGCTTGAGCCCAGGACGTTGAAGCTGCAGTGAGCCCTGTTCATGCCACTGCACTCCAGCCTGGGTGACAGAGTGAGACCCTGTCTCAACGAAACAAAACAAAACACACAAACACACACACACACACACACAAAGAAAAAAGAAAGGAAAATTTAAGATATCCTCTTATTCATACTTCTGCCTCCATCCCAGATAAGTACAAAATCTCTCTTTGAAGATTTTCTAAAGTGAGGGGGTTCCACTGTTAGGTGACCATGGTAACCACTACACCACAGCATACTTATGAGAGCATTGCACTGTTAAATCTAGCCGAATCTAGCCTGCAACATGGAAGCCATGACTAGGACAGTGGAAGTGCAGTGTGAATTATCCAAGCAATCATTTCCTCATTCATTGGGTGGGAGTGGGCAGACACACCTGGGAGACCCTCACCCTGCCTCCCACGATGCTCTGCTTCTTCATACAGTGCACACAGTGGTGGAAAATGGCAGCAGGGGCAGAGAGGTGCTCATTCTGGAGAGGGGACCTATGAATCTTGTAAATATGATGACATCTGCAAGACAGACTCTTCAGCCGCCTGGTAGTCTGTAATTGAAGCCAGGAATTCAGCACACGCTCAGACACACCCAGCCTTCACCATGGGTTCCCAGAAGCAAGTTCTTGCATAGCCACTAGGCTGGGAGGACCCTCACTTAACCAACCCTCCCTGACAAGCTCCAAGGCCTCAGAGTTGAATTCTAAATTTCCAACTTAGCAATAATTTTTTAAAAATTGCATGATGCCGAGGCTTGGGGTATGGATGATCCCATCACCCAGGTGATGAGCATAGTACCCAGTAGATAGTTTTTCATTCCTTACCCCTCTCCCTCCCTCCCCTCTCTAGTAGTCCCCAGTGTCTGTTGTTGCCATCTTTATGTCCATGTGTGCTCAAGGTTTAGCTCTCACTTATAAGTGAGAAGATGAAGTACTTCGTTTTCTATTCCTGTGTTAGTTCACTTAGGATAATGGCCTCCAGCTACATCCATGTTGCTGCAAAGGACATGATTTCGTTCTTTTTTATGGCTGCATCCAACTTAGCAATAATTTTTATCCCTCTCTGTTTTCGTTATCAGCAGTGCCTAAGTTGTTCATGCTGGTTGTTCTCAGGTGCTAACCTCCCCAGTGAGTGAGATCCAAGCTTCATGGAAGTATCATGGGAAATTCTTTCATTTTGGTTTAACTGAAATCTGTTTTTGTTATAATCATCAGAGTCTAAAATTGATCAAGCTAGAAAACTTCTACACTGCTCTGAAGTCCCAGGCAAATAGGCTGGAGGTTTTTCCTGCTGTTCTCCACCTTTCTCCATAATGAGATGCTTTGTTTCCATGAATTGGCTCTGATCCAGATTTCTAGACTCTATGACAGGACATTTCATCCCTCCCTCTGCCTCCAGGCAGGACTGAACTTAACTCATCCTAGGCTGAAGGGTGTCTCCTTTAGACCTTGTTTCAAGATTTCCTGACTCTTTGGCCTCTTTCAGTTAAAAGCGCACAGCTGATTGCCCTGATGCCCAATCTTAATTTCCTAACGGCAATTCTAGCTCATTTCTTTTCATTGTGGAAAGGAAGATCCATATCTCCCTCATACCTTCCCAGCTAAAATTATCTCACTTCTTTTACAATGTTTCTCAGATATTAATTTGATCCCGTATCTTCCTTGTGCTAGAGGAGGAAAATTAGTGTTATATGAAATATGCCCCATTATCTGAGTATTGTTGGCCTGAGCTAGTATTCCATATTTTTTTATCACTTTTGTTATTGTGCTCCTCACCAACATATCTCATCCTTTCTTTGCACTGAGACTTCAAACATCAGTTTCATCTACCTGGAATGCCTTTCCCTCTCTCATCAGTCCTGACCTTCCATTACTTTCAAATCCTGTTCCATTCTCCCTCTCTAGACAATGTTGCCTAACTCTGCATTCTCTCTGTATTCCCGATTCTTCTGAATTCCACTAGCAGCAATGTAAAGAGTTTCATTCAGCTGGCCTCAACGTCTGCCCTTGCCTCACTCTCTCCAAGCATGAAGCATGGATGAGAAGAGTTCTGAGAACTTGCAGGGAACCAGTAGCACAGTGTAGTGAGATGTGTATAGCAAGTCAAGAATTTGGGAGTTCTAGTGTAGGTCTATAACCTTGTCCATCTCATAACCTCTCTGGCCTTTCTGCTTAATTATGTATGGACAAGGAAGCATTGAATTAGGCCATCTTGAAGAATTCTTTAACTTTAAAAATGTTGTGAATTTGTGCTTTCCTCTCTTGGTCTCTTTCAATATCATGGACAGAACTCTACAAGCAGGGAAATCACAGAATAGGAGAATATGAACTGAAAGTCATAGTTGATAGGGAAAAAGCTTCATTTTAATATGGAGGTAGTGTGGTCATAATAATTGGAAATTTGTCGTGAGAATGGGCGCAGGCTGCTGCACCTCTTTATCCTCTTGCAATCTTACAAACATTGCTGTGATGTGTTTTAAAGGGTAGGGAGGCCGGACGCAGTGGCTCACGCCTGTGATCCCAGCACTTTGGGAGGCCAAAGTGGGCCAATCACTTGAAGTCAGGAGTTCGAGAATAGCCTGGCCAACTTGGTAAAACCTCATCTCTATTAAAAGTACAAAAGTTAGCTGGGCGTAGTGGCACATGCCTGTAGTCCCAGCTACTTAGGAGGCTGAGACAGGAGAATTGCTTGAACCCAGGAGGTGGAGGTTGCAGTGAGCCAAGATTGTGCCACTGCACTCCAGCCTGGGCAACAGAACCAGACTTTGTCTCAAAAAAAAAAAAAAAAAAAGGTAAGGAAGTGGAAGTGGCTCTGGCCTAATTTCTACATCCTCAGCACATCAGCACAGTGGCCATCAGGCATATCCTAGCAATATGCTTGTACTAATGTAAAAAGGTTGCTCCACCCTCATTCAAGTCACTGAAGGAAGATCCTACATTAAGTTCTTACTCATGTTTTTCTTGGGAAATTCCCAAGTCCTATGTGAGTAGAGAAGACCATTTCTATCTGGAGTCCAAAGGTCTTCCTTTTCTAAATAGAACTTAAGTTTGTTCTATGATATGTTGGTCATTATGCTTCACAACAATCCCTGAAAATAAAGACTGTAAAAGCAGTAATTTGTAAGGTTATGTGGTCTCGTGTGTGTGTGTGTGTGTGTGTGTGTGTGTGTGAGAGAGAGAGAGAGAGAGAGAGAGAGAGACAGAGAGAGAGAGAGAGAGAGAGAGAAAGAAACTCATGTGATTGTCACTGTGGACTAGAGGAGTCTTAGAGAAATGTCATATTGACCATGCCACTTACTCTAATCAGGGATAGACTCACGTGTTATTTATTTTTGAATCACATTATCTTAAGCAGCGGGACAACTTAGATTTTATTCAAAGCTTAAGAGCTAGAGGAGAGAGAGGAGGGAAAGTAGGTATAGAGCATTTATTAAATACTTACTGTATGTTAGGTATTGTGAAAGACTTTATATATCATATATACTCAACATAAGGTGAGATTTTATCTTCCCAAACTACTTTCTCAGAAAAGAGGAAGTTACTTTATATTTGAATCCTTACAAAGTCTCATATTATAGGGTACTTTCTCAATTGCTTTTTAAGGAAGACACATTAGTCTGTAAAAGCAAAAAAAAACCAAACAACCTCTTCACCCCAAAACAAACGAAAAACAATCAATGAGGGTTTGGATTACCTATAGAGGCCATTTGATGGGGTTTTTTTAAAGTGGACTTCAGTTTCTGGGAATGTGAAAGGCTTGGGCTGGGTTATTTGAATCCACTTTCCTGCTGAAAATAGCTTTAAAATGCTGGATAAAATAGTTAAGACATCTTAAAAGCATGAAAGAGCCAACAAAATAGTAAGGAAATATCAGGTCAAAATCTAGTTGAAAGTGAAAACTCAAAGTGATAAGTGAAGCAAAAAGGCTACTTTTAACCAGAAGGTATTTGCTGATAGAAGCAAACTTGCACTCTGGTTTTGATGGTTGGTCTGAGAACGTCAAACTCATGGCTGGCCCAAAGTTAGGAATCTAATAGGAGACTGTCCCCATATAAAACTGAAAAATCGAAGAGTTATACCCTTAGTGTAAGGGTGAAATAGAAATAAGTCTAGGCTGGGCATGGTGGGTTATGCTTGTAATCCCAGCATTTTGGGAGACCAAGGTAGGATGATTTCTTGAGCCCAGGAGTTCGAGACCAGCCTGGAAATATAGGAAGACCCAGTCTCTACAAATAACAAAATTAGCTGGGTGTGGTGGCACACACCTATAGTTCCAGGTACTTGGGAGGCTGAGGCTGCAGTGAGCCATGATTGTGCCACTGCACTCCAGTCTGGGTGACAGAGCGAGACCCTGTCTCCAAGGAAAAAAAAGTAAACCTACCCTCGCTGCCACATCTCCAAGGGACTATAAGAAAGTTTCCTTGGTGCTGAGCAGAGCTGAAGGAAAAAGTCCAAGCCAGACTGATTTGCAGCCCAAATTTATATCACCTAGGTAGTAAAAGAAAACCTCAAACCTTGAATTTAATTTTAAATGATTCCAGATTAGTATTTCCTTTGGGCACCTGGCAAAAGCAAAGGCAAATCCTCCTTCAGTGAAGACCTCTTCATCCTAAGCCTCAAAAATCTCCACAAGTAATTCTTCAAAGGCAATGAGCAAATAAGCACATAGGGAGAGAAGGCACCATGAGTGAGAATCAGCAAAAACAACAGACAGCAGAAACAGATGCACAAAGACTTCAGAAATTGAAACTAACTGTCCGGCATATGTTAAAAAACAAGCCTGAAAATAGTTTCAGGGAATGTAAAAAATGATCTAGTGGATTTAAAACAGAACCAAGTAGAATGATTCTAACAGCAAATTTGACCCAATTGAAGAGATAATTAGAAAACTAGAAGACAGGTCAAAAGAAATCCAGAATGAAGCACAATGTGGTGAAAGTATGAAAATACGAAAGAGAGTTGAGATATATGGAAAATAGAGGGAGAAGACCCATATCAACCAATAATTAAGGCTCCAAAATTAAACAAGAGAAAGAATAGAACAGAAGCAATGTTTGAAGAAATAATGACAGGATTTTCTTAAACTGATTAAAGTCACTAAGAGGCCCAGTGAATTCCAAGGAAGATTAAAAAAAAAAAAAAAAAAAATCCAACCCTAACATATGTTAGTGAAACTACAGAACATGATATATGAAGAGAAAAATAAGGAGATAAGAAAAAAGATAAAAATAAGAAAAATAAGGAGATAAGAAACTTCTGCTTCTGGTCACAAAGAAGTAACTGACATGGAACTCATCCTTCCATCCTAAACAAGTGCTATATATATGAAAAAAAAAATATGTGTGTATATATATGTATATATATTTACTGAATGGGTTTAATAACAGATTTGACACTACAGAAGAAAAGATAAACGAACTTGAAGATGTAGAAAGAAACCATTCAAACTGAGGCACAGATAGAAAAAATACTGAAAAACAAAAAGAAGGCATTAATGACTGCAGGGACAATATCAAGTAGTTTAACATTTATGTAATAGGATTAAGAAAATTTTGATGGAATAATGGATAGCTTCTTCTCAATTTAATAAAAACTATAAACCTATAAATTTAAGAAGCTCAGTGACCCGAAGCTGGCTAAACATAAAGACAACTACACCAAGGCACATCATAATCAAATTGCTGAAAAATTTTAAGAGTAGCTAGGGAAGATATATTAAATATAAGGGAACAAAGATAAGAATTATTAGAGATGCTTTGTTAGAATCAGTGTAAGCCAGGAGACATTGGAAGAACATTTTTAAAGTACTGAATGAAAAATATGTGCCAACCTGAAATTCTATGTCCAGATAAAATGTTTTTCAAAATAAAGGTTAATAAAGACTTGTTTCCACACAAACAGAATCCAAATGAATACTGAGTGTTAAAGGAAGATTATTACGTTGAATGAAAATGATATTGAATAGAAACTTGGACTTACAAGAGTTTCAGAAGTGGTAAATATATGTAAATATTAAGACTTTTTCTTGTTTTTAAAATTTTTTTTTCTTTTTTTTTTTTTTTTGTTTTTTGAGACGGAGTCTCGCTCTGTCGCTCAGGCTGGAGTGCAGTGGCCGGATCACAGCTCACTGCAAGCTCCGCCTCCCAGGTTCACGCCATTCTCCTGCCTCAGCCTCCTGAGTAGCTGGGACTGCAGGCGCCCACCACCTCGCCCGGCTAGTTTTTTGTATTTTTTACTAGAGACGGGGTTTCACCGTGTTAGCCAGGATGGTCTCGATCTCCTGACCTCGTGATCCGCCCGTCTCGGCCCCCCAAAGTGCTGGGATTGCAAGCTTGAGCCACCACCCCCGGCCGTTTTTAAATTTTCTTTAAAAGTTAACAGGCTATTTAGGGCAGATCACTTTGAGCCCAAGAGTTTGAGACCAGCCTGGGCAACATGGCACAACCCTGTTTCTGCAAAAAAAATACACAAATTAGCCACACACAGTGGCACATGCCTACAGTCCCAGCTACTCAGGAGGCTGAGGTGGGAGAATTGCTTGAACCTGTGAGGTGGAGGTTGCAATGAGCTGAGATGATACCACTGCACTCCAGCCTGGGTGACAGAGTGAGACCCTGTCTCAATAAATAAATAAATAAATAAATAAATATTAAATGAAAGAAAGTTTTAAAAAAGGATAACAAGTTATTTAAAACAAAAGAGAAAACAATGTATTTTGGGGTTTATAACATACATAGCAGTCAAATGTATGATGATAATAGCACAAAGGAAATGGAAGCAAACTATTGTCCCTACTTTGTATGTGAAAGGGTATATTATTTGAATATAGGCATTGATAGTTAAAGTTGCCTAATATAAATCCTGTAAAATAATCAATAAAATAACCAAATGAAAAAGTATAGCTATCCTAAAACTTATTCAATTCAAAAGAGGAATCCTAAAACTTACTCAATTAATCCAAAAGAGGAAAAAGGAAACAAGAGATGATTAGATTTAATGTCAACTATATTGATAATTACATTAAATATAAATGGTGTAAACCTTCCAATTAAAAGCTAGAAATTGTCAAATAGAATAAATAAGCATGATCAAACAATATGATGTCTACAGGAAATGCATTTTAAATATAGAGACAGATAGATTAAAAGTAAAGGGTGGGAAAAGAGGTAGCATGCAAGCGTAAATAATAAGAAAGCTGAAGGTGCTATATCAATCTCAGGCAAAGGAGACTTCAATACATGAAATAGTAAGACAGATAAAGAGGGACTTTTCATAACGATAAAAGGTTCAGATGATCAAAAGGAAATAACAATAATAATAGTAAACAGTTGGCAAATTACAGAACATCAAAATACATGAAGCAAAAGTGCCATAACTATAAAGAGAAATAGACAAACCCACAATTAGAATAGATTTTAAATTCTGTTCTCTCGAGAATTGATAGAACAAGTTGTCATAATATCACTAAGGATTTAGAAGACTTGAACAACATAACTAACCAACTTGACTGAGTTGTCCTTCATAGAACATTACCTGCAGTGATTGCAGAATGCATGTTATTTTCAAGTATATATGGAACAGTCACCAAGGTAAGCCATTTTGCTGTACCATAAAACAAGCATTACTAAATTTAAAAGAATTGAAATCATATACAGTATACTCTGATCACATCAGAATTCGATTAAAAAGCTAACTGAAAGTATATCTGAAAAATTCCCATATTTTAGAATATTAAACATAATATTCCTAAATAGTCCATGAAACAGAAATCACAAGGTAAAATAGAAAATACTTTGACTATTAAAAAATGAAACACAATATATTAAAATTTGTGAATGTAGCTACAGAAGTATCTAAAAGGAAACCTATATCTGTAAATGTTTTTATTAGAAAAGAAGAAAGATCTTAAATCAATTATCTAAGATTCCATTTTAAAGACCTATAAAAAGAAGCACAAAAATGAAGCAAAAGTAGAAGAATGAAATAATAAAAATTAGAGTGGAAATCATTGAGATAAAGAACAGAAAAATAATAAAATCAATGATATCAAGAGCAGTATCACTGAATAAATTAACAAAATTGATAAACCTGTAGCTAGAAAGGTTATGAAAAACAAAGAAGATACAGCTTACAAATATCAGGAATGAAAAAGGAGATACCGTAAATCAATAGGGCTTTATTTTATTTTATTTTATTTTTATATATTTATTTATTTTTTGAGACAGAGTCTTGCTCTGTCGCCCAGGCTGGAGTGCAGTGGTGCGATCTCTGCTCACTGCAACCTCTGCTTCCCAGGTTCAAGCAATTCTTATGCCTCAGCCTCCCAAACAACTTGGTTGCAGGTGTGCGCCACCATGCTCAGCTAAGTTTTTGTATTTTTAGTAGTGATGGGGTTTCACTATGTTGGCCAGGCTGGTCTCGAACTCCTGGCCTCAAGTGATCCCCCCGCAATGGCCTCCCAAAATGCTGGCATTACAAGCATGAGCCACCATGCTTGGCTGATTCAACAGACTTTAAAGGCTAATAAATAAATATTATGAACAACCTTATGTTAATAAATTTGACAGATGAAATGGACAAATTTCTGATAAACACAAGTTACCAAAACTGACACGTAAGTTGAAAATGTGAACAACTCTAGCTCTATTGAAAAAACTGAATTTATAATTTTAAAACCTTCCCTTAAAGAAAAACACCAAACCCAGATGTCTTCACTGGTGAATTCTATCAGACACTGAATAAAGAAATAATACCAGTCCTGCAAATTTCAGAAAATAGGAGAGGAGGAAACATTCCATAACTCATTTTATGGTGCCAAAATTACCCTGACAGCAAAACCATACAAAGAGATCATAAGAAAATAAACATATAGTTTAATATCTCTCATAAACACAGATATAAGAATTATTAATAAAATATTAACAAATTGAATCCAGCAAAGTCAGTTTAACATTTGACTATCAATCAATATATTTCACCATATAAACAAAAAAAATGGAGACACCATGTGATCACTTCAGCAGATTCAGAATAAGTACTTGACAAAATTCAACACTAATAATTCTCCAGACTAGAAATAGAAAAAACTTTTCTCAGTCTGATAAGGAGCATCTACAGAAAATCTACAGTTAACATTATATTTAATGGTGAACACTTTGCCCCTAAGATCAAGAACAAGGCAAATATGCTCATTCCTATGAGTTCTGTTCAGTGTTTTGCTAGAGATCCTAGCCTATACACTAAGGCAAGAAAAGGAAATAAAAAGCATACACACTGAAAAGAAAAAAGTAAAACTGGTTTTATTTGCAGGTAACATGATTGCATATATATATAAAATCCAAAGGAATCTAGAAAAAATCTGTTAGAACTAATAAATTTAGATATATTGCAGGATATAAAGTCAGCATGTGAAAAAAATTGATTGCATTCTCATATTAGCTATGAACAATTAGAAAATAAAAAGTTTAAAACTATTATCTATAATAACATCCCCAAATTCATAAAATATTTAAGGATTAATTTGAAAAAATATGTGCAGGACCTGAACACTGAAAACAACAAAACACTGCTGAAGACATTAAAGAAGATATAAATAAAGAGAGATATACTGTGTGTGTAAATTGGAAGATTCAGTATTTTTAAAGTGTTAATTCTCCCTAATATGGTTATTAAAGAAACTAAATTTAGAAAGATTCAGTGCAATTTCAATCAAAATCCCAGCAGATATTTTTTGTAGATATCTACAAACTGGTTCTAAAATTCATATGGAAATGTAAATGACCTAGAATAACCAAAACAATTTTGAAAAAGAATGGTTGGAGGACTTACTTGAATTCAAGATTTACTATAAAGCTGTGGTAATCAAAACACTGTGATACTGACATAAAGATAGAAAATGGGATAGAATAGAGAGCTCAAAAATAGAGCCATACCTTTAGTCAAAATTATTTTCCAATTTTTTATTGTGTAAAATACATATAACATAGAATTTACCATCATAAGTATTTAAATGTACAATTCATTGGTTTTAGATAAATTCATAATGTTTGTTTTACAACCATCTCCATCATCCATCTCCATAACTGCTTTCATCTTGTAAAACTGAAACTCTATATCCGTTAAACAATAACTTCCCATTTTTCTTCTCCTCCAGCCCCTAGAAACTACCATTCTACTCTCTGTTTCTATTATTTTGTTGGTCAGTTTTGGATAAAGGTGCCAAGGTATTTCAATGAAGGAAAGGATACTATTATAACAAATTATGCTAGAACAACTGGATATCCATCGCAACAACAACTTTGACCCTTACCTCACATCATAGTCAGAAATTAGTTTGAGATGGAGCAAAGTCTTTTTGAGAATAAAACATAAGAAGGAATCTTCACAACATTGGGATAGGTAAAAATTTCTCAGATAGGACACAAAAAGCAGGATCCATAAAATTTTTTAAGTATGAATTTGATTTTGAAATTAAGAACTCTCTTGCCTTGAAAGAGACTTTTTTTTTTTTTTTTTTTTTTTTTTTTTGGAGACGGAGTCTGGCTCTGTCACCCTGCTGGAGTGCAGTGGCCGATCTCAGCTCACTGCAAGCCTCCGGGCCCCAGGTTTACGCCCATTCTCCTGCCTCAGCTCCCAGGTAGCTGGGACTACAGGCGCCTCGGCTAGTTTTTGTATTTTTTAGTAGAGACGGGGTTTCACTGCAGCCCGCCAGGATGGTCTCATCTCCCTGACCCTGTGGATCCCCACCTCCGCCTCGGCCTCCCAAAGTGCTGGGATTACAGGCTTGAGCCACCGCGCCCGGCCTTGAAAGAGACTTTTAAGCAAATGAAAATATATATGGATCTTTTCTCATGGTCTTGTGTTGATTATACAAAGGGTGATGTTTATATATATACACATATATGTATATGCGCGATATGTATATATATGCGATTCTCCTGCTCAGCCTCCCAAGTAGCTGGAATTACAGGCATCTGCCACACCCAGCTATATATACATATGTCTCTGACAAGGGACATGTGTAGTCCTTTGTACAGACAAAGAACTCTTCTTACAAGTCAACAATAACAAGGCAAACTAATTTAAAGATGGACAGAGACTGTGAACAGGCTTCACAAAAAAGACATGTAAATGCTCAATAAATGCATAAAAAGTTGCTCACTATCTTTAGTCATCAAGGAAATGCAAATTAAAATCACACTAAGATATCACTACACACCACTAGAATGGCTCAAAATAAAAAGACTGACAATGCCTGTTTTATTTGACCCTTTATGAGCCCTTCCAATCTAAGGTCTTTCATCTTCAATTTTGGAAAGTGTTTCTTCTTTGTTTCTTTAAATATTTTCTCCTCCACTTTTCTCTCCTTCTGGGGCTTCTATTGTTAGATTGTTGGACATGCTATTTCTAATCTTTATAGCCTTTAGATTTTCTTTAAATTAAAGAAAAAAAAAACTCTCTTTATTCTTTCCTGCTACCTACTGTGGAAGCCTGTTCTTTATAACTACTCATCTTTGAATGAGGTAAGTTTTCCCTGTATCACCATTTATAGGAAGACTGAGTGGTTGAGAGCTAGAGTTCCAGGCTAAGATAAATTTTTCTTATATCTCAGGTTTATGTATGAATTTTTTCCTTTATATTTCCCCACCCAATGGATATAGGTTGCTGTAGGACTAGTCGGGAGGCAAGGTTTATCTTCTCCCTCCATCACACTGCTTTCTGAAAATAGGCTTGTTTGTATAATTCCTTCAGCCCCACTTCTTTTGTTTCTCTGAAGCAAAGTAGGTCTCGGAAAGCTCTTGCTGCCAGCCTGTACACCCTGCTGTGAGAGATTTTGGTTGTATTGAAGGTGTGCTCCTAGAAGCAGTGTACATACTGATTCTTTACATCTGCAGCTGGGTGCATCCTTTCTTCTCACCAGTCCTGTTCATGGCTACTCCTTTTGATGCCTTTCTTTCTATTTCTTGGTTCATCTTTCTTGTAGCTTCATTGAAGATTTCTCATTCTCCTTGTCATTTTTTAAATTTTTGGCGATTTTCAAGAGGAGAAAAGGAATATGTCATTTTTATGCTGCCATCTTCACGTTGCCGTCTTTGAACAGGAAGTCTAAGCCATCTTAGAAATTCTTGTATTTTCAACTTGTAGCAATTCTTTCAGGGAAGTAAGTTCTATTAGTCCGCCAACTGAACATAAAACAGTTTATTGATTTGTTTCAAAATGTGCTTCTCTTGTTCCATTATTTCAGGATTGACAAATATTATATTTACCTAAGGATAGCCATCTTGAATTTAAATATTTTCACTATGTCCTACCCTCCAAATTTTATCTTTTTACATAAAGATCACTATTGTCATAAGCCAGCCTCTCATCCTCTTCCATGGACCATCTCTAACTTTATTATGTGTCTTAGAGAAGAATCTAAAAGTGAGTTCATTATCCTATGTGTGGCCATACCATTCTTTTGTACAAAGTCACCCCTGAATATTGGTTTGTGAGCATTCTAGTATTCCTGTGCTGCCAATGCCAAAGAGCAGGGCTCTGCCCTCCAATGACAGATGACAATGATCTTTAAAAAATAAATCAATGATAATATTGTTATGTGTGAACTTGATCCTGTCATTATGATATTAACTGGTTATTTTGCTCGTTAGCTGATGCAGTTTCTTCCTAGCATTGATGGTCTTTATATTTTGGCATGTTTTTGCAATGGCTGGTACCCGTTGTTCCTTTCCATGTTTAGTGCTTCCTTCAGGATCTCTTGTAAGGCAGGCCTGGTGGTGACAAATCTCTAAGCATTTGCTTATCTGTAAAGGATTTTATTTTTCCTTCACTTATGAAACTTAGTCTGGCTGGATATGAAATTCTGGGTTGAAAATTCTTTTCTTTAAGAATGTTGAATATTGGCCCCCACTCTCTTCTGGCTTGTAGAGTTTCTGCCGAGAGATCTGCTGTTAGTCTGATGGGCTTCCCTTTGTGGGTAACCCGACCTTTCTCTCTGGCTGCCCTTAACAATTTTTCCTTCATTTCAACTTTGGTGAATCTGACAACAACATACCAGAATCTCTGGGTATTTAAAGCAGTGTGTACAGGGAAATTTATAGCACTAAATGCCCACAAGAGAAAGCTGGAAAGATCTAAAATTGACACTCTAACATCACAATTAAAAGAACTAGAGAAGCAAGAGCAAACACATTCAAAAGCTAGCAGAAGGCAAGAAATAACTAAGATCAGAGCAGAACTGAAGGAAATAGAGACACAAAAAACCCTCCAAAAAATCAATGAATCCAGGAGTTGGTTTTTTGAAAAGATCAACAAAATTGATAGACCGCTAGCAAGACTAATAAAGAAGAAAAGAGAGAAGAATCAAATAGACGCAATAAAAAATGATAAAGGGGATATCACCACCGACCCCACAGAAATACAAACTACCATCAGAGAATACTATAAACACCTCTACGCCAATAAACTAGAAAATCTAGAAGAAATGGATAATTTCCTGGACCTTACACTCTCCCAAGACTAAACCAGGAAGAAGTTGAATCCCTGAATAGACCAATAGCAGGCTCTGAAATTGAGGCAATAATTAATAGCCTACCAACCAAAAACAGTCCAGGACCAGATGGATTCACAGCCGTATTCTACCAGAGGTACAAGGAGGAGCTGGTACCATTCCTTCTGAAACTATTCCAATCAATAGAAAAAGAGGGAATCCTCCCTAACTCATTTTATGAGGCCAACATCATCCTGATACCAAAGGCTGGCAGAGACACAACAAAAAAAGAGAATTTTAGACCAATATCCCTGATGAACATCGATGCAAAAATCCTCAATAAAATACTGGCAAACCGAATCCAGCAGCACATCAAAAAGCTTATCCACCATGATCAAGTGGGCTTCATCCCTGGGATGCAAGGCCAGTTCAACATACACAAATCAATAAACGTAATCCAGCATATAAACAGAACCAAAGACAAAAACCACATGATTATCTCAATAGATGCAGAAAAGGCCTTTAACAAAATTCAACAGCCCTTCATGCTAAAAACTCTCAATAAATTCGGTAGTGATGGAACGTATCTCAAAATAATAAGAGCTATTTATGACAAACCCACAGCCAATATCATACTGAATGGGCAAAAACTGGAAACATTCCCTTTGAAAACTGGCACAAGACAGGGATGCCCTCTCTCACCACTCCTATTCAACATAGTGTTGGAAGTTCTGGCTAGGGCAATCAGGCAAGAGAAAGAAATCAAGAGTATTCAGTTAGGAAAAGAAGAAGTCAAATTGTCCCTGTTCGCAGATGACATGATTATATATTTAGAAAACCCCATCATCTCAGCCCAAAATCTCCTTAAGCTGATAAGCAACTTCAGCAAAGTCTCAGGATACAAAATCAATGTGCAAAAATCACAAGCATTCTTATACACTAGTAACAGACAAACAGAGAGCCAAATCATGAATGAACTTCCATTCACAATTGCTTCAAAGAGAATAACTAGGAATCCAACTTACAAGGGATGTAAAGGGCCTCTTCAAGGAGAACTACAAACCATTGCTCAGTGAAATAAAAGAGGACACAAACAAATGGAAGAACATACCATGCTCATGGATAGGAAGAATCAATATCGTGAAAATGGCCATACTGCCCAAGGTAATTTATAGATTCAATGCCATCCCCATTAAGCTACCAATGACTTTCTTCACAGAATTGGAAAAAACTAAAGTTCATATGGAACCAAAAAAGAGCCCGCATTGCCAAGACAATCTTAAGTCAAAAGAACAAAGCTGGAGGCATCACGCTACCTGACTTCAAACTATACTACAAGGCTACAGTAACCAAAACAGCATGGTACTGGTACCAAAACAGAGATATAGACCAATGTAACAGAGCAGAGTCCTCAGAAATAATACTACACATCTACAGCCATCTGATCTTTGACAAACCTGAGAAAAACAAGAAATGGGGAAAGGATTCCCTATTTAATAAATGGTGCTGGGAAAACTGGCTAGACATAAGTAGAAAGCTGAAACTGCATCCTTTCCTTACTCCTTATATGAAAATTAATTCAAGATAGATTAGGGACTTAAATGTTAGACCTAATACCATAAAAACCCTAGAAGAAAACCTAGGTAATACCATTCAGGACATAGGCATGGGCAAGGACTTCATGTCCAAAACACCAAAAACAATGGCAGCAAAAGCCAAAATTGACAAATGGGATCTAATTAAACTAAAGAGCTTCTGCACAGCAAAAGAAACTACCATCAGAGTGAACAGGCAACCTACAGAATGGGAGAAAATTTTTGCAATCTACTCATCTGACAAAGGGCTAATATCCAGAACCTACAAAGAACTCAAACAAATTTACAAGAAAAAAACAACCCCATCAAAAAGTGGGCAAAGGATATAAACAGACATTTCTCAAAAGAAGACATGCATATAGCCAACAGACACATGAAAAAATGCTCGTCATCACTGGCCATCAGAGAAATGCAAATCAAAACCACAATGAGATACCACCTCACACCAGTTAGAATGGCAATCATTAAAAAGTCAGGAAACAACAGGTGCTGGAGAGGATGTGGAGAAACAGGAACACTTTTACACTCTTGGTGGGATTGTAAACTAGTTCAACCATTATGGAAAACAGTATGGCGATTCCTCAAGGATCTAGAACTAGAAGTACCATATGACCCAGCCATCCCATTACTGGGTATATACCCAAAGGATTATAAATCATGCTGCTATAAAGACACATGCACACGTATGTTCATTGCAGCACTATTCACAATAGCAAAGACTTGGAATCAACCCAAATGTCCATCAGTGACAGACTGGATTAAGAAAATGTGGCACATATACACCATGGAATACTATGCAGCCATAAAAAAAGATGAGTTTGTGTCCTTTGTAGGGACATGGATGCAGCTGGAAACTATCATTCTCAGCAAACTATCGCAAGAACAGAAAACCAAACACCTCATGTTCTCACTCATAGGTGGGAACTGAACAATGAGATCACTTGGTCTCGGGAAGGGGAACATCACACACCAGGGCCTATTATGGGGAGGTGGGAGGAGGGAGGGATTGCACTGGGAGTTATACCTGATGTAAATGGTGAGTTGATGGGTGCTGATGAGTTGATGGGTGCAGCACACCAACATGGCACAAGTATACATATGTAACAAACCTGCATGTTATGCACATGTACCCTAGAACTTAAAGTATAATAAAAAATAAATAAATAAAATAAATCAGTGAAAGCCATTCCTTGTCTTCTGGAATCTCCCATTCTAGAGTCTAGTTTAGGAAAGTTCTCTCTCTCTCTCTGACACACACACGCACACACTACCACCACCATCACCAACAACAATAAAAGACTTAAGAACACTTAATAATGTGTAAAAAGTGGTAAAGTGGTAAAACGAAACTATATTTGGAACTGCTGTGGAGTTACAGAGCAGTAGCATTGTCACTGTTGGGTTAAGGGAAGTCGCCCTGCAAAAAGGAAGTTTCACGTGGAGTTTAGACAAACGATAGTTTAAGTCCTTGCTGGGCAATTTATTAGCTATATAATCTTGAGCAAAATGACTGGTCTTTCCAAAAACCAGTTAACTCTGTCATAAAATAGCATCTGCTTCAAAGAGATTTTTTAAGTTAACTGCGATGACACATGCAAAACCCTTAGCACAGTGCACGGCACGTAATAAGTATTCAGGAAATCTCAGCTATTATTATTATTATTATTATTTTTTTTTTTTTTTTTTTTTTTTTGAGACGGAGTCTCGCTCTGTCTCCCAGGCTGGAGTGCAGTGGCGCGATCTCAGCTCACTGCAAGCTCCGCCTCCCGGGTTCACGCCATTCTCCTGCCTCAGCCTCCCGAGTAGCTGGGACTACAGGCGTCCGCCACATCGCCCGGCTAGTTTTTTGTATTTTTTAGTAGAGACGGGGTTTCACCGTGTTAGCCAGGATAGTCTCGATCTCCTGACCTCGTGATCCACCCGTCTCGACCTCCCAAAGTGCTGGGATTACAGGCTTGAGCCACCGCGCCCGGCCTTATTATTATTTTTATAAGGAGAGAAATCGAGTTACTGCAGAGGAGGTGAACATTTTTGGCATGAAGGCCTGAGGTTTTGCATGAGGATGTCATGTATGAAAGAGAGGAACTAGAGTACTTAAACCAGAGAAGAGATTCCATTTAGAAAGCTGTTAGATGAAGGTGGGGTGGTGGGTGGGAGTGGTGAGGAGGGGGAGCTGTACAAAGGATGAAGTAAGGCCAAGTGGAAGAGCTTTAATTTGATATGATGAACAACAGTAGCTACCACATAACAAGGGGATCCCGTGAAAGCAGCTTTCACGGATTCCCTGGGACTGCATTCCTCAATAAAGTATTATCACATACATTTTTACTTCTGGCTCTAATTTTTAGAGAAACTGGGCCAAGAAAGAAGAATAAACTACAAAATATTATGATGGAGGAATGAGGACTTGGTAATGGTGTAACTGTGTATGGCAAAGATTAGGGGGAAGTTTAAAGATTAGCTCCAAGTTTGTGGGCCTGGGGACCTAGGGATGGATGTGGAGTGAAGGCAATTTTCATAGTGGTGAGGAAAGGGGGAAGTTAAGAATCAGCCCTAGTGCTCCTTATGGTATCAGAGGAACTTGTCTATATCCCAAATACATGGTTTAAAAGTCTCTGGGTCTCCTGGGTCAGAGTCCTCGCCCTGTATCCGTTTATTGCTCTTTGATAGGTCAACATTTAATATGAGGTTGGGACAATCTGAGTTTGACCCTTAACTATTTTATGGCATAAGGTTTAATAAAAAGGAATCCAGTTAGGATGACAGACTTATGAAATCATTTTCCCAATCTTTATTTTAATATATAGTTTAACAACAGAAAAACCTAAACATAGCACTACCATTTTTTTTTTTTTAGAGAGAGAGAGAGAAAAAAGAGCATACTGAAGTAGCAAAGTCATTTGTGTAAATTGACTGTAATGAGACCAAAGAGCCCCTCCCTTCTAAAGCAGATACAAAAACAAAAGCAAGGATTGGAGTGTGAAGGAGAAGGTTTCTCTGGGAAAACATTTGAAAACCTTTATTTCCAAGCCTACCAATCAATAAATATTATCCCCCATTGTGAATGAACCCCATATGAGGTTCTCTGCAGGTGGATACTAAAGAAACCCTAGGCATCAGACATATTCTTACAGAACATGAAATGTGGTAGGAGGTATAGGTCTCATGAGAATAAACCAAATCAGGTTACTTACACAGATCTATCAAGTCTAGTACAGACTGAAATATGCAGCTGCTCTCTACCCAAAGTAGCTCAAATCTACCATGCTCAGAAGTAGAACCCACCTGCTCTTTCTTTTGTAGTTCCTATTTCAGTTGGAGGCATCCAGTTGCTTGTGCCAGAAACCTGGTTATCATTCCTGACTCCTTCTTCTCCCTTCCCCTCCCTCTCTATCATTATTTAAGTGACCAAATACTATCGGCTTTAACCCAAATGTTTTCAAATCCGCCTCTAGGAGAGGCAGCCTGGGTAAACAGCGGTGTTGGCCAACCTTATTCCAGCTTAGATATCTATGGGGAGGAATCTTTTAGACTCACATTTCTTTTCTAAGTGAGTGAAATACAATGACTTTCAAACCTAACAAAATCAGGAACTTGTCTGCACCCTTCCATCTATGGGAAATTGACATGGCCTCCTAAAGATTGCTGTGCATGTCAAACCAAATGGAAGATAGAAAAAGTGGTTGATACACTGGGACCTGTTGGGGGGTGGGGACAAGGGGAGGGAGAACATTAGGACAAATACCTAATGCATGTTGGGCTTAAAACCTAGATGATGGGTTGATAGGTGCAGCAAACCACCATGTCACATGTATACCTATGTAACAAGCCTGCATGTTCTGCACATGCATCCCAGAACTTAAAATAAAATAAAATAAAATAAAATAAAATAAAATAAAATAAAAGGTGGTTGAGGACCCAAAGGACCCTACACAATGTCAACACAAACACATTTTACTGGACATTCTTAAGTCTTCCTATGACTTGGTACTTCATGTGCTAATCTTGGGAAAGTCAGCAGCCAGAACTTTGGGAAGCAGAGAATTGGACACATGAGCTTGATTATTCAAACAAATGATTTGATACCCAAATTATCTGGATAATTGCCTCCTTGTGGTCTAGGGCAACCTGACCCCCCCATACTCCTGGAGCCATAGGAAATCTGAGAGTCACAATTGCCTGTGAGAAACTGAATAGAGTGTCTGAGGGGGTGTCTGCAGAGTAGGAAATGAAAACTGACTGTTCAAAGGGGCAAATGAGTAACGTGTTCATTGTGACAGGTAGAAAATCAGCCCAGGCTGGGAGTAAGTCAGGGGAGTAAATTTTGGTTGGTGTCTGACAATTTCCTCATCCTGTCTATTTTTTAAACTTTGGTCAATTCATTCCCAAGTAACCCTCACCCAGTGTTAGTTTCTTGTTTATTCTATGCTCACATAGCACCAGGGGACTGTCTGTACCACATATTTGCACTTATTCATATGCTGCTTTGTAAATGTTTTTAAGCCCTTTTTCTATATGTGTGCCATATTTTCTGAAGTGGATTTATGTTCTTTGATGTAGTCTCTTCAATAGTCATTTCCCACTTTCCTCTCATTTGCATTTTACAGCTCTGTTCATTTGATGTTGTCTCATAAAGACCTCCATGTAACTTCTTTATACTTTTATCTATACTTTGCCCTCCTTCTGCTGTTGAGTAAAAGTATGAAAGCAATGCTGCATGTGCAGTCAAGATATAGTACACACGCTATTAGGTTGCTTTACAATGATCTCCTTTAAGACAACAACGCGAGCAACTCTGCATCTAAAAGCCTGGATTCCTTGTGCACACTTTGTATCATTGTCCATGACGCACAACAAGCTGAGCCCCTTCCTGTTCCCACACAGCAACATGGACTTTGCCCTACTCTGCTTGGAAACCCTTTTCCCCTTCTGCACTTGGGAAGTGAGCAAGAAACTCATGCTTCAAACCCTAGCTCAGAGGGTTGAGAACCTAGCTCCTCTCCCAGGCAAATATTCACTCATCTCATCTGCTCCCAGAATACTTTTTACAAACATTTTCTGAGGCCCATGCCCATTTTATAAAGGTTTTTTGGTTTATTTTGTTTTCACATTGGTCTTCACCAGAATGCATACTTCAAGACCACAGCTTGTTCATTTTTATAACCACATCACCAAATACTGCAGCTGTCACACAATGGACACTCATAAAATGTTGGAGAATAAATATTCAGGGGATAAGTTCTTGTGTGGAATGTTGATAATTCTCTGTTCTATATTCCCATCCCTCCAAGGAGCCTGCCAGGATGAATTCTTCCAGCTTCATTCTTCATACGCCTTCTCTGCCTCAAGAATCAGTGTCCTGCTGATCCCAGTCTGTCCCTGCTGTCATCCAAACTCTTCCATTAATTGACAGAGGCCAAATGGGGCCCCGAGGTGCTTTAAATAAACCATTTGTTCATTTATAAGATATTTATTCCAGTATTTGTCTCAATATTTATTTCATGTCTATCCTGTGCCAGGTGCAGTTTGTTTTACGTGCTGTTGATATACCAGTTAATAAGATAGTCAAAGTCCCCATCCTCCTGATGCTTATATTTTAATGATTTAGTTTGGAGAGTGAGCTGATGGACAGATTAAAAATGGGAAACAAAGCTTTTTGCCTACATTGTCTGATCAATTCAATTCAAAGCTATATAAATCTTCATTTTTCCGCTTGAGTTTGGTAATTGAGTCCTATCTGCATGTGTCTTTCTGTTATCATATTTCCAGAAAAAAAAAAATAACAACATATACCATGGCCACACTTGTCCCTAGCACCTATGCCATGTTATAGACACTTACACCTATACATATATACACTACACTCAACAGCTATACAATGTATACACTCACTGATCATCCATTCACCCAAATATCAAACCTCCCAAGGTATAAGGTACGCCACCTTCCCCTCCACTAATACACATCCATTCTGATGCATTTCCTTCCTTCCTTCCTTCCTTCCTTCCTTCCTTCCTTCCTTCCTTCTTTCCTTCCTTCCTTCTCTCTCTCTCTCTCTCTCTTTTTCTCTCTTTCTGTCTTTTTTCTTTCTTTTTCTTTCTTTCATCTCACTCTGTTGCCCAGACTACCGTGCACTGGCACAAACATGGCTCACTGCAGCCTCACCTCCTGGGCTCAAGTGATCCTCCTGCTTCAGCAGTCTCCTGAGTAGCTGGGACCACAGGTTTGTGCCACCACACCTGGCTAATTTTTTAATTTTCGTAGAGACAGGATCTGGCCATTTTGCTCAGGCTGGCCTCTAACTCCTGGCCTCAAGCCATCCTCCTGCCTGAACCTCCCAAAGTACTGGAATTACAGGTGTGAGTCACCGCACCTGGCCTGGATGCATTTTCTAATGCATGTGCATGTAGATGCACATAGAACAAACATGACTACACACACTCGCACGTGCGCATATAGTGGCAGTTAGTAAAACACTTTCACAGAGGGCCTAATGATAACTTTTATTTCTTTGTGTGTGGTGATTTGCAATTTCTAAATGTTTTCCCATCCATTGAACTCCTTTAATCTTCCTACCAAATTCTCTAAGGCAGTCTATACACATTTTCTATTTAAGGAAACTGAGGATGAGCAAAAACAAAGAGAGAGAAAGAGAAAGATCCGTATTTACTGAGGAAATGACTACAGCACACATGCGTGAACACACACACACACACACGCACACACATACACACACACACAACCTGGGCCTGCTCACAGGGCTATGCATTTTTGCACATATCATCTCTGTGAAATGTCATTTTACCCATCTTACAGATGAGATAGCTTTTGAACTATATCAATAAACATTGCACAGACCCCTGTTTTCTCACGAGTTCAGCAAATTGGCATTTAAGTCATCCCAGATGGATGAGTATTATAAGGGCTGTCCTAAGGAGTACCAAAGAGGAGAGTCTTTTCCAAAAGGATTTTTTTTTCCTCCAGCTGAGTGACAGCCTCTGTAGCTTCATTCTATTTCCTTGTGGTTTTTACTTCCTCAGAAAGAATGAAGCACAGCTGCCAGTTGTCCTCTGAATAACTCTTCAGAGATTTGAAGCCTGTTATGCTGTTGAAGACAGGTATCTCCCAGTTCCCATCACTTAATGTTAGAGTGGACTTAATAATTAAGTATTCCTCAGTAGAGGCTCAAAGCCATAATGTAAAGAACAGCCTTCTTTTTCATTATCTGGACCCAAACACATGTTTCACACAAGCCAGATAACCTTACAAAAATCTACTGACCTGCCCACCAATGTTGAGTGTGGATTTGTATAAACAGTTATGGAGGACAGAAGGCTTGGGACCCAGTTTTCAGCATCCTTTTTAATAGCACGCCTCCCTGCCTTTCACATCCTAGCCTTCTCCCCCAGACTTTCCTTGCTTCTCTCCACAGATCTAAGTTTACCGCTTTTCCCCGCTCTTTCCTGCCACTCCTTGTAAAGTACGCACACAGAGGCACACACATGGAATCTTGTCCATGGCCCATCACTTTGGTCCTTTACTCCCTGACTTGGTTTTTCTGTATTTAGTTTGTAAACATCTTTCTAGCCTTACCTCTGGAGCTCAGCAAATTGCCAACTGGTTCTGTCCTTGTCTGTCTTTGCCATGGTCTCTGCTTCACAAGTGCTTTTCAATCTCCCCCATGGTACTGAACTCTCCCAGTGGGAAGGGACTATATCTCCTCCTTCTTTTGAATTTTCCCTCTGTTCCCTGAAAACACAGTGGCCATCTCAGAAGTGACTGACTTACACAAGATGTGGTGATCCTCCAGGTCAGTGGATTTTTTTTTTACAAGTTTTATTTTGTTTTTAATTGTCACGTAATAATTGTACATATTCATGTTTCCATACATGGATACATCATGTAATAACCAAATCAGGGTAATTAACAGATCTTTCACCTCAAACATTTATCATGTCTTTGTGGTGAAAACATCCAAACCCCTCTCTTCTACCTATTTTGGAGGTATTTCTTAAATTCCTATTTAAGGCCCTGCTCTAATTTTGGATATGAATTCAGCTTTAGTCAAGAACAATTTTTCGTGCTTATGGCATTAGCTCAGGATGACAGGGAAAGTGTAAGAGAGGAAAAAAATATGATTCTGTGGATGAACACAATTTCTTGGGCCAATTAACTGAGACAGTTAACATGCTGATTATGTTTAAACTATCCAGTGATTAATTTAGGGAATTTTATAGACAGTTTAATACTCTCCCAGCATAAGGAATAAGCCCGTTTATACAAAAGAAGAGAGAAAGAACCCTGAGATATATCTACCTCTGATGATGAATATGACAAACAAAAGATGGGGACATTAGAAATTTTTCCTTAAAAATTGTATAGTTTAGAATGAAGGTACAGATAGCCAACCCCCGCATGCTGGGGCATGTATATTACCTCCAAGACATTTTAAATCCTGATTTGACCATTCTCTGCCCTTCAGCATACACCTTGGCTTCCCTACCCTAGTCATTCCCGAGTTGACACTGCAAACCCTTTCCAATGAATGCTTATGTAAATCATAATTGCTAAGGCAACTCCTTGGTCAAAAAACAAATTTGAAAACTAGTCTGATGATCTCTGTTTTTTTTATTGTCCACTTTAATTTTATTGGCCAGGACCGGTGGTTGCCTGGGTTTAAACCAAGACTATTGAGTGCCTGGGATAGGTATGGTAGAGGTGGCAAGGTGAGGTCAATGCAAGACATTGCAAGAACTAATTGTGTTACTTGAAGTGGATGTGGCTGTCTGGATCATCTCTATACATACTCTATTTGCTGCCTGAAATGCCCATTCTGCCCCATACCTCATGGTTCAATCTTTTTTACTTCACCTTTTCTATTCTCTGGTTTTCCCACCTGCACCTTTTCAGGACTGCTATACATACACACACAGGAAAAACAAACAAACAAAAAACCTCCTTTCCTCCTTCCCTTCCTTTTTTCCTCTCTTTTGGTCACTAGATGCATATGCATGGTACTGAAGGTGCCTTCTGATGTTGTCAACTCGGTCATGCAATTGGTCATTTTAGTGGAGAGTTGGGTGGGGGAGTGCTTCCATGAAAGGGTCACTTGATCAGGTAGCCCAACATAGACATACCATCAGCTTGTTGTCTCTGCATGCATTTGCTCCTATTATTCTGTCTCTCTCTAATCATTCATCTATTCAACAAATATCTGTTATATGCCTACTATGTGCCAAGAATTATACTGTTCCTGTGTTTTAATAGTGACATGGTATTGCTGTTTCTTTCTGATTAACAGATATTTTCAAAGCTTAATGAAGAAAGCCGTATTAGGAAAACAGTTATAAGATGAAGCTGATTTTTTTTCTTATCTCTGAAGGCTTTTATTAGTGCGAGGCAGGCAGGAAAGGAGGAACAATATGGCTGGTCAGAGATCCCTTTCTCACACTAGCTCCTGCCCTGGATAGCAGGGCAGTGGGTGGGAGGTAGGGGAGTGCCTACAGTCATAGTCCCCCCCACCAATCTTCTTACCCTCATTTTCTTGCCCCAGGGCCCCCCAACTGAGAGGGAATCTGTCATTTTAATTAAGCAGTCTGTAATCAACAAAGTCCCATTAAGAAATAATGAGGCCAGTAATGCAGTGGGTGCCATTGGTGGGGGATTAGTGAAACTCATGCGGTTTCCTGCAACTCTCTCACTTTCTGAGGAAGTGTTGGGGAGGGGGGTGGGTGGATAAATTGTTGACTCAGCACTATTAGCATTAGTCCCTGCACTCTCCCCCATACTCTCAAGTTAAACACATTGCTGAAGTTGGCTGGATGTGTTAGGTGGGACATGGCTTCCAGCTCTGACAAAGGCATGTATGTGAGTTCCTTGTTGGCAGAGTTACATCATAGTCATCTCTGCATTCCCAGTACCTGGCACATCATAAGTGCCCAATAAATGTTCCATGAATGCCAGGAGAGGGTGGGTTACAAGTACACATTGAGCCTAAGACCCAGATGTCCCACCTTCTTGCTTAAGACATTCTCAAAAAGATTGTGGCTCCATGAGCGTCTGGGTAAATATGATTGGCTGAAGAGGATCTTGGTACTAAGGACTTTAAGCTCTTTTCACACTCTTCGCATACTGAATCTTGCCTTTGTTGTAATTACCTGTATATGAGGGCATAAGTTCTTGGAGGGATATGACCATTTTATATACTTTTATATTCCACAGAGTGTATGTTGGGTGTAAAGCTCTAATGTATATTTTGCAGCAGCAAGGATTGAAACCAGATATATGGAAAAGTTGCCATGCCAGAAAGTCAATGCCAAAGTTCCCCAGAATACCCTTTTCTATTAATTTTAGAGTCCAGTAAAATAGTAAAAGCTAAATTGAGAGGGAACTAATCAATCTGGAGTTTCCCAAAATGTATTATATGATCTGTGTCAGGGGAGCTTGCTCTGTATGAAAATGTAGTTCACTCACCTTCCTAACGTGAATCCCGTGGAGTCTAAAGAGTCTTACATGTGGCCAGGCACCGTGGTTCATGCCTGTAATCCTAGCACTTTGGGAGGCCAAGGCGGGTGGATCATGAGGTCAGGAGTTCGAGACCAACCTGGTCAACATAGTGAAACACCGTCTCTACTAAAAATACAAAAAATTAACCTGGCCTGGTGGTGTGCGCCTGTAGCCCCAATTACTTGGGAGGCTGAGGCAGGAGAATGGCTTGAACCTGGGAGGTGGCGGTTGCAGTGAGCCAAGGTTATGCCATTGCACTCCAGCCTGGGCAACAGAGCGAGACTCCATCTCAAAAAAAAAAAAAAAAAGGCTTACATGTGGATGCAGCAGAATGATCTCTCCAAGTGTGTTTCAGCCCAAGGCCCCTGGGAGCTTATGCAACATTAGCATCTTTTGAGCTTGTGGTTTGTATTGTTTTCCTCAGCCTAGAACTAGAGGGCCCAGTCAGAAAACTGAAGGATAGCAATCCATATCATTCATTCCTTTGCTTTCACAACACCGCCTCTAAGTTGTACAAACTCTTCTCAAGCAAAAACAGTTCATAACTTCTTTCAAGGTAGAAAATTCTTCTAAAGAAGGAGTCAATATGGGGTGGGAGTTATGGACACTTACTTCAAGTCACATAGATTTGGGTTTTAACCCAGGACAGTTTCAATGCATTCTCCTGTTTACTTAAAAAAATTACTTAATCTTATGTCTGAAATGGTGCTAACAATACCTATCACACAGTTTGTGAGGATTAAAAGAAAAGAAGGTATATAGAGCTCCTCTTAGCACTGTGCCTGGCTCACAGTGAGTACTCAAAATGGTAGTTAAGGAGAATAGAGCTAAATCCAGCTTCAGTCTGTCCTTTTCCAGTATGTGCTGCATAATTTTGCCTAGGTTTATGTGAGCTCTGTGATTGTTCCTCATGTGTCTTTATGTTTTGTTTCTCTACTTAGACTGTAAGAACCTCTTACCAGGATCTGATATTCTTTCGTATTATTGAATTCCACAGAAGTCTTTAGGGCAGGTCCCCTACTCAGGCATCAAATAATTATAATTGGTCCATCTGCCATTTCAAGTTCGTGAAATGTCTTATTTGATCTTCTACATCAGCAGAGCTTGCTCTGTATTAAGATACAGTTTATCTACTTTCCTCGAGTGCATTCAGTGGAGACTAAAAAGCCTTATATGTGGTTTGAAGAAAAAAGAAGGTCAGGAACATCAGTGTACCTTGAAGGTAGTAGAAGAGAAGAGAGAACCTTCAAGGCTGGGTGAGAAAATTGGGCCTGTTAGACTTGACTGAATCCATGCATTGAATAGAGTCTTCTCTTCCAAGGCTGAGGGCATGAGCTTTGCAAGTTTGAGCACACAAACTCTTGGCCTGAAACCACAGCTTCAGAATGAGCCTGGCACTAGGAGTTATCTCCATAATCTCCTTCCCTTCCCCAGACTAGAGTTATTTTTCCCTTTTTCTTCTGATGATAAGGATATAATCCTGGCAAGAGTTGACCATTTCCCCAAAATTATCTGTTCATTTTTACCATTATTTGGTGTGTTATTCATTTTTGGAATGATTTGCAGTGAATGTTTTATCATGGCCCAGCATGCTCCTGTTATCCTGTATACTTTAGCACAGCCATCTCTTCACTCATCATTTGGCGAGGGCTAGAATAAAACAAACCTTCTGAATATTTGTTCCTCTTACAGAAACCCTTCTTGCTAAGTCAGACCCCTCAGGGAGCACCTTCCTATGTTGTATCTGAAATCTCCTGTTTTGGCTATCAGTGTCATAGTTTGCTACCAGAAGTATGGATAATTGAGACAAAGAACCCTCCCCAAAACGGTAAAAAGCCTTAGAAGCTTTTGGTTTAAACGATGTGAAGATGAATTCCTGAGAGTTTAGATGCCTCTCCCACCCCTCCTCCTTCTGGCCTCATAATGTCCTGCCATTCGTACATTTGAGACATGTGCTAAAAAATATCTACCCATCCTGCGCATCTTCACATGGAAGAATGCTGGCTGATTTCATGTGTCCCAGAAGGGGATGTGTTGATTCGGATAGTGGGCAGCAGAAAGCCTTTGCTATTCAGAATTTGGAAATGGGAGAAATGGAGCCAGAAAATGTTTACAGAACAGTGAGAGAAGAAAAGGAAAACTACCCAAGGTACAGCTGACCTGTTTAAAAGCAGAATATACTTAAGATACCCCAAAGACTGAGGCTTTGGTAACATCAGTGATGAGTATTAAAGGTAAACGATTCCTGTTTTCAAACAGAGATATTCCTAAACCTACCAAGCAAAGGAGAATCCACAATATCTGTTGTGGTAGGAAGTTCTTCTCAAGTCTAACCGTAATGCCTCCAATGCTATTTTATTTGCCTATATTAATGTGTTGCTTTGTAATTGTTCTTAGGTTGCTTTTATTGTGTGTGTTTCGCCTTCACAGGTAAACTCCTCCAGGGCAGGACCTGACTCTTCAGATGAAGTTTTTAATCCTTCTCCCCAGAAGTGCCCACGTCAAGGCCATAGTAGAGAAGAAGCTCAAGAGCAATCCCTGAGCAACCACACTTGGAGGCATCCTGCATCAGAGGGATTTGTTCCAGACTCAGATTTAATCCACTATTTCCTTTTCATAAGACAAGTGTTGTCTGAAGGAGTCTGTGTGTGATTTTGAGACGAAAGGATTGCAGAACTCAGCTCCCAGGTTGTCTCGTATCTGATTCTTCGAAAGGGGAAAAGAAGTGAACTTTTCTGCACAATAGCTGAGCAGACAGGAGAGAAAAAGCTTGAAGATTCACAGTGGAGCAAGGCTAATTGAAGCCTTCCTCAGAGCAGCTCAACTCTCCCAATTTTATGTATCCCATTCCTTGCCATTCCCACTGTAATTCTGACTTGGCAAGAGCACCACACTGAATGTTCTCAAAGTACTTTGTAGACTTTAATTAGTTCTGTGGGAAGTCAGGCAAAGCTCAGCCTTCATTCTGCCAACAGAGACGACAGTGGTGGGTGTGGAAGGAAGGCAAGAAGAAGATGGACACCCAGAGCAATTGTGCAAGTTACTGAAGGCCCTGTGGATAGAAGGAACTGGGTTTAAAACCCCTGAGTCTTGATAAAAGTGTCTTAGCCTTCCAGATTCCTAAACAGGTAGTGGGCTCATCCTACTAACCTACTTTGCTAGGGTGTTGTTGATGAATGCTTATAAACCCTGTCCTAGATGATAGGTTTGGAAGATTGTTAAGGAAAGCATGTCATTAAGTCCCTACTCACCCCCTCCTCGACAAATAGCCCTGGAGGGAAATGAATGTTAGCCAGAATCGGAGGGCCTCCACTTCAATGGGATGAACTGAGATTCAACAACAGGAGAAGTGTTCCAACAGTGAGGGAAATCAACGATGTGCTGGGGGTGAAGGGTAGAGGTTGGGAAGGCCTAAACAGGTGACCCATTGCCAGACAGCCCAGACAAGATCATCACGGAATAGTTGATTCCCATTAGTCACTGTGGATGATTGTTTTCTTAAAATTCAGGACACCATTTTGTAGTAGTTTCCCTTCCTCTCTTTGTAAGAGCAGAAGACCTCTCTGGGGCCTATCACAAGACAAGTGGGTGTTTGCAAATGAGGGACATAGTTTGAACCTGAATTGCTCTGTGCTTCTCTAAAAGACATGGTTAAGAATTTGGGCTCTGATGTTAGAGACCAAGATTAAAATCCTTCCTTGCCACTTCCATCAGTATAAATTTGGGTAAGTTTCTTAACTTCTCTAAGTCTTGATTTTCTCACCTATAAAATGGGTATAGTAATAGTGCCTAACTTAGAGGTTTGTTGTGAAGGTTAAATGCAATTATTCAGGTAAAGCCTTAATAGAGCCTGATATGTAGTAAGCACTTAATCCATTTTATCTACCGACTCTTTTCTCTGTGTGGGTTACCCACTTTGGAGATTATCCCCAGTAATTTCTTTGGTCAAGTCCTGATCTCCCTGGCCTCTTGGCTATCTTCTCCCACCATGATCAGTGAGAAGTTGAGGAACACTAATACCAAATTCTTTTTCATGTTAGTTAGGAGAAAGCAGAATTACGAAGGTCAACCTGCTGATGTAAAAAATATTACAAAGATTAACCCTGCTCTACATATTAGATATGTTCTCAAAATGGCTAAGTGGCCATTTTTATATTGGGTAATCTTTAAATGACTTTATTTGCAAGTCTGAGTAACATACTCATAGAAACAAGAATCACAGTTAAGGGAAGGGAAACTAATATTTGAGCTTGAGACACTTTCCATATCTAAGTCTAATTGAATCCTCGCAATCACCCGATAAAGAGGTCTTATTATTCCCATTTTATATGTTAAACAACCAAAACTCAGAAAGGTTAATTAATACCCTCAAAATCACTCTTCTAGAGGTGGTGGAGCCTAAGTTTGAATGCGGCTCTGGCTCCCAGACCTGTCCATTTTCTACTAAGTCATGCTCAAAGGCATATTCTGCTTTTGTTAATGGTCAGCCTATGTGTTTCCCACACAAATTCTAGAAGAATTTTGTCAATCAATTCATATGACTTTGAGTGTTAATTTAGTTTAAAAATCTTTCCCCTTATGATTTAAAAAATATTCACTTTAAGAAATTATCTGCCATGTGCAGGATTATCATAAAATTAAAAAAAAATTAGCAGCTGGTTGCGGTGGTTCATACCTGTAATCCCAGCACTTTGGGAAGCTGAGGTGGGAGCATTGCTTGAGGCCAGGAGTTCAAGACCAGCCTGGGTAGCATAGCGAGATTCTGCCTCTACAAAAAATTAAAAATTAGCCAAGCATGGTGGCACACACCTGTAGTCCCAGCTACTCAGGAGGCTTAGGCAAGAAGATTACTTGAGCCCAGAAGGCTGAGGCTGCAGTGAGCTATGACCACTGCATTCCAATCTGGGTGAGGGGTGAGAGAAAAAGAAAGAAAGAAAGAAAGAAAGAAAAAAGAAAGAAAGAAAGAAAGAAAGAGAGAGGGAGGGAGGGAGGAAAAAAGAAAGAAAGGGAGGGAGAGGGAGGGAGGGAAGGAAGAAGGAAGCAAGAAGGGAGGGAATGAAGGAAGGAAGGAAGGGAGGGAAGGGAACAAGGAAGGAAGGGAGGGAAGGAAGGAAGCAAGGAAGGGAGGGAGGGAGGCAGAGAGGGAGGCAGAGAAGGAGGGAAGGAAGGAAAAAGGAAGGAAGGAGGGAGGGAATGAAGGAAGGAAGGAAGGGAAGAAGGAAGAAAGGAACGAAGAAAGAAAGGAAGGAAGGAAGGAAGGGAAAATTATCCACATTTGCTTCCATTACTATGGTTTGTCAAAAGCTGACTGTTGAGTCAGGTGCAGTGGCTCACACCTGTAATGACAACACTTTGGGAGGCTGAGATGGGAGGATCACTTGAGCCCAGGAGTTTGAGCTCTCATCCTACAAAATATAGATAAAAATTAGCTAGGTGTGGTGGTGTGTTCCTGTAGTCCCAGCTACTTGAGAGGCTGAAGCTGGAAGATCTCTTGAGTCTAGGAGTTCGAGGCTGCAGCAAGCAATGACCATGCCACTGCACTTCAGCCTGGGTGAGAGAGTGGGACTGTGTCTTAAAAAAAAAAAAAAAAAAAAAAAAAAGCTGACTGTTACCAGATAATAAAGAACATACTATATGATTCTAGAAAATGCAAGCTATTCCACTGTGACAGAAATCAGATCAGTGGTTGCCTGGGCAGGGTGAGGGCTGAAGGAGAAGATGGCAAAGAAACTTCTGGAGATAATGTATCTTGAATGTAATGATGGTTTTACAAATGTACACTTACGTCAAAATTTATTAAAACTTTTAAAAGCTGACTGCATATTAGTCATCTACACACAGAAGAAGTAATGCTGCATCAAAAGTAAAAACAGAGCACTGATTTCCCTGCAGCTCATTGTATATAAACATACTGCCTTCTACCTACCAAGAGGGAAGCTGCTCCCCTAGACTGTGAGCTTTCCACGGGGAAAGGTTGTGTTTTGCTTGTCCTTGAGTCCCTAGCATCTAGTGTAGTGCCTGGTACATCGGTTCTCAATAAATGTTGAATTGAACTAGATGTTTCTTTGACAGTTTACACTGATTCCATAGAGCTCAAATGTTTAAGTAGCTTAGTAACTATTAAGCAGACTTCCTGAACTGGCCAGAAGCCTTTGTAGATGTTTCAGTGCTCAGGGGTTCTAATTTTGCATGTAACCATAAAAATGGGAAGAAATGACACTGATCTTAGCAGATCTGAGTTGTTTTGCTGTCAAGCAACTTTGTGAGTCTCCAGGTCTACTCGCAAGAAAGAGTTTCTGAGAGACCTGATGATAGACAAGACAAATATCTAGAGAACGGAAAGTGTTTTTAAGATGAGCAGTTGCAGATTGCAAGTGTGGCTTAAAATTGCAATCTTGTTAATATATGTAAATGAGAAAGTACATGTACTAGGGTGTTCTCACACCTCACATCTCCTATTCACCCTCAATAGGTCAGCTTCTCCCTTACATGTCCCCCCAAATTACAGCCATCTGATGCTAACTCCCTTAACTTCTCTTCCCTTGGCCCCTAAACTTTATTATAACCACCCAGCCTTCCCTCCACATCTGTTATACTAATTAGAGAAAGATGTAGCCTTACTTTTAGATCAATCTGTCCACCTCTGTTCAAACACCATATTCTTCTTTCTCCTGTCCTTGGCCCCTATTCTCATTTCCTCACCTGAAATAAGTTTTCCTTGAGTCTCTTTTCCCTAAAAATTCAATTCTCTTTTACTCTTCAACCCATCATCTTTCCAGAGCATTCCTTCTCTCAGTTTCAGACTCACCATCTGCCCAGTCTCTCAGGCTAAAAACTTCGCAATTATCCTCAACTCCCTGTCTTCCTTATCAAGTTAATCACTCAGGCCAATTGAATTGCATTGCAGAAATATCTCTTGAATACATTTCTCCTTTGTCTCCTCTTTGCCTGGCTTTGGCTCAGATTTTGATAGCCATTGCCCTGAACTATTGCAATAGCCACCATATACTTCTTTCTACCAGATGCCTTTTCTTTTCCAGGTCAACTTCTACATCACCACCATCACCTGAATTATCTTTCAAAAAATGAATCTAATTGGTTTACTTCTCTGCTCAAACTGTGGCTCTGCATTGCTGATCAAATAGAGACCAAGCTCTTGGGCATGGCACTAACTGCCCATCAATCCTACTTTGCATTGCTTACCCTAGGCTGCTGCCACATTGAGCTTCCTGCTGTCCCATGCCCTGTGATGCCACAAGCCTCTTCATATGTCGATTCTTCTGTCTGGAATGCCCTTCTCGTTCTCCTTCTGAGAAATTCCTACCTGGTCTTCAATGCTGCCTAAACAGCACCACTTCTGAAAAGGCAACATTGATGTATTGCTCTCTGAAGAGTTAGATGTCCCTTCTTCTGCATGCCAATAGCATTATGTTTTGTATTTCCATTTTAACACTTGTGTTGTTTTAAAGCTTGTTGAAAAAATCTCTTTCTTTACCAGTACTCTACAAACTAAGCTCCTTGAGGACAGGAACCAAATTTTATTTGTCTTTGTATCCCCTATGTCCAGGGCAGTGATGGACATGTAATAGAGACATTTATTGAGTGAATGACTGAAGCAGCAGCAGTTTTCTCCCGGGCAGTCCCAGGCAGTGGGTATGAGGTTAACAACACGTTTTTTTTAATATGCAAGAGAAAGTATATTAAGTGAATAGGCTACACTAGCAGGGTAATATACCCCAAAGACAAGTACAAATGCTATTTGCTTTTCCCTTATTATTTGGATCAACTGATATTGTAGATTACTATTTGGGTGAACTCTGCCTCCTTCCGGTAATATTCCTTCCTGTAATATTGATCTAATTGAGTACATAAGTCCTTCTCTTAGATTACCCACACCATTGTGCCCCTTGCCTAGCATAAATAAGTGGGAGTTACCTTAATTGCTGTCTCATTCTGGGATAACCAATTTGGGTGCTATATCCTGGACAATTATGAATCATATATAACAGAACTTGGTATGGGTTCTCCAAAATTTTCCTTGGCTGAAATATGTGTTTTAAGTGTTTGCTGTTTTCACCTTCAAACTCTGGAAACTTTTTCTTTCCGTTTTGTTCACTCCTATATCTCAAGCAATTGTAACAGCGACTGATACATAGTCGGTACCTGATAAGTGGTTTTCGAATGAGTGAAAGCATTTTTATTATCTTCAGATATTTCATACATATAAAAGAATATATATATCTTAAATATAAGATGAAATAATTGGGACATATACCCATGTCCTACCACATAGCTTAAGAGATAGATTATTGTTAAGAGATAAGATTATTGTTAATAATCTTATTAAGAGATAGATTATTGTTAATATTGGATAGATATTAAGAGATAGATTATTGTTAATATTGGTGAAGCCTGTTTGCTGTCCCTATCTGATTATGTCTCTTTTCATTCCCTTTGGAGGAAACCTCCACTCCAGATTTTGCATTTATCATTCATCGTATTTCATTAGGTTTTGGCTACATATAGATTCTTTAAAATATATTATTTAGTTTTTAATGTGTTTCACCATGTGTAAAAATTCTGTCATAATATATGAATTATTTGGCAACCTGCTTTTTTCTCTCAACATTATGTTATGACACTCATCCCTATTGCTGGATATAGCTTTATTTCATTTTTACTGCTGTATTATACTTAAATAAATAAACACACCACAATTTATTTGGCTATTCTCCTGTCAATAGTTAGTCCAGTTGTTTTCAGGTCTTTGTTTTTTATAAATGATACTGTTATAAATATTATTCTACATGTCTCTAGAAATATATGTACAAAATTTTCTCTAGGATATATATTTAAGAACTGCTGGACACAGATAACTTTATACTCAGTAGTGAAACATTGACAGCTCTCTCTCTAAGAGCAGGAACAAAGCAAGGATACTTGCTCTTGCCACTTCTATTCAATGTAGCACTGGAATTCTTGGCCAGAGCAGTCAAGCTAAATAAAAAGAAATAAAAGGTCAAATGATCTTTGACAAAAATGCCAAGACACATAATGGTGAAAGGATTATCTCTTCAACAAATGGAGATGAGAAAACTGAATGAGAAAGAATGAGAAAGAAAGGACCATTACCTAAGGCCCTGTAGAAAAATTAACTGAAAATGTGTTAGAGACCCAAACATAAGACCCAAAACTATAAGACTCCTAAAAACACATAGGAGAAAAGCTTCATGACATCAGATTTGACAATGATTTCTTGGACATGACATAAAAGTACAGGCAGCAGAAGCAAAAATAGGCAATTGAAACTACATCAAACTTAAAAACTTCTGCACAGCAAAGGAAACAATCAACAGAGTGAAAAAGTAACTTATGGAATGGGAGAAAATATTTGCAAGCCATATGTCTGATAAGGGGTTAATATCCAGAATAGATAAATAACTCCTACAACTCACAAAAAACACAAAATATTAGAAAATGGGCAAAGGACTTGAATAGGTATTTCTTCAAAGAAGAAACACAAGTGGCCAACAAGTATATGAAGAGATGCTTTACATCACTAATCATTGGGGAAATGCAAATCAAAGACACAAGGAGATCCTGGACAATTGTGAGTCACACCTAACAGAACTTGGTATGGGTTTTCTAAACTTTTCCCTGTGTGAAATATTTATTTTAAGTGTTTCCTGTTTTCATCTTCAAACTCCAGAAACTTTTTTCTTTCTGTTTTGTTTACTCCTCTTTGTTGTTTTGTTCATCACCTCACATCTGTTAGGATGGTCATTATTTTAAAAATTAAAAAATAACAAGTGTTAGTTAGGATGTGGAGAACTGTAACCCTTGTCTACTGTTGGCAGGGGTATAAAATGTTGCAGCAGCCATGGAAAACAGGATTGAGGTTTCTCAAAAAATTAAAAATATAGGGCGGGTGCAGTGGCTCATGTCTATAATTTCAGCACTTTGGGAGGCCATGGTGGGCAGATCACCTGAGGTCAGGAGTTTGAGACCAGCCTGCCCAGTATGGCAAAACCCCGTCTCTATTAAAAATACAAAAAATTAGCCAGGTGTGGTGTGGTGGTGGGCACCTATAATCCCAGCTACTCGGGAGACTGAGGCAGTAGAATCACTTGAACTGGGGAGGTGGAGGTTGCAGTGAGCTAAGATTGTGCCACTGCACTCCAGCCTGGGCAACAAGAATGAAACTCCATCTCTAAATAAATAAATAAATATTGGCTGGGCGCGGTGGCTCACGCCTGTAATCCCAGCACTTTGGGAGGCCGAGACGGGCAGATTATGAGGTCAGGAGATCGAGACCATCCTGGCTAACACAGATCTAGCAATCCCACTTTTAGGTATTTATCCGAAATAATTGAAAATAGGGTCTCAGAGATATTAGCAGTTGTGTTCATTGCAGTATTACTCACAATAGCCAAGAGGTAAAAGCAACCTAAATGTCCACCAACTGATAAATGGATTTAAAAATGTGGTATATTATCCAGCCTTAAAAAAAAAAAAAAAGGAAGTGGGCCGGGCGCGGTGGCTCAAGCCTGTAATCCCAGCACTCTGGGAGGCCGAGACGGACGGATCACGAGGTCAGGAGATCGAGACTATCCTGGCTAACCTGGTGAAACCCCGTCTCTACTAAAAAATACAAAAAACTAGCCGGGTGAGGTGGCGGGCGCCTGTAGACCCAGCTACTCGGGAGGCTGAGGCAGGAGAATGGCGTAAACCCGGGAGGTGGAGCTTGCAGTGAGCTGAGATCCGGCCATTGCACTCCAGCCTGGGCGACAGAGCGAGACTCCGTCTCAAAAAAAAAAAAAAAAGGGAAATCTTGTCACATGCTACAATATGGATGAAGCTTGAAGATATTATATTAAGTGAAATAAGCCAATCACAAAAAGACAAATCCTGTGTAATTCCACTTTTATAAGATATCTAAAATAGCCAAACTTTTAGAAACAGAAAGTAGAATTGTTGCCAGGGGCTGTGGGGAGGGGGAAAAGGATTGCTTGTTCAATGGATATAGAGTTTCAGCTTTGCAAGTTGAAAAAGTTCTAGAGATCTGTAGCACAACAATGTACGTATAGTTAGCACTACTGTACTATATACTTAAATAAAGTTAAAATGGTAAATTTTAAGTCATGTGGTTTTGATCACAATTAAAAAGAAAGAACTGGCAGACGATGGGATATGCATATCTTCAACTGTAGAAGATAAATCTAAATTGTTTCCAAAGTGGTTGTGCCAATGTACACACTCACTAGCAGTGTATAAGACTGCCAGTTGCTCCATATCCTCATCAGCATTTGGTATTATTGTACTCTTTTCCTCCTAAACACTAGACAGCCAGGTATATACTTCTTAAATTTTACCAATCTGATGGATTATTTTAATTTGCATTTTATTGATTACTAGAGTTTGAGCATCTTTTTGGCTATTTATTAGCTATTTGGATTTTCACTTAAGTGAATAACCTATTCATGTCTTTTGCACATTATTCTGTTGTTCCAGTTGTCTTCTTATTACTGATTCTAAAAATCAATTCTTTATATATTCCGTGAACAAATTCTTTATAAGTCATTGAGTAGCATGTATCTTTCAGTTTGTGACTTGTTTTGTAGCTTTGTAAATGGAGCCTTTAAAGAAAACAAGTTTTTAATGTAGTCGAATTTATTCATCTCTTCCATTATGATTTGTTCTTTTTATATCTTATTCTAAGAAATCTTCCCCTACCCTGAGATCGTAAAGACATTCTATGTTTTCTCCTAAAACATTAAAGTTGTGCTGGAATTGATTTTTGAAGAGGTATGAGAACTGGGAATAGAAATCAAGAGAGGCTTTCCTTCTTTACACAGAAGGCAGGTGTCAAAGGTAATCTATCTGCATAGAATTAGAGCTGAAGCTGCTGCCGAGAAAGTTGGTTTAACCTCAGGAAGAGTCATCTGTCCATGAGGGTTTGCAAAGTTTCAGTGACTCACTGAAGCAATGGAATCCATTTCATTTTGTTTGGTGGCAGGAGTTGGGTTCTTAGAGGTTATTAATACTAGAGAGATTATAGTTCAACCAAGAGGGGAGAGGTGAAGAGGCAAGGGACAGACAAAGTGACTCTCTGGTTCTCTGTTATCCCAGCACTTTGGGAGGCTGAGGTGGGTGGATCGCTTGAGGCCAGGAGTTCGAGGCCAGCCTGGCCAACACGATGAAACCCTGTCTCCACCAAAACATACAAAAATTAGCCAGACATGGTGGCACACACGTATAGTCCCACTTACTCGGGAGGATAGGCAGGAGAATCACTTGATCCCAGGAGGTGGATTCTGCAGTAAGCCGAGATCGTGCCACTGCACTCCAGCCTGGGTGACAGAGTGAGAATCTGTTTCAAAACAAACAAACAACAAAAACAACAACAAAAAGTGTGTACTACGCTATCCAGCATTCTCTGTCCCTGCCTCCCTACTTCCCTTATCCTTCACCTGAAACTTCCTATTTAGTGGAAACAAAATAATCTCAACAGAATATGGCCAAAATTACAGTAGGAAGGATAAAAGAGAGCTACAAATACTCTACTTAAGGATCAACAGCAGACTAGACCCACTTTCCCTAGAGCCTTTCCAGGTCGAACTATGATGGCTTTGAGTGGGAAAAAGAGAAGATGACTTCTAGAGATGACCTCTATTTGGATCTCTGTGGAGGGTATTTTCTGAGTCTTATGGTTGGGTCAGCTGAAAAATCCTTCTTGTGCTTCTTAACTTAGGGTGGCTGCCCCAAAGAGGAAGTTTCAGAAGGAGTCAGTGGAGGAGGTCTAGGGTAGAAAAGGAGAAAATCTGTCCTCTGGAGCAGAGCAGAAGGAGTGGAGTGACAAAGAAAGCTATAGAGGGATAGATGACAGAGTGGGATGGATGGCACTCCTGGCTCCTCCAAAGGATGTCACCATCAATCTTCAGTTTTTCATCCTATGCAAGTGAAGGGGAGCAAGAGAGGAAATTATTACACAGCCCTTGGTTTTCTGAGTACTGCCAATAAAAGAGATTTATGGAGTGAAACTTAGAGCATAGGTTCTAGAAAATGCTCACATAGCCTTCAGGCACACTTACCAACTAGATTTGTGCATGTGTGCATGCATACATCACTCCCCACCCTATGTGAATATGTATTCATTCACCCCCATAGAAGCAGTGTGTGTGCAACAGTGAGCAACACAATGTCACTATACTTTTCAGAAGTAACCCTGTCCATTCTTGTGTTTCCACACAGACTGTAAGCTAGGTCTCACCACTCTTGTAGATTTTGTTCAAGTTGACATGGTGTGATGCTGTCAAAGTGATGAGGAGTTGCAGAAGTCTGCACTAAAGATTTTGGATTGCACGTGGTAAATGATTGTTCTTGAGGAAAGATGTGAGGAAATTAGCGTTAACCACATGTAAGAGAGAATTAGCTTTGATTCACTAGAGACAGGGTGACTTGGTCTGTCACCCATGCTGTGAGTGCAGTGGCACCATCTCTGCTCATTGCAACTTCTGCTTCCTGGGCTCAAGCAATTTTCCCACCTCAGCCTCCTGAGTAGCTGGGACTATAGGTGCGCACCACCAGGCCTGGCTAATTTATTTTTTATGGAGATGGAGTTTCGCCATGTTGCTCAGGCTGAGAGACCTTTCAAATTCTGCTATGGGGTGTTCTAATGAGGAAGCCTGCTGCCCTGTCTGGACCTCTCCAGAGTTTTCGCGGAGGACTGCAAACAAGGTCTTCTCAGCCAAACCCGTGGCTACCAGTCCTTGAAGTTTCGAAGCTGAGTATTAGAGAACCTGATAGTGTGACTCGGAATGGAAGACTATGATGCATTTGGTGGGAGCAACTCAGCCGTCTAAAAGCCCACTGCTTTTTGCTTTTAAGTCACTTCACACTGCTCAGCTCCACCATCTAGTTTTGAGTAAATTACTTAACTTCTCTATGTCTCTGTTTCCTCAGTCCTTAATGGATGGGAAGTTACAATAAGTAGTTCAACTTAACCTCACATGTGATTGTCTGGTGAGCACATTTAGGACATGCATGCAGAAGACTTTTGTGTAACACTTAGAGAAGTGCCTAATTCAAAGCAAGCTCTATCTAAATATTGACTATTATTATTATACACCAATCACTGTTATGTCACTTAATTTTATTATTAAATATTCCAAGCATACACAAATAGATAGTAAGAAAATTAACACCTTTATGCCCACCTTCCAGCTTAGACATACAACATTAAAAATATAATGGAAACCCAGTGGGTGTTCTTTCCCTCTCACATTACTGTCCCTTTATTCTTGGAGACAACCTCTGTTCTGAATTTGGTGCTTAACCTTACCATTGACTTTTCTCTATTTTAGTACATGTGTATGTAACATATGCCAGATGCAGTATTGTTTATATGTTTCTTAATTTTTATAAATGGTGTCATACCATACTTATCCCTTTTCATCTTGCTATTGTTGTTTAATATTATGTTTTTGATACTTATCTATGTGACTGCATGAAGCTTTAATTGTATTCATTTTAACTGCTGTGTAGCATGCCAATGTACAGAATGTGCTATAGTTTACTTAGCTATTCTCCTTTGGGAGAACATTGAGATTGCTTTCAAATCTTTGCTATTACCAACTATTTAATCTAGTCAACCAATTTTTATTGGGTGCCTACTACACCCAGATACTCTTTTAGCAACTGGGAATTCAGCAGGGAAAACAAGGAATAAATCTGTGTCCTCATGGAGCTTACAGAGTAGAGGGGAGAAGCAATTATAAACTTAATAAACAGGTAAACTATGTAATTTGTTGGATGTGCTATGAAGAAAAAAAGCAAGATAAAGGGATAGAGGAGTACCAAGGTGGTTTGCAAATTTAACAGGGTAGTCAAGAAAGGCCTCATTGAAAAAGTAACATCTAGGCTGGGCGTAGTGACTCATGCCTGTAATCCCAGCACTTTGGGAGGCCAAGGCAGGCAGATCACCTGAGGTCAGGAGTTTGAGACCAGCCTGGCCAACATGGTGAAAACCTGTCTCTACTAAAAAATTAATGGGCATGGTGATGAGTGGCTGTAATCAACTGGGAACAGACGGGAGAATTGTGAACTGGGAGGTGGAGGTTGCGGTGAGCTGGGATTGCCACTGCGCCAGCCTGAACAACAAAATTGAAACCATCAAAATAAAAATGAAAATTAAAAGAAAAGAAGAATAAATGCTGTTGGACAAAGACATGAGGAAGGTGAGAGAGTGAGCCATGCAGGTATCTGAAGGAAGTTCTAGGCTGAGGGAATGTTAGCGAAAGGTTCAGGGTTGGAGAAATGCTACAGTGAATATTCCAGTTCGTTTCTCCTTGTGCCTGTGAGCAAGTGTTTCCCCAGAGTATACAGCTGGGAGTGAAATTGCTGGGTTGCAGAGTATGTACACCTTCACAGATACTTCATACAGGCAAATTGCTCTCCAAAGAGGTTGTGCCAATTTGTAATACCACCAGAAGTATGAACGTTCCAATTATTTCATAACCTTGGCAGCACTTGGTATTGTCAGACTTTTTAATTTTGCCAATAAGATGGTGTGAAATTATTCCTTTTTAAAATTATTTTTGGTTTTATTTATTTATTTATTATTATACTTTAAGCTCTAGGGTACCTGCGCACAATGTGCAGGTTTTATTTTTATATGTATGCATGTGCCATGTTGGTGTGTGCTTAGCACCCATTAACTTTGTCATTTACATTAGGTATATCTCTTAATGCTATCCCTCCCCATCCCCAACCCACAACAGGCCCTGGTGTGTGATGCTCCCCTTCCTGTGTCCACGCATTCTCGTTGTTCAATTCCCACCTATGAGTAAGAACATGTGGTGTTTGGTTTTCTGTTCTTGCGATAGTTTGCTGGGAATGATGGTTTCCAGCTGCATCCATGTCCCTACAAAGGACATAGATTCATCCTTTTTATGGCTGCATAGTATTCCATGGTATATATGTGCCACATTTTTCTTAATCAGTCTGTCATTGATGGACATTTGGGTTGGTTCAAGCCTTTGCTATTGTCAATAGTGCCACAATAAACATCATTGTGCATGGGTCTTTATAGCATCATGATTTATAATTCTTTGGATATACCCAATAATGGATGGCTGGGTCAAATGGTATTTTAGTTCCTAGATCCTTGAGAGGAATTGCCACACACTGTATGTCTTCCACAATGGTTGAACTAGTTTACAGTCCCACCAACAGTGTAAAAGTGCTCCTATTTCTCCACATCCTCTCCAGCACCTGTTGTTTCCTGACTTTTTAATGATCACCATTCTAACTGGTATGAGATGGTATCTCATTGTGGTTTTGATTTGCTTTTCTCTGATGGCTAGTGATGATGAGCATTTTTTCATGTGTCTGTTGGCTGCATAAATGTCTTCTTTTGAGAAGTGTCTGTTCATATCCTTCACCCACCTTTTGATGGGGTTGTTTGTTTTTTTCTTGTAAATTTGTTTGAGTTCTTTGTAGATTCTGGATATTAGCCCTTTGCCAGATGAGTAGGTTGCAAAAATTTTCTCCCACTCTGTAGGTTGCCTGTTCACTCTGATGGTAGTTTCTTTTGCTGTGCAGAAGCACTTTAGTTTAATTAGATCCCATTTGTCAATTTTGGCTTTTGTTGCCATTGATTTTGGTGTTTTAGTCATGAAGTCTTTGCCCATGTCTATGTCCTGAATGGTATTGCCTAGGTTTTCTTTTAGGGTTTTTATGGTTTTAGGTCTAACATTTAAGTCTCTAATCTATCTTGAATTAATTTTTGTATAAGGTGTAAGGAAGGGATCCACTTTCAGCTTTCTACATATGGCTAGCCAATTTTCCCAGCACCATTTATTAAATAGGGAATCCTTTCCCCATTTCTTGTTTTTCTCAGGTTTGTCAAAGATCAGATGGTTGTAGATGAGTGGTATTATTTCTGAGGGCTCTGTTCTGTTCCATTGGTCTATATCTTTGTTTTGGTACCAGTACCATGCTGTTTTGGTTACTGTAGCCTTGTAGTATAGTTTGAAGCCAGGTAGTGTGATGCCTCCAGCTTTGTTCTTTTGGCTTAGGATTGTCTTGGCAATGCGGGCTTTTTTTTGGTTCCATATGAACTTTAAAGTAGTTTTTTCCAATTCTGTGAAGAAAGTCATTGGTAGCTTAATGGGGTGGCATTGAATCTATAAATTACCTTGGGCAGAATGGCCATTTTCGCGATATTGATTCTTCCTATCCATGAACATGGAATGTTTTTCCATTTGTTTGTGTCCTCTTTTATTTCACTGAGCAGTAGTTAGTAGTTCTCCTTGAAGAGGTCCTTTCCATCCCTTGTAAGCTGGATTCCTAGGTATTTTATTCTATTTGAAGCAATTGTGAATGGGAGTTCACTCATGATTTGGCTCTCTGTTTGTCTGTTATTGGTGTATAAGAATGCTTGTGATTTTTGCACATAGATTTTGTATCCTGAGACTTTGCTGAAGTTGCTTATCAGCTTAAGGAGATTTTGGGCTGAGACAATAGAGTTTTCTAAATATATAATCATGTCATCTGCGAACCCAGGGACAATTTGACTTCCTCTTTTCCTAATTGAATACCCTTTATTTCTTTCTCTTGCCTGATTGCCCCGGCCAGAACTTCCAACACTATGTTGAATAGGAGTGGTGAGAGAGGGCATCCCTGTCTTGTGCCAGTTTTCAAAGGGAATGCTTCCAGTTTTTGCTTATTCAGTATGGTATTGGCTGTGGGTTTGTCATAAATAGCTCTTATTATTTTGAGATACGTTCCATTAATACCATTAATACTGAATTTATTGAGAGTTTTAGCATGAAGCGCTGTCGAATTTTGTCAAAGGACTTTTCTGCATCTATTGAGATAATCATGTGGTTTTTGTCTTTGGTTCTGTTTATATGCTGGATTACGTTTATTGATTTGTGTATGTTGAACTGGCCTTGCATCCCAGGGATGAAGCCCACTTGATCATGGTGGATAAGCTTTTTGATGTGCTGCTGGATTCGGTTTGCCAGTATTTTATTGAGGATTTTTGCATCGATGTTCATCAGGGATATTGGTCTAAAATTCTCTTTTATTGTTGTGTCTCTGCCAGGCTTTGGTATCAGGATGATGTTGGCCTCATAAAATGAGTTAAGGAGGATTCTGTCTTTTTCTATTGATTGGAATAGTTACAGAAGGAGTGGTACCAGCTCCTCCTTGTACCTCTGGTAGAATTTGGCTGTGAATCCGTCTGGTCCTGGACTTTTTTTGGTTGGTAGGCTATTAATTATTGTCTCAATTTCAGAGCCTGTTATTGGTCTATTCAGGGATTCAACTTCTTCCTGGTTTAGTCTTGGGAGAGTGTATGTGTCCAGGAATTTATCCATTTCTTCTAGGTTTTCTAGTTTATTGGCGTAGAGGTGTTTATAGTATTCTCTGATGGTAGTTTGTATTTCTGTGGGGTCGGTGGTGATATCCCCTTTATCATTTTTTGTTGTGTCTATTTGATTCTTCTCTCTTTTCTTCTTTGTTAGTCTTGTTAGTGGTCTATCAATTTTGTTGATCTTTTCAAAAAACCAACTCCTGGATTCATTGATTTTTTGAAGGGTTTTTTTGTGTCTCTATTTCCTTCAGTTCTGCTCTGATCTTAGTTATTTCTTGCCTTCTGCTAGCTTTTGAATGTGTTTGCTCTTGCTTCTCTAGTTCTTTTAATTGTGATGTTAGGATGTCAATTTTAGATCTTCCTACTTTCTTTTGTGGGCATTTAGTGCTATAAATTTCCCTCTACACAGTACTTTAAATGTGTCCCAAATTCCTGGTATGTTGTATCTTTGTTCTCATTGGTTTCCAAAGAACATTTTTTATTTCTGCCTTCATTTGTTATGTACTTGGTGGTCATTCAGGGCGGTTCAGTTTCCATGTAGTTGAGCGGTTTTGATTGAGTTTCTTGAGTTCTAGTTCTAGTTAGATCTATTTCTAGTTTAATCCTGAGTTCTAGTTTGATTGCACTGTGGTCTGAGAGACAGTTTGTTATAATTTCTGTTCTCTTACATTTTGCGAGTGCTGCTTTAACCTATGTTGTCAATTTTTGGAATAGGTGCTGTAGTTGCTGAGGAAGAATGTATATTCTGTTGATTTGGGGTGAAAGAGTTCTATAGTTTGTCTATTAGGTCCGCTTGGTGCAGAGCTGAGTTGAATTTCACCGGATATGTGATTTTTCCTTCGTTGATCTATCTAATGTTAGTGGGGTGAGTCTACATTATTATTTTGTGGAGCCTAAGTCTCTTTATGAATCTCCTGGACTTTGCTTTATGAATCTAAGGTATGCTGTATTGGGTGCATATATATTTAGGATAGTCAGCTCTTCTTGTGGAATTGATCCTTGCATTATGTAATGGCCTTCTTTGTCTCTTTTGATGGCACATTTGGCTTAAAGTCTGTTTTATCGAGAGACTAGGATTACAGCCTACCTTTTTCTTGTTTTCCATTTTAGCAGGTAGATCTTCCTCCATCATTTACTTTGAACTGCTTATGCGCTTGGGATAGGTCTCCTGAATACAGTACACTGATGGGTCTTGACTTTTATCTATTTGCCAGTCTGTGTCTTGTTGGAGCAGTTTAGCCTGCTTGTTGAGTTAATATTGTTATGTGTGGGGCTTGATCCTGTCATTTATGATGTTAGCTGGTTATTTTGCTTGTTAGTGATGCAGTTTCTTCCTAGCATCCTTGGTCTTTACATTTTGGCGTATTTTGCAATGGCTGGTTACCTGTTGTTCTTTTCCATGTTTGTTGCTTCCTTCAGGAGTTCTTGTAGGGAGGCCTGGTGGTGACAAAATCTCTGGCGTTGCTTGCCTGTAAAAAGGATTTTATTTCTTCACTTTATGAAACTTAGTTTGGCTGGATAAGAAATTCTGGGTTGAAAATTCTTTTCTTTTAAAGAATGTTGAATAATGGCCCCACTATATTCTGGCTTGTGAGGTTTCTGCAGAGAGATCTGCTGTTAGTCTGATGGGCTTCCCTTTGTGGGTAACCCGACCTTTCTCTCTGGCTGCCCTTAACATTTTTTCCTTCATTTCAACTTTGGTAAATCTGATAATTATGTGTCTTGGAGTTGCTCTTCTTGAGGAGTATCTTTGTGGCATTCTCTGTATTTCCTGAATTTGAATGTTGGCCTGCCTTGCTAGGGTGGGGAAGTTCTCCTGGATAATATCCTGCAGAGTGTTTTCCAACTTGGTTCCATTCTCCCTGTCACTTTCAGGTACACCAATCAGACGTAGATTTGGTCTTTTCACATAGTCCCATATTTCTTGGAGGCTTTGTTTGTTTCTTTTTACTCTTTTTTCTCTAAACTTCTCCTCTTGCTTCATTTCATTCATTTGATCTTCAATCACTGATACCCCTTCTTCCAGCTCATCGAATTGGTTACTGAAGCTTGTGCATTTGTCACGTAGTTCTCATGCCATGGTTTTCAGTTCTTTCAGGTCGTTTAAGGACTTCTCTACATTGGTTATTCTAGTTAGCCACTTGTCTAATCTTTTTTCAAGGTTTTTAGCTTCTTTGCGATGGGTTTGAACTTCCTTCTTTAGCTCGGAGAAGTTTGATCATCTGAAGCCACCTTCTCTCAACTCGTCAAAGTCATTCTCTGTCCAGCTTTTTTCCATTGCTGGCGAGGGGCTGCATTCCTTTGGAGGGGGAGAGGCGCTCTGATTTTTAGAATTTTCAGCTTTTCTGCTCTGTTTTTTCCCCGTCTTTGTGGTTTTATCTACCTTTGGTCTTTGATGATGGTGATGTACAGATGGGGTTTTGGTGTGGATGTCCCTTCTATTTGTTAGTTTTCCTTCTAACAGTCAGGACCCTCAGCTGCAGGTCCGTTGGAGTTTGCTGGAGATCCACTCCAGACCCTGTTTGCCTGGGTATCAGCAGCGGAGGCTGCAGAAGAGTGAATATTGCTGAATAGCAAATGTTGCTGCCTGATCATTCCTCTGGAAGCTTCATCTCAGAGGGGTACCCGGCCGTGTGAGGTGTCAGTCTGCCCCTACTGTGGGATGCCTCCCAGTTAGGCTACTTGGGGGTCAGGGACCCACTTGAAGAGGCAATCTGTCCGTTCTCAGATCTCAAACTCCATACTGGGAGAACCACTACTCTCTTCAAAGCTGTCAGACAGGGACATTTAAATCTGCAGAGGTTTCTGCTGCCTTTTGTTTGGATATGCCCTGTCCCCAGAGGTGGAGTCTACAGAGGCAGGCAGGCCTCCTTGAGCTGCAGTGGGCTCCACCCAATTCGAGCTTCCTGGCTGTTTTGTTGACCTACTCAAGCCTCAGCAATGGTGGGCGCCCCTCCCACAGCCTCGCTGCAGCCTTGCAGTTAGATCTCAGACTGCTGTGCTAGCAATGAGGGAGGCTCTGTGGGCGTGGAACTCTCTGAGCCAGGCACAGGATATAATCTCCTGGTGTGCCGTTTGCTAAGACCCTTGGAAAAGCACAGTATTAGGGTGGGAGTGACCTGATTTTCCAGGTGCTGTGTGTCACGGTTTCCCTAGGTTAGGAAAGGGAATTCCCTTACCCCTTGTGCTTCCCAGGTGAGATGATGCCTTGCCCTGCTTCGGCTCTCGCTCGGTGGGCTGCACCCACTGTCCTGCACCCACTGTCTGACACACCCCAGTGAGATGAACCTGGTACCTCAGTTAGAAATGCAGAAATACCTGTCTTCTATGTCGCTCACGCTGGGAGCTGTAGCTGTAGCCTTCAGCCATCTTGGAACCACCCAACTTTTTATTTTTATTTTTATTTATTTTGTTTTTATTATTATTATTTTTTTTGAGATGGAGTTTCACTCTTGTTGCCCAGGCTTGAGTGCAATGGCTTGATCTCAGCTCACTGCAACCTCCGCCTCCCAGGTTCAAGTGATTCTCCCACCTCAGCCTCCTGAGTAGCTGGGATTACAGGCATGTGCCACCATACCCAGTTAATTTTGTATTTTTAGTAGAGATGGGGTTTCTCCATGTTGGTCAGGCTGGTCTCGAACTCTCGACCTCAGGTCATCTGCCCATCTTGGCATTATTCCCATTTTTAACATGTGTTTTTCTGATTTTTCTGAGAGTTGAACATCTTTTCATATTTTAGTGACCTTTTAGGTTTCCTCTCCTCTGTGACTTCCCTGTTCATATCCTTTGCTTTTTGTTTGTTTGTTTGTTTGTTTGTTTTTTGAGACAGGATCTCTCTCTGTTGCCAGAGTGCAGTGGTGTGATCTCAGCTCACTGCAGCCTCAAACTCCCAGGCTCAAGTGATCTTTCTGCCTCAGCCTCCCCAGTAGCTGGGATCACAGACATGTGCTGCCACACCCAGCTAATTTTTGCACTTTTTGTAGAGAAGGGATTTCACCATGTTGCCTAGGCTTATCTTGAACTCCTGGGCTCAAGCAATCCTCCCACCTTGACCTCCCAAAGTGCTGGGATTACAGACATGAGCCACCGCACCTGGCCTGCTCATTATTTTTTTAAATTGAATTTTCTTTTTCTTATTGATTTTTAGAGTCCTTCACATATCTTGAATATTAATACTTTGTCTAATATCTACACTGTAAATACCTTCTCTCAGTCTGCGACTTATATATCAGTGATATTTAATGATGTTTTTAAAGGAATGAAGAGTATTTAATCTTAATTTTATAAAATTTTTTCAAACTTTTCCTTATGATTTTGTTTTCTGTGTCACGTTTAGGCAATTATTTCCTAGTCCAAGGTCATACAGGTTTCTCATTCATTCACTTATGTATTTGACAAATATACTGAATGCCTACCGTGTACCAGGTACTGTTCTAGGCTTGGCAGAAACAACTGTGAGTGAGAAAGACAAAAGGCCCAACCTTAATGACTTAGATTCTAATGTGGGGGAGAGACAATAAACAATAGATAAATAGAAAATAAAACATGAAGAGAGAGTAAGATACAGAGATAAAGAGAAACCAATGGGCTGCTATGTTAGAGTGGTCAGGAAAGGCTTCCCTGAGAAGGCAACATTCAGCAGAAAACAGAATATGATGAGGGAGCAAGAAATGGGAATATCTAAAGAGAAGAACGTTCCAGGCAGGGGAAACAGCAAGTGCAAAGGCCCTAAGATGTTGGCATGCTTGATGGGTTATAGAAGAGTTGAGAAAATTGCTAGTATGGCTAACTGGCATACATAAGGGGAAGAGTGGTAAGTGCTTACTTAGAGAAGTAACCAGGGATTTTATTCTATGATGAGAAGCCACTGGAGGATGTTGAGCAGGGAACTGATTTACTTTACAAATGTTCATTATGACTACTATCATAACATCCAGGAGGCAAAAGCAGAAGCATGTAGACGGGTTAAGAGTTTATCGTTATAGTCTAAATGAAAGGCGATGGTGACTTAGACCAGGGCAGTAGCAGAGAAAATTGTGAGAAGTGGTCAGATTCACACTATACAACATGACCCCAAAAGCACAGGCAACAAAAACAAAAATGGACAAATGGGATTGCATCAAACTTAAAAGTTTCTGTACAATAAGGGAACCAATTAACACAGTGAAGAGACAACTCATAGATTGGGAGAAAATATTTGCCAATCATATATCAGATAGGGGGCTTATATCCAAAATACATAAGGAACTCAATAATAAGAAAACAAACTACTCGAACTACTCAATAATAAGAAAATAAAAAACTCTATTTAAAAAAAAGCAAAGGATGTGAATAGACATTTCTCAAAAGAAGACATATAAATGGCCATAGATATATGAAAAAATGCACAATATATTTTGAAGTTAGACCTAGTAAGATTTTCCAATGGATTTGATGAGGATGATAGCACTATTTTCTTAAATGGGAACATTGCAGGAGGAGAAGTGTTAGCGGAAAAATGAATACTTTGTTTTTGAACATGCTAATTTCGAGATGCCTATTACAGGTCTAAGTTGAAACTTTTTTTTTTTTTTTTGAGACAGGATCTTGCTCTGTCATCCAGGCTGGAGTGCAGAGGCACAATCATAGCTCACTGCAACCTCGAACTCCTGGGCTAAGTGACCTTCCCGCCTCAGCTTCCCAAGTAGCTGGGACTATACAGATGCATGCCACTGTGCCTGGCTACGTTTTTAATTTTTTTTTTTTTTTTTTTTTGAACTCCTGCGCTCAAGCAATCCCCCTGCCTTGGCCTCCCAAAGTGCTGGGATTACAGGTGTGAGCCACCTTGTCCAGCCAGCCAAATTGAAATTTTGAACTGACTGTTGAATATATGAGTGTGGAGTTTAGGGAATAGAGATGTAAATTTGAAAGTCACTGGCATAATGTTCTTGCCTTAAATTCTCATATATTTTCCTTTAAAAGTTCTGGGCTTTCTTTCTTTCTTTCTCTTTCTTTCTTTCTTTCTTTCTTTCTTTCTTTCTTTCTTTCTTTCTTTCTTTCTTTCTTTCTTTCTCTTTCTTTCTTTCTTCCTTCCTTCCTTCCTTCCTTCCTTCCTTCCTTTCTTTTTCTTTCTCTCTCTCTTTCTTTCTTCTCCTTCTTTCCTTCCTTTCTTCCTTCCCTCTCTCCTTCCTTCTTTCTTTCTTTTTTTTTTTTTTTATGGAGTTTCACTCTTGTTGCCAAAGCTGGAGTGCAATGATATGATCTCGGCTAACTGCAACATCCACCTCTTGGGCACAAGCGATTCTCCTGCCTCAGCCTCCCTAATAGCTGGGATTACAGGTGCCTGCCACCATGCCCAGTTAATTTTTGTATTTTTAGTAGAGATGCGATTTCACCATGTTGATCAGGGTGGTCTTGAACTCCTAACCTCAGGTGATCCACCTGCCTGGGCCTCCCAAAGTGTTGGGATTACAGGCGTGAGCCAACACGCCTGGCCTGCTTTTGCTTTTTCATGTTTAGGTCTTTAATCCAGTTGGAATTAATTTTTTTATATAGTAAGAGAAAAAGATTTAACTCTCCCCTCCCTGTGCCCATGAGTAGCCTTTCCCCCACTGGTTTGAAATGTCAAATATCAGATTTAAACAGCACAGATCTGTTTTCTGGGTTCTCTATTCTTTTAAGTTAGTCAATTTACTATCAAATGTTCATTATCACTGTTATCATAATATCCAGCAGGGAAAAATGGAAGCAAGAAGACTGGTTAAGAGTTTATTGCTATAGTCTAAGTGAGAAGTGATAACTTAGAAGAGGGTCTGTGCAAATACTACAGTGTCTTAATCATTATATGATTCGGTCAGGGCTTAGTGCAAGAACAGGAACAACTCTAGATATTTCAAGCAGAAAGGAATTTACTACAGGGAAATTGATGCGTACAGAGTTGTTGGAAAGGCCAAAAAGAGCAGGGGTCACATATGGCTCACCCATTCAGTCTTGTAAGAGGGCACCCCAGCCTCACAAGGTGTTGTCTCCCAGCTGGCTGTGTAACCCTCTTCATTAGACCATTCTACCATTCCATAGTGTCAGCTGGGATTACAGGCATGAGCCACCGCACTTGGCCCTCTAGGTATCTTAAAGTCAATTTTATCTCACATTATAGCATCTATTCTGGCCAGGCGCAGTGGCTCAGGGCTGTAATCCCTGCACTTTGGGAGGCTGAGGCGGGCGGATCACCTGAGGTCAGGAGTTCAAGATCAGCCTGGCCCATATAGTGAAACCTTCTCTACTAAAAATACAAAAAAATTAGCCGACTGTGGTGGCACATGCCTGTGATCTCAGCTACTCGGGAGGCTGAGGTGGCAGAATCGGCTTGAACTCGGGAGGTGGAGGTTGCAGTGAGCTGAGATGAGCACCATTGCACTCCAGCCTGGGCAACAGAGTGAGTTTCCATCTCAAAAAAAAAAAAAAAAAAAAAAAAGATTTATTCCAGTGAGGGCAAAAACACTGCCTTCTGCATGATGGAGGGGGACCACTATAATCAACTCGCCTTGGCTGGTCCCCTTGGTTAGAACACCATATGGCTCGTTATTGGTCTCTGCTATTGGCAGATTATCTCTTAGGAGACATAATAGCAAGATCTGCCTTAGTGAGAGAATATCTGTTTTGTTGAGCCCAGGCATAATTTCCAACTTGCCATCACAGCTACTGTGCTAATGAGTCCTTTCAGCAATCACTGGGTGGCTTGATAAAGAGGCTGGCTGACATTTGCAGAACCAGGTCATCTCGTCCACGCAATTACCAAGACCTGTCAGTGCCCTTTGGTGAGTGAATATTCACCAATTTGTAGTTTTGTTGAATCTCCCTCGTGTATTTTTGTTTCCTCATTTTCACTCTTACATTAATTATTTCTTTCCATCTTTTTTGGTGGCAAGGGGAGGTTGCCGTGACATTATTTTTGTAATTTCTTGAGTTGGGATCTTAGCTCTGTTTTTTCTGTCTTCTTTTCTAATGTATTACGGCTATAAATCTACTTTAACTGCTACTTTAGCTGGATTCCACATTTTTTAAAGATAGTTTTTTTAAAACAGTTTTAGGTTCACAGCAAAATTGAGAGGAAGGTAGAGAGATTCCCCATATAACCCCTGCCCCATACATGCATAGGCTCCCCCCTTATGAAAATCCCTCACCAGAGTGGTGGATTTGCTATAATTGGTAAACTTATATCAACACATCATAATCACCCAAAGTCCATAGTTTGCATTAGGGTTTGCTCTTGGTGCTATTTCCACACATTTTGATTGCGTATTTTCTTTATTGTTCAGTCTACATTTTATCTAATTTCCATTATTAATTATGTTTTGAAATCTGTTCTTAAATTTCCAAGCATTGGGAATTTTACCTTTCTGTTATTGATATCTAAATTAATTGTTTGTGTTTGGAGACATGTGGCCTGTATAATACTGATTTTTTTTATTTGTTGAGATTTGTTTTGTGGTCCAGTGCATGGCCAATTTTAGAAATGTTCTCTATGTTCTTTAAACAAATATTTATTCTCTAACTGCTGCATAAGGGATTCGATGTACATCTATCAGAACATGCTTATTAATTGTGTTATTCAAATCTCCCATGTCTCTACTAATTTTTGGCTGCCAATCTATCAATATACTAGAGAGCTATGACTTTTAAAATCTTCAGCTATCATGGTGAATTTTGCAATTGCTCCTTTTAAAAAAAAAAATTTTTTTTTTTGATGGAGTTTCGCTCTCTTTGCCCAAGCTGGAGTGCAATGGTGCGTGCGATCTCAGCTCACCGCAACCTCCGCCTCCCAGGTTCAAGCGATTCTCCTGCCTCAGCCTCCTGAGTAGCTGGGATTACAGATGTGCGCCACCATGCCCAGCTAATTTTCTATTTTAGTAGAGATGGGGTTTCTCCATGTTAATCAGGCTGGTCTCGAACTCCTGACCTCAGGTGGTCCGCCCGCTTTGGCCTCCCAAAGTGCTGGGACTACAGGTGTGAGCCACTGCGCCCAGCCTGCAATTGCTTCTTATAGTTTTGTTTCATATACCTGAAGTGGTTACATCAAAGTAAAGAATTGCTATGTCTTCCTGGTGAACTGTTACTTTTATGGTTATATAGTAACTACATTTTTAAAATCTTAAAGTCTTATTTTTTATTGTGGCACAATATACATAACATATAATTTGCCACTTTACCATGTTTAAGTGTGCAGTTCAGTGACATTACTACACACAGGCATATTGTTGTGCAGCTGTCACACTATCCACTTGCAGAATGTTTTCTCATCTCAAACTAAAACTCTGTATGCACTAAACACGAACTCCCCATTATACTCTCCTCCCAGCCCTTGTATTCACTATTCTATATATCTTAATATAAATTTTTTTGGATAAAGATAGAGTCTCACTCTGTTCCCCAGGCTGTCCTGAAATTCCTGGCCTTGGCCAGGCGCGGTGGCTCAAGCCTGTAATCCCAGCACTTTGGGAGGCTAAGACGGGCGGATCACGAGGTCAGGAGATCGAGACCATCCTGGCTAACACGGTGAAACCCCGTCTCTACTAAAAAAAAATACAAAAAACTAGCCGGGTGTGGTGGCGGGCGCCTGTAGCCCCAGCTACTCCGGATGCTGAGGCAGGAGAATGGCGTGAACCCGGGAGGCGGAGCTTGCAGTGAGCTGAGATCCGGCCACTGCACTCCAGCCTGGGCGACAGAGCCAGACTCCGTCTCAAAAGAAAAAAAAAAAAAAAAGAAATTCCTGGCCTCAAGTGCTGGGATCCTCCTGTCTTGGCCTCACAAAATGCTGGGATTACTGGTGTGAGCCACCACACTTGGCCCTCTATATATCTTAAAGTAAATTTCGTCTCATATTAATATAGCAATACTATCTGATTTGTTATCTTTTTCCATTTTTTTTACTCTCAGCCGTTCTGTGTTATTATGACTTATAACAGCACATAACTAAAAGTTTTTATCCTGTCTGACAATTCTGATCTTTTAACTGGAGAGTTTAGTTCATTTACACTTGTTGAGTTTACTGACAAATTTTGTTTTATTATACCATCTTATTTTGTGCTAATATTTTCCATGTGTCTCTCTTCCTGCTTTCTACTGAAATGAAAGTTTTTAAAATTCATTTTCTCCTTTATTGCAAGTTATATATATTATATTTCTATTTATTTCATGATTTGCCTTACTTTTAAATTAAAAATAATCATAATGGCTTAATCAATGCTTCTACTATCCTTATAAATAATTCAAGAATCTTGGAATACCTTAATTACATATCTCTCATTACATATGTTGTTGTTGTTGAGTATAATAATGTCATCTTATTTTCGTGTTCCCAAATTAACCACTGTTATTATTATTTGTACAGTCAATGCTTGTTTAGACATACTCACATGTTTTCCAATGTCTTTATTCACCCTAAGTGTTTTCCAAGCTCCAATTTTTATCTCATTTCTTTCTTGTGGGTGGAAATTTTCATCAGCAAATTTCCTGAAGAAAATTTTTTCAGTGAAAGTTTATTTGTGATAAGAAATCTGGCTTGTTTGTCTGGAAATTTATTTATTTTATTTCTACTCTTGAATGATAGTATAGCTGAACGAAGAATGCTTGATGGGTTTTTCACTCTGCACTTTGAATAAATTATTCATTGTCACCTGTTCTGTATTGTTGATTTTGTAAAGTCTATTGTGAATATAATTGCTTTTATATTGAATGTCTTTTTCTCTCTGACCTTAGAATTATTTCATTCATGGCAATATATATGGGTATAAATTTAGTTTAATTGATCCTGCTGAGGACTTGTATTATCTAAATCTGAGGATTCATGTCTTCTATTAATTCTGGTAAATTTTCACCCATAATCTCTTTGAATGTTGCCTCCCCCAGTTTTCCTTGTTCTCTCCCCCAAGAACTTGTAATATGTCTACATTGTACCTTCTTACTCTCCAGGGTTTTTTTTTTTTTTTTTTTTTAGCCTCTAATATTTCCTACCTTTTTATCTGCTTGTGCAATCTACTAGAAAATTTCATCATAACTCTCTTGCAATCATAATTCTCTTGTTAACTATTCCTAGATCTCTTTTTAGTCATCCATTTATGTTTTTTTTTCTTTTCTTTTCTTTTCTTTTTTTTTTTTTTTTTTTGAGACAGAGTCTCACTCTGTTACCAGTTCGGAGTACAGTGGCGTGATCTCAGCTCACTGCAACCACTGCCTCCTCTGTTTAAGTGATTCTTGTGCCTCAGCCTCCCCAGTAGCTGGGGCTATAGGCGTGCACCACCATGCCTGGCTAATTTTTTATATTTTTAGTGGAGACGGGGGTTTTGCCATGTTGGCCAGACTGGTCTTGAACTCCTGGCCTCAAGTGATCTGACTGGCTTGGACTCCATTTAGTTTCTTTTTAAACTTAAAAAAATTTGAAGTATAGGCTGGGCGCGGTGGCTCACGCCTGTAATCCTAGCACTTTGGGAGGCCGAGACGGGCGGATCACGAGGTCAGGAGATCGAGACCATCCTGGCTAACACAGTGAAACCCCGTCTCTACTAAAAAATACAAAAAAAAAAATAGCCGGGCGAGGTGGCGGGCGCCTGTAGTCCCAGCTATAGGGAGGCTGAGGCAGGAGAATGGCGTGAACCCGGGAGGCGGAGCTTGCAGTGAGCTGAGATCCGGCCACTGCACTCCAGCCTGGGCGACAGTGCGAGACTCCCTCTCAAAAAAAAAAAAAAAAAAAAAAAAAAAAAATTGAAGTATAACACACATATATAAAAGCACATAAAACATAAATGTATTATTGAAATAATTACTGTAGCTGAGTTACAGATCAAGAAATAAAATGTTGCCAGACTCCGAGTGCCCTCTATGCACCGCTTACTGACCACAGCTCTCTTCCTTTCCACTAAAGGTAACCATAATCCTGACATTTATGGGAATCATGTCTTTCCTTTAAAAAAAAAAAGTTCTACCACATTCCCGACAATTAATATGCATTCTTAAACAATATAGTTTATCTTCTTCTTTTCTGAACTTTTCTAGTTTTTTGAGACAGGGTCTCGCTCTGTTGCTCAGGCTGGAGTGCAGTGATGCAATCATGACTCACTGCAGCCTCGTCCTCCTGGGCTCAAGCAGTCCTCCCACCTCAGCCTCCCAAGTAGCTGGGATTACAGGCACACTCCACAACTCCTAGCTAATTTTTGTGTTTTTTGTAGAGATGAAGTTTCACCATGTTGCCCAGGCTGGTCCTGAACTCCTGGGCTTAAGCAATCTGCTCGCTTCTGCCTCCCAAAGTGCTGGGGTTACAGGTATGAACCACTGCACCCAGCCTTCTTTTCTGAACTTTTAAAAATAATTAAAACTGTATGTAAGTTTTTGTGTCCTGATATTTTGACCAATATTATATATTAATTATTCACCTCTGTTGTTGTGTTTGGCAGATGCTCATTCATTTTTGTGCGTTTATAAAATATTTTACTGTCTCATATACTAAATATTTAGCTATTTTACTGCTACAAACATTTTTTGTTTCCAGTTTGGAGCTGTTACGAACAATGCTGCTATGAACATTATGGTATCTGCTTAGTCCATTTTGTGCTGCTATAACAGAATCCGTGAGACTGGGTAATTACAAAAAACAGAGATTTATTTCTTATAACTGTAGAGCCTGTGAAGTCCAAGGTCAAGGGCCCCACAACTAGTGAGGGCCCTCTTGCTCAGTCATCTCATGGCAGAAGATGGAAGGGCAAGAGAGCAGGAGTACTGAACTCATCCCTTTATCAGAAACTGCTCCTGAGGTAACCAACCAACTCTCACAATAACACCATTAATCCACTCATGAGGGCAGAGCCCTTATGGCCTAATCATCTCTTAAAGGTCCCACCTCTCAACACTGTTGCATTGTTCATTTCAAAACATGAACTTTGGATGACACATTCACACCATAGCAATACCTGCATACTAGTGCATACAGGTGTGCATTTTTATAGGTTACATACTTAGAAATACAATTGTTGGGTCCCAAGGTATGCATGCCTTCAATTTTTTTTTTTTTTTTTTTTTGAGACGGAGTCCCGCTCTGTTGCCCCGGCTGGAGTGCAGTAGCACGATCTCGGCTCACTGCAAGCTCTACCTTCTGGGTTTACGCCATTCTTCTGCCTCAGCCTCCCGAGTAATTGGGAATACAGGCACCCGCCACCACACCCAGATAATTTTTTGTTTTTTTTTAGTAGAGACGGGGTTTCACCGTGTTAGCCAGGATGGTCTCGATCTTCTGACCTTGTGATCCACCCACCTCAGCCTCCCAAAGTGCTGGTATTACCAGCGTGAGCCACCGCGCCCGGCCGCATGCCTTCAATCTTATTGGATAACGCCAGACTGTTTTTCAAAGTTGTACTAAATTACACTCCTGTCAACAGTATATGAGCAACCCCATCCCTCAACAATCTTATCAGTGCTTGGTGTTATTGTTTATCTGATCTTTTACTTTAACCCAGTGTGGTGGGTGCATAACAGTATCTCATGTAGCTTTACTTTTTTCTAATGAGTAATTTCATAAATTGACAATTAAATGATAACTTCTATCCACTTGATTTTTATTCTTAGCGACTCTCCTAGATATGGTCGATGGGCATTCAACATCCTTCTCATTCTCTTCTATTTACCATTTCATATAAGAGAATCTAGAAAGCACAACCAGCGAATACCTACTTACATTTCCCAGGTTTGGGATACAAATTAGTTTCCACCAAAAAGATGTACTCATGAAGAATTTAGAGTGCAGAAACAAGGTGGGGGCCATTTTTCTGAAGCATCACTTTTAGTGCTGCATCTATCTTTGCTAATGTGAAAGGCAGGTGTAATAATGACAATAAGTTGACCTGGACTTGCACTCCTCCAGCCCATTCGATGATGTGTAAGCACCTAATTCCCTGCTGTTTAAAGTATGTGGAGAAATTTCTTTTCAATCTGGACTCTGACTGATACAATGACAATTGTACTTCACCTAATTTAAGATACTCTCAAAGGTAAGAAGCACCATTATTTCACTGACACTAAGAAAGCCAGTGTTGCAATGAAACTATGACAACTGCTTTCTTGACACTTAGAATTTTCCTCTATTGAAAGAGTTATTTTATTTTATTTTATTATTTTATTTTATTTTATTTTATTTTATTTGGAGACGCATTTTGCTCTGCCACCCCGGCTGGAGTGTAGTGGCACAATCACAGCTCACTGTAGCCTTGAATTCCTGGGCTCCAGCAATCCTGCCATGTCAGCCTCTCAAAGTGCTGGGATTACAGGCATGAGCCACTGTGCCCAGCCTAAAGAGTCACTTTAGACTTTAGACATAGGTTTTATAATTTATAATTTATCATCTCTCCCTTTACCAGTGAACAGATTTTTCCTACCCTTTATTTGGGCTGAACTTTGATTCTTATTTCTACATGACCATTAAAACCTTTTGGTTACCAAGATCAGCAACTACCTCTAAACACTCCAGGGAAGCTTCAGGATCATTTGCCATCCAGGTTTTTAGTTCTCTTCTTATTTTTGGTTCCTTGGAGGATTTTTCTTTTTTTTCTATCAAGCTCAGCTGTGCATTTAAAAGAAAATTTTGTATTTTGGCCACTGTTTCTAGGTGCTTTATAGTAAAATATTCTAGTTTGTTATAATGCTGGAAACACAAGTCCATCTCATTATTATGTACTATAACATTTCCATTTAACAAATGAGAAAATTAAGGCTCATAAAAGTTAAATAATTTCTCCAACTTCACACAGATAAAAAGTTGTGGGACCAAGATTCAAACTGAGATCTTTTGTGTCTAAAACGCATTCTCTTAGCGTTGAACCACACCTAGGAAGCCTTGCTTTAAGTTTTCTGATACTACAGTGATCATTTGCATACTTCCAGCTAATTGAATGATTACATTCCTATCTATTGTAACAGATTTGAGTTAATTTGTACTTCACCAAAATGCCACAATGAAACTTTGAGGAATTTCTCACTGTGATATTTTTTAAATAGACTTCTGGGCTTGGAAGCCACTTTAAAGGGGCATCTTGCCATCCGCTTGCTTCAGACAGAGCCAACCTCCAGCCATTATTCACAGTCTTTGATAGATGATCATTTCCCTGGGATCTCAGGTACAATAGAAGACAAACTATACATTTTTTAAATCAAGCTCTTGGGCTTAGTGAGTTTCACTGGCAGAGTTTTTTTTCTTCCTTAATTCTGAACTTATTCTCTCCTTCTGCACCTTCAGCCACTCTGTCCATGGGAGAGGGACAAAAGAGCTTTCCTTGCCCTCTTTACATAGCATATCTGCCCCTCCCCATTACTGAGTAACCACATACTCCTATGGGATTACTCAGATCCTTTCAGCTTTCTCTTCTTTCCTCCTTTTTGGTCATGAATTTTGTCCTTGGCTGTAACTCCCGCTGAGTTATCTCCCACTAATGATGCTGACATACAGGACCCAGATAAAGTGCTATATAAATGCTAAGTAATCACAGCCAGGCTTGACTTTGTGATACAGGTTATCTCAGGCTGCTGTGTTATGAGATCAGCCCCCTGTTGACATTCAAGATGAAGTTTACCAGCTGCAAACCTTTTATTTTTTTATTTTTTTATTTTTTGCGATGGAATATTGTGACAAGTGCTAATGCTCTACCGGGGCCTTGAAAAGAAAGCATGTGGGCCTGTTGGAGGGTGGGGAGGGAGAGCATTAGGACAAATACCTAATGTATACGGGGCTTGAAACCTAGATGATGGGATGATAGGTGCAGCAAACCGCAAACCACCATGGCACGTGTATACCTATGTAACAAACCTGCATGTTCTGCACATGTATCCTGAGACTTAAAGCAAAATAAAATAAAATAATAAAAAAAGAAAAGAAAGAATGCTATTATTTGACGGTCTATCTGTTTTTCAATATACACATACATGTGGAATATTAAGGTATACTGATATATACTATAGACTTTCAGAATGTGGCCACTCCAGGAGATCTAAGCAAATTCTCTTGCTGGGTATTGGGGATGAGGGTGAGAGAGACCCAGAGAGAAAAGGGCCCAAGCATCTCTTATAGTGGAAGTGGGCACACCCACAACAGACAAAAAGTGGATCCGCTTAAAATGTTAAAAAAAAAAAAGGTTTTGACTCCCCAATGTCAAACGGCCAACGTACTTAATTTTTTTTCACTGACTTAACTAAATCATCTCATTGTTGTGACATTGTGTAACTACTGTCATAATCAAAGCACTGATTCCAAGATTTGTGTGAAACAGGTGACTACAGACCTGTTCATTCTCAGGTTTTGAAAGACAAACTTTTCTGTCATTAACAACTTAGTCCTTACAATGTCAAAAATTGTATTTGGAGTTTTGTCATTAGAAAACAGAACTGGAACATTGTTTGGACATTTTGTAGACAATTGTGGTCATCCTCTGATTTTCTAGGCACTTGGATAATATATGTGAAAGAGAGAGACAGAGAGATCTCATATATATGTGTATATATGTGTGTGTGTGTGTGTGTGTGTATCCTAAGACTATAGCTAGAAGACACTTTAGATTTTATAGATAACTCTCACACTTAATAAGGAATAATCAGTCAGACAGATGACTTACTGAAGAATATTTTGCTATTAGGAGACAGATGTGGACTAATAATCCATTATCTTTTGACTCCAGCAGAGTTCAGTGCACTTTCCTCTACAGTACACATGCTAGTAGGGGCTAGAGGCTGGGACTAATATTCCCAGTCAATACTTTCAGAAAATGAGGCATTATGTTGTTTGAAGGAGTTGGTAAGCTGGCATTCTTTCTTATAGACAAAAGAATAGATAAGACGATTTAAATGCCATTTCAAATCTACTTTCCTCTTAAGTCTTTCCTACAGCGTACCTATGAAATGGAAAGCAGTTATTAAATAGAATTTGTGTGTTTTCCATATGTAAAATGATATGTCTTTGCATATGTGTACTTCTAATATTCATATGAATGTTATTCAACATCTGCATGTGTGTATGTGCATATGGTATAGACGGCTTTGTATTGTTTTCCTCCATGGGTGTATATTACTCAGACCCTCTCATGAGTCTGCCTACTAATTTAATGTATTATTTTACTGTTACTTCATCTCCATACTTTTCTAAAGTGCTTCAGATGCAGCCCAATCAGAACTTATAAACACATGTGCAAGCAGCCTTACACACAAACACACATGTGCACACAAGGAGACATATATAGACATATGCTACCACACATTCCCTAGATCTTCCCTGCATACCCCTGCTATAGCTGGACAGACATTATTGTCACTTCAGGCTGGAACAAGTGAAGCAGGCTGCTTTTTCTGTTTATGCTGTACAGCTGACGACAGATAACTGCATCAGCCTCATCTGCTTAGACTTTACCTCTTTTCTAAAGGGTGGCCAGAACAAAAGCTTCTTCTTATCAGCATTTTTGCCAGAAACACCTTTTCCCAGAAATCCCTGTTTGGTTCATCCTATCCTGCCAGATTTACAGTTCCTTGGCTTCCCAGCCTCTTCTCCCTGACTCCCTAATATAGAATTTCTGCTCAGCCAGATGAGTGCCTTCTCCCCAGCAACATATACCTTGTCCTCTCCAGGCTCTAAACTGCACAAGCCATTGCCCAACCTGGGACACAAGTCTCTTCCTACTTCTCCCTTGGGCCCCATTTCTGCTCTCCTCCCCAAGTGTTTCTCCCCTCTGAGGGGATAACTGCCTTGTCTGATTCATCTCGCTTCTGCTGCACCTCCTGCTCCTCCTCCCGCCTGCATTGATGTCCCTCATTTCTCTTGTTACTCAATCTTCTCACTTTTCTTTCTGCCTGGGTCCTGAGTATATGTTCCATCTCCCTGCACAGATGGGGTGTGGCTCCCCACATGCAGGAATTGGCTTTGTCTCTTGTTTCCTGGTGCTCCCCTCCCCCAGCCCAGGCAATGCCTTGTTCCTGACAGAGTGTCGACTGACAGACTGGCTGGAGTTGAAGCTCAGCCTTAATACTTCTCCAATCTCTTTTCTTAATTAATTTGATGTGTTCGGCATCACCTCTGCTGCTGGAGGGGTATTTTCTAGGAAGCAGAGGAGTGTCGGAGGCCTTGCTCCTTTTCCTTCCTTTCTCAGATAGACTAGTATTTCAACCTGACAGCTCCCAGCCGGTCCTCTGGCTATGGAGCATTGAGTATTTATTTTCCTGATGTTTTTATTCCAAAGTCTTTGCCAGGGTCATGTTGTTGAAATCTGCCAAGTGACAGCAGCCCCTGACCCTGCTACTGAATCCGAACACATTTTACAGGTACAGCTGTTATCAGAAAATTACAGAAGCCAAAGGCAAAAACAGAGGCCTTGAGAGGTCATCTTGGATATGCCCCTGTCTCCACTCTAGTTTCTGCTCAGGTAAATTAGAAGAGATCTAGTTTCAAAGTGCTACACAAGGGAAACGGATGTGCCACTCTTTAATCCCACTCCATTATCTAGCAGTTCCCACCGTCAGAATGTGTTTCACTGTATGGACCCACAACCTCTCCTTTGAATGCCAGGCGCTTTCCACTTCTGTTGTTGCCAGAAAGTGGATGATGATTAATATAATCCACTATATACTTGAAAAAGAAAATTAGATTAGAAATAATCCAGAGAAAGTGGTCATCCATGACCAAGTGGTCATTCATGATGGATAATTCAATCTTCAACACAATCTACATTCTTTCCAAAGACCAGAGTAATTTCCAGACTGACTTAGCTGTTAACCATGAACATCCAAAATCCTCCCTGGCTCACAGTGGTAAGTAGGTTTCCAAGTCTGGATTAGTCTTACTCCGAGATTTAAATGTTTTTTTGTCTGCCCACATCCCACTCTATGGCTCTTCCCCCAGCCCAGGCTGAGAGGGTGCTGGTGCCACTCAATGGTGTCCACACATAATAAGGGTCTGTGTAATGCCAAGCAACTGGTTGTAAGTGAGAGAAAAATGTTATCTGGCTAATCCATCCACTTGTTAACATATATTTGGATATTTGGAAATAATCCAATGAAGGACTGAAGTTTTCCTTTGTCAGCATGTAGACAGTCCTAAAATATCGTAGTCAAGCAGTGTCCCTAGACAAAGTTAACTGCATCATTAACACTTCTTTTTTTCACTTGGCATGCTATATCTGACAGGCTTTCTCCCCACCTGGTGACCCAACGCTGGCCTGCGTGGCTTGGCACTTATTATAAAGAGAGATGCCAATGTCTCAAAAGTGCCAGAGAGTCTGCCAGGCAGCCTAACTATAAGGCAGCTGCTGTGATTTCCATAAGAGAATAAGCAGAATGCAAAACAAAACTGCAAGAATGAGGCTGCCCAGTTCTTGGTATTGGCAGGGGTCATAAAAGCAGGAACTCATTTCCTCATCTCCTGCGACTGAGTCTAGCCTACATATCCAGGGTCTAGGAGGGCCAAATTTGAGTGAACCAATGCAAAAGAATGTATTCTCATCACCTCTGGAAAAAATGCTTTTGTGTCAGCCGTTTTTCCAAGGGACCAACTGGAGCTATTACCATACAGTCTAGTGAAACAAATCATGGTTCTTTACTTAGATCTGGAAATATATCAAACTGAATAATTCAGGAAATCTATGGTTTTGGTAGTGAGTTGCCAAAACTCTGCTTTATTTGGTGCTATGCAGTTTCCACTATAGTAGCCCTGATCTAGTTGGTTTATCTCTACAACTCAAACAGCTAGAAAACTGTTTGAGCCAATCCTTCACTCTCTTCATCCCTTGAAACCCTAGTGAGTCTGAAACAACAGATAAGCGTGGGGGGGGGGCGGTGGTGGGGAAGAAGAGAAACACAAGGTTAAAAAATAAAAAAGCAAAAATTACCCCTGTTTCCTTCTACATACATCTAGGCTAAAGCAACCCTGAGCGAGGGAAGGAAGAAAATATTACATTAAACTGAGCTCAGAATCTTGAAGCTCCATTGCACTGGACATTCTCCCTAAGATTTGAAATTGTGTATATGACTTGAAGTTGTTATAGGATTGTCTATTACCAAAGAGCAGGCAGAACAGTCTTAGGGCCCCCTGGAGTTTTAGTCCAAGAGCCAAGAAGTGTTAGCTAACATCCATTGACATTGATAAAGGGTGATAGAACACAAAAATGAAATTGCTTTTTGCCTTTTAAAGAGGATGTGTTAGTAAAGGATGGACTGGGATATGATAGTAAATAAACCACAAAACATATAGTCACTTAAACACAATAGAAACTTATTCCTCCCTCAGGTAAAGTCCTAGGCAGATGATTCTTGCCCGTGGGTGGCTGCCCTCTCCATGTGCTTCAGGGATCCAGGTTCTTCCTATCGAGTGTCTAATCTATTCCCTAGGGCGCCATGGTGGGCACCCTCACAGAGGAAGAGGACAGAGAGCACGGAGGAGGATGGGAACACACCCACTTGTTAACAGCTTTGGTCAGGAAATGGCACATGCATTCCATTAATTAGAACTAAGTCACACAGCCATATGAAACTGCAAAAAAAGCTGGGGGTGTAGTCCAGCTGTGGTCCCAGGATTTGGAGGGAGCAGTTGCTATATCTTTATAATGGTTGAAATTTTACTGGCTTCTGTGTCCAGTGGCAAATTTGGACACAGAAGATCCTCATGGGGTACCAGAGGTTCAACCATCATAGGCAGCAACCGTATGAGAGTACTTCTTTCTCCAAAAGGAAGGTCATCATTCCCCAAAGGGACTTTTCTCCGAATGGTGCAGGTTGATGGATGGCGGGGATAAAAGGGACTGGGAGAGAAAAGGACTTCTGTGAAAAACCAGAGCAAAGGTAGCCATGCTCAGTTGCCTCTTAAAGATAAGGAAGGCTCCTGTAGCTTTACTACTGAGACCTACTCGCAGATTTGTTCCTTCCCCTGGTGGAACTTCTCATCTCTTGTGTAATGAATATGCACCTGAAAATCCTAGGTCTCAGAGAGCCTGGAAGTAAACACGACCCTAAAAAATCCTTACTACCGAAAACAATCCAGTAAAATGTGCCACTGGACACAGAAGCCAGTAAAATCCATGAAGGCAGAAGAATTGCCTGGCCCTTCAACCCCAAATAAAATAAACATATTTTACATCTTATTAATTCCAAAACTGGATTCAATTTTTTAAAGTGCCGCATTCTGATGAGATCAGAAGACACATCTGGCAGGGATGAGGTCATTACAAGAAGAGTTTGACTATTTATAATAATAATAATAATAAAACACCCGCCACCCTTGGATTCTCACTGGGGTGGGGAGCGAAGAGCTTTGCAGGACCCATCAAGGAAAGCAAAGATTCCGGCAACACAATTCCCCCTGTTAACTATATTCCCGGCCTCTAGGTCGCTATTTAAAATAAAAGGGCATCTCCATTCTCCCCCAGAGGTACCGTTCTACAGTCACACTCACTACTTTATCCATGTCTGTGTGCAGTGAGCATTTTTCTGTTCTTCTAGTTTCACTGGAGTTTTATTTTATGCACCCTTCCCCTGCCCCATTTCTTGAGACCAGCTGGACTACATGCTGGAAAAACAAAACAGAAGAGAGGGGAAGGTCCCTCAGATTCCAAAGCAGAATACAACCAAGGCTTCCTAAGTAAATGAAAAGGACTTGGAGAAGACATAACCCTTCAGGGTAGACACTTAAGTTGAAATTTCTGCCCTGTCGTTCCAATGCCATGATGGAGAAGGACCCCCATAATCGCCTTTGGCGTGTGCAGCTCTGAGCGTTACAACGATGCAAAGTGCGGTCTTTGGAGGCTGCGGGAGTCAGTAATCCCTCAATTCACTCTCGCCGTTCCTTCTCTCCAGTCTGCGCGAAAGCCAGGTCCGAGGGCTTCGAAGATGGGGGACCCGAGATGCGCACCAGTGGCGGGAAACGAGCTGGCTTAGTTGGCTGGGCTGCGTCCCCTCGCCACCGCCCGCCCGCCCGCCCGCCGCTTCGGCCTCCGGAGAAGCCTGGAGAAGGGGCCTGCTCCTCTTGAAAAATGGCTTTTGGGGGTGGTAGGTTCTCGGGAGAGCGACTGGCGGAAAGTGACTTGCCGCGGCTTCGAGTAGACTTTGGTGCGGGACCCAACTCCTGGGGAAGGTGGGGAGCGCTGGGCGGATGCCTGGCCCCAGTGAGGCGCCAACACCTACAAGTTCCGCTCTGAGTGTTTGAAAATGCAAGTTTCTCTCGGATCGATTTTTTTTTTTTTTTCCTTTAAATGTATCTCCTTCAAAAAAACAAAGACGTGGACAGACAGGCGCCACCCGGTCTGCGAGCTGAGGTTCGTGACTGCTGAAGATTTCGTTTGGTTCAAGTTGAGAAAATAAGGGTCGCCCCGTCCCAGGCTGGGAGCGTGGGGACTTCCGTCTATGGACTGTGCAAACCCTCTGGGGCTGCCTCCCGGACTGGCATGCTCTCCCCGCCGCCTGAAGCCTAGGAAAGGTTCCCTGGAGGCACTGGACTCCAGATCCCTGCAGGGCGGGGTGGAGAAAAAGCCCTGAATACCACGGCCCACACCCCTCCAAGTCGGGAGCCCCCAAGCGCCAGTCCAGCATACGCAGCTGTGGGGTGGGAAGGAGAAGATAAGTCCTCCGCCAAGAACTCACCCACGCCGCTCCTGCCATTCCTCCGCCAGATTTCTGCTGGAGGAGGTCGTCAGTTTGCAGGGGCAGAATATGAAGACTCCGGGGAAATAGACAAGATAATATTCCTAAGCTCTTTGAACGGCCCAGGTAGAGAAGAAAATTAAACAATGTAACTCATCTCTCTGCAAGTAAAGATCTAGAGCGAGATTAAGACCCCCATTCCCGGCTTTTCCTCTGAAGCTCCCCGAGAATAAGCCTGCACGTTACAGCTGGCTAGGTCAGGGAGTGCAAGGAGAGGTGCCTTTTCGACCTGGAGAAAGAGTACTCTCCCCCATAGCTTTTGATAGTTGATGCTGAAGTTACCAATTAAAGGTTGAAGAAATGGAGGAGAGGGAGGTGCGGGGAGTGGGGATGGTCGTAGGTATTTTTAACCAAGGTAGATTTTGAAGTTATTACAAATATGTTCCCTGTTCAAATAGCATGGTCCCCATTCTCCAGGCTCCACTGTGCTTGGGGGGTTCACAGCCTCAAGGTTCTCCCTGAGGTTTGGAATAGGGAAAAACGCTAATCTTGCATTCTAAAATTTAAAAAATAAATAAATAAAAATAAAAATCCTGAAAGCTTAATTATCGAACAACTCAGATAAGTCCTCCTCCCATCACTCACCTTTCGATTATTTGAATAGTTCAGGAAAACACGAATTCTGATTGTTTGTGGAGACTCATCACCCCTGGACAGTAAAAAGAGAGAGAAACAAGGAAAATCTAATAGAGAACAGCGCTCTAAGATGGTGAAACGGGTCTTCTGTGCATTTTTCCTGGTATAGAAAGACAGAGTCGCCTTCCTGGGCATTATTTCCTGGAGGATATTGTATCTGTTGTAATAAAATGTATACAGTTAGATCAAGTCACCAAAATGTGTATACGTGTGTGTATGTGTATATATATATGTGTGTGTGTGTGTGTATGAGAGAGAGAGAGAGGGAAGAGAGAACAAACAAGGGTTTCTACTTGTGTCTATGAAAAATTTTATTTCTTAGCAGAAAGAATATTTGGGCTCCATTTTGTTTGTTTGTTTGTTTTTGTTTTTTTCCAAGATGATCATAGCTATGTAGGACCAGACTTCTCCACATAGTTTTTAAACTGAATATGCACTTGCAAAGCATAGTTGGGGCATCACCCACGTAGCCTTCAGGTGAAAACTCGGCTTGAAACTGCAAATTCAGATTTGTCTTCCAGGCGTACTGGGCAGAGCATCTGAGATCCCCTGTTGGCTTCACAGCCTATGGAGTGAGCCAGGAGAAGCCAGGAGACTACAGTGCATGTTTCTGGACCTTGCAAATAACTCACTTCCCTAAAGGCTGAACTCAGAGAGCTAGACACCTTGAAGGATCAAGTCATCAAGGATCAAGGAGCAGTCATGTTTGAGGGGGAGAGGGTTGGTTGGGCTTTCTTCTTTCCAGGATTGACCACATTTGGGAAACTTTTTTCAAGGGTGACGGTGAGGCTAAACTTTGAAAGGTAGTGAATCTGCTTTTCTTACTGGTAATATTTGGAAGGAAAAATTCACCACTGTTTATGATCTTGCCCCTACTACTTAAAGTACAAAGCAGTTTAAAGATAAGACTTAAAATAGAAAATTTGTAGACCCCAGTGCACCAAGTTTAGAAGCAGATTTGAAACATGACCAACTGTAAATGCATATTGTCATTGTAGGCTTCTGTGTAAGACATAACCATGCCATTTCACATGTATTATATTCAGCAAATGACAACAAATACACAGCAACATCAAAAGTAATAGTAAGATTCCTGATAGCTGAATAATTTGCTTTCTTCCTTTGCCATTATTCCAGCTAAGATTAACCAGCTTTTCAGAAGTCTATTATCATGGTTTATCCCTCTTTGGTTCCGAGCCCTTGCCCACCACCTCCTGCTTCCCCACATTTCTTTTTGAGCCTGAGATTCACTCAACCTTCTTTGGCAAATCTTTATAGGTGTATGATTATCTTTTAACCACTTCCCTACCCCAAAACTGGGCATAAACAACAGAAAATAGTCTTTTTCTTCGTTTGTTTCCCCATTTGGGAGGACCCCTTTCCACAGGGACCTGTGAGGGGAGAAGAGAGGAAAGGCTGATTCTTGGTCTTGGCAGGGGATGTTGCTAAGAGAAATTGGCAGTCAGGATGTGTCTCTCTGGAGGCACAGGGACCTAGCTCCCGACCTTCCACGTCTGTTCACACAAGCACGCTCATGAATGCCCAGGCCCTAGGGTGGGTCCATTGTCTACCCACACACTCAGAGCTCTCCAGGAGCTTACTTCTCTCCTACCCCACTAATAAATGTACCCACCTGTGTGCTCGGCAATAGGTGCACATAACGTGCACACAGGGCATCAATCAGGATTGCGTATGTTACTATGCCTGCCCCACTGGACCTGCTCTAGCGCCGGGCAGTGGAGCGGGCGCTTCCTAGTGTGGGCACTTATCCTGCCGCTCGGGTCGGCCATTTATTGTCTTGTGGGGAAGCAGCTTTCGCCAAGAAGCTTGGTCTGGGTTAGTGAAATAAAATACTAAACAATTATTATATGCAAAATTTTTAAACCAGCATATTAAAATAAACTAAGGAACTCTCTGCGTTGGGAGAAAGCCACAGGAAAAGGAAGAGAAAGAGTTAGATGCTGACGCCAAGTTCCTGGCGGAGCCAGGCTGCGGTGACTCCTCAGGCTAAGCGGAATCACCATCCAGGCTCTGGAAGCGACCCGAATCCCAAAATCCATGGAAGAAAATCGCGCTGAAAGAACAGAGCCAACGCCAGCGTCCTGCCAAGTTTGGCGAGATGGCAGGTTGGTTTCAGGAGCACAATACCGCTAAATGATGCCTAAGGGAAAAATTTTCCCAGAGAATTGTCTGCGAGCAACAGCAAAGACATGGTGTTTTAATTCTCTTAGACATGGTGTTTTTATTATCTATTAAAAACATAACTTTAAAAAGCATCTCTGCACTTACATATACTTAAATACTATTGCCGTTTAATGGCTGACTGCATTAGAAAACAACGTGAATGGAAATACATTAACAAAGCCTCTATACTAATACACGTGTTTACCCACGGAACTATAAGTCGGTCAAGCCTCCCACCATCTCAGCGTAGGCATATAAACAATTAAAGCCTTTAAACTTTTTAATTAAACTTAACTATGTTGTCATATTGAAAGAAAACATTATTTTTTAAAATTTTTCAGATTATTATGTGGATAATAAGGTAATCCTAATTATATGGATATGGGTATCTGAGGACACATTTCTTATGTTAATATTTATCTGAAGTTCCCTTAACACCAAACAAAATATATATTACATACTTTCTTGTCTAGAAATAAGTCTATAATAGATGAAAGGAATAAATCTGTATTTCTCCTTTGGAGGGAAATTCATTAATAAGCCAAGCACTGAAAAGAGAGCTACAAGTGCTTTAAATCACAAATACAGGCTATAGCAGACTATTCTCCCAAGGCCTCAGAGTAGGAGAAGAGTTGCACAAGGTCCTCTCTTTTGGGGCTTTAAGAAATGCATCTTTGCAAACTTGGGGATGTTCTTCTTTCCCATCTATTTGCTTGTAGTGGCTAAGCCTAAGGAGAGATGACTGCCTTTGAATAGAGCAGTTGGGTCTTTCCCAAGCTCACAGTCTCACCATGTTTTCTTCCTTTTCATGTCCACCTCATCAGCCTGCCCCAACCAGCACCCCTGTTACAACACCCGCAAATGTCTGTCTCCATACTACACAAGCACAATGCATACTTGTTGCAACACATGTTCCCCAGCATGTGCACTGTCCAAAAACCAGGACTTAACAATCATGTTCCCCAGAAATGCTAAAGACTATCAAATTCAAGGTGTCTGGGATGGTCTCTTTGCCTTGAAAGATATTTCTTCTGATCTGAGTTAATTTTTTTCTGACTATGCAGGTGAATGCATAAATCCAATGTTTGGGAAAAGGAAAAATGGATGTCCCCATTCTCCTTTCTAGTTCCTTAGATTTCATCAGCTTTGCTGCATGTACAAGGCAACACCACAGCTAAGATTTAAAATGTGCCTCTAAATACTCCCTGAAGAGGGGGAAATTTGGATGAGAGGGAGGAGGGTAGTGAGGGAGGTAAAGTTTAACAGTCCCCAACCCCAAGGATATCAGAGTGATAGTTTCCCTCCAGTCACTAAAACTGTACCAAATTATATATGTTTAGGATGACTTAATTAATTACTACCAGTGAGAATCATGTCCCAGATACCCAAATATACAAGCTCCCTTCTACCTTTTTGTTCCATAGATCCCAGTCAAGGTTAGTCATTTTAGCAAGAAGTTGTTTCTTTCCCCCTTTAGTAGAGCCTTGGGTCTCTCTTCCCTCTCTTTTGGAAGTGGAGGGGTTAAATTTTCTTTCTTTTGATGAGGCATCTTCTGAAAGTCCTTTAATTTCTTGTGTTCTGCTCAGTGATTTTCATATTAGAATGTACTTCTGCTGCAACTGCTGAGGTGTCTGGTCATGGAGAGAACTAGGCTGTGATCCACTTAGGATATAATTTTTCCTCTTCCCTGTGATGAAATATATATATATTCCTTCCGTCATCTCCCTTTTAGGATCCCACCAAATTCCAGTTCCCACACCACGGTGGGACTAAGGAGGCCCCTCACCTCATTAGAGGTGAAATGCTCGGCCCTTCAGCTATGTCTTTTGTATTTGGTCATTCTTTGGGACAGGTTAACCAGTGCACTTTGACCCAGAAGAATGCTGTATTGAGGTCCATCCCCTCCCTGCCCTAAAAAAATGTTATTTTCCATATCTGCTTTTAAAGTAACTGGAAATCTTTTAAAAGAAGGAAAAAAAGATTGGCTGGTCTGCCTCCCTTCTAGGAGCCTCAAATCTAAACTTTAAAAGATGAAGGAAATGATCGAAAGTGATAAATACCTTTTCCAGGCATTCGGTTTGTTGGCTTTCTGACCAAAAGGGGCTTTTGTTAGGTCTCTAAGAGGAAGCCAAATTCAGCCCCCAGCAAATACTCTTCCACCTCTTTCCCATCCCCCCTCAGCTCTCTTGTCTAACTTGAAAATGAACTTGGACTTCCCTCTCAGACAGGCCCTAAAACCGGGAGAGATTTTATTTGTCTGTTTCTGAAGGGCTTCCTAAAAGGGGAAGGGTGTTTAGGGGGAGGGGAAGGGCACAGGGGGCCTTTTCCCCCAGTAGAGGACAGGGTGGGGGTAGGAGCTGTGGTAAAGCCAGAAGGCGGGAAGAGATACTTTGTTAATTTCTTAACTCTATGTTTATTCCCTGAACTTCTTTTGTCAATGAAGGGTAAGAGTAGGGAGGGGGCCAAGTGACAGTCTGAGATACTGCCCAAAAAGAAAAGGGGGTGGGTGGGGTGAGGGCTAGAAAAGGGCTAAGGAAGGAGGAGATGAGGAGGGTTGGAGAAGGGGCTCTGTGATCAGCTTGACAGGGGTAGGAGGGCGGGGAAGCTGTGAAAGAAAGAGGACTGGGGTTAGGGACTCCAGAGGCCACTGGAGGAGGCTTCCTGACAGTTCTCCATGGAAGGGGCCACTTGATTTCCCCCGACCAAACCCAGTGCACCACGAAGCAGAGTCTGCAGCTGGGGGCATGCTAGAGGAGAATCCAGGAGAAGATTTGTGATGGCCTAAACTTGGACCCCTGTATGGATCCCTGCAGAGCCAGAGAGGAAAAGGTCTTCGAGGTGACCCCAAACCTCAGCCTGCACTGCAAGTCCTAACTAGGCAGCAGAGAGGAATGGATTTCCCTGATATCTACCACAGGGACCTAAGTGGGGCCTGGAGGAAGGCAAGTTTTGATTTAAGAGCTGAAAACTCTGAAACAAGGAACAAAGTGATGCCTCAGCTACCCTGGTCCCATCTTCCCTCAAGCTGGGGGCCTAGGGAGGGAGAACACTAAAGATGGAAGATGTCAGGATAGCAGCCGCCGTCCAGGAGGTGAGTTCCCAAGCTAGTAGAAGAGGCCTAGTGGCCCTTCTCAGAGGCTGCGCTGTGGGAGTGGAGAGATCAAAGTAGAGCAGGTTCCAGAGGGATGAAGGGACCTCCAGGAGCCCAGAGAAGTGGAAGGAACGGAAAAAGGAGGGGAGGGGATTGGACAGGTCCAGGGAACTCCAGGATCAGCCAGTTTTCTTTCCTTCTCTACCAGCATCACCCTCTGCAGCCCATCCGGAATTTTTTCCAAGCATGTGGGAGGGTCTTCCACACAGACACACCCTCAAGGGTATACCCTCTCATATGCCCTTTCTGAACCCCCAATCCCTACCTATAAGTGGCCTCTCTCAAACATCCCTTTCTTGGCTAGCCCAGGCCCTGTCCTCCTCTGTCCTCCACAAATCTCCTCCTCCATCAGCAACCTGAACCTTGGACAGGAAAGGGCCCCCAAATCCTTTGCCTGCCCTATAAGGCCCAAAGTCTGGGCCAGAATCTAGACCCCATGGTGGTGAGGCTCTTTGTTCTCCTACAGCCTCAACCCACCCTCTCCTTTTTTAAAACTGGAATTTCTCCCATAAAAAGCGGGTGGGGGAAGCAGGAGCTTCAGCGCTTTAAGCTCCCCCCCCCCCACCCCGCCCCGCATCATATGGAGGAAACAGAGAAAAGGGCTGCAGGGAGAGAAATAGTCTGATACCTAATTTTCAGAGGAGAAAATCTGGGCATTGAATCAGGGACACAGCAACGCCATTTCTTTCATCCTTCTCCCTAGTCTAGCACTGAAGCTACACCCAGCCCTCAAATGTGTTCATCAGGCTTGCACCCTCCGCTTGCAAATGTTGCTAAGTTACACCTCTGACTTCGTCTTAGATACAGTGGGGCGTGAATTCCACCCCTCAACTTCAGAAAGACACAGACATCTGCTTCTTCATTTTTCTATATTTTCCTGGGGGATGTCTTTGTAAGTAGAGTAGGAAAACCATGTCAATTAAAAGTGTATACAGACAGACAAGCAGAGACTTTTATTTGCATACAGAGGATTTAAGCAGAGAGCTGGTTATCTTTAGGAACACATTTGGGCTGTGTCCACAAGGCCGTGTGCTGTAACGGTGCAGGCAGCCTGCACCCATCCCTAAACCCACAGGCACGCACGCGCGCGCGCGCGCGCGCACACACACGCTTCCCGCGAAAAGGCACATTAAATATCTCCTTTATGTGTTGCAGCATTTAAAAGAAAACATTTCAGAGTCGAACTTAGCCGAGAGCTCGGTGCATGGGCGGTAGCTGAGGGCAGAGTGGCTCCTGCTGCTCCGCGATGTAGAAGTCCCTTTGAAAAAGCAGCCGGGAGCAGAGCCGGGGCTTCCCGACGAGGCTGAGGAGCTGTTTTCCATTTTCCTTCCGTATAATTAAATGCTCCGTCTTTTTCCGCATACCAGCAGCTGGATTTTCTCTAAACTTCATCCACAGTCAAACCTCACCGCCTAATCCCGGAAGGCCAGCGGGGCGAGCCCGGGTGAGCACTGCAGCCGAGGGTTTCAGCGCCAGGCCCTAGAAAGGCTTTCTAGGGCGAGATCGCCTTGGAGATGTAATTACTACGTTTCTAGTGGTGCATATTCTCCTGGAGTGTTTAATTTGATTTTATTTGTGTCTCAGCGAGATCCACATTTTTTTTTCGGGGGAGGGGAGAGAAACCACCTCAGGCTTAAAGTTAATTAACCAACAAGGCTTTACTTTCCACCGCCCTCCTGCAAGCTCTTTCTTCGGCGCCTGCCTCCCCGATCCCGGCGCCCCAGACTTGGAGACTGCGTTTGCAGGCGCGAAAGGTCTTGGGGAACCAAGCGAAAGAAGAGGGAATTGTTCAGAGCACGCGGACTTCCCCAGTCGCCTTTACTGCCCTTAGCCCAAACTTTCCCCTCCAGCCTTCCTACTCCTCCAAGTCGCTTTGGAGGCCTATAACTTCGGCTGGTCTTCTTGAGGAAGAGGACTATGGTTCCCTTTCTTTCTTCTCGCCACTACATTTTGGCCGCATAGTGCTCCTAATAAATGGAATTGTAAAGTTGCTAGGTTAATTAAATCTATATCTCATTGCAATAGGAATAGTTAATGCCCTTATATAAACCTGGATAAGACCATACTATTAATTTTATTTATTGCTTGGCCACCCTGCACCCAGATCCTTCACGCCGTTCTGGTTCCTACTCCCGCCATTCTGGTTCCTCCTCCCAAAGGCTGGAGATGTGTCTTTGAGTTCTGGCCCACGGAAAACGGGTCCGGCTTTGGGCCTGACCAGGGAGGGAGCCCCAAGAATGGGATGGGCATTTCAGGCCCTTTGTTTCTCCTGGCAGTCCCGCAGAACCCTGTCCACAGCGCCCCAGTTCTTCCACCTGGGCGCAGCACTTCGCAGAAGGGGAGGCCAGGATCTGGGTTCCATCTTTACTACCCGCGGCTGGAAAAAGACAGGCCTCCCTACCCACCCACCCCCACCAGCCAGGCCTTAGGCAAGGGGGCCAAGGTCACACGACCCAGTCTAGACTTGGCCAGGCCCTGTTTGCTCTCCTCGTTTTACCTTGACCTTGGACTCCAGCAGCAGGATAAGCAGTTTCCTAGCAGAGCCGGCTCCCGTCAAGACCCTATCTTCCACTGGGCTCATCTCTCCTCGCCCCTCCGTCATTGCCCTCAATACACACTTGAGCTGGTCTCCTTATGTCTCAACCTTCTTTCTGTTGTATTTTTCCTTCTACTGCCAGCCCAGCCCGCAGCCTGCTTTCCGAACTCTGAGCTGACTCTTCTGGCTCAAGATCACGCGGATAAGAATTACTATCCTAATTCACCGATGTCCGGGTGCTCTCAACCGTCAAACACCACCTTCTCCCCACAAAGAGGAGGGAGGTGGCCCGAAGGGGTCTCTGCAGACCTGTCCATTTGCTTTCCATTTGAGGGGTGCAGTAGGTCTGGCTGAGCGAGGCGCTACTGTGTGGCCATGGCCTGTGCGCTGGCTACACACGAGCACTCAGCATTTAAAACCTGTGGCAGAGGCAGGAAAGAAGGAAACACTGCAGCCCCTTTCCCCTCTTATTTTTCTCTCTTCATTACTATTTCTCAGGGAGGTCCTCTGCTGAAAGGGAACTTAATTCCACGGAGATACTCCCTCAGAAAGGGGTGACTCTGTTGAGGCTCCTGACAAGTTGGGAGATTGGGAGGAAAGAAGGGAGAGCTTTTGAAGAATCAGTAAGTTGGTGTTAATTTTTTCTTTGAAATAGGGGGCAGTTTTAGATCATGAAACTATTCCGCACTAAAAGAGGGTGACCTAAGAAAGCCGTGGGAGGTCCAGTGAGGGTATTCAAACTGGGGACCAGACTCCTGAGGGCAGAGGTGGGTTCTGCAGGGTCCCCAGATTGGCGCCAGAGAGGTCCCTCGAAAGGGGTAGCACTGAATCTCCCCCATTTTCCACGTTCTCTTTTGTATAGCTATAGAAGAGAGCGCTCTCTCCTTCGCATCCAGGGCTTTTAGCTTTCCCAGGCTGAATATTGCGCCCCCACCACCCGCATTTCTTTAAAAAACCTCACTCTGAGATTTTTTTTTCTGTTGCATATTGAAATATCAGTCTATTCCATTGTTTTTATTTCCCTCGTTTTATTCTTTCTCCATTTATTGCTGAGTCTATTCCATTGCTTCACAATCCCCTGCCCCAGGTGATGAATTCTGTATTTGGGGGTTGTCACACCCCTCTCCGCTTGAGAAAAATCCAGCGAGGTAAAGGAGAGTGTCCTTTTCAGACATCTGGGGTTCTGGGGAAAGTGGCTGAAAGTAGGAAATGGAAACACAATCCCGGCATCAAAGGCTCACTACGCGGCATCGGGTTCTTTCCAGCCGCGAGCGGAGGGGAGCTGCCAGGGCTGGAGCGCTCCTGCCTGTTTTCTATTATCTTCATTTATTATTCTTTGCAATCTGGTTTCTTCCCCACCGTTAGCTTCAAGCCCCAATCCAGAGACTTGGGCAGTCACAGTGATCGGTTTGGGGATAGGGGTCTGTCTCCCCCGTGCACATTCTATTCCTAGGCGGAGGCGCCCAGTTACAGCCCTCTTTGCGTCGGCCAAATTCAGCCTCCCCCACCCCCTCCCTGGGGCCGGCCAGGGGGCGTCTCCCTGTCCCTTTAAATCTCCCAGCTCCCGCCTCCTTTGGCCCAACTGAGATCCAATCAGCAGAGATCTTTTTCTTTTCGCCCCGCCCCACCTAGAGGGGCGGGAACCCCAGGAGACCTGACCCGGGCATCACGTGCGCAGAGAGTGTCACATGGGCGCGGGAGGGGTGCTGAGAGGTGGAGGGCGGGAACCGGCGGATTTCTTAATGAAGTCTCTCCGCATGCGTAGAGGGAATGGAGGGAGGGAGGTGGAAGCACTAGGAGGAGGGGAGGGGTGGAGAGAAAAGAGGGGAGGGATGGGGGAGGGGAAACAGGAGCGAGGTGTCTCCCTTGCTCGCTGCCTCTGGCAAGTGGAGTTTTTAAAAAGCTCCAGCAGATCATGTCATGACGACTTCGCTGCTCCTGCATCCACGCTGGCCGGAGAGCCTTATGTACGTCTATGAGGACAGCGCGGTGGAGAGCGGCAGCGGCGGCGGCGGCGGAGGAGGCGGCGGCACGGGCGGAGCGGGGGGCGGCTGCAGCGGAGCGAGCCCCGGCAAAGCCCCGAGCATGGATGGTCTGGGCAGCAGCTGCCCGGCCAGCCACTGCCGCGACCTGCTTCCGCACCCGGTGCTGGGCCGCCCGCCGGCTCCCCTGGGCGCCCCTCAGGGCGCCGTCTATACGGACATCCCTGCCCCGGAGGCGGCGCGCCAGTGTGCCCCGCCGCCCGCGCCCCCCACCTCGTCCAGCGCCACCCTGGGCTACGGCTACCCCTTCGGGGGCAGCTACTACGGCTGCCGCCTGTCGCACAACGTGAACCTGCAGCAGAAGCCTTGCGCCTACCACCCGGGCGATAAATACCCGGAGCCGTCGGGCGCCCTGCCGGGTGACGACCTGTCCTCCAGGGCCAAGGAGTTCGCCTTCTACCCCAGCTTTGCCAGCTCCTACCAGGCGATGCCCGGCTACCTGGACGTGTCGGTGGTGCCCGGGATCAGCGGGCACCCGGAGCCGCGTCACGACGCTCTCATCCCCGTCGAAGGCTATCAGCACTGGGCTCTCTCCAATGGCTGGGACAGTCAGGTGTACTGCTCCAAGGAGCAGTCGCAGTCCGCCCACCTCTGGAAGTCTCCCTTCCCAGGTAAGGAAGGGACCCGAGCGCCGCCGCCGCCGAGGACCCCTCCCCGCCCTGCCTGCCCCGGGGCTCCGCGCCCCAGCCACCCCCGCCGTCTGGCCCCGGCGCGCCTGCTCGGCTGGGCTGCCTATGAAGCCGGCCGGGCGAGCTGCACTGAGGAATGCGCCGGGGAAGAAATCTGCTCCGACACGTTTTCTGTAGCTGCCCGGCGGAGAATGAAGCAATCACAGGCGCCCGAACGCCGGGCCGCCGGCTCTGCTCCGTTCGGTGGCTCGCCTCCGCCTCCCCTCGCCGGCCGCAGCCTCCCGCCGGGCTCTTGGCCCCTAAACCCGCTTCCGGCCAGGGATGGGGGCAGGGTGGGCCTATAGTGCCTTGGAATCCAAGACAAAACCCCCAACCCACCGAATAAGTGGGGAGGGGGGAGAATAAGAACCCCCACTTTCTTTGACAGAATTTGCAGGATCGTTCAGGCACTAGACAGTATTTTTTAAATAGGGGACTAATTTGCTGGGGTCTACAGAAATGTGGAATTTCTTTTTTTCCTTTCTTGGCATATTTAAAAATCTGGCCACGAATTTCCTGATTGTTGAGGGAACAGAAGATCCAAAATCTCTGGAGAGGGAGTGGAGAGGAGGCTCGAATCCCTCCCCAGCGATGTAAAGTTTTCCTTGCCTCTCTGGTATATTGAGCTCAAATTTATAGACATTTCCACTGCCACCTCCCCCATATGTGGTCGAGAAAGAGAGTTAGTTATTGGTGCCCCAAACACAGAAAGAAGGGCGTGGGGATGAGAAATGGGAGAGGAAGACCTGTTCAGGGGCTTCTGGGGTCCAGGTCCAGGCTGGGGACCCCTTGGTCTTGTCTGGCTAAGTACGGGAAGGGAGAATTCATTCCCCTCTTATTCGGTCTCCAGTTGAAGAGAGAAAGGATCCTGCAAATCCCACCGCTCTCCTTCCAAGACCAGTCCCAGGTTTCCCAAAACCACACCAAGAGCTTTGGATCCTGCCCTGTGCTGAGAAATCAGGATTCCAGTTTAGGGAGTCCAGTATTTGAGTCTGTTCTCCCTGTAAGAAGAGCTCAGTGGGAGAGCGTTCTCCCTTCTGATACCTACAGAGGTCTTTGGGGGCTGGGGGCCCAGGGCAGCCACAGATGTCTCCCGACAGTGCCCAGCTCCCCGACCAGTTCCACATGCCAAGCTCAGGGATGTTTTCCTTGGAAAGCATAGACCCAAAGACCTCGTAAGGGTGGGCCTGAAATTCCTCCGCATCCGGAATTGGAAGCAGAGGTAGGTGGTTTAAAAAAAAAAAAAAAAAAAACCCGAATGATATTAGAGAGTGCAGCAGATAACATTCTTGTGAATATTACGAAATTACTTAGTATAATACAACTCAATACCAGGGTATGACCTACACTAGGCACCGTGACTTCTGATTGCCAGAATTAAGGATGATACAATTTTAGTACATGGTATTATGCATCACCTACCCTGTATTGGCTATAATATTTTTATATAATATATGATTTCTTTTATTAACTACCTAATATGAAATATACCATAATACATTTCTAGAAGATAGGCAATTCACATGTTCATAATACAGCAATGTATTTTAGAGAGATGGCCCTTTAATTCTCTGTCTCGCCAAAACACAAAGCTTCTTAGGAGATTGGGGTCCAGCAGGAATTCCTGGGGCAGGGAAGCCAATAGGCTATGCCAAGGGGCTAAGGGGTAAGGGAGCAGGTGCCCACCAAACCCACTGTGTGGGTGGGGGCACAGGCCCATAGCAATGTGCAATGGGTTTAGAGTGAAGAGGTAGAAGAGAAGGGGCTGTTCTATGTATGAATGTGGTGTGGAGTAGGGCTGAAGGATTGGAGAAAAGCTGAGAAATATCTTTGAGCAAAATAAACATCTCAAAGATTCCCAGGAAAAAACAAAACAAACAAAAAACAATCTCCACTAAAAATAAATACTTTTTTGATCACAGCCTCCTAGAGAAAAATAACTTTGAAATAAAAAAGTATAGCCCAATTGAGATTTAATACACTTGCAAATTATGGCATGGAAATGGATATAAAACCTAGCATGCCTCAGCAGCTATGTGCTCCCACAATCCCCGTGTGGAAATAGAATTGGGCTGATGTATCAGTGAGTGCAGAGGTACAGGCAAGAGGCAGATGAATAAGAAATTATCTTCAGACACTCTCCATCTTTCTACCCACTCAGAGATCTTTTAGAAGTAGTGAGATTTCAAGATAACTCTGTCTATGCAATTGTGGTTTGTTCGGCAACATGTAGGCATAAACACCGCTGTCTCTCTACAGTGCCTCTGGCTCTGAGAAACCTCATCTGTGGCAGTCTGGGCTGGTTTGGGAGATGGAGGCAATTGTTCAGCAAGATCCAGATAATTAGGCCAAGATGTGTCGTAGCTTCTTCCTTCTCCCAATTATACAGATTCTTGCTTTATTGCTCTGTTTTTGTGTTGTTGTTTTTTTTTTTTTTTTTTTTCTCTCTCTCTCTCCCTATGGTGAGTGTAGACTTTTTTTTTGTTTTTTGGTTTTTTTGTTTTTTTTGGTTTTTTTGTTTTTTGGTTTTTTTTGAGAGGAGAGAGAGGCAGAAATTCCAGGAGGGAATCAGAAAGGGAGAAAAAGAGAGATGGGGTTCAGGAGACAGAAAGAGGGAGAAAGAAACAGTGGGCTCTTTGGGCCATACTAGAAGTCCTTACTGACAAGCCTTTGGATTTGGGTTGGGAAGAGTAGCAAGCTGGATTTCTAGCTGGACAAGGCACTCTTCAGAGCCCAGAGCTTGCTCGTGGGGGGCGGATGGTCAAGAGTGGCTGGGCTGTGGGGAGCTAAACACAGGAGCCCCCAAGCCCAAAAAGAAAGCCATGGCTGAGCATTGATATGATTTTTATTTACTCCTCAAAGGTGTCTATTAGGTTTCCAGGCATGAAGTCATTTGTGTATGTGATCTGGATGGATACTAGGGAAGGGGTGATTGTAAGACTAGTAACTAAGCCCCCACTCACCTTAGGCAGTGTATGCACATCTCCAAGTCTAAGCTACCAGATGTTTCTTCATCTCTACATACCACTTCCTTTCCAGATAAGGCAGCAGACAAAGAAAGGGGGCTTCTTTGAGATGGCAAAACTGGAGTTATTTCCCCAGGAGGCCAAAACAACTTGTAGTTGGTCTGATCCAGGACAAATTGGCTAAATCAATTCTTGGCATCCTATAGAGAAAAATCACCAGTTTAAAACAGTTGTCTACTTTTTAAACTGATTTTTTTTAGGGTTGATTAAATCTCATTGGAAATTTAGAGCTAGAGTTTAGGAAACCAAAATTGGGTAGGTAATTGTAAGAGTTTAAAGAAAGTAAAGTAAAAAATTAGGGACAATTATTTGGCTAATTCAGAAACAAAAACCCACCTTTACCCTACTTTATTCTTCTCCAGGGAAAAGGAGGTGTTTTAAAGCTGGATTGTATCAGCTGGCCTATTTCCATTTTAAAACTTACTGTATCATTTTAAGAGTCAGAAAGTCTGCCTTTAAAATCTGGTTCTGCCACTTAGGTTATTTTACCCACTCTGAGCCTCAGATTCCTGATCTTGTAAAATAAGTTTAACAAAATAAGCCTGAAAAAATGTTCTGAGGATTAAAAACAACAATAACAACAACAAAAGCAACAAACTCCTGGTATCACTACTTACCCTCTTCATTTTATTCTTGTCAACAAATCATCAATTTCCCAAATCATGGTTACATCTCTAAGAGTAAAACAAATTTGAGAACTGAGAGATTTAAAGACAAAAGGTCTTGTTCAAAAACAAATCCTTTTTAACCTAAAGGATCCATACTGTTTAAATAAAGTTATTTTGTTTTTAAGATTTTTTTTTTTTAATCATGGTTTATTCACATAGAGGCAGAGAAAAATGCCAGGTCCAACAGTTTTCCTGAGAAATTGTCACCAGAAGACAGTCAAAAAAGGCCATTGGATCCCCTGTCTCCCATTTTCTTCCTGAGCATTTTATTTTCTCCTGTGTATCACTGTGACACTACTCTTCCCACTGTGTATAGATAAGAGTCCCTGAGAGAAAGCAGACCCAATGGGGATGGGTACAGGGAAAGTGTTTTGTGAGGGTGGGATGGAAACAAACATTTCAGAAAGAACTTTGTGTCCTCCCTCTGGGCTGTGTCTATAGTTTCAAAAGGCAGTAAGAATGAAGGGGAAACCCCAAATATTCAGCCCTCCTCATTAGCTTTCACCTAAAGTCTAATAATTACATGGGAAAAATTGAGGACTGAGCTATCCAGATAATCTCTCTAGTTCCCCACTTCGCCTTGAAAGTGTTGCTGTGACCTTTATTGACAGGGATGAGGGTGGAGTAGAAAATGGAGTTAGAAGTGATATATATTGGTTTTAGTTTCTGCAAAATTCTCAGAGCCTAAAGAAACAGAACTGGTGGTATTGGTTTGGATGACAGGTATCTAGGGTTTAGGATTATGGTTGGTGCATGGGATGTAGACAGTTTCCTTCAGCCATGAAGGAATGGAGAGGGAAGGGGGTTGGAACAGAATTTGCCCTGTTTTGGTGGGACTGTGGTGTGGACCCCCTACTTCCAGCCCGACACCTGATTCCCTATATCTCAGGTTCAGGACCCCCCACCTTGGGTGTTGTTAGGTGGTTCACAACATTGGACCCCAATTCCTAGAGTGTGGACCTCCAAGCAGGCTGGCTTCACCTGGACACTTATCTTCTATCTGTGCCTCACATCCCTAACATAGGGCCACTGTCCAAAGGCATGAAGACCCATCTGGTGATCTGGGCCCACTGAAGCTGACCCCCTGCCTGCCGTGCCCTCCCTGAAACATATAGCAGAATGTCTTCCTCTGACAACGGGGCAGAATATAAACTAATAAGCACCCAAACGATCTAACTCAGGAAGGAGGGATTTTTCTGAGTATCTGAAATTCTGCAAGCATGGCAGGCCAGGCTGGAACTTGGAGGGCCCCTTCTAAGCGTACAAGGATCCTAATATCGAGTGCTGTGCAGAGCCATATTGGGGCCTGAAACAAAAGAGAAAATCAGTAATACCGAACCCATGTTTTTTTTTAAATTGATACTGTGTTCATCATGGATGTTTTTGTATTAGTTTTGCTTTTGTAAACGTTGCATTAAAATATCGTCTTGATTACTGAATTTTTGGCGCCCCCTCCCTTAAACCTTGAGCCCAGTGGCCTCACCATTGTTGTGGTCTTGCTAAAATAACAGAAATGAAAAGCATTTGGGATTTCATTATGCGGAGCAATCCTCTGGCCCCGTTGAGCCCCTGCCAGAACTCTGTGCGTAGGCAGCCTCCGGTCCTCTAGGCCAGTCCAGCCGCGTGCCTCACTTCTTCTCGCTTGCCTTATCTCCCCGCAGATGTGGTTCCCCTGCAGCCCGAGGTGAGCAGCTACCGGCGTGGGCGCAAGAAACGTGTGCCCTACACTAAGGTGCAGCTGAAGGAGCTAGAGAAGGAATACGCGGCTAGCAAGTTCATCACCAAAGAGAAGCGCCGGCGCATCTCCGCCACCACGAACCTCTCTGAGCGCCAGGTAACCATCTGGTTCCAGAACCGGCGGGTCAAAGAGAAGAAGGTGGTCAGCAAATCGAAAGCGCCTCATCTCCACTCCACCTGACCACCCACCCGCTGCTCGCCCCGTCTATTTATGTCACCGCTTTGTACCATAACCGAACCCACAGAAAGATGCTGCGCGGGTGCAGAAGAGTATTTAATGTTAACGAGAGAGAAGAACCGCGCCGCCCGGAGGCAGAGAGGCTCCATGGCGGCGGTGGGCCATCCCCAACTCCCTATCCCATCCGCAGCCTCCACCCCCATCCAGATGGGACTCACCTGGCTTCAACAGCTTTGGAAATGGGTCCCGGGTGGGCCGTGGGAGGAAGGCTGTCGACCTCTACTCCTCCTTGTGCTCACCTTGCCAGAAAGTCCAGTGGCAGTGCAGAGCCCAGTCATTCCAACCAAAGCAGGGTTGGGGAATCCCGAATGGCCCCAATTCTTGCCTCATCCTATCACCAGGCTAGTAGAGGACCCTCCCTAAGGGCGCAGCTTTAGCGCAGGATCTGTCCAGCTCATACTTTCCTTCGCTGTCCCTCTCGCACTCCTTAGGCAAGATTTCCCAGTAAAGATTTTCTGTGCATATTTTAAAAGTCGTGTTAACATTCATGATAATTATTAGGGATCTGGCAGCGTGATTGGAGTATGGATGGTTCCCTGGAATCAACGCAGCCCCTACGCTCCATCCCAACCAAGAAACTGCATTTCTTGGGGCCAGATGGGGGCTGCCTTTGCCCCACTGCCTCCCCTGTTCTGCTCTCTCAGTCAACATGTGGAAATCCAAGGAGGACAAAGACTCCAGCCACGCTGCTAAATAGGGCTTCTCTCTCCTCTCTCTTTCTCTCTCTAGGTGGTAAGGTTGGGGATTAGGCCAGGCACAGAGAAGCAGAACTTTTTTTCTAAGGATAAACATCTCTTCCAAGAGGATGGAGAATGGGTTCCTCAACAAAGTCCCTTTCCAGTCACCTTTCCATCAAGGCACTAGCTCTGGAGGGACTCCTCACACTTTCACTTTTACTGATTTCCAGAGGAAAGCTAGAGGATATAGTTCAGGAGGCAAGAAGATCTGGCCCTCAATTAGCTAAATGAGCTAAATGTAGATGCTGCCTAACAGTTCCCTCCTCAAAGACCACCTTGGTGCTGTGAGGGTCCCTTGCCTCTTCCCTTCCCACTGGTGCATTACAAAACAGTGTTCTTTTGAAATGTTCATCAGAAATAGGCTTTTTTTTTTTAAATGTTGTGTATCTGTATATAGTATTGTGATGTCTGAATGACGATGTACTGAATGCAAAAAGGAAAAAAAACCCCACAAACATGTTTTTAAAATAAAATATCTTTTTTTGCCTTGATTTTATTGCTTAGATTCTTTCTGAAGTCTCTTCTGTTCACTGCCTCTTCAGGACAGTCTACTATGCCCTGATTCTGCCAGAATGATCAGGGGGCGGAGTATAGACATCACTCCCAGCTGGGTAGATTCCAAACCCTTGTTTTGCTCCACTTAAGTTTTTGAGTTATCTATACCGTCTATATAGGAGAAAACTTCCCATCCTGATGCCCAACTTAGTTGAGTGTATGTTGAGGAAGGAAAGATGTAATTGGTGACTGAAAGGCCTGGAAGCAGGTAACAAAAATACATTGATGGTCACTTTAATAATTGGGGCTCAGATCTGTTTTTGGGTACTGAGAAAGTGGCATCCCAGCTGGGAAGTGGGTGAGGTAAACATGGTGGTGGCCGGCGGCAGCAGGGAACTAACCTTAGGCTCCTGGTGCCCTATGGCCCCCAGAGGGCCCCAGATACATTCAGCCGGTTCAGGACTGGAGTTGGGGCTGGGTTGGGGTCAGCACAGCCTGGCAGGGCACCTTCAAGCTCAGCTTTTCCTGGCTGCACTATTTTCTTCCCCCCACTTAACCTATGCAGAGAGGCTGAGCTGCTAGGACCCCTTTGGCCCCCAGTTTGCCAAACCAATCCCACTTTTACTCTCCACATTCCTGGGAACCCCAGTCTTCGAGGCAATGAGGAGCCTATGTAGATGCTGCCACTAATTTGTTTTCCTGGTCGCGTCAGTGCCTATCTCCCTATCTGGCAGAGTTAATGAGATCATTAAGTTGTCAGGTTAAGAGACTTTTTAAAAGCAATATAGCCTAAAACAATGTTATCTCAGATTAAATCTTTACTGCAGCAATTTTTATTTATATATAATATTTTTCCTCTCCTGATATGCAGAAACACTGGAGATGTCAGGTTGGAAATCAGAGTTCTCCATTCTCCCTTTGTCTGATGGGGCTGAAGCTTTAACAATTTCATTTAAATAAATATTCCTGGGGGTTAAACACATGCACATTTTGCGCGCACACACACACACGCACACGGAGGCTGAGAGACAAAGAACCTGAAGAATTTGCCCTCTGTGGAGGTTCTGCTATTGACGTGGCTGCCAGTGCTTCTGGGTCTCAACTCTGGGTTAACTACTAGAGAGCCACACGCTGGGCAGTGGAGATTTGAGGGAGAATTTCCAGGAATAAGGTTCATTCTTAATTCCATCTCTCCTTTATCTCCCCACCCACCATCCCAACCTCTCTCCCAAAATCCCTGGGTTTCCCCTGAGATGAAAGGAATTGGAGACTGAGTGTGTGTGTTTGGTCAGAAAAAGAAACTGAGTAGACAAGAGGCCTGGGGCTCTCTTACTATGACCCCACCGTTCCTGACTGCTTTGGGTAGTCCCAAGCACAGCTGTAGGCAAACTGGAAATTGGGGATTCTGATTAAAGAGAAGTCTAGAGTTCTCCGAGGAATCCCTCTGCTTCTCCACACAAACCCATTTATAATCATATGAGGTAGTCATCCCATACTGAGGGAACCACCCTAAGGCTCTAGAAGGGAATAATGTAAAAAAAGAAGAGGAGCCAGGCACAATGGCTCATGCCTGTAATCCCAACACTTTGGGAGGCTGAGGCGGGTGGATTGCTTGAGCTCAGGAGTTTGAGACTAGCATGGAAAACATGGTGAAACCCTGTCTCTACCAAAAACAGAAAAACTTTGCCTGGCGTGGTGGTGCATGTCTGTGAAGTCTGAGGTGGGAGGATCTTTTGAACCCTGGTGGGGGGTGGGAGGGTGGAGGTTGCAGTGAGCTGAGATCTCACCATTGCACGCCAGCCTGGGTGACAGAGTGAGACTCTGTCTCCGAAGAAGAAGAAGGAGAAGGAGAAGGAGGAAGAAGAGGAGGAAGAAGAGAGGAGGAGGAGGAGAAGAGGAAGAAGAGAGGAGGAAGAGGAGGAGGAGAAAAAAAAAGAGGAAAGCCTGTGCAGGCACACTACTGGTGCATTGGGACACTGGTAAGTCTAACAAGGACTACAGTTCCTGAGTGCCTGTGAGCCCTCGTGCGGTGCATTAAATATACCCAGATTTATTTTGGAGGAGTATCATGCCTGGATTTATTTGGAGATGACTTTCCCATAAGAGTAAGCAAACATTGTGTGAGTGTGTGTGAGTATGTGTTTTGGGGAGGCACAGTTGTGAAATGTACTATTCTTTCCCTGAATAAGGATTTTTTTCTTCAACACAACTCTGATTGTGCTGATCTCTCACCTTTCCTTCTCCCAAGAATTGGCATTGTCTTTGAGGACTCAATGAGATAGTTCATCTCTTAGTCATGTCTCTAATATGTCTTTCTCTCCAAGGGCAGTCTCCTAGTTTTTGTGTTAAAAGTAAAACTAGGTGTGAAGGAAAATATGAGGGTACCAGGGGGTACAGGGTGATCTGAAGAGCTGGTGAAACCACTGTGTGGAAACACAGACACACAGAGGGACTGACTCCTGCTATCTTTCTCGTAATCTGATAGCACTCCCCACTCCCCCTATCTCCCTAGGCCAGAGCTGGGAGGCTCAGGCAGCCTAGGGCCTCACAGGACTCTCCATCTGGTGGTCACTCCCCGGGGCCGCCAGAGAGGGCTTCAAGAGATCCTTTGCTGAGCTTGGGGGGAAAACCCTTCCCCACTTACATCTAAGTCTCCAGACAGAGGCCCAGCAGAATGGGCCTTTCAGCTAGCAGTCCCACAGCCCGAACCCACCTGAGAGAACAAGGACAGCAGTTCTTTCCGCAGATGCCTCCATGACTGTCTGCTCCTGAGACCATCTGCTCCTGGGGTTGATCCACAGGCGGCTGGGTCAGCAGTGTGGGGACAGCAGGCCAGTGTGGGTGCGAGGCAGGGACAGGCCCTTGGGGCAGCCGCTATCTCTCCGAACAGCCCACCCATTGGAGGTGGGGTCCTTGTGGCAGGCAGCCCCTTCAGTGGCTCCATCTGTTCAAAAGAGAACTCCCCACCCTAGGATCTGCCTGGATCTGTCCTGGGTGGTACTGGAGCCCACCCCCAATAAAACTCCAAGAGTGGTTCAGGCAGATGTGTATCTAGACCTGCACTGGTGGAGAATTGAGGGGCCCTGGGGAGCCAGGGACTTCTGGGAGGAGGAGGAGGGGGCCAGAGTCTTTTCACAACCAACCAGGCTCTTCCTCTTTTAGCCTTGACCGTGACTAGGTCTTTCTGACCTTGACATCACAGGGAGCACACGGAAGGGGGGGAGGGTGGAAAAGGCCTTGATCTTCCGGTGGCCAGCGAAGGGGAGGGCTGCTTGCCCCCTTGATGCGCCATCCCCCTTCCCGCCTGAGCTCGCCGCCTCTGTTTACACACAGAGGAGGTGTCGTTTCCAGTCTAGACAAGGGCGCTAATAACGCCCATAAAAGGCGGCCTCTCCAGAGATGCTCTGGCAACTCCGCTCCCGCGCGCCTGCCGCTGGCCGCTTTATCCACCTCCCCCCGCCCCGCCCTCCTCTGATACCTTGGCGAGGCCGGCGCACGGCCTTGGAGAGGGGGAATCCAGAAGGCTTCTAGAGGTTGAGAACTCCTATCCCTCACCCTTATGAACCTCTTCTGTCTCCAAAGGTAAGTGGACCCTCGTTCCTGTCCGCGCTCTCCCAGCCTAGCGAGCCCCGGAGTTGGTAGTCCATTCCCCACCCCCAACCGCCTCCAGGGCCCGTTGCTCCCACCCCAATCTGCCCGAGCCCCCCTCCTCTGCCCGGAACTGGGGCCCCGGGCTTGGAAAGCAGTTGTATAGCGGTGCTGAGCAGACCCTAAGCAGATCTCAGCTCCTCCCCAGAGCTGGGCCTGGCCAGTGGACAGGGTCAAAGCCAGAAAAGGACGCCGAGGAGCGAGGGCACACCGGGTAGTCCTCACCCCCTGACCCAGTTTAGAGGTCGGTGGAGACGTCTCACTGTTGCATTGCAGGCGTCTGTGGGTGTGGCATTTGATGCGATTTTTTTTTTTTAACTTGGTTCCCACACCTTGCCTGACACTCAGTAATTCACTAGGTGGAGGAGATCCTCTGCTGGTGGAGGGGGAAAATGTCAGAGCTGCAGCCTTATTTAACTGTTAGCGCGCCACCGAAGGAAAAGACAAAACGGGGGAAGGTGGTCCATTTAGGGATGCTCATATTGGGGTGGAGAGATGGCCTCCCAGATGTCCTTGCCTGGGGGCTCTCACCTCCCCCGCATTTTCTGAGAGGCAATCGGGCTGGGATCTTTTGGAGACATAGGACTAGAGAAGCCGCGGGAAAACTGGAGGAGGTAGGGGCTCCTTTGGCCCCAGGCTACTTGCCGGAGCCTAAAAGCCTGACTGGGCTCTGTCCTCCAGGCTGCAAATCCCTAGAAAGCAGCACCTGGGGAAGGGATTTCCCAATCTGCTCCTTACTTCCCAGGTACCCGCAGGGAGGGCTGGGAGCCAGGTGGGCTCCAATCCCTGAAGGAGCTTGGAAACCACGAAATAGGAGACTGAGCTCCCTATTCTACCCCCTACCCTTGTTTGAACCCGACAAAAGTCAGGTCCCAAATCCAAGTTGCCCCAAAGAGGCAAGACAGAGAGGGCTACAGGGTTGGGGGGGCAGGCCCTCCCACTCAGCCCCCCTTTCATCTTCCCTTCTCTCCGCGGGCCAAACCCCTGCTCACACCCCTTCTGGGGCTGAGGCCCGGCCTAATTTGCATACAAGGCAGAACCGCTTTCTGCAAACTAGACAGTGACCTTGAACTGGGCCCCTGCGGCCTCTGGACAGACCATGGGTAAGGCAGTACTGCGCGGAATCACTCCCGACCATGGCTCTGCGGGGGAGCCAGAACGCAGTCGCTCACAGCCGATTCCCCGCGGCCTAAACCTCCAGCAGCCGCGTTGCCTCTGCCACCAGAATCAGCGTAGATTTTATAATTAACTCCTTTCGCCGGGCTCAGCCGCAGTGGAGGCTGCTAGGATGCAGGAGGGATGGAGGCACAGAGAAGGTGTGAGTGAGGCGGCGTTGCATCCAGCTGGAGGAAGAGCTGAGGGACGCAGGCTGCTTTGGTCTTTAAGGAAAACCTTGGACCGCATCCTTGCCTTCAGCTTTAATTAACCCTGAGTTAATGAGCGAGGCTTAGTCGAGCCTGGCCAGCTGCGGCGGGAGCCAGTGGCCCAGGGGCCAGCAGGCAGGCCACCGCTCTGGCCTTGTGATTTGATAAATGTGAGGGAGAGTTCGCACCAGTCGCTCCGCCTCGGCCCGACCACCTATAGTTTTGCGCGTGGTCAGCGAAATGTCGGCGGGTGAAGCCCGGCTGGAGTCCCTCCCAGTCTCCTCACCCAGTCCCAGCCTGCTTCCCGCGAGCAGCTCTCGCCGAGACTGGATTTAGATTTGAAGGATCTCACCCGAGCCTCCCGCCGGTCCCGGGGACCCAGGTTGGGAGCGGCATTTTTGTCTGAGCCCGATTTAAAAAACGGGTGCCTGAGCTGCGTGTGTCGCGGGTTTCCTTAACCGCAAACAGAGCCTCGGTGGTGCACCGGAAGGCTGGACGCTTAGATTACCTGGGTCCTTGCCAGGGTCCTGAAAACCCCTAGGTTCCCAGTGGGTCTCAGGGAGCAGGACACTAGGGATGCGAATTTTGCTAGTGGTTGTCGGCAGCTCTCCTTGAGAGGAATCAGGGTCAGCTACAGAGAAGGAAGAGGGGTTTGTGCGTGCTTCTTTGCCCGCAGAGTCCAAAACCTGGGGAAAATAGCCCCCTTTGATGGGGCTAAATCAGGCTAGAAGAAACGCATGTCTGGAAGAAGGAAGCCTTCACCCAATCTTCATTTCTCCTGTGTTGCATCCGCCGCCCTGTGGCCACTGCTCCTCGCGCTCTGCGGCCTGGCTCGGGAGGGCAGCGAGCAGAGCTCCCGGCCTGGGATTTGCCTGCTGGGGTGGAGGGAATGGGGAGAGGCTGAGATCTTCCTCTCGGGGTCCCTTTTCTAGGAGATTGGAATTATCTAGAAAGGGAAAAGAGAACGAGGAGAATACTCCACCCCACAAAGGGTAGTGATTATTTGGCAAAGTCCAGCTCGGCATCCCTCACACCAACAATAGCGGCTGAGCGCAGAGGCCTGGAGAGCCTGGGCGGAGACCTAGCTGCCCGCACGATGTTCTGATTGAAATCATCAGCAATATTAAAGTCACACCCTGTTTACCTTTATGACCAAAATAACCCTCAAATAAAATGTTTTTTAAAAACTGAAATTTTAATGGCGCTCATCAATACGGCTCGAGAAGGGGAAATAAGATGTTACAGATGCTGTGACCTGGAATTTGCAGCTGAGGGATGTTCCTCTCCGCAGCCTCGAAGCCCCTTATCAATTAGCCACAAAAAGGCCAATCCAGGCTGAGTCTCCTGCTCATTCCTTGGCGCCACCGGCTCTAACCGAAGGTGACCGCTTCGGGTTTGCAGCCCATAGCTTGCCCTAAGTTCCGACAAGTGGGCCTAACGCGAGGCGGCTTCTGGGGGCGGGAGGGGCCAGGCCAGGCCGGGCAGCTAGGCGAGCAGGGGCGGGGAAGGGGAACCGGCCCTGCAGGGCGAGGGGCAGGCACCGAGCTGCGAGCTTCGAACTGCTCCGGGCAGGGCGGCGCCCGCGGGGACACATTTCTGTCGGAGTGAGCAGCTACGGTTTGGGATATGAAATCGCCCGGGGAGCGGTGGAATTCAAAGAATCTGCGTTTCTCTCTGCCGCGTCCTGCAGAGAAGAGAGGGGAGGGAGAGGAAAAAAAAGGGAGAATCTTCTCTGCTTGGATCTGCTTTTGTAGCTTCGGCTTATTCTCAGGCTTTCTCTGATATTTAACTTTCACCTAAATGGGTTTGTTTTGCGTTCTCTCCGACTCTCTGTCTCCAATTTTCTTTCAATCTTCTGGTATTTTTTCGTATTTAGACGTTTACTGAACTATTTATCCAACCCTGTATTACTTAAGCCGTGCATTGGTTAGGAGCTCGAAAAATCACATGGAAATTCGAGTGTTTTCTCTATTAGACCCCAAAAGAATACATCTGGTTTGGGGGAGTTTTATTTTGTCTTTCTTTTTAATCCGCTTGGCTGTGTTCTGTGGACCTAGTTGAGATCGGATTGTGGTTTTGCAGATGTTGATTATCTCACCAATAGCCAGCATTGCTTCTCGGCCTTCTCTGGAGGGAGCTTCTGAGTTTTCACCATAAATATAATTTCACCCCCCAATAAGATAATTCTTCAAGGTTTTTCCCCCTCTATCCCAGCCCCCTCAGGAGGCAACCTATTGCGGGCCTCTGCACTGCTATCTGATGGTCCCAGGAGAAGGCTGGGCCGGGTCTGGGGTGCGGATGTCTCCTCCGCAGTGAGAATTAGGCCCCTGTCAGGCCACTTAAGCCCTATTAGGGGGTCCAAAGATTTCCGCTGCAAAGACTCCAGGAGGCCCCCAGAAGCTCCTCGGTCCCCCGGAAATGACAGCAGAAGAGTAGTTCTAGCCCCCAGATTTTCAGGAGCAGGCAGGCAGGTCCATGCGGAGCTAGGCACCTCCTTTTGCTGCATTCTCTGCCTCTCTTTCGCATCCTTCCTCTAGAGGTGAGTGGAGGTGTGAGGCTGGGTGGCTCCCGGTTCCAGCGGAAAACCCGGCATTATCTTATCCTTGAGTACTGGGGAAGAAGACTCCAAATGTCTCTACAAATTCCTGGGGATAAAGAGCTGATAAAGAAGCGTGCAGCAGCAGCTGGGACTGGGAGAGATAACGGCAGGGAAACCTGTCCTTACCCCCACTTCGCCTCTACTGTAAATAAACCCCGAGCCAAAGGGCTCATCCGTCTCCTTAAACAGCCAGTAAACTTTATATGACACAATATCTAATAGTAATTTATTGGGGAGATATTGTAAATTCCAACGGTTTTAGTTAATAAAGAAACTAATTAAAGAGGGACGGGCTGTGCTTGGCCAGCTGTTGGTGATAAGATAATACATGGGGTAGGGGGTGCAGGTTATAGGGGTGTGTATATGCGGGCATTTTTTTGGTGTGTGTATGTTTTTTTTTCTCTCTTGCTCCGTGTTGGGCAATTGCTTTACTCTCTGCGTTAGATTATATATATATATATATATGTTTTTTTTTTTAATCAGAATTCAGCAAATAAACCTGCCTCCGCCCTTTGTTCCCCCACTAACCCCCAGGATTGGGGAAGGGGGAAGTTGGAGTTGGTGCGGGATGGTAGGGGGGATCCGTTGTCCCCACCCCTCCCCCTGGCGGCTGCGCCCACGTGAGCGGGGCGGCCAATGGGTGGCCGGTGCAGGTTTAACTATGTTTAATGTCAGATAGCAATAAAGTAGAAGCTGCCGGTCGGGCCCCGCGGAAATGGGCGAGCATAATCTCCTGAATCCCGGGTTTGTGGGGCCTCTGGTAAACATCCACACGGGAGACACCTTCTACTTTCCCAACTTCCGCGCGTCCGGGGCGCAGCTTCCCGGGCTTCCTTCGCTGTCCTACCCACGCCGCGACAACGTATGCTCCCTGCCCTGGCCGTCGGCGGAGCCGTGCAATGGCTACCCGCAGCCCTACCTCGGCAGCCCAGTGTCTCTCAACCCTCCCTTCGGCCGCACGTGCGAGCTGGCGCGCGTGGAGGACAGCAAGGGTTACTACCGTGAGCCGTGCGCCGAGGGTGGCGGCGGGGGCCTGAAGCGTGAGGAGCGCGGGCGCGATCCGGGAGCCGGGCCCGGGGCAGCGCTGCTCCCGCTGGAGCCGTCGGGGCCGCCTGCGCTAGGCTTCAAGTACGACTACGCGGCGGGCGGTGGCGGTGGCGACGGCGGCGCAGGACCCCCGCACGACCCGCCCTCCTGCCAGTCGCTGGAATCCGACTCCAGTTCGTCCCTGCTCAACGAGGGCAACAAGGGCGCCGGCGCAGGCGACCCCGGCAGCTTGGTATCGCCGTTGAACCCTGGCGGCGGGCTCTCGGCCAGCGGTAAGGACCCCGGCCACTCACGCGGCGGATTCAAACCCGACGTCTTACCAGGGCGGGCAGGGCAGGACTGAGCTAGGGACGCCTGGGGTAACAGAATGTGTGGCAAGGAAGAGCTTCTTTTAAAATGAAGTGCGGGTGGGGGGAGCCTATAAACATGTAAATACCCCCATAAAATAACTAGAGAGAGTTCCTTTTTCGTCCGCCCGCGGCTGGAGGCGGCAGGGATTCTGGAGTTAGGGGATCCTGACGGGGACTCCCCAGGCCTGGGGGTGAGGAGGTAGGGACAGAAAGCCTGGCTCTAGTTCTCCCAGGCGCCTCTCCCTCCACCTTCCCACAGACCCCCCTTACTTACATTTCAAAAGAAATGCCAGTGGACAAATTTACTCTGCCACTCGCCCATGTCTGTTCTAACTGATCCGGGATCCAATCCTGAAGGATGTGAGAGGAATGGACCAGGAAATAGGGAAGAAGAAAATTGGGGAGAGGTTTGGGGAGAAAGAAGGGGCAGGGACATAGAAGGGTCATGAATACTGCAGCAGGAGGTAGGGTTGAGGAGGTAAGGGCAAGGAATGAAAGAAAAAAAGAGTAAAGAAGGTGGGGGAGTTGGTGGGGATGGGGGTCTGGGTAGAAGAGGGGATTCACATGACTGGCGGCAAACAGAAGGCAGAGAAAGGGCCTGGAGTCCAGGCGTGAGGCCAAGGTGAAAGGGTCTGGGGAAGGGCCGAGGGCACTGGACTGTTCACCCTTTGATCCTCTGGCCAACCCCTGCCATTCATCTCCACCCAGGCGCGCCCTGGTACCCGATCCACAGCCGCTCTCGGAAGAAGCGCAAGCCCTATTCGAAGTTGCAACTGGCAGAGCTGGAGGGCGAGTTTCTGGTCAACGAGTTCATCACACGCCAGCGCCGGAGGGAACTCTCAGACCGCTTGAATCTTAGTGACCAGCAGGTCAAGATCTGGTTTCAGAACCGGAGAATGAAAAAGAAAAGACTTCTGTTGAGAGAGCAAGCTCTCTCCTTCTTTTAGCGGGCAGGACACGGGCGCCAGCCCCAGACTGAGCCTGTCCTTGGCAAAGAGCAAAAGAGGGGGCCGCCTAGAACACAGTCCCCGCTTAGAACGCCAGGCGTCTCTGGCAGGCCCTCCCTGGACATCCTCTTGTCTGTTTTGTTCGTGGTTCCCTCCCATACACACCCAAAACACCCTGCCAGGTCCCAGAGAGAAGGGAAGAAACCTAGCCAGGGAGAGCCGAAGCCCGCAGCTGCCCGCGGTTGGCAGGGCCAGGAAGGCTGAGGTGCTACTGGCTGGTTTATTTGAGGCGGGACTGGGGCGCTGCACCTCCGCTGGGGATCTGGAGAAGCCGCGGCCCAGATGTCCCCTTCCTCTACTTCCCTTCCGTGGTCTTAATTCTCTTTGCCTGCAGGAGCGGACAGCAGGGCCAGTGGAACCAAGGCACCCCGACCTCACAGTCGGTGGGGTTAGAAGAGGCTGGGAGTAGAGAGGAGGGTGGAGGGTCAGCAGAGAGAGCTGAGGGGGTCAGGTGGCTCTGGCAGGGCTGGAGGAAGTGGGGAATCAAGGAGGAAGTGTGGTTTGTGAGAAAATGATCAGCAAGACCCGGAGCCTGCTTGGGTCTGGGTTCCCCAGGACATCCAGTGGGCTGAAGCTTGGGCGTTTGGCTGGCTGGGCTGTGGACAAGGACTATCAGCCTCATGTTCCCTCTAGGACCAGAACAGTGTCCTGGTCCCCAGCCCTCTCCTGAGCCCCCTGCCCGCACCGGGTGAACATCTGTTCACAGGTGTGCTGCCATCCACTCTTTCGTTGCCTGTGGCGGCTGCGGGCCTGATGCAGCAAGCAGGGACCTGAGAGCCCAGAGGACACAGCCTCAGGTTCAGTAGCCACCCCAGAGGTCCCCACCTGGCTCTCCAGAAAGAAAGTCCAAGAGGCTGTAGATGGGGCTACAGAGCACCACACTGATTGGCCTGGTGAGTTTCTGGCAGCCACAGCGGAGGCCTCTGATTCTCCCTTCCCGGCTGGCGTTCATGGTCATGGCCGCTGGAGGCTGGACCAGAGTAATTTATGAGGCGGGAGGAGAATTCGCCCTTAAAGGGGCTACCAGTCATTGAGGCCCCACTCAGCCCCAGTTTCCCAGGCTGGTGACAATGAAGGAGGGGGGCGCTGCAGCCCCCCACCCAACTCCCTTCTCTTCCCCGCCCACCCCCCCCAACATTGCCCTTTGTCTTCAGACTGGCTGCCTCTGCCTCCTGGCCCGCAAACCTCCACAGCCTAGCACATGGACCAGAGCAGAGGGAGGGGCACAGCCCTAGAACCCATTGGAGGTCTGAGAATGGCTTCTCTGAGTGGGAAGGCCTTTCATCCAGACTCCTTCAGACCCCAGCCCCAGTCCAGTAGATGCTGGGCTGGCTTCAGAGAAAGGAGCAGTGAGAGAACCATCAACCTTTCTGCACTTCATTTTTATCCTTCTCTCCAAGTGTCCCCCAGCCTCCCATCTGCTGTCCCGCCCTTTCCAGGAGAAAGAGGGGTGAGAAGCAGGGCACTGATGGGAATTAACTGCAGCCTGGACAGTGTGAAACTGGCCTGCTGACTTGGAGGGTTTCCCATATGGGGAGAGTCTCCTCTAACAAACTCTCCAAGGGCAATCCACCGAGCTTTTTGCTCTCCCACCAGCACAGAGCTTCTGTACAGGCAGAGGCAAAGGCAAACATATACACACAGCTGAGCCCAGCACAGCACTGGGCCCACCCCACCCTCCCTAGTGCACTTGCAAGCAGGCAGCCTCATAGTCCCCACATGGCCCAGCAGAGTGGAGATACAATCACATGCCTTCATCCCCCACTAGATATCTGACACCTGACAATTTCCCAGCCACACATACTTGTTTCACCCATGTACAAGTTCCCCCAAATTACCACCACTCCAGCTGTCTGCAGTCTCCTGTGGGCTTCCCCTGGGCATGAAGCATTCCCCACCTTTCCTGGTCACCCACTGTACCCCCTTTATGCAGCCCTTCCTGTGACCTCTGGGCTCTAGGGTGCTGGATTTGAGCTCTACCACTCCAAACTAACCTGATTCCCAACCTAATAGAGAAGAGAGACCAGAACACTCCAAAAGGAGTGAGGGGACAAAGATATGCAATATTCTCTTTCCATGTGCTTTAAACTTGACTTCTGTGAGCTTCTCTGTCAATCTGTGTCTTGTTCTCTGTGTCTGTCGCTGGTACCTAGTGTAGTCCTCGTGGATAGTTGCCCTTCCCCTAGCTGCCTCCCCAGCTCTCTGTAGTGTACTCTTCTATTCAAACATCTGTCTTTAGCACGTTTTCCCTTTATATAGTCCTTGTACAGAGTTGCTTCATCATATTAATATTGATAATAATAATAATTAAAACATGAATTATGATTATGTGATTTTTTTCAAAACAAAAGTTCTACCCCAAAATAATGGGAGTCCCAGCCTTCTAGCTGTTCTCGACTCTATTTTCTCCAGCTCAGGTGAATAATAAAAATAATAAATGTATAATAATAATACAGGAAGAGTGGTTGCAGGGGCAACAAAAAATGTATAAGCAACCAAGATCTGTTGATGAGCTACCATCTCCAGTCCCAAGCAGTTATAGCAGAGAGAAAATTGGGCGGTAGTAGACTTAGGGGAGGAGAGGGAGCTTTGAGGAGTCATGGGGCCATAAAAATAATGTGGACAGCCTAAAGGAGGTTGAAACCAGCTTCAGAAAAGGAGGTCTGTGCTGCAGGAACTTGACAAATAGAAGCTGGGATAGGGGCACTGGTGATCTGAGCTGGATACTGTGGCAGTGAGAGTAACCCGTAATCCAGGGGCTGAGATGGAGTGGGGTTGGTGGGCCTAGAGCTTCAACCCTATGATCTTAATCCTGTGGCTTCACTCTGAGATGACACTGTGTATTGCAAGATGTTGAGAGGGGGCTAAAGACCCCTTGGAACTGGCAAAATAGGCTCCACCTTTTGAAGCCAGAAACTCTCTCCAGGCCATGCCAGAGGCCCAGGCCAGTAGTAGAGTCCAGATGTGCCCACGAACCCTCTGCACCTCCACCTACCCCTGCCTTCGGTAAGAAATGCCCTCTCTCTTTCTCACCCTTTTGCCTCTTCCCTCCCCTCACCCCTTTTCTAAAGGTATGGCTCCTATCAAAGGAGTCTCCTCCAAATGCCTCGTTCACCCTCCTGAGCCTGTACCGGAATCCTAGGAGCCCCCACCAAGTCCAGCCTCTGAGACACACCTCCTGCCCTGAAATCTCTCTTTCTCTCTTTCCTTCCCTTTCTTTATTCCTATAATTAGAGAAACTAGTGAATGTAGATCAAATACCATTCTCTTTTTTACCTCTAATCCCCAGTTGTTTTGCAAAGCTGAGGGGTATGGACAGGAAGGAGACCCAAAGCCTTAGGGTGCTCATAAAAATGCCCCACAGAGTGCAGCATCCACGGAAGACGGGTAGCTTGGGCAGCCATGAGCTGGGGGAGGGGCCTGGTGGTTGAGCCCGGGTCTGGATAGAGGAGGGTAGGAGGAGTCTGAATCCCAGGAAATCCAGGCAAAAGAATATCTGACTCTTATGATGTGTCTACACAGGAAGGATCAACAATAAGGACATCTCTGGCAAAAGAAAAAGAGGGATTTAGGAAGGCAGCAAATAACGGGCCTTTAATTTATTCCCAGAGACGCTCCAATTTGAGAGAGAAGGCACCTAGTTGGGTGGTATCTCTGCAGGTCCAGAGACTCAACGCAAACACTGGGGATGTTGCCAGAGAAGGATGTTGCCTCCTCCTTATGACTGAAAAACAAATCTTTGGGTCTCCCGGCCAAAGAGGAGGTCATGGTTGGAACCGCGATCCCAACACTTAGGGCGCAGCTGAGCTCTCCATCTGGGTGAGGATTTGTTCTATGTTACAACTGTTTGTCCAGTTTAAGCCCCTAAACTACAATTTACTCCACTAACTTTAAGACAAAGCACTCCGTGTCTCTCGCCGGGTTTTGAGGAGCAAGAAAAGGGAAGAAATATCCAGATAATTTAGGTAGACAATAATTCTGCTGTTGCGCGCGTATAAGCTTATATTGCCCGAGTGAGTTCTGTATTTGGACCTGGTTATTGTCGCAGTCATTCTGCTCCACTCTGACGTGCACAGACGAAACTGAGTATTTAAGGCCACTAAGCCGCTATCGAGCCGGCAGGAGATGGGTCTGGCAGTCTGGGTTCTGTGGATGCTAATGTAGCCGGAAATCCGGCGCGATCGATGGCTGAGACCCAGAGCTGAGCAGGGACCGCTGGCTCCGGTCCGCGAACAAGGCAAACTCCGGGGACTTTTGGTTCCGGCCAGGCCAGAGCCCCTGCCCACCCTCCCTGCTATATCCAGGAAAGCAGTAGCGGTTTTTCGGCCCCAGACCACGCGAGAAACGCACTCTGGAGCCGCCAGTCCTCCCTGCACTGCACCTGGAGGCGCGGAAGGTTCCGGTGTAATTCAGCTGGAGGTGGAAGGCAGGCCCCGATTCCACAGCGCGCCTATGCCCAGCCTTTGGTCCGAACCGCCGCCCTTCTGCGTGTGCCTCGGTCGAGAAGGCGCTGCCGGTTTTCCGCGGAGAGGCCGTGGCCCGCGCCAGCTGCTGCTGGACTCCCCAGCTTCGCTCTCTGCTCCGCGCTGCAGCCTTGCGCGGTGCGCGCCGTTACCACTCTAGCCGAGGCCCCGAAACAAAGACGGGCTGGCCACTGGTGGACGACGCGGGCGCCTGGGCCACTCCCTGACTCGCGCCTGGAGTGCTCAGCATCCCGGCCCTGTGGAGAAAGCTGTGAGACCTTGATCCAATTCCCCGACCGTCGTGGTCCCGGCTGCGGTCCTCTCCAGGGTCCAGGGAGAGGAAACCTGGCGCGCCCACAGCCCCGGCGGACCCGAGCAGCTCCCGCGCCCGACAGCGCCGGCAGCTCTGGTCTCCTCTGGAGGGCTGCTGTGCCCCCGCGAAGGACGAGATGACCCCTGCTGGCCAGAGCTGTGGAGACTGCCTCGCTGAGACCCGGACCTGTCCAGTCGCTCGTCCCTGAGCACCCTAGGCCAGGGGGGACGCCCTGTGAGTGTGAGAGACCTCCAAGAGCGGCGGAGTCTGAGGCGCTGGCCGGGCTGCGGGAACTAGACCTTTATCCTAAGCTCCTTCCTTCTGCCGGGACTCGGTGTCCCCACAGCGGCTGCCCGCCCTCCTGCCCGGCTTCTCATCGCTAGAGGCTCTGCCCTGGAGGTTCCTAAGACCCGGGCCGCCCTCTGGAGACTGGCATAGGAGCCAAGAAACTGGCCTCGACAAGACCAAACATAGCTGGACCTTTAGCCAATCTAAACCAGCCCGTTGCCAGCAGGTGATTTCTCCTTTTCCAGCCAGAGCCGCTTAGGAGGCAAGTCTTCAGTTTGTCAGTTTACCTGGCCCAGAGTGGAGAACTTCCTTCAAAGACAGGTCTGTGAGGATTGAACCCACCAACAGCCCTTGTTTGGGAAGCTCTCTGCAAAAGGTGCATCGTCCACATGCAGAGCATGGAAAAGATGTTCCATAAACACACACCTGGTCATAGTGCTGCCAATAAATTGAAACACAGTCTAAAATGCACAGATATCTCTATTATGGGTACATTGTTGGCATAGAAAAATAAAATATACACACAGAGGCACTTTTATCTACTGTATGTGAAAGTAACCTACTGGGGAAAGATTACATACAGCAAGTATATTCACCACATGTAAAACTTTATTTACACATATAACCACCACACATACACATCCTACACAAGGAATGTGCAGTCCTGAGTCTATTTAGCTACATGTGAGTATATACTCCATAAGGCATATAAAACCAGTGCATAGAAAATGCATCCAGATATTAATATATCTACATTTTAAAACTGCATGGAAAATACATTATTATATATACACAAAGTGCATACCTACCCAATGTATGGAAAATATATTCTGTGAGTTGTGTTTATATACATACTGTGTGTGGACTAAATACATTGAAATTGCATTCTTTTGGGTTCATGAACTGTTCATGAGACACAATTCTCTAGCAATCTTAATAGCAGGAGGAAGTTCAGGCTTTGGGAATGGTAATCTCCATCTGCTGAGTCTTTTTTTTCTGTTCTTCTGTGCTTCTATTATGTCTGTCTTTTAAATACCCCTTCTGTGTCTACATGCATTACTTATTTAAGTGTTCCCTTATGTCTATTTATCTGTTGCAACTTTTGTCCCAAGCTGGGGTCTATATTTAAAGTGCAAAGTCCCATTTGCAACAGGGTCCCACTGCATAATCACTCCTGTATGGAATAAGCATTATATAATTAGGTTACCCACGTGTCTCAAGATGCATTCTTCTAGACCTAATATAAGCATATTATAGAGTTGCTCTGTGCTGCCAGTTAGAAAAGCGGTGCCACTGTGGCTTGGAGAGGCATGTAACAGGCAGGTGGATTCCTGGGTGGGTGCTGAGACTTCAAGAGCTTCCGAAGGCTAGGGCTGGTTTCACTTTTAAAAATTTGTTTTTGAATCTTTAGGAGGCAGCATGAAGCAAAGGCTGGACCTCGGCTTCTATGTTCCTCTCAAATCCCGGAGCAGCTCAAGTCCCCTGCATCCAGCCGGGACAGAAAGGCTTCCGGCCTACACAACCCCTTCGCTTCCTTGTAATTATTAAACTGGGCTGGGTCTACACAAGTAGCATGGAAAGGCTTTCCTATAACCCAAGGATTTTTCCAACAAAACACCCCCAACCCCTTTGGGGAAGCATTTTCTGGCACTGAACGAACTCTGTTTGGGCCTCCTAAAATTAGTCCCATTTGGGTTTTTCCTTAGCAACTAAAAATCCAGAACCCTCTGACACATGCCTATGGAAAAATTCTTTGAGAGACAGTGCACTCACGCCCAACAGAGATATTGTTTATGAGTCCATAGATTCCGTGTAGACGCCGCCATATTTTACAGTCCAAAGGAATCAATTAATTAGCGCCTCCCAGTCCCCCCGCCGGCCGCTGCTCGGCTGAGCGGGCGCGGTTGAGATAGATGTGCGTGGCCAGCTCGCTGGTCTTGTTAACAAGCCTCGTCATAAAGATGGAGATGATAAGAAGAGCAAGGAAGCCCGGGTGGCCGCGAGGGGGGAGTTGGTGGGCCCATCCCAGCACCGTGTGGGGCAGCGGCTGACCGGAGCCGGGTGCTGCCCGGGCACCCGCTCAGGTTTTTCCAGCGTTCTCTCCTTCTGGGCGTTCATGTGGCGAGCTAGGACCCGGATAATTCTCTCTGTACTCCTGTTCCCCAGATTTTCCCTTTTCCTCATGGAACGCCAAATCAGATTTTAAAAAAATAAAAATACATAAACCTCTGTCTGTGAGTGCCTGTCTTGCCCTCTGCCACGTTTGTTCCGGGAACTGCCGCCTTGCTCCCTTGCCTGTGTTTCTCTGCGTGGTTCGCTTTCACCTTGGTCTGGTGCTCTCTTCCCTCCTCTGGCTCTCTCTCTAGCTTCGTGGTTGCTTTTTCTACCAGGTCGGTGCTGGCTCAGGCCCCAATGAACTTGTTTAAAAAAAAAAACAAAAAAAAAACAAATACCCCCTGGTTATCTCTTGCCAGAGTGAACACCCCCAGATAAGCGAGACCCAATGAAAATAAAATTAAAAAAAAAAATAAAAAAACACCTTGGGTGTAATTGCTGGTTTGGGTTGCAGCACTTAATTCTGTTTATTCTCACCAATGTGCATACTTAACGGAGAGATATTGATATTAAAGGGCAGGGGGGAATTAATTTTACTTTTATAGTCATCCATTAAGAGCAGAAGATGATCTGAGTCTCCTTTAAAGGGACTCAAAAAGGGGGGAAGGGAAAGAGAAAGAAAGGGAGGGGGAAGGGAGAAATATGACTGAAGGCGAACAAAGATCTTTGCCTGAAGAAACAATGTAACACTAGACAGAACTATAAAGTCTGGGAATGTAAGAACGCAGGACTCTCTCAGCTTCCCCCATTTGAATTCTGTCCCCTGCACTTCCTGCTGAAATTCTGACCCTGACTACGCAGTGGTATTCCAGGAAGAATTCATGCAATTATTCGGATAATTGTAGGGGGTGAGAGAGAAAGCATTTCTCTTTTATTGTCTGACCCTCTCTGATGTCTGTGCAGAGGAGGAGGGGCCAGGGGTGTAGAGGAAAAGGAGATGGTAGGGTCTCCCGATATCACCCTAAGCCCCACAAAATGGCTACTCCTAAATCAAGGAGACCCTAGGCAGGAGCTTATAGATTTTGGAACATACTCAAGAACGCACAAGAGATGGAGTTTGAATGCCCCTGATCTGGTTTCATTTTCCAGGATATTTTTACTTTGTCAGCATAGACATGCCTCCTGTAGTATTGTAATCATTACAAGTAAGGGGATAATAGATAATTATAGGGGTGTCAATAATATTATTTTATAGCCACACAAGATATGATTAGAGTTAATGTCGGAGGCTCTGCTGGACCCTGGGAGGCAGCAAGAGACAAGATGGAGAGGCCCTAATAGTCTTTCTCTATCTTATTTTTACATATGCGTTAATCTCTATAAATCCCTAGTTCTCTACATCTCCTCCTCAGATGTCTTAAGGGAAAACTCTAAGATTTTAGGGGCTGAAAGCCAGAGAAGGGTGAATCACAATTGGGTACTTGAAGTCTGCTCCCTTCCCCATAGTTTCAGGAGCTGTGGGATCTGCTTTCCCCATGCCCCCACAGCCTGAGGCTTTGCTCTCAGTCCCAGGCCACTAGGATCACAGAGACTTTGCAGGTGGGGCCAATGTGAGGAAGACAGAGTCTTATCCAAACCAATTTCATTATCATCCCCAAGTGGGCACTGGTCCCAAAGAGAAGCCTCTTTTGATCCTAAATTGGCCTTCCCCCTTACCCCCAGGAACACCTGGGTGGGGCAAAAGTCAGGCTGGGGCTGTGAAGGTCAGTTCAGAGTAGGGATGCAGGAAGGACTGAAAATATTTTTGTTGTTGTTGTTTCCGGGATTTGAGACCAGAAGGGACCAGAAGGCTGGGAGAGAGAGAAAGAGATCAATGAAGTGCCTGAGAACAAGGCAAGAGAGAACTCAGGGAAGCTATGAAACCAGCCGGCAAGGGTAAAAGAAATGAGTGAAAGAAAGGGGGCAGGAAGAACAGGAGGAGAAAAAGAAGAAAGGAAGGAAACGAAAAAGAAAAGACAGAAAAAGACGCAGAAAAAGACAGAAGGAGGGAAATGAAAATAAGAAAGACGAGAGAAAAAGATTGAAAGATAAAAAGAGGCGGGAGGGAGGCAGAAGCAAGGGTCGGCGATTGCTTTCCCTCGCCCGGCCGCCTGCAGCAGTCTGGGTGGGCGGGGGCGCCATGACAAAGTGAAGGTCAAGTTAGCATCGTACCTTATAAGGAAGGCGCCGGTCCTCCATTTCAGCCTTTTCTCTGCCAGGACGCGGCCGTGGCATTTCTGGTCTTGTAAACATCGGACTATTTGGGGCCTTAAAAAAAATAAAGACGCCCCTCCTTCCTTTATTGGGGGTGAGCCGGCCGGGGAAAGCGGCGGACAGGGAAATCAACTAATGAAGACTTTGGGAAACTTTTCTGTCTTTTTCTCTCTCTGGCTCCGCTCCTCGCCAGCTGGGAACCCTTCCCTCCCTCCTTCCTCCTCCTCCCCTCCCCCGCCTCTCTTTTTCTCTGTATCTCCGGGTCTTCTGTATCTCTGGCCGCTGTCTGTAATTCTGGGCTCCCTCTCTCCACTCCCCACTCCCCTACTGCAGGCTTCTAAATCCGTTCCATTCCACTGCGAAGCGGAGCAGGACCTAAGAATTGGAGAGAAAATTAAACGTCATAAAGAAAAGTTCATTTACATCTTAAATGTCTGAATGTTACGGTTTCCTTCAGAAAACAAGGCGGTACACTCGGTAAGGAGGAGAAGTGAGGCAGCAGGGGTGGGGAGGGCTGGTGCCGTAGGAGACTGTTTTATTTATTCCTCAGATCCAGAGGCGGAAAGAAAGGGAGAGAAGCAGGAAAATGCAACAGAAGCGTTTTACCCGGGCAGCTAGCAAAGAAAGAGGCTGTAATCGGTGGGACTGGAAGCAAAGCGCGTAAGGACCCGGTGCGGGGGCAGCGATCCCTGAGCGCTGAGCGGGCTGCGCGGAGGCCTGGGGTGAGGAGAAACAAATATATTGGATATTTGTTGGTCTAGGGGAGGGGTGACGCAAGAATGGAGGGAGACAGGGAGACCGGGAGCGTAAGGCGGCGCCGCAGCCGGCCGGCGAGACCGAAAGAGCCCCGGATCCGCCGCGGCAGCCTTTGGCGGTGGGCAGTGGGCTTAGCTCGAAGGCTCAGGGAGGAAGGATCCTGAACTGAGATTCTTGATCCTTTTCCTCCAGGGTAGCGCTGGGGATGAACAGAGAGAAAGAAGGAAAGAAAATTAATTGGTGTGGGGATATCTGCGGAGGACTTACCTTTTTCCTGGACCTCACAGCTCGTTTTCGCCTCCTCTGGGCTCATTTTAAGGTCTGATCATTGCTTTTTAAATTGAAATTCTAATGGCAAGGGAAGGGAAAGATGCACAGAAAACAATGATGGGGAATTCTGGGTCAATCTGATGCTCCAAAAGCCTCTAATTGTTGTCACCTCCACCCTCCTTAACTGGAAAAATGGCCTCTGGGATATGCCCCCACCCCTCACTTTACCTTTCTGATTGAGAGCACCTCCCGGATATTAGGAACCTGAGGATCTAAGTCCCGGGTGGGAGACGCCAAGAGCAGGGGTATTGGTTGGTGGAGCTCCAAGGCCTCAGTGCCTGGTGCTCTCTTACCCCGTGTTCTCATCATAAAAAACAAAGGGGGAGGATTTGATTATTTCTGGTGATGTTAAATGATCCTGGCTTTCAAAGCAACTCTGACCCCAAGATCTAAAGTGATAAGTGTCTCTGCCATAGATGTTTAATCTGGGCAAAGTGTCACTTATGTTACAAAATGCCTCGGCTCAAGGGGCTGGAGGGGTAGCCAGGAAGACCCAGGGAGGAAACAGCAGGCTCTCTTTGGCAGTATCTAGAGTTCCGTGGATAGTATTTTAAACAGTTGAAATGGACTGGGGAAGCCCTTTCTTATGTCCCCTCGGTCTGGGAAGGGGAGCCCCAGTTAGTGAGGTGGTTTATGAGCTGGACGCTTCCCCCTAGTGTGGGAAAGATAGAGATAGCCAGACTTCACCCTGCAAAAATGTGCTTCATGTCTGTGACATAAAATTGGCAGGCACTTTGGAGATTTAGGGACTTGCAGAGAATGGGGCCGTGTCAGACAACCTGGTGAAGGCAGAGGCTGAGGTGTGATTCAGGGTGGGTGGGGGAATCTGAGGGAGTAAGCCTGGGAAGGTATCACCCAAAACCATTTCCTCAGAGAAGCCAAATACACACAATGCAGTCTAATATTGAAAAACACCAGATGATCTGCTTGGAAGGGACATAAACAGGCCAAGCAGATGCAAGTTAATAAAACCCGAAAAAGCCCAGGCAGGAACACTTAAAATGCCCCAGAAACAAAGCATACCATGACAAATTCTCACCCAACACACAAGTACACGCACCGGAATGTTCCCAGACACAGAGAAAAAGAGACTTCCCTACCTTGGGCCTCCACTCCTGAACACTCAGGCGTACCTGCCCAGCTTCAAGAGCATACACAAATGTGTGCACTCTCATAAACTGACCCAAAGAAACCCCTGGGGCCTGGGGGCAGGCACCGGCTGCACAAACACCCCACAGAGCCAGCCCCATGTCTCCTGAGCCTCGCTAATGCACGATCCATACCCGGAGATAAAAGTCTAGACAATAGACGGCTGTTTATGACAACGAGGCTCTCCAAGTTTGGGGCCAGGCGATAAATCTCTGGCGAATCTTCCTGTAACTCAACTTCTGACTGTAGTGAGGAGAAAGCCACTGAGCCCGCAGAGAGGAAAGCAACAAAATGGGGGAGACTTGTAAATCCTGAGCAGAAGGCACCTTCCCTGCTGGGGCAAGGAGGCATAGGCCACCACACTCACCCCACACAGCAGTCCTCACTGTGGAAGCTTTCGGATCAAGCTTCAGAGCACAGGCAAGTCAGAGTTCCCCACTGCCTGCCTAGGCTTCCAGGTTCCGGAAATCAGGGCCGAATGTGCAGGCAGAAGGCAGGGCCTGGAGGCTGGAACAGATCCCAAACAAACGATTCTTGCTGGGGGCAAAAGATCTTTTTTTGTTTTTGTTTTTGGTGACTGGAATCTTTTTGCTTTGTGTCACCTGAATTTTTTCACCCCATGCCTTCCCACCTCTCTCTTTTTTTCCTTTTCCTTTTTGGATTGATTAGCTGTTTGTTTCCTTTTGCATTTTCGACCCAGGCATCTGATCGCTAATAAAGAGTCACTGAAGTTGATCTCATAAAAATGCCGCAAGCTCACTTTGATCAGGAGGACTAGGTCCGAGCCTTAAAGTAGGAGCTAAAGCCAGAGAATCAGGGCCCCAGTCAACCCGCCTCAGCTCTGCGGTGAGGCAGGAGATCTGGGTGGCCCAACAGGGCAATCCCGCCCAGAAAAGGTATTTTCTGTGCCACTACAACTGGCTTAGGAAACTAAAGCCCAATAGCAGCGGCTCCATTTCCAGACTGCTTTTAAGACATTTCCTTCATTTTGGAACATTTGGTGAGGGGGCCAGTGAAACCGGCTCGTAAAATAGGGCTTTTTATGGGAAGAAATAGGGTCGGGTTGCTACCCTCCTGGGACAATCTCTCCACAGAGAAAGCTGGGTGGGGCCTGTGGGGGCAAAGGAGTTGTCCTTCTCCCTCCCCACTACCTCCTCCATAGGTCCCAGGAACCTCTGAGCAGCATCCACCAGCTTAGGTGGCCTGACTTGGGGACTCAGGCTTGGGGCAATGGCCAAGTCTGAGAAGAGGTAGAAGCCAGGAACTAGCAGTCCCAGGATCTTGCTCCCTGGCTGGGGCTGGGGTGTCCCGGGTGCAAGATAAACCACTGACCTGAAAATCCCAAAGCATACTAAAGGGATTATTGCAGGCAGTGATATTACTGTAAGGGAGAGAAATATAGGCAAGAAGGTGAAAGCCAATTTCTAATGAAGGCTCTTTGCTGGCCCAGCCTGTGAACAAATGAGGTTGTCCATGCGTGGGACTCTCTCCGCTTATCTTTTTATTGACTCCACACAGGCTGAATTTATAATCCAAGCCCATTGGAGCACATGTGGCCCCATTTCTCCTTTCAGCATTTTCCTCCCCAGTTCACGGTCTGTGGGATGGGCTCCTTTCCCTACCACGATCTGCTCTCTAGAACCCAGAGCAGTGGGAGGAGGTAGACAAGCTAACAGGAGGCCCTAACTCTGTGTGCGGGAGTTTGCTCTGGGAGCTGCCCAGGGCAGAATTTAGGAGACACTGTCCCCTTCTGAAGCTGCCCCTGTTGTCCATGTGTGGGAGGGAAGGGTGCTGGAGTCTGCCTTAGCTTTGGTCAGGCTACCGGGATAGCTGCCCCGACCGCAGCCGCCTGCTAGCGGCCAGGCTGGCTGGTGGCGCTAACTGAGGACACCAAGAGCCAGTGGGGAGGGCCGGATGGCCCTGCTGCAGAGAATTTCAGGTGAAGGCCAGGACTCAAAGAAGATGGAGAGGCCACAGTCGTCCACCAGATAAGGTACAAATAAGCCACCTGGAGCCCACAGTCGTCCACCAGATAAGGTACAAATAAGCCACCTGGAGCGGGCTTGACAAGGAAGGGGTTGGGGGCCGGGGATGGGTCCTGTGTGGGGAGGCATTGATGCTCTGGCCAGAATCCACAGGCTGAGAGGGTGCAGCCTGGGACAAGCATCTCAGCTGAAGCTTCCAGGTAGCCTGGACCCAGGGCTGGGCAGGGAGGCTACTCCAGACCATGGGCATTTTTGCCAGTAAATGCCTGGCTGACCTCAGTGGCCAGGGCCTTCCTTCCTTGACCCTAGCAGCAACTGACAGTTGCTAGGGGTTTTTTGATTTGTTGAAAAACTAAGCCATACCAACACTAGAGAACATTTTAAACTTCATGCCTTGCTTTTAAGAGGAGGAATATTACTTTCCAGAAGTCTCTGTTGGGAAACCCCAGCGTTTCCTAGACATCAACTCTTTGATATTCTTTCTTGCCTTTCTTTTTTGTTTCAAGGAAATAGGGCCGCCAGCAGCACCTTGTTGCCGCCTGGCTCACTTTTATGGTGGCCCGGGAATAAACTTTGGTGGTCAAATTCAAGTGCTCAGGCCAGCAGCTGTCTCCTCACAGGAAGCAGCCCCTACCCCCACCTCAGCCCTGGCTGTGCTGAATCTGCCTTGGGGGACTGGGCCCCACATCACCCTGGAGGGCCAGGAGGGGGAAGGAAGCAGAGCCTTGGGTGGAAGTGGAGAAAGTGGGAGCTGCGACTTGAGCCCTCATCCACACTTCTGCAAGGATAGGGGTACCTCTTGCTTCCCTCTTGCTGGTTCCTATCACTGTTTGGGGAGCATATTGCCTTCAATAAACTTGAGTTTAATGAGGTCAGTGTGAACCCCATTAAAAGCCACAGTCCATAGTTCCCCACTATTATAATTAAAAATGCTGGCCCCAGCTCACCCTATAAAAAGGGCTAGAGGAAAAAGGAAACACAACAGAGAAGCCTCACACTTCAGCAAAGCCCCAATCTAGTTATTCTTTGCTTCGGTTTAAGATCTGACCAGAACTAAAGAAGCAGCGCCCAGCATTGAGTGGGTAGGGAGGCACCTGAGACCTATCCCTGAGTATTCCAGAACCGCCCTGAGATTGGGACCCATGATGGAGGCAGACTCCACCCAGGTGTCACTCTAAATGCTGAGCAAGTTTGAGGAGGCAGGAGCGCTGAGGAGGAATGGATTTTAGGGTTTACATATGGAGACAAGCTACGATTTTTTGTGTCCTCCCTATCTGGTTTGGGAGCTGCAGCACTTCATCATGTTTCATCAAGACAAATCCAATCTAATTTCTTTAAGTGGAAACTAATTTTAACTAAGGGTTATGGGTGTAAAGAGAGTTTGGGCTATTTTTTGTTTTCCCTGAGTGTGCATTGGGCTGAGCCCTTGGGGGCTTCAGTTCTTCCCCTCCTTCCCAAACAAATCGTGCCCTGGCAGCTCCTCTTTGGACCCAAGGTTGCTTTCAGCTCATGCTGGTTGCTTTTGGCCCCTTGGACCCAGTCCAGAACCTCTCAATAAAGTGATTTTCAGATGCCCAGATGTGTCCTGTGGTGCTCAAAGGGATGGAAGGCAAGGGGTTGGGGATGCAGAATCACTGAGCCTACTGCTTGGGCTACAGCTACCCAGGAGGCTGACAGACTTGGAGGAGGGCAGGGCAGGACTGAGAAATAGGAAGGAGGCACTAAGATCTGGTCACAGCCCCAGGGACAGAGGCTGGGGGCTTTGACTAGGGAGTGGCCCCTGGGTCTCCCCTGATGCTACAGCATCCACCGCTCCTTTCTGCTGTCTGGCTAGTCTCTTCTGGAGACCCATACCTGGCCCCACTCCCACCTTACAGTCCCCAAAATCATCCAAGGATAAGAACCCCAAACCTAGTCCCCCCACTATATTCTATCTGGACCCCTACACTAGGCTTCTTTTCAGCTCACTAGCTGAGGCTGAGCCACTAAGCCAAAGGGCCCTGACATAGAAGATACATGGCTCTCATTCCAATCCTTTTCTTTGGGGTGTGGGATTTGAAAATCCACAGTGGATGTAGCTTTCTTCACATTGATTGACAATAAAGGCAGGCATGAAATATTCACCCAGGGCCACTCTCTCATACTAAATATTTAACACAACATTAGAGAAGGTTTTTCCCAGACTTCGCCAGGCACCGGCTGGGCGGCTGGCGCACTGCTCACCACTCGTTTATGACTAATCTGACTCCCTAGCCAGCGGCAGCACAGCAAGCCAGACAAAGTTGGGACACTGGCTTGCAGCTGGGCTGCCTCACCTTTGGGAAACTTCAGATACTCTTCCGGGAGTCTCTCTAAGGACTCCGGAAAGGTAGTCTTGACACCCAGCTCTGGCCAGGAAAACAGTGGACTTCGTCAAACTCTTGTGAGCAGGCAGTGACTCTGCGGGTTGGAAGGGTAAGAGTCCCTGAGATTTAAGGGAAAGGATTCACTTCTCTGGGGAAATCAGGCAGTGGGGAAAGAAGTCCTCACTCCCACCCTTCTGGTGCTGATCACAGAGAGGAGGCAAGACCTCCATACGTGAGAGACCTCCTCCTTCCCCCAATCCTGGGGGAGAAAAAGAGCAGCAGCTAGAAAAAAATACAATTACCCCCTCCCAGCCACCACCCTCGCCCGTCCCACCGCCCACCCCACCCCAACCCTCTCTCTCCTCCTTTGCTCGTGCTGTGATATGGAGAGAAGGGGAGTGACGAGAGAAAAACGAATACAAATCTGCAATTGATTTTCATAATGTTTCTGCGGTGTTTGCAAACCAATCGCCTGAACGTCCCCGATCTTACCTAAGAGAGAACCCCTCCTACGTCTGCGAAGTGCTCCGAACTGATATATGACAATATCTACTTTGGATCACGTGCTCAGGGAGAGAGACTAAGACGGATAACGCGTCATCTCGCCTTCCCAAATTTTCCCCCCTCGCTAGACCGGGTCCAAAACCTCCATCCGGAGCCGGCAGGAGAGGAGAACGATGTTTAACTCGGTCAACCTGGGCAACTTCTGCTCGCCGTCGCGCAAGGAGAGGGGCGCAGATTTCGGCGAGCGAGGGAGCTGTGCCTCCAACCTCTATCTGCCCAGTTGCACTTACTACATGCCCGAGTTCTCCACGGTCTCCTCCTTCCTGCCCCAGGCCCCCTCTCGTCAGATCTCCTATCCCTACTCGGCCCAAGTGCCCCCGGTCCGGGAGGTCTCCTACGGCCTGGAGCCAACCGGCAAGTGGCACCATCGGAACAGCTACTCCTCCTGCTATGCTGCTGCCGACGAGCTTATGCACCGGGAGTGCCTGCCTCCTTCCACCGTCACCGAGATCCTCATGAAAAACGAAGGCTCCTACGGCAGCCACCACCACCCCAGCGCCCCGCACGCAGCCCCCGCCGGCTTCTACTCCTCAGTCAACAAGAACAGCGTCCTGCCTCAAGCCTTCGACCGTTTCTTCGACAACGCCTACTGCGGTGGCGGCGACGCTCCAGCCGAGCCCCCCTGCTCCGGCAAGGGCGAGGCCAAGGGGGAGCCCGAGGCGCCCCCGGCCTCGGGACTGGGGTCCCGGGCTGAGACGGGTACCGAGGCGGAGGCTGAGGAGGAGAACACAAATCCCAGCTCGTCCGGTTCAGCCCACTCCGCGGCCAAGGAGCCGGCCAAAGGAGCCGCCCCCAGTAGGTAGCAGCGGCCGGGGAACGGGCGGGCAGCGAGGGAGGGAGCGAGAGAGGGAGGGCGGGAGAAGGGGGGAGGCAAGGGGAGCGGGGACGGCCTCGTGTTTTGGGTCAGTCCGATTTTATGTGGAGTTTTATAAGCATTCAAAGGATTTTATTATAACCTACAAAGCCCTCTCTCCCAACGACTCGACTTTTTACGATGGAGAAGGGGTGGGGAGGGAGGGAAAAGGGCTCTTTGGAAAAGCCGGGTGAACCCCCCTCCCCCGTTATCTCCCTCGGTCTGTGAAATTTTTAAAAGCGCCACCATTGCGGGCGATATTAACTTTGATCGTGAACTTAGAAGAGCATTTAAGGAAGGATGGGGAGCCAGGCTGCCGAGGAGTGGGAAGGAGGGGAGGGGTGGAGGGGGAGAAAGGGGAGGGCGAGGGAAAGACAGGGAGAGATCCAGAGAGGGGGAGAGATGGGGGAGAGGAGCAATGGAGCAGAACCTGAGACCGGAGAGGCAAGCCAGGGCCGCTATGATCCTTTTTAAAACTAGTTTTGAAAATGTTCAAACTATGTGTTCGCGGGTCCTCCAGCAGAAACCCAAGCAACTCTGGGGTCAGCGGCGACAGGGGAATGGGGCGAGGCGGCGCAGGACTCCACTGCGCTCCAGGCGGGGGTCTGGGCGTTTCTCCTGGGTCCACGGCCTCGGAGCTGGCCTAGAACTGCGATGTGGAAGGCGCGGCCCCGCGGGCGTCCCGGGGCGCCAGGGCCCCGGAAGCGGCTCTCTTGGTGTCCCGGTGCCTGCTGGCCGGCTTCCTCCCCGCCTCCCCACTGCTCTCGCCAGATCTCACTGCTTCGCGCCTGTTCTCAGCTTTCCCCCCAGATTTCTTGGGGGGGGGGCTGGGCTTTCCGAACCACTGGGAGGGCGGCGCAGGAAGGGCCCGAGGGCCGAGGGGGAGCAGACAGGGGGCCCGAGGGCACGCACGTGTCCCCGGAGGGCTTTCCTTGTGTCCCAAACCCTGTCAGCCGTGGCTCTCGCCTGAGGACTGGGGACGAGATCGCGCAGTGGCCGGGGGTCGGGACCCGCTAGACCTGGCAGGGGGTCGAGGCTTGCCCGGGCGCTGCAACTGCAAGACAGCCAGCCGCCTGGCGGGAGGGCTGCCTGCGGTGGGCTAGGAGAAGGGCCGCTGAGCGCTCAGCGGGCTGGGGTCGCCAGGGTCTCACGTGTCTCTCTCCCCCCTCTCCTCGCACTTGCCCCCTCCCCTCCCTCCAGACGCCCCCCGCACCCGCAAGAAGCGCTGCCCTTATTCGAAATTCCAGATCCGGGAACTGGAGCGAGAGTTTTTCTTCAACGTATATATCAACAAAGAGAAGCGGCTGCAGCTGTCCCGGATGCTGAACCTGACGGACCGACAAGTGAAAATTTGGTTTCAGAACAGAAGGATGAAAGAAAAAAAACTGAGCAGAGACCGGCTGCAGTATTTCTCGGGAAATCCGCTGCTGTAACCTGCAGACCGGGCCCTTTTGGGGGCGGGGGGAGGGGAAATTTATTTTATTTTATTTTTATTTTTTATTTTCTAACTCGTCTTCTTTCCGCGGGTGGAAAACTGGACTGTGGCCAGGGGTGGCCCCCACCGCTGTGGCCGGCACTCCGTTCCGGAACCTCCTGGACCCTCGATCTGACTCTCGCTGTGGGACGGGGACCGGGCCTGAAAAGGGGGTGAAGGGAAGTGTCTGATGCACGGCGAGTGAACACCGTTGGCGCCGAGGCCAAGACTTTTATTTAAAAGAAAACACACCTCGGCGACAATGTCTTGCTGCTGCTCGGATTGGGTGGGGGAGGGGCGACAGTAGTGAGCGCCTGAGCCGAACAATCCACGAACTAAAAGCCTTCCCTTGCCCAAGTGAAAAGATCCGCTAAGACAGCATGTCCGCCAGCGGAAACTTCTTGGGCTCCCCCTCTACCCCGCCCCACCTAGCCCCACTACTTTAGGGGGCAGCTAAATGTGATCCTGCTTTGCTGTGAAATTTCTGTACCGTCGACCTGGTGTTAGGTGTGCAAAGTCCGTGTCCTACCTCCGTCTTCGCCAAGGCCCCGCCCGAGCCTAGTTGTTCTCCCCGTGAATGTGTAGAATCTTCCTTTGAAATTTCTTAATCGGTGCATTGAGGTTTCCAAACCTTTTTCCAAGCAGTGCCCCCACTTCATGGATTTATCTATAGTCTATGCAGTCGTTACCTCTTTTTTTTTTTTTTTTTTAAGAAAAAAGAACATTGGGGTGGTGGAGGCAGTAGGGAGATGGGATTGGGCGCCTCCCGCTTGCTGGGGCCTGGATTTTTGTAAATAAATTTCTTTCCACCTGGAGGGGAAGGGGGGAACGCCCCCAGTGAGATTCAAATCACCCATCTCTCCTCCTACGCGTGAGTGCGTGTGTACATGGGCACTCCCCACCCTGCTCCCTTCCCAGAGGGATTGCTGTGAAAATTTTTTTGGTGGCAAATAAAGATAAATTTCATTCTGTTCAATATTATGATTTTATTTGACCCTTTTATTAACCCCTCTCCTCTTAAAATCCTCCATGCTCCCATGGCGGCGGCGGAGGAGGAGGAGGCAGGAGGGCAAAGCCCAGCCGGTGAGGACAGGCAAGCAGAGGTGAGATAGGCCGGTGCTGGCCGGCCTGGAGCTGCTCTCCGCTGGCAGGGCCAAGAGTATGGCCGTAGTTTCCTCACATTCTCAAGCTGAGGACATTCCATAGCTACTCTGAAGCTCTCCTTTCTCACGTGCAGCTCGAGCTGTGTCCAAACGCCCAGCAACGGCTTTCTGTTTAAGTACACGTTTGTTGTGGAGTTAATTGTAACCATCATCGAATTTAAATTTATAGGAATTTTTTTGGCTCCACCGCCCTTCTGCCAGATGTCTCCGTCTGTCGCAGTTAAATGTGTAGTGTGAAGGGTAGAGCTTTCTCTCTCTCTCTCTCTCTCTCCCGCGCTCGCTCTCTCTCTATGAGAAGTCTGTATTGGAATTTTTACACACTGTTTTTAAGGAAGGAGGGGACAGAAGGAGAAACCAGCCCCCTCCCTCTCCTCTCCACAGCTCCTGGGGGTGGGAAGGTAGGGACTGGCTGCTTTCCCTCTGGCACAAATGGCCAGGCTCTTCCAGACACAACAAGACGCCTGTACTGGGGCCACCCTGAGGTTTACACATTGGGTGTCCCACAGTAGAAAGCCCCAGAGATTTGTTTTGTAGGGGTTGGCACTGGGGATGGAGATGACCTGTGGGGACAGTCACCATACCCATCTATATTTGCTGCAGGTTTCTTCTGTATAAAGATAATCATGGCCCTTGCAGTGCTTTCAGTGAGGGCACTCCGTTGGTCTCTGTTTCAAATTCATTATTTGGGAGCAGAGATTCGGGACCACTTATCTCATCTTTCCCCCTCTCTTTCTGTCTTTGTATAATTCAAAGAAAATGTTTTTGTCAATACAATTCTGTTGGATGAAAGGAAAAAGCATCATGACTATCAAATCTAGGGTCTGTCATTTTTGATGGTAAGAATCCCTGCAGTTTAGGTATCTAAATTTCAAATTTGTAAACGTGGGTCGGGTTGTGAGACAGGATTTGCAAACTAGGGTGTATATGCAGCCCACAATTCCCTCATGTGCCCACACACAAACGTTTTATTTAACTCGGTGTGCCTATGGGTGCACATAAGAAGGAATATTATTTGTATGCTTTTGTCTGTTGTATGGAGTAAACCTGACCACATGCACATCTAGAGCTTGTGTCTCTGTGGTGTGTAACCACTGGCAGTGTTTGTTGAGTGTGGGCAGGAATGCAACTGAGGGGCCTCTGTACGTTTGTGTGTGTGTGTGTGTGTGTGTGAGAGAGACACTTCTCCAGGTATGATGTTTATCCACTAGCCACATTAGGAAATATTAGCCTGCTGGTCATGTTTCCTGTAAAATTAGGCTAGAGGAAACTCTATAAGATGAACCTATTTATAAAACAAAATATTAGCCTCCAAATGCCTGATTCTGGAGAAAAATATTTAAAACCCACAGGTACCACTTTCTCTGCAATGTGCAGCCCAGAAATGTCCTCCGCTCCAAAAGAGAGTTCTGCTGGATGAGAGAAGGTCACCATGAAAGAAAAACAAAGGCTTCTGTGACCCAAGCCAGGAATCTGCCAGTCCTTGGTGACCCTCTAAAAAGGAGGAAAAAGGATTTTTTGGCCCCTAAACAAACCCACCTTCGGTCTCCCAAGGTGTCCAACCCCCCTTGCAGGTCAGGGGCACTCTGGGCTCAACCTCTTGGGGTAATCCTCTCCAGCCGCAGCACTGCCCAGGAACAAAAGATCCTCGTCTAGACGCTGCCATAAAGCACCCCCACCCCATGTCTCTAAATCCAGTTTCATTTCGACCTTAACGACTCAGTCTGGCCTGTATTAGAAACTGCTTCCGCCCTAAATAGTAAACAAACCTGTAGTGGAGGGTCTTGGTTCTCCCAACACACCCCAGACCCCCACCTCCTCAGCCCCTTGCCCCACATTTTTCCTCTTTTCTCCAGTCTTTCTCAGCTCCCAGCTCCCCAGCCCCTTTCCTCCCCACCGCCCCCCCCCCCACAGTAAATAAACCTGAGGCCGAGTTCAAAGTTTCCCGGAGCTAAGGAGGAATGCTGGTTGTAAAAATCCAAGTTTATAGCGCACGTGGGAGTTTACAAGGGTATTAAGTGGTATGGGCTGAGAGAGCACTCTGGGCCCCTCCCCCTCCAACCATGGGCTTTGGGGGTGCAGGAAGAATCAAGGGCACTCGAAATGAGAAATGGGTTTGGGAGTAGCCTTGAGTTTGGGGTTTCTTTGTCACTTAGACTCTTAGGTGGCTGAGGTTTGGCGATGCAAGGGTCCCTTGTAAGAAGACTCAAAACCCCTGCCAAGCACCTCTGAGAGAAAGCCCCCTGGCTCTAGGTGTCCCAGATGGAAAGATTGGGGAGCTCTGTTTTGGGGGAGCAAAAGGTGTCTGAAAGGTGAACAAAGTTGGGGATATCTAGAGCCAGTTCTCAACCAGAATGGGAGAAGCTATCTTGGGCTAATTTCTCCAGTGGGCTGAGAGCAGAGAGGGCTCTTCTCTTAAGGGCAAAGAAGAACTTTGAACTTCAAGGGAGTCAAGGGCACCACCCCTTCGCTTTCCCCGCCTCTCTCAGGAATCCGTAGGGCAATTGTTTCGGGGCCAGTATTCCCTGAAGGGGGGAGCCACTGGGGTTTCTGGTGCCCCAGGGTTGGATAATGCTGTTTGCTAACCCCTCCCTACTCAGAGCCCGCCAGAACCAGTGCACGCGACTGCACTCTTTATTATTCATATAAACCTTTGGAAAAGGCAACGCCCGGGAAGTTTTTATAACTTTGTTTGGCATAAAAATTTTACAAGATTCCCCATCCCTTAAAAAAAAAAAAAGTAAGTTTTCGTCTTGCCATAGGATGAAATCACAGGTCTTTGAGAGGCAGAGGTGAGAGGGGCTCTGTGGGGTGGCAGTTCAGGGAAGGGAGTGTATGGAGCTGCCTTTTTCTAAGGCAAAAAGGCTTGAAGGTCTGAGTCAGTCCTTCCTGAGGCCCATCTTGGACTCAGCTTTGGAGCATCTTTGGACAGAGTCCTGTCCACTCTGCTCTTGCACACTTACAAACTCTAAAAGTTTGGACAATATCAGCATGAAAAGACCTTCCCCCATCACACCCTCTTGTTCTCCTGTAGGCACTACCCTCTCTCTCTCTGTACACACACACACACATACACACACACACACACACACACACACACCTCTCTGCACAGCCCCCCTCCAATCCACTGCACAAAGCAAAGACCCATAACCTTGACTCAGACTGCTGGTTTGGGAGGGTCTCTGCACACACAGCCCTGCATCCTGGCCTGCCGCCTGTGAAGTCAACAATGGGTTTGAAGAAAGAATCCAAAACACCAAGAAACTCCTGCCCAGAGGTTGCAGTGGTTGCAGGACCAGAGGAGACAGAGGGCCAGCAGGGCTGCAGTCCAGGAGCAGAGAACAAAGGCGGCCATGTGGGAGATGGCCTTGCCCACGGATGACCCCTGGACCTTCCCCTCATCCTGGGACTGACAGAATCCCATTTGCTCATTTCCCCTAACTCCAGCCTTGGGAGCACCAACTGGGCTCAACTTTGTGCCATTTTAATGTTTCAGCTCCGGAGGTCAGGACAAAGATGGGACAACTTCTCCAAAGGCAGGCCTGGTAGACAAGCCTCCTTTGGGGTGATGGAAGTGAAAATACATGACCTCTGAATCCTGGCACTTGAAGAAGCCATCAGCATTAGTGTGGATGTGCCCCAGAATCCGATTTTTCCTCCCTCTAATGGCGACTGCTGAGGCCTGGCTGCTGGCGGCTGGCAGCCCTACACTTCGCCTTGTGAGGAGGAGCTGAGCTAAGGCCGTGGGCGGGAGAAGGTCAACTCCAAGCCTTAGCAGCTGGGCTAGGGAGGTACGCGACTGAGCCTGGTGCTGTCCCCCTCACTAAGCCCAGCACACCAGAGAAAAATAAGAAAGGCTAGGAAAGAAAGTCAGGGGGAAAGAAATAATTGGAGAGAGAAAAGAGCAAAGAATGAATTGTATAATAAAGAAAGAAGGAAATGAGGAAATGGGAGAAATAAGGAAGACAATTAGAAAGGATTGGAAAAAGAAGAAAAGAATATATTACAGGCAGAAAGGAGGAAAAAGAAAACCAGAAAGAAGCAAATAAAGAGAAAAGCGAAGGATGAAACAAGAAGGAAAGAAAGAAGAGAAGAAAAGAAAAAAAGAAAAATAGAAAAGAAAGGAAAGGAAGGCAAACAGAGATCTTTGAAAAGGAATTTAACCGGTAAGAAAGGATCGGTGTTTTTCTCCGAAGCAAACCAGCCTAACCACAGCCCCGACTCTAGCTGGAAACCTGACTTACTGGGGGCAACTTAGAAGCAAACCACTAAAGTGGGGAGCAGGGCCTGCCTAAGACATCCTCCCACCCATCTCCTCCCCACAAAGCTTCTCTCCGAGGTGTCTTCGGTCTGGTTTCAATTCAGGGGACAAAATTAAATAACTGGCCAGCTTCGGCAGGGCCAGGAAGCAGTCAGACTGGTACGGGTTATCAAAATTTGGGATTCGGAGATCTCAGACAGCACTTTGGGTAAAAGTGAATATTTGTGGCTGTGTACACATATTTCAGTGCAAGTTAGACACGTGTATAGATGCTGAACTCCATAGCATCTGTGTGCAAGTGTGTACAATGTCAAGATGTGACAGTTTCTGCTGGCCGAGCTATCCCGAGGGCTGTGAGGTCCAGAGTAGACCAGAGGCCCCGCTAAGCGTCCTCAGCCTCCTACCTTCCTCTAGTACCTGTTTGAAAATCTTTTTCTTTTCTGGGTCTCTGGGCATTCCGAATTTTGCCTGGAATTTCCCTGCTTCCAATTCAGCTGGGGCAGAGCCTGGTGTTAGTGAAGAAGAAAAGCAAATCTTTTCTTTAAGTTTTGGGAAGAGAAGGATTTATCTCGGCCTCCAAAGCAAGAGGAAAAAACCTGCAATCTCTGGTGTGATTCTGTTTTCTCTTTGCTTAGAAAGATTTCAATACACATATTTTATTTTTATTTTATTATTTAACCCAAAAGGGAAAGACATTCTTCCTTTTTCACTTCATCTTCAGAATTTCTCAGTTGACTTTCTTAACCTCTTGGGGAAACTCCGATAATTTTTGCTGGAGAAACCAGGGTGCTTCTGGGGTGTGTTGAGGGCTACAGCCAGGAAAGCAACCAAGGTTCCTTTTTTGTTCATTGAGCATATTTTCCTTCTTCTGCTTTCACGTGGGGACCCCTAGCGCCCCAGCCCTTGGGCTGCCCTGTGGAACCCGCTGGATCCTCCCAGAGTATTCACAGAGCTCCTGAACCCTCCTCCTCTGCACTGCTCACAGCCCCACAGGCAGAAGGAGGCCCAGCCCCGTCCTTGCTGCCTTTCCAGGATCTGGGTACCCGGGAAGGGAGAAAGGGGTCAAGGCACTGGCCCTGGATGGGATTTGTCAGGTCGTATGCACAGCCTGGCCCCACTGTGGGCTGCAGCCCCTGGATTTTCATGTTCCCAAGTTAAGGTAAGAAGGGGGAGCCCCAGACTTAGGCATAGGCATAGGTCTCTCGGCACCCTCGGAAAGTTGGGGAAATTGATTAAAAAGAGTCCATTTGTGGATGATTCTAGCAACACAGGCCTTCCCTGGATCCTAATCCAGTTGCCAAGGGCACAGGCTGAAGGGTCTTGGTCCTGTGGGGCAGGGCGGTAGGTGCCTGGCAGTGGCGGCAGGCGGGGTGGCTGTGGCGGCCCGCATGCCTTTGAACGCCAGGCCTGGACAATAGGACGGAAACAGCCTTTGCTCGTGGCCTCAGGAAAGATCGAGCCCAAGGGGGCAGGGCTGAGACCCAGGCCCCCACAAATGCTCCCTTCGCCAGTCTCAAACACTCACTTTTTCCTTCCTTTTACCTCCACTGAAGCAGAATCCCAAAGTCTGTGAAAACCCAAGTTATTCAGGTCTGCGTCGTCCGAGCGGGCTCAGTTTAACAGCTCCGGGTTTTCGTTTATATTGCGTAATTAGAGGCAAACATTTGTCCCACCGGGGGTCCCACTTAGGCTGAGGAATTTGATTTCTTTTTTCATTAATGGGCCGTGTTTATCATACTTCTAATTATTTCAACTTTAAACACTATTCGTTCTTGTGAGGAGGCGGGAGTCGAGGCGGGAGGCTCCTCCCCGGAGTATTATTTTCATTAATGACGGCGAGCGACTCTGTCCTCTCCCTTGGCTAAGGTGAGAGGTGGGCTTGGAAAGAGGTTGGGTGGTGGGGCCCCTGAAGCCGATGACTCTGCTCCCTGTCTGCTGGTTCCCCAGGCTAGGCCTTGCGGCTTGTCTGAAGTTTATCTCCTTCACCCTTTGCTGCCGACTGCTTCACCCCCTCCCAAGCTGTGCTCAAACCCTTTGCGGTTCTTCCCTGGAAAACTTTCTCTGATCCCAGCCTGGCCTGGCCTGGGCAGACGCTCGGGTAGCGCTGTCCTGGCCCCCAGCTACTAACACCTAGAGGAAAAAACAGAAAAGGCTGAGGTGGCCAAGGGGCACTTGGCCGTGGGGAAAAGGACGCACCAGACTCCAAAATGGGGGGTAAGGGTAGGGAACTGGAACGCTAAATTCCTGGGAAAAGCACACCAGGCAGGAAAATAAAGGAGACGTGAAAGAGGGGGGAGGGAACCCCCAAAGCCATATAATTCTCAATTGCTTTGGTATTTAATTTCATCGTCCCATAAATGAGGAAATATCAGTTCCCATACTAAATTTTTATCCCTGACTGATAAATATGACGGGAAATTTTCGTTGGGTCCTCGTAAAAGGGAACGGTTTCGATCAAACTGGTGGGGAAAGACTAATGCAGATAATACAAACAGAGTGGCCATAAAGTCTCGCCCGTTTCCCGCGGGATGGGCGGTGGGACAAATGGCTCCCTGGATTGACTGCTGCCCGGACTGTCCCAAGTCTGGGGCCTAAACAGCCTAACCTTGCCCTGGATAACCCCTATGCTGAGGCCACGGTGACCCTGCAAATGAAAACACAAAACCATTTCAAATCTCCCCTGGCCGGTCATGCAAGCAAATCATACACTACATATTTCCTTCCAGTTTTCCGGAGGTTCAGGAACCCCTGCGTCTTCTCTCTCCACCCCTGGATAGGGAAATTCGGAGGATTTCTTTCTGTGGTCTTCTAGCCGCAGCGGGCTTGGGCCTCCCTAGAAGCGGTCTAGCCTCCTCACTCCTCCACGCCAGGGCGCTGGACTCCAGTCCTTTCCCCGACAACCTCCAGCCCTTCGAAAAGTCTGAACCCCAGGCTCTGTCCAGGGAAAAATGTAGGGCGACCGGAAAGACAAGTTGTTCTCCAGATTCCGTTTCCTGAGGAAGGGGTGGAGAGTTTAGTTCGCTTTGGAAGAAGGCGATGGAAAAACGGAAATAACTATTTGAAAAATACGGTTCCCCTTATTTCTTCCTTTTATTTAAAAACAACCACAAAAATAGACTGGTCTGTCTTCTTTCAAACATGCTCCCAGCCCATGCGCTCTGTAAAGGACGCCTCTCTGGGTCGGGTTTTGTTGTGTCTTGTGTGCTGGTTCCCGTGTCATACGTGACTTCTCCAAAGTGACCGAGGCTCCGCAGGTTCCCTCTTTCTTTCCCGGAATATTCCCTGTTTTAGTGGGGGCAAGGTCAAGCGGAAAGAGAGGGCCGCCAGGGCCTGAAGTAAAGTAGCAGAACCGGCTCCAAGGCCAAAGCCTTGTGGGCCCCTGAGATGGTGACCCAGGAGCCGCCCACCCTGCTAGGCCCAGGCCGCAGCTCTCGGGTCGGGGATCGGGTGCCTCTGGTCTCTGGCTTCCACTTTCTCCTACGCCGCGTCCATTCGGAACCTCCTTTTCCGAACAGCCATGAAGTGACCATGACCCCCTCCCTGGCCCACCCTAGAGGCTGGAGATTCCCCGTCAACCCCCACAGGGAACTTGCAACTCCACCAACCTCCAGCGCCGCGGCCCCCAAACTTCCAGCCCCGAGGGCCAAGTCCGGAGAAAAGAGGAGGCAGGAGAGCAGAAACTTTAGTCCTGTTTGGGATTCCTTAACTTTTTTTCCCCTTTCTCTGCTCATCAGATCCCCCCACTCCCCCCACAAAAAAAACCTCACCCCACTCCCATCCCCAAGGGAAGAAGCGGGAGCCGGGGCCGGGGAGGTGAAAAGGGGAGATGAAGAGTGGGGAGAAGTACCTGATTCGTGTCTCGACCTTTTAATTTGAATTTGACTGTTTTGAGCCCCGGGTAGCCTCGCTCTCTCCCTCTCTCCCGCATTTTCCCCCTCTCCGCCCCCTTCTCCCCAGGAGTTACAGGCTGGTTACTGGATAAACAAACCCCACTCTTTCCAGAACCCTCACCCCCATCCCCCTCCACCCCCCTACCGCCCCTGCAGCCCGGGGGTCGCTTCCTTTGTTCGCCGGGAAGGGCTCCGGTGCCCCTACCCCGAGGCAGCTGCTAGGTGGCGCTGTTACTCCACTCTGCGCGCTCCGCCTGCCGACAACTTGACCCCGCTGACGTCACGGCCGTCTGAATCATCAAGGCCATTTTCAAATCCCATTGGTCTAGCCGTCACATGGTGAGAACCGAATGCGCGGATAATTATGGAGCTGATATTTCCCCCCCTCCCCTTCTTTTTCCTCCCTCCCCTCCAACCGCGCCCCCCCTCCCGGATGGGGGAAAAAAAAGATGTCAGCTCCTCCGCTGTAGTATTGCTCCTTAAAAACCCCTCTCTCTGAAAATGACATGCCCTCGCAATGTAACTCCGAACTCGTACGCGGAGCCCTTGGCTGCGCCCGGCGGAGGAGAGCGCTATAGCCGGAGCGCAGGCATGTATACGCAGTCTGGGAGTGACTTCAACTGCGGGGTGATGAGGGGCTGCGGGCTCGCGCCCTCGCTCTCCAAGAGGGACGAGGGCGGCAGTCCCAGCCTCCTCAACACCTATCCGTCCTACCTCTCGCAGCTGGACTCCTGGGGCGACCCCAAAGCCGCCTATCGCCTGGAACAACCTGTTGGCAGACCGCTGTCCTCCTGCTCCTACCCACCTAGTGTCAAGGAGGAGAATGTCTGCTGCATGTACAGCGCAGAGAAGCGGGCGAAAAGTGGCCCCGAGGCAGCTCTCTACTCCCACCCCCTGCCGGAGTCCTGCCTTGGGGAGCACGAAGTACCCGTGCCCAGCTACTACCGCGCCAGCCCGAGCTACTCCGCGCTGGACAAGACGCCCCACTGTTCCGGGGCCAACGACTTCGAAGCCCCTTTCGAGCAGCGGGCCAGTCTCAACCCGCGCGCCGAACATCTGGAATCGCCTCAGCTGGGCGGCAAAGTGAGTTTCCCTGAGACCCCCAAGTCCGACAACCAGACCCCTAGCCCCAATGAGATCAAGACGGAGCAGAGCCTGGCGGGCCCTAAAGGCAGCCCCTCGGAAAGCGAAAAGGAGAGGGCTAAAACTGCCGACTCCAGCCCAGACACCTCGGATAACGAAGCGAAAGGTAAGGCCGCCTGGGCCGCGGGCGCTACTGGGACGTTCCGGCACTTGGTCTTCGCGGCCGGGGGAGGCGGGCAGGGGAGAGGGTTGGGCCCAGGAGGCCCCAGACCATTTCGGGAATGCGACCCTGGCTTGCGGCTAGTGTCTGCTGAGCTCCAGGCTGATGGCGCGTCACTTAGCTGGGGAAGGTAAGCGGCGACGTGGAGGTGTCTGCCCGGCCTCGGCCATGGGTGCTAAGGCGGGGGCGGTGCGCACCGCGGGCAGCCTGCAGGCGCAGTGTGCTGCCCCGGACGGGTGGCTGCTCCCAGGCGCGTGCTGGCTGTGGTATGCTTTCTCAATGCTGGTGTCCTGGGGAGCTGATGTCCCCCAGCTCAGGTCAGGGGCTTGCAAAAAGCCTAAAATGGCGATCTTGGGCCAGGGACTAGGGAAGCTGGGGAGATGGGGGGGTTCTCTTTACTGCGTTTTCCCAGTTGAAAATTGTTTCCTGCGAAACGCGATTTGTTGTTTGTGGGTCTGATCTGTGCGTGCGGCTTGGGCTCCTGCGGCTTTTGGCTCGGCCGGGGGCCTTGGGCAGCGAGGCTGGGGCCGGAAGAGGTGGAGGTGAAGGGCTGCCGGCCACGGCCCTCCCTCCTCCAGATGCCTGGCTTGGATGGCGTTGGAACAGGGTATTTGGAATGTTGTAAGTTTTCTGTTTCCTCTTTTAATTTTTTCTTTTCCATTTTTTCTAGTTAAATTATCTTTTTTCATTGGTTTCCAAAAGCAGCTTACAAATGAGTGGTTGGGAAATTTCTGTGTGCGTGGCAAGAGGTTTTCTCCTGAAAGGGAATGTGGCTTTGGTTGGATTTCACTGTAATTTGGGTTAAGAGAAAGCCCAGCCAGAGTTCAAGCTCAGAGTTCAAGATTCATTTCTGCTGTAGGAGCTGGAGGCCTTGAGGATCTTTCTCTGATACTTGGGGAAAGAATGTGGAGGAAACGGGAGCAGGGGAGGGAAGCTGAGGGGAACGACTTTTCCTGAAAAGTTGTAGCAAAGAGCCTCAGAAAAAGGCCCAACCAACGGGGAAGAATAAACCTGCTCCCCACAACACCGGCTAATGGTGACAGAATATAAGGGGCTCATTGGGTATAGAGGCAGATGAAATATTGAGACTGGAGCAGGCTAGGGGCGGCCTGGATCTCCTGGTGCTTTGTATATGGACGCGACGCACACGCATGCCTACGGGCGACCTGTGCCACACTCACACACATCCGTATTGCATGCTTCTTGCACACTCACACATGCCACTCACACATGCACGGGTACTCTTTTGGCGGGCAAGGGCAGAGCCTCATCCTCTTGGGTCTGCAAAGGTGGCCTTGGCAAATCATCCCCATAGAGACACTGACTGGAAGATGAGCACTGGTGTGTTCATGAGGGGGAAAGTGAGGCGCCTACAGCCTGGAAGCCTTTACTGTGGCACGTGTGCAGTGTGAAGGTTTAATCTTATACCCTCTCTACTGACCCTGAGCTTGGTTAGGGAGAGATTTGAGGCAGGAAAAGCTGCATTCTAGCCCCACCAAAAGCAAAGTCAAGGTTAACAAGTTCACCTCTTAACTCGACCTGCACCCATTCCCATAGGCTCTCCTTTTTCTCTAGCTGTCCCCACAGCAACCTAATCCCTCCCACCCCAAGGAATCCCTCTTACCCTGTACCCTGTCTGTGTCCTTCTTTCCCCTCCTCCTATTTTGATGTCTCCACCAGTCCAGAGGCAAGAGAGCTTTTGGCTAAACTTCCCCATTTATAATTTATCTTGTCCCCCCACCCCACCAAACCTAACAACCTCAGTAAGAAAATAAACAGGACATGGTTACATGTGGAGAGCCTGTAAACAATCTGGCAAGAGGCTGCAGGTGCAGAGACAGGAGAGAAAATTCGAAACATTCAGATTTTTTAGACTGCAGCCTCAAGTTTGCCTTTTTTGTGTGTTTTCTGGTTCCTCTTAGGCCCCCGCCCCACCCCACCCCCATCAAGATAAGATCCAGGAATCTGGCAGTCTGATTTGGAGTAGGGAGGAGAGAGAGCTCAGAGCCATCAGCAGAGTCCTTTGCTGGGTGTCCTCTCAGGTCTTTGGACTCTGTGTTTTGCCCTTAAAAAGATGGCCAGGTTCCCTTCTGCTGCTTGAGAAGCAGGGCTGGTCCATTTCAGCAAAAATGTGTGTCAGGGAGAGAGGCTGTCAATAAGATCATGGGAAATGCACAGTATTCTATAGTATCTCCTTACATAAATAGACACATGTACATATCTGTGTGTGTGTACTTACATGTATAGGTGTGTGTATCTCTACAGGTATACATGTGTACTTGCAGGCATATACATCTACGTATGCACAGACTGGGCAGGGGGTTTCTAGGAGGCTGCATTTCCTCAGGATATGTCTCTCCCTTGAGCTTAGGTCCTTTGACCAGGAAAGTTGTTTGAGGACCCTTTAGGATACCCCAGCTCTGTTGTCCCTGACCTCTGCTGCTCTCACAAGCTCCCCCGCCTCAGCTACACATACCTGGGGGAAATTATTAAGAGAGGAAGAGATGGCAATGGGAGACCTAAGGGAGCAGAGTCACTTTGTGGCAGCTCAGGTTGGGATAAGAGCTGGGAGTCCAGTGCAGGGACCACTGCAATGGCCTCTGGCCACAGATCCTAGAACAAAGTCCCTCCACCAAGTTGAAACAGGTCAAAGTTCTCTGGGAATTTCTCTGGGCTGTGGGTGGACTCTGCTCTGGTCTGGGGCCTGGAAAATGCTTTTCCTTCTGGTTGGATTTTTCCAGAGCTAGAATGGAACAGAGAGAAGGGGGGACCTGGCAAGATGTAGGGAATCTGCCAGGGTCAGCCAGCTGGGGGAAAGCGAGGGTACTCAGGATCTTTTAGATTAAGGTGGACTTGGGTAATTTAAATTTAATAAACGCTTGGAGGCAAGAACTTCCTCCCTTTATCTCCCTAAGTCTAAGCCCCAAAGAAATTGTAAGAACCCTGAACCTAAGAGGAGCCCACCGGCCAGGCCCCTAGGGCAAGAGCAGCTCCCCTATGCTCCCTCAGCCACCCCACAGCAGGCTGGCAAAGGCTGCAGCGCTGAGAGGGTTTTCGACTTCGAGGGATACTTATGCAAATAATGTTATTTTTAACAGAGGAGATAAAGGCAGAAAACACCACAGGAAATTGGCTGACAGCAAAGAGCGGAAGGAAGAAGAGGTGCCCCTATACTAAACACCAGACGCTGGAATTGGAGAAAGAATTTCTGTTCAATATGTATTTGACGCGAGAGCGCCGCCTGGAGATTAGCAAGACCATTAACCTTACAGACAGACAAGTCAAAATCTGGTTTCAAAATCGCAGAATGAAACTCAAGAAAATGAACCGAGAGAATCGGATCCGGGAACTGACCTCCAATTTTAATTTCACCTGAGCTCGAGGCCTCTCCTCCTCCCTTCCCCCGCCTTCCTTTCCCCGCCCCTCCTCCCTTTGTGCCTGGTGATATATTTTTTTTCCCTCCCTGAGTATAAATGCAACGCGCCTGCAAAAAAGGCAAAGACCTCAGACTCTCCTTCCAAGAGACCTATGGTTCGTGCTGCGAAGATGCTTCCACTTAAAGCATGAGAAATGGGGTGCCGGGGTGTGGGGTGTGGTGTGTGCCCTCATAGATGGGGGTGGGAGTGTGGCTGGTGTGTGTGTCAAACCCTCACTCACCCACGCACTCACACATAGCATTCTGTTCTCCATGCAAAGTTAAGATCGAATCCACCCGCTTGTAGGGGAAAAAGAGGAAAAAATTAACCAGAGAGGGTCTGTAATCTCGCAGAGCACAGGCAGAATCGTTCCTTCCTTGCTGCATTTCCTCCTTAGACTAATAGACGTTTTGGAAAGTTCGGCTAGTGTTCATGTGTTTGCTGTAGCACCCAGAGCCTCCACCAAACCCTCTCCGTGTCTTTACCTCCCAGTCGCTCTAAGAATCTGCTTGAAGTCTCGTATTTGTACTGCTTTCTGCTTTTCTCTCACCCCTCCCAGCACCCCCACATCCCCCATCTATTAACATCTCAGAAATTTCATCCAGAGGAACAAAAAAATTAAAAATAGAACATAGCAAAGCAAAAACAGAATGCCCCCCCCCCCCAATATTGCCCTGTTCCTGTCTGGGAGTTGTGTTATTTAAAGATGTTCTGTATGTTGTATCTTTTGCATGTAGCTTCCTTAATGGAGAAAAAAAATCCTAATAAATTTCCAGAATCATAATCCTCAAACGGATGGTTTTTTGGTTTTAGTGATTTTTAGCGACACCCCCTCCCCCGAAGAGGCTGAGTGTGTGGATGTGTGTGTTTTGTGTTTGACTCATCTCCTAGAGCCTTTCTAGAACGTCTCTTGGCGGGTTTAATGTAAGTGAGAGACCATAACGTTGATTTAAATATTATCCAGGTGACCACAATAAGTCAAGGTCATAAAACAGTAATGTCAGGACGGTCTTGGTGCGCGCGAGAGGTGGATTTTATGATCTGCAAATATAATGTGGTGCTGCAGTAAAAGATGCATTTAAAGGTGACTGGAGGAGGGAAAGAGGCAGAGAGCAAACTGCAATCTTGAGGAGCAGACGGATCTGATTGCCTGGGGTGCTGGGCTGGGCGCACCCCACTGCTGCTGGGGGTCACCCAAAGAGCCCCCCACCCATCCAAGGAAAGGAATAAACTTAACCACTGGAGGGGCATGAGGAGCTCAGCCCCCCCAACCTCAACAGCAGCTAACAGAAACGCCAAGAGCAGCAGGAGGAGGCAGCGACAAGGTAAGAGAAGCGGTTTCTTGTTCTTTTCTTGGCGGTGGAGTGGGGACGAGCAGTGTCCCCAGGTGCCCGGCATCCAGCGGACAGAGCCTGGAGGAAGGTGTTTAGGGCATCTGTGCTTGCCGAGAATCCAGGCTTTCCTTGTGGCCGCTGGCAGCGGAGGGCAGCGACTGGGAGCTCCCTCTCCTCCCCTCCCCGGCCCATTGCCGTGGGAGTTCCACGGTTAAAGGGATAAATTGATGGTTTTTGGCTTCTTTATGTTTTCGGGCACTCTGGGTCTCCTCGAGGTCGACACTCTGGTCTAGGTGTTGCTCAGTCTGGTCGTCTGTTGGTGGGGGAGGGGGAGTACAGCGGGTTGAAGCTTGAAGCTTAGGTTTTCCTGCTTTTCGCTGGTTTGGGTGTGAGCCTCGTCCAGCCTCTTGTTCCCTGTGCTCCCTGGCTGTAGGGTTTTGCCAGGCAAGTGGCCTGATTGGAAGTGGCTCCAGAGCACAGGGCTATGATTCAGCCACCCACATTCGCTGAGAAGCCTAAACCGAGCTGAGAGGGAGAGGATCAGAAGGAGTCTAGGAGAAAAGAGCAGGAGAGCCAGATGGACAAGAGAGGGGACCCAGCTCCAGAGTGGAAGGAAGATCCAGCTTCCCCCAGGGCCAGGGACACATGCAAGGGAATAGCTCCACTGCGGTGCTGGGGGTGGGGCCGGGATTTGGCGGCCAGCGGTCCCATTTCACTAGATTTTTCCTGAGCGATTTGCTTAGACCAGAAACTAATGAAGGCAGTCAGACTCCCTACCCACCCAGCAACCCAAAGTCTACTCTCTAGTCCTTAGGGAGGTTGTGGGGGCGGAAAGGGGGACGGGGCTGAATTTCTTCCTTCCCCAACCCCCTTCCCTTCTCCTCCGGATAGATGCAAAGCTGAATCTCCCGCCCTGCTCGCTCAGCTGATCTGTGGCTTAGGTAGTTTCATGTTGTTGGGATTGAGTTTTGAACTCGGCAACAAGAAACTGCCTGAGTTACATCAGTCGGTTTTCGTCGAGGGCCCCAACCCACCTCTCCCACTCCTACCTTCCCAGTGGGACTGCCCCCCTGCCCCCTCCCAGATAGGGCAAAGTGGGTGCAGACCAAGGAGGGCAAGCTGTGAGTGGGGTTGCAGAACAAGTCTGGAGAACCCTGCTTTATGCCGTCCTCTCCTCAACCTGTCCCAATCCCTGTAACTAAGGGAGAGGAGTTTTTCCTGCAGCTATTGTCTCCTGGGTCCAGCTGATGGAGACAGACAAAGAGGGTCCAGCCAATTCCAAGGAAATTCAGGAGTTTGAGTAAGAGGTGGCCTGGCGGGCGAGCTCAGTTGGGCAGCAGGGTGGGGCAGAATCATTAGCAGAGAGAGGAGACAGAAAGAGAAGAGGGTCTCCGGAATGGTTAGCCTCTCCCACCTACCACCTCCAGTTGACTGGGGCTCAAGAATCCCCTTAGAAAAGTAGGGTACCTGGAGGTTCCAAGAGTTGGGGAACTCTGAGTGCCAGCCCAGCCATTTCCCCTTCCCCTTCTATAGCTCCATCTCCAGGGGAAGGACATGTTTGGGGTGTTGGTAGGTTAGAGAAAAGCCATCAAGTCCAAGTAGAACCCCTCACACACGCACACGCAACTGGGAAACATCAGGGCAAAAACCTGACTCTGGTCTCTGTTTAGTCGTCTGTGGCCCGTAGGCCTCGGTCTCTGTGACTGTAACTGTCAGGCTGTCTTTGCACTATGTGGAAACGTATGGGTGAACAGAGGCTGCCCGTGACCACCATTGCTATGTTGGTGGAAAGGTTGTTGGCTGATGCCAGGGGGAGGAGGGGAAGAGAATGGGGTAGAGGAAAATCTGAGCCCTGTGAAACTTTGCAAAGGTTCCTCTAGTCCTTTCCCCCTCTGGTTCTTCGATTCTGCCCCCGGTTGCTACAGAGAAAGTTCTCAAAAGAGGTTTCTTTGCCTGCCTGCTGGCGGAGTGGGGTGGGGGGGATAAATGGGGGAGGGGTTAAGGAGACTGAGGAGATACACCCCTGTTCTCAGAGATACTGGGGAATAGAAGCCAAAAGAAGGTCAGGTTCTTGGTTCTCTTACTGTGAAATTATTATGATTATTAAAATATTATAAACTTCTAAACAGGGAAACAACATTATGTCCCCGTAACAAAATATATACAGAGTTCTATATTCTCACAGTCATCTGCTGGGAGGGATATATGTGACCTTGTATGAGTGTAGGCTCTGTGTCTGTCTGTTTCCCCCAGGCTCTCTTAAATACCCTGCATGTATTTATACACACACACATTTATTTTCCCCTCTCTTTTATGCAAACATATTTATTTTGACTGCTAAGGAAGCTGGAGGAGAAAATGAGAATAGAGTTTCTTGTCTCTCTAGCTGAATTGTTGGTCTGTCTATCCCCCATCCCTTTGTGGGGGAAAAAATTTCTTCTCTTGGAGAGAAGTATTCAAACCTCTCTATGGCTCCCAGGGAAATGGGGAAGTTTCCAGAGAGGCAGGCCAGCTGGTGGGAGGCAGGCAAGGGATTCCCCTAGTTTGGGGGCTCCTAGCAGCCTTTGAGTCTTCAGGCTGCCCCAGGCACACAGTCAGTTGGGGTAAAGGGTATCCCAGGCAGGGACTGGGTGCTCAGGAGCATTTGGCTTAGAGATAGAGTCCCTGATGGGCCGAAATTCACCAATGAACGACTTCTGTGATTTGGGTCTCTGTGCCCCCATTTCCGTTTCAGAGCTGTTGAGCTTATGTGTGGGAGGTCATAGAGCCAGGGGTTAAGGTGTCTCCTCCCCAAATCCAGAGAAATGGAGCGAGGTCTCATAGGGCCAAGGTGAGGGCCAGTCTGGTGGTCAGAGTCCATCCCCGGCCGGAGGCCGTGGATCATGGCTAAGGCGATGGTAATTATTTATTCGCTTCGCTGGAAGGGAGTCTTCAGAAGGAACAGCGTGAAGAGAAGAGAAAAAAATTACCTCTCTCGTCTGCTGATATTAAGATGGATTTTTATTTCTTAAAGGACCCTCCCCGCCGAGAGCGCATAAGCGTAAACTTAATATATGCTCCTCAGCCCAACTCCAGAAATCGCAATAAAAGTTAAAACCTCCCCTACTGGTTTTTTTTAATTATGATATGGGAAAGAGGAGCAGGATTTATAGAGCTGAACTCTCAGTGTGTGAGTGTTTGAGACTTGCGAGAGGAGGAAAAGGCAAGAGCTCGCCAAGGCGAGCCTTGGTCTCTGAGATGTCTCGTCTGCTGCTGGGGCTCCGGCTCAGCCTGACAGATCCGCTGTGGCCTCTCTGGGACCTCGCCCCGACCCACGGCCTGGCTTCGGCTCGGAGATGCAGCCCTTCCCGAGAACAGGTGAAGGCGGCGGCGGCAGCGGGGACTGGGGGCTGCGGGCGGCAACGCCAGGGCTCAGGGCTTTGTGTGGGTTGCGCAGGGGGCGAGGTTCGAAGTCCTGGGCCGGGCCGCAGCCCGAGTGTGGCCCGGACGGCTGCGTGGCCAGGAGGGGTGCCCAGGCAGGGCGCAAGAGCACCGGCAAGGTGGATTGTGTATGGACTTTGGCCGCAGACAGAGCAGAGCGGGCTCCCAGGCTGTGGCCGGCGGCGAGGCGGGCAACCGGATGTTGAGTCTGTAGAAAGGACCTTGAGGTCCGCTGGGTGTTTGGGCTGCCGTGGGGGCGGCGGCCCAGAGTGTGGAGCACGCGGCGCACCGGGCGCGGCGGTCGGCGTGGGCGAGGCAGCAGGCCCTGCACACCTCTGCAGCTGCCGGGCTGAGTCCGGGACGTCTGAACTGAGGCCGACCAATGGTCACAGCATGAAAAATAAATGCAATGGACGGTCTTTCTTTCTTTTCTTTTCCACGTAAGAGGTCCTTTCTTTTTTCTCTCTTTCGGAGATACCTGGATTTGGTCCAGAGCAGGTTGCCCGCGGGAGGGCCCCGCGAGCGGCAGCGCGCGAGGGAGGGAGAGAGAGGGAGGGCGAGAAGGAAGGAGGGAGGGAAGGAGGGCGGGCGGCGGCGGCCGTGGTGGCCGGGGCTTCCCTCCCCAGGCGGGAGGCGGCTGTCCTGCATCTATGGCCGTGGGGAGCGGAGGAGCAGGTAACGAAGGCGCTTCCGAAGCGGGATTGGACCAAACCAGAGGGACCGAGTCTTCTGGGTCTCTCTGCCTGAGGCCCTGGAGGGAGAGAAGGTAGGGAGATCGGCGCCCGCCGGGCCTGGCAAAGAGGCCTCGGGAAATGTTGAACCTGTATGTGATCTCAGGCTCACACTCATGTTGTGGGTCTGTCTGCCTCAGGAGACGCGGTTTGCCTTTCTGTCTGAGACGCCCCAAACCCTGAGCTCTCCTTCCCAAGGCTGGAAAAAAAAATCGGGAAAAACGGCGGAATTTGCACTTTCATTCATTGGGTTCTCTGCAACTCAGCGGGGCTGGTTAAGGCGCCCCCAAGTTGGAAGGGCGCTTTGCTTCTGTTTCCTGGATGCAGAGTCCTCTGACTCCCTCTGCCACGGGCTGAGTTTCCGGCTCCAGGTTCGCGTGTCGCCCTGAGGTTTGAGGCCAGACAGCTCGCAGTCGGGCAAGGAGGGCGGGGGAGAGACGAGCGGCTCTGGCCCCTTAATTGTACTTCGGACCCGTATTGTCTCTCCTTTCGCCACCTCCGCTTCCTCAGTCTGGGCTCCAAAGTCACTGCAAATTTCCTTGCGACACATACATCACACAAAAGATCAGGTAACAAGGCGCTCAGGGCCATTGGGGCTCCGGGCAGGGCAGGGAGCGGCTCTAGCTCTGGGGCGGCTCCCCCTCCAGCCACTCCCAGGCTGGAAAACCAGACCATGTTGGGGGAGCCGGAAATAGCCCCGTTTGCTGCGGAGCGGCAGGGCGGGGGCGCCGGCGGGAATGCAGGCCCGGCAGGCCGTGGCGTTGAGAGGGCCACGTTCACAGGCCCTGAGGATTTCACTCCTGCTGGGCTTGGGGACCTGACTCCTGGCGTGTAGGGATCCCAGATACCCACCTGGGGTGGGGGCAGGACGCGGGTCTCCTCGCGGCAGGCCAAGAGAACTCAGTTTCTGCTTCCAGCGCAGGCCTTAGCTAGGAGGAGTTGTGTGTGGGTGTGTTTTTCCCAACAAAGAGGGATCAGGAGAGAGAAGGGGGGAAAGTAGAGGGGAACCGGGGAGGGGGCGGGGAGGGGGAGAGGGCAGTGGAGAGGTGAAATGAGCCCATTTCAGGGGGAGAAGGAAAATGAAAGCAAATGGAGTACGGCCTTCTCCGCGCAGGGCGGGTGCTGACGAGCCGGGAGCGGGCTCCCTGCCTGCGGCAGCCGGGATGGCCCGCTGGGGGCACGGGAGAAAGCCTGTTTTAAATTTAATCCGAACTTGACGGTGTGGATTGAACCGGAGGGAATTTAAATCACTAAAAGGAAGGCGCGGGGCAGGGGGAGGGGACGACTCTAACCTGTCTATCTTTCTGCCTGTCCTTCCCACGGTGCTAGTTTGGTTATGGCCGCAGCTGCCCAGGTTTCAGGTGATGGAATAAGGGTGCCCCTCCCCCTCAGGGGTCTCTCCTGTGCCCAGTGAAGTCTTTAGGGGGTAGGAAGGAACTGTAAGAACAGAGCGAATGCACAGCTGCGAGCTAAAGCTGGGGTTTCCCCCTCCCCAATAAGAACTCCCAGTGGCCCCCAGTCCCTGGGTTTGCCCCAATGGTGCTGAGGAAAATTGAAGGGAGTGTGTGGGTGAGGGGGAGTCTGGAGTATGGCAGAAGATTCAGAAGGAGTAACTGAACCCCAGGAAGACAGACCTTCCTTCTTGGTGCCCCCATATCCTTTGTGCCCCGCCCCCCGCACCCACAAACCTGGATTTGAGGGAAATCTGCAGGTCCGCTTCAAAGCCCTGGTTTGCCACCCACCCCCCTCCAAATGTGGAGAATGGGGGCTACAGGCCACATGCAGCTGTGGACCTGCGGAACCTCCGCCCAGTGGACTCCGGGACTCCCAGCCTCTTCTAGCCCCCCTCCCCAAGGCCGCCTCTCTTCGAAAGGCGCAGGGAAAATGAGGCATTGGCTGGGAAGGGGCTGTGGGCGAGGCCTGCTTCCTGATCCGCAGTCGTGCCTGCCTCTGTGTGGGAAGAGTTCGGAGTTCATACTCCCGGGAAAAAAAACAAAATAAAATAAAGGAAAGCGACAGTCTCCTTGGTTTCACAGGGGATTTCACGGCAGCAGGGATCCCGCCAGTGATCCTCACTGCCCGCTGCTGCCGCCTCCGCAGAGTGGGCAGGCAGGGTGCGCAGGCAGCTCAAGAGTTGAAAAGAAGGCGGTGTTCAAAGAGGGTAGGAGAGAAGGGGGCGTCTCTTTACCGCCCCGATGTCTATTTGAGGAACTTTCCCAAATAGCAGAGGCCCATAGGGGAGGCTCCTTAGGGACTCTTTCCTCCAGGAAAGCTGAGGCTGGGGCAGCTGGCCTTGTCGCCAGGAGAACACGCAAAGGAGGAGCAGGCGTGAAACCTCTTTCCTCTTCTGTTTCTTCGCTCCTTGACTAGAGCAGGGCTCAGCCCCCAGTCGCCTGAGCGGCTGTCTGGGCCAATATGGGGTTCTATATCCCGGAGGCCTAGTGTACCCACCCGAGCAAGTCTCCTGGGAGGGGCAGGAGAGGAGGCCTCTTCCGCCTTTGTGTCCAGACAGAAGTGGCTGCCGCGCCCGGAGCCGGTCCCGCGGCAAAGGCCCGGCAAGCCTGCGGGCTGCACAATGCCACGGCTGCTCCGCCAGCTCGCCCCTGCCCCGTCCTGCCTGCGTACGGCCGCCCTTCCTCCGCCTCCCTCTCTGCACGCCTGCCTTTCCCGGCTCTCCTATCTCTTTTCGTCTTGCCTTCCTTCTTTAATTCTCCCCCTTTTTTCTCTTTATTCTAATGCTCCGTTTCCTTCTTTCCTCTCTTGGGCCTGGCTCCGTGTTTCAGTTGGTCTGTCCCAGGCTGTCTCGCGTTCAGTCTCTCAGACTCTGTCCCCTGATGTCCTCTTGGTCGCAGTCTGGCCCCGGGCCCCGCTGAGGGCTAAATGTCTCTGCTCATCGCTGCCAGCAGCCGCCCAACAGCCGGGCGGGGTCCTCAGCCACTCTGGGCTGGGGGAGGTGCTGGCTGCACTGGGGTTTTGGAGAAAGCCTCGGCAGGGGTACTGGAACCTCCTGTCTTTTCCTTGAACTAGTGAGGGAGATTTTTTGATTGACAGCTAACCCAACTCCATCAAGGCCAAAGAGATATTCTGTTTCTTCTTGTAAGTTGGGTTTCCCAGCTCAGTCCAGCTCAAGGGAGGGGAAGACAGTGGCGCCAAGGAGCTGAACCCCCAAGTAGCCTCTCCCCAACCAAACACATCCTTCATCCTCCCCCATGCGTTGAAATCCCAGCCTCGTTAAACCGCCCCGCTAGACCGAAAAGGAAAAGGAAAGAACGGGAGAGGGGGAGGAGCAGAGACTTGGGAGTGGGCCTATGGAGCTGGGGTCGGTGCTGCCAGCTGCAGCTGTCTCCCCCCAACTTTCCTCCCCCGCAACACACATACTATACACACTCTCCCCAGCCCTTCTCCACCCCACAGGAGAAAGATCCACAGAGATGCAGGAGAAAACTAGCCCCCGCCCCCACCCCTGGCATTTGGTCCCCTCCTGGGGACAGGAGAGGGAAAGAAGGGCAGGCGTGGCTGGGTCTGGGAAGACTCCTACCCTGCTGCCTCCAGAGCCTGCATCTCAGCCTCAGCTCCTGCCTATTTTCCCTGGCCACAGACTGGGACTCTTCCTTTCTGACCCTGAAATTGCACCCCTCCTTCAAATTCACTCTACCCTGCCTCAGTGCACCATCTCTCTCGAGGCATCACCTGTCCCTTCCCCCCGCCCCCAGCCAACCTCCATGCCCCCTCTTCTTCACCCACACTGATAATTTCCTACTTGACTAAAGCCCCCCTTTACTACACCACCATGGGACAGTCTGATGGAAAGCAGAGGGCTGGGCACAAACCCTCAATTGAAGGAGGAGGTAGCAACCAACTTACTGGGGGGAGGAATCCAAGTTGTCTGATATTCCTTTACAATCACACTGCCCCCTCTGGAATTCCTGCATCCGACCCCAAAGAAATTGCTTTCTCCCGTCCCTCCATTGCTTTTTTCCCGTTCCAAAAACAGCCTACAATTTTATTTAATGAAAGACACATTTATGAACAATCAAATGATCCTCATAAAAATTTTATTGAAGGACGTAAAAACAAGCTACTTGCCCACGACCGAGGTCGCTCTCTTGCCTTGCCCGCTCTCACCCTGGCTTTCTGCAGACAGAGCCCGGGAGTTACTTCTTTTTTAGGGGGTGGGGGTGGGGGAAGTGTCGCAGAGATGGAGTTGGGGGCAAAGGAGGGTGAGCAGGAAGATGGGATGGGGACGCCCCACTTAAGTTGTGTGGATCTCTCCTACACTTCTTCAAGCTGGCAAAGAAAGATAAATATAGACAATAAATTTAAAATAAAGGCGCCTGTATATCTGTGCCAAAGCAAAAAGAAGACTTCTGAGGCTGCTGATAAAGGTGTATGAGATCCTGAGGTTCTACCCCTCCCACCCAGGGAGCACCTTTCCCAGGCTTCCCCAACCCAGATTTGGGGGGCTGAGTTGGCCAGTGGCAGAAAACGCTCCCCTTCCCTCCTTCCTTCCCTGTATCTCATCTTCCCCAGTCCCCTCCCACCCTCCCTCCCTCACCGCTGCTGCTGCTCCTGAAAGAAATACATACATACACACTATTTAAAAACGCATTTTTAAAAGCCACGTTCCGAACTGACAATCGCTGATCTCGGCTCGCGCAGAGACTGCGGGAGCGTCGGGGCCGACAGAGACGGATTACGTCAAGAAATAGTTCCTCCACCTACCTCGGTCGGCCTCCCCGCCCCTGCGGGGCTCCCGCGCCCAGCTCGGCCCTTGGGGTCCGAGAACCCTGGCTTCGGGGACTGGCATTTTCACCCCATTAAAAAATCCTCATGGTTGGGGGGAGGCCATCTGCTTATGGGTGGACATGGGCACAGGGGCTTCTCAGATGAGCTAGGAGCCGTCCTGAGCGGGTGACCGGTGCCTTGGGTCCAGAGTTCCGGACCCCTAGGAAATCGCAGGTCGCGGGGAGCAGCAGAGGGAAGGGGGTGGGAGAGGGGGAAAAAAAGCAAGGGAAAAAAAGCCCCTGCGCATTGATCCGCGCCGTATTTTTGGGTAAATACGATCACGTGGGGACCGGGGAGCCAATGAGCTGCGGGGAAAAGGCTGGAAAAATAATTACCTGCCTTGATTGTTCTGTGAGCAGATAAAAAGTACATATACAGTTCATACAATAATCTTATGTATGTAAAACCCCGTTACGATGTCGGCGACGGGGCCCATCAGTAACTATTACGTGGACTCGCTCATCTCTCACGACAATGAAGACCTCCTAGCGTCCAGGTTTCCGGCCACGGGGGCTCACCCCGCCGCCGCCAGACCCAGCGGTTTGGTGCCGGACTGTAGCGATTTTCCGTCCTGTAGCTTCGCGCCCAAGCCGGCCGTATTCAGCACGTCGTGGGCGCCCGTGCCCTCGCAGTCGTCCGTGGTATATCACCCGTACGGCCCCCAGCCCCACCTCGGCGCCGACACGCGCTACATGCGGACTTGGCTCGAGCCGCTGTCCGGCGCCGTCTCTTTCCCCAGCTTCCCGGCCGGGGGCCGTCACTACGCCCTCAAGCCGGACGCCTACCCCGGGCGCCGCGCGGACTGCGGCCCGGGCGACGGCCGCAGCTATCCGGACTACATGTACGGCTCGCCCGGGGAGCTGCGCGACCGCGCCCCGCAGACACTGCCCTCGCCCGAGGCGGACGCGCTCGCCGGCAGCAAGCACAAAGAGGAGAAGGCCGACCTGGACCCCAGTAAGTTGGGAGCAATTTTCCTTTACAACCGGCGCGGGAGGGGAGGGGAGGACGGGCGGGGGCAGCCGGATTACAGCCCTCCCGAACCGTGCAGGGAGCTTGGGAGAGGGGCGAGGGGGCGAGGACTCAATAAAAGCGAATTACCTTGGGGAGCTTTCAGGGGCAGGAGGTCTGAGAAGGGGGCCCAGGGAGACAGGTTGGGAGAGGGCCGAGGGGAGCTCCTCTCTCAGGAGATGGCTTTGATGAGAGACCCCTGCCCCCTTCTCCCAGCCTAGGCTTTTTGGCTCAGTCACCACTTTCGAAGAAATGCAGACAGGGCCAGGGGATGGGGCTGGGGGCGAGGTTCAGTTTATGATTTGAGATGGGATGGGGAAGAGGTGAGGAGGACACTGGGGGCACAGAGGAGATACCCCCAGCGAGAAGAATTAGCCCTGCTTCCCAGTCAGCGTGGAGGTCCTCACCCCACTAGAGATTCATAAAACAGAAGGTCCATGGACTTCTCCCCCAGGAGCACTGGGTGAGGGGTCTGAGATATTCCGAAGCCTGGAAACTTGGAGAGATCAGGACTTTCAAAGAGAAGTGGGGACAAAAGTGGGGTCTGAGTCTCCTTAAACTTGAGAACCCTCTTCTGAGGGTCTTGGAGGTTAAGGGTTGAGAATGGGGATCAGGGATGAGGAGTGGGCATCACCCCAGATTAGAGAATTCTACACACACACATACACACACACACTCCAATCAGGGAGACAGGCACCTTCTGAGGATTGCACAGGAGGGCTAGGGTGGGGGGCAGGTGGGAGCTGCAGGGCCAGAAAAAGGGGAAAGAAGGAGAAACAGCAGGGGAGGGGGTGCAGCCCCCTGGGTGTGAGGAAGTGTCTGGGGGAGTCCCAGGAGGGAGCTGCAGGAAATCTTTTCCTCCAGCCCCATAAGGGGCCAGGGCCTAATTATACCCCTCTGAAGGCTTCCCTCCCTGCCCTCAGCTACTCCCATAAACCTGAAATTGGAGGCTTGGCTCCTGCAGAGCCTGTCCTAGGGCTGGCAGGAGGGGGGCACTGGAGGCCAAACAGAAAAACTAAGATATAGGGGAGCTTGTCCCCAAGGCCAGCAGCTCTCTGGGGAGAGGAGAAAGACTTTTCCCGTTTCAGCATCACCCTGAGAATTCGCCTCAGCAGGGTTGAACTCCAAGCGGGAGGAGGGTGCTGCAGAGGGAGGTGAGGGGTTTAGGGACTATCAGGGTCAGGAAGCAGAGCTGCTAAAATTTCAGGACTTGGTCGTGGGCTGGGAGGATGGGAGGGGGCAGAGGAGGAGGGAAGTGGGGAGGAGAGAGACCTTGCTATAAAAATAAAAAACAAGAGAGAGAAGCGTTTATGGGCCTATGAAACGGTTGGGAATTTGGACTTTTTATGAGGATATTCTCAAATTACTACTCTTGAAGCTGAGGACCAGACTGGAGGGGCTTTGATAGCTTTGGATTTCCTACAGTTTTAGGTGCTGGAAACTGAAAAGGGGGAAGCTGGGGAGGGGACAGAATGCAAAACGAGGAAGGAGGAAAATTCCTAAAGCAAAATGTGTCCAAATTCAGGTTCAGTTATTGCATTTGGGGAGCCTGGCTGAGTCTGGGGGTAGAGTAGCAGAAGTCCTGGGCTGGAAAGGGGCTCCACTGACCCCTGCTTGTGTTTGGCCCTCCAGGCAACCCCGTGGCCAACTGGATTCACGCCCGCTCCACGAGGAAGAAGCGCTGCCCCTACACCAAGTACCAGACGCTGGAACTGGAGAAGGAGTTTCTCTTCAATATGTATTTAACCAGGGACCGTCGGTATGAGGTGGCCCGGGTTCTCAATCTCACCGAGCGGCAAGTCAAAATCTGGTTTCAGAACCGAAGGATGAAGATGAAAAAGATGAATAAAGAGAAAACCGACAAGGAGCAGTCCTAAACACTGCCCAGCCTGCTGCCTCAGCACAGCCAAGGGAAAAACAAAAACCCCACAAAATACCCCACCACAGGCCGGGGAGAGACGAAAAAGAAAAGGAAAGAGCAAGATAGAGAAAAGCCAATCAGCTTAAAAAGAAAAAAAAGGAAGGGGAAAAGAAAACTTGCGATTTGGGAGGGTTCAGTGTTGAGATATTGGTGTTTTAGAGTTAGTTCTACCCAGCGAGGAGGAGGCGGGGAGAGAAACTGCGTTCTCTTTCCCCAGCGCAACCGAAATAAATGACACACACAAATGTGATTTTTTTTCTCCTTTCTTCAGAGAAGCCAGTACTTGAATTGCTATATTTCTATTTTTTCCCCCTGTATCGTATTTGGTCCAGGCCATCCCTCCCCGGGCCTGGGGCGCTCTGCGTGCAGATTTTGTACAACAACAACAAAAAGACACACACACATACATCATAATGATTCTCAGCCCAGGAGCTGAGGGGCGAGGGCTGGGGACCATGCCGCGGGCTGGGTCCGGCCGTGCAGGCCGGCGCCTTGGGCTGTACATAGCAGTGTTTCTTCTCATCCCCAGCGTCCGTCCCCAGCGTCCGTCCTGTAACGTGCTCCTGTTTGTTATGGTAGAACAGCCCTGTGTTAATATATCGAAGTCACTTAAAAAACCAGAAACTCAACTGTATCCAGTTCTCGTTATTTCTCCTCCCTATGGTTCCCAGTCTGCTGTTGTGGAGGAGGCAAGTGCTCAGGTCGTTTAGCGGAGGCTGGAGCCAGAGAATGGGCTCCTTCTACCTTGGAAGGGCAAATGCCTGCTGCTTCTCTCCAGTCAGGGAGGGGTGGGGGGGCTCGGGGGGCGGGGTGGAGGCTGCTGAGGCCCAGGCCCAGCTCGTGCTTGCCCCGGCTGGCTGCCTACAAGTTTCCTGGTGGCTAGATGGAGTGCGGGGGAGAGGCACGGCATGAATGGCTTTCCTTGGCTGTAATTAATTGTAATAATTTATGAGTACAAGAGATCGGAGGGAAGAGATAGGTGAAGATGAAAGTTGGGTGCTGGGTGAGGGCCCAGGCTGGATTCTTGCCTGGCTGCATTGGTGCTTTGGTACTTGCAGGGATGGCTGGGAAAAAAGGCTGGGAGGGGGTGTGCGACTAGTACGAAGGCCAGGCAGGCCTCAGAGAGCAGGACAGGCACTGGGGACTGCAGTGGGAGAAAGAGAAGAAAAACAGAGAGTGAGAGAGAAGAGATGGGACATGGAAGGAGAGAGGAAAGAAAAGGAAGAAAGGAAAAAAGGAAGGAAGGAGAAAGATGGCAAAGCCAATACAATCAGAATTAGATGTAGTTTCTACTTCTCAATGCAGTCTCAGCTCCTTTCTCTCTTTCTCCTAGTTCTTTTCTTCCCAATCTCTGTCTCCCCTACTCTGTTATTTAGTTTGAATGTTTGTCTAGGGGTGACTGGGTCATGCTGTGCAGCTGCAGCATTTCTGGGGGATGGTGTGCCCAAGGCCCAAGGAAGCTGGCCAGAGATTAGTCAGGAGTGGGTGCTCCCTGGTGGCTGTGGGATCCCAAGCGCAAAGGTGTGGGGATGTGTGTGTAACAGCCCAGTGGGGCTGATCGGCTGTACTGCACCCCAGAGCGCCTTCTTAGAACCAGCAGTTTTAATCTGCTAATCAGAAGCAGACACAAGCTGCGGGTATGCCTCGGCCCAGCGCCCCCTTTCTCGGAAATCCCCCAATCTGGAAACTATTAAAATCAGGCTGTTTGAAATATAGCCCTTTAATATCTCAAGCTGCCCATTCTGCCAAAGGTGCGGGATATCGCTCTGAATATTTGGGGGATACCTCCGTGAAAAAAAAATAATTAGAGACCCCAGCCCATGTGCTGCTCCCCGTAGCATCACCTTACAGGATGGTGAGACACTTGTAGGGACCAGCCCCTTCCCCATCATTTGAATCTCCTACTCTCTCCTTCTATTTAAAAACTCCAATTTCGGTGACTGGAGGAAGGTAGGAAGGGGTGAAAATTTTGTTTCGATAATAGTGGGGGGCAATCAAGTCGCAGCAAGGGACTTCGCAGTCGCTGAAGCACCAGCTCCTCTTTCGAGCTTAAGAGACCGCCTGCCCAATTCCAGAAGCATTGTTTTCTTGGTCCATTTGAAAGGTGCTTTGCCTATAGTTTTTCTCCTTCCTCACACCTCTCTTTGGCCATTTTGCTGTTCTGGAACTCTGACTCCTGTTCCCCACCCAGTGGAGGCCAAGACACCCCTCTCTCCCCTGGTCGGGAGCGCCTGGATGCGGGCTTCTCTTCCAGACCGAGAGCGGCGTTTCCGGGCTTCCACCCCGCCCCTGCTCCCAGGCTCTGTCGCCTCCCCTCAGCGTCCATCAGCGCGGCCTGCTTCCTGCAGCCGGCCTGAGCGGCCTTACTGCGGGCAGGAAGGAGGGCCGCGGGCTTGGAGGACCCTGAGGAAATCATGGGATGCAGAGCAGGCCCACCCGGCCCGGCCCACTGTTCAATCCCAGCCCAGCCTGCAGGTCAGGATTGGAATCATTTTTTATTCGCTATCATTTACGAATTAAAACAACAACACAACTTGCATCTGGGGAAAGAAATGAAAGCTGGGGGTAGAGAGGGGCTAGCAAACGCCCTCTTCCCCTAATCTTTCCCTCCCACCTCTCCTCTGCTCCTTTGTCAGAATCACAAAACCCTAAAGGTTGTTCCACTTGGGAAGGCAGCGGATAGGTACATTTCCGCAGCCCCGAAATGCCACTTTTATGGCGCTGTTTGTCTCCCTGTTCTGGGTTTTGAATGGGGCCGAACAAAACAGCAGCGCGGAGCTGGCTAGACGTCTGGGCTTAATTGTTTTATGGTTTAAATAAGGTGGACACTCTTTCCTTTGAAATCGGATTATAGGAATGTTTTGTCTATGGCCCACGGAGAACAGGACCTCACTGGCTGAGAGGGAGAGGTGGAGAGCGCGCGCGCGAGAGGGATGGGCTACAAACCAGGGGTCAAACAGCCTGGAGAAGTCAGAGTCCCACCCCAAAGTCCTGCAGGAGGCGGTGGAATAGTCGGTGCGGGGCCAGCATCAGGGTAAGAGGAGCGAGGACTTTAGGGTGCGCGCCGCGGGCAGGCGGTCGTGGGAGCCTCGGAGCGTGCATCCGCGTTCGCGGAGATGTTCCAAGCCCAGAAATGCTCCTGAATGGGGGTAGATCGCGGTAGTTGCTTTGCTTAGAGTCTCTTAATTGGAGAAGGGAGGGTAACAAAAAGAGAAAACAGTGTGGAACCTTTCACAAGGTTTTATTTCAAGAACTTAGAAAACAAAAGAACAGCAGTCCTGGGGCAACTCCCTTCCCGGGAATCTCTCTCCTGCGCACCCATCTGGAGATTCCTTCCTCCCACTTCCCACCTTTGGGGCAAGCCTGGGACCTCTGTTAGCTTTTTCCCAGTCGGACTGCATTGGAGCAAATGGACGCGAGGTGGCGCTGTTGCTCAATGATAGAGGCGGCCGTGCCCCGGGCCGCCCTGGCCGCACTGACATTTGAGGCCCGGCCCGCAGCCGCTGCGAGAAGGCCCTGCGCCTCGGCCGGCCCGGCCCCACTGACTCTCAGCAAATCAATCCTCTCACCTGCGAGGTGTAAATAATTCGCGAGTGGCAGCGGGAGATGGGCCCTCGCTCTGGCGGCAGACTTAGAAGGCTCAGGAGGGCAGGCATCAAAAATAATCGCTTTGTGGAGGAGATAAGTGCAAAGCAGGCAGCGAGTAATTAACACAAACAGGCAGAATGACCCGGACAAACGAACATAAATCCGTGGTACCTATGAGGGCGGTGCAGGCCTCGGGGAGAGGGACAGAGACGGCCTCGGCGAGGATGGCTGCTTTCGGTTCCTTTATTTCCAGGCTCGGGGAGCGAAATAAACCAGATAACGTGTAAAAGAAAGCAAACAAACAAATGAAAGAATGGCGAGGGACCCCTAAAAGGGGAAACCAAGTCCGGCCAGGGGTTGCGGGACCGGTGGCTCTTAGGGCAGGCGGCGGTGGCGGCACACTCGGGACAGTCGCATTCCAAGACACAAAGGCCCGGAAGAATAGCTCTCTGGCAGGGTTTTCGCTGGACCATAAAATGTCGAAATATCCCCCCCCTCACCCCCTAAATGATAAGGCGCAGGCCCCAGAGCGGATCCAGCCCTCTGGGCCTCCTTTTTCCAGGCTGGGAAGAGAAAGTATTTATGACAGTCTCCAGTGACCCAGATGCTGGGAGCCCAGAGTCCACTCTGTTCATCGCAGCACCCGAAGAGCAGGCTCAGAAAAGGCAGGACTGGAACCAAAGCTGAAGGGAGCTGTGGTAGGGGTAGAGACGCCCTGTCCTGACTCCCACTGTTCTGGACCCTAGGGAGGCCTGCAGCCCTGGCACAGCCCTCTTCTGACCCTTCCCTCCTCTGCTCCAATGCCAGAGTTCCGGGTGTCTAAGAGTTTGGGCAGCTCCTGATATGGGGGTGGGATTCCCCGAATGCAGGGGATCCTGGAAGGAGCTCTTGCAGCCTGCACCAGTGAATCTCCTTTGGGAATTTGACAGAGAGTGGCCATTTCCCCAGCAATTAGTTAGATAATAGAGGGACTGGGTTGGGTGGGGGGAGGTGTTCATTTTCTCTAAACCATCCTGCCCTGAACCGCCATTCCTTTTTCCATCTCCAGAGCTGGGCTCCGGATGAGGAAGGAAAAGATCTGGTTGCCTAACCACCTCCTTCCTCATCCAACCCTGAAACCCCCAGGATGTGGAAGAAAAACAGGTAGCATTTTGTTTTCATAATGCAAAGACCTAAAGATTCATCTGTGTTTGTCAGGCATGTGTGCATGTGTGCCTGGGTGTGCACATGTGCGTACAGTGTCTATGAGGTGGCAAGGATGCTTCCAGGCATGTGTGTGCTAGTTTACACTGAGCATGGACTTGATGTGTCTCAGGGTGAGAAGCAGCACATACAGTGCGTGTGTGTCCTGAGTGTGCTCCAGGATTTCCTGGGTGTAACAGCCTCACACACTAGTGAGGGAGAGGACTGGAAAAATAATTCTTATTCATCTTTTTCATTTGTATGCACACAACACACATGTATTCTCACTTTCTCCCTTTTTCTCTCTATCTGTGTTAAGCCCAAATCACTGTACACACTTATGGCCAGAGAAGGGTGCTGATGGACTGAGGTTCTTTAATCCATTAGAATTAACTTAAGTGTATTCAGTCTTGGGGTTGGGGGAACCCTCCAGAGAAAGTGTGGATAAATATTTAAAGAGTGTCTGTTGACAGTTTCCATCCACATCCTGGCCTGGGCAGCCTGCCTGGGGACGAGGGGGCTGCAGTGAAGCCAGGGGCCCCACCAGGCTGAGCTGGCATTTCCTCTGGCATGGAGGTATGTGGGGACAAGTAAGAGGCCTACTCCAGTCCCCTTCAACTCAGATGCAAATAGTCTCCTAAGAAGAAATGTCCTGAATCAGCCCAACTAGAAGCCAGGGACACCCAGCTGCCCTTTCCTTTTAGTCTCCATAAGCAGCTTTGCTCTCAGAGCCCCTAGCCAAGCCTGTGGCCATTGCCTGGGTTTCCTGCTCCAGCAGGGGCTGGTGTCTGAAAGGGCAGTGTGGCCCTGACTGGGTATATGGAGTTTTCCCCAGCCCCACCGCCTCTGACCCTCTCCTCTACCCATAGCAGGTAGCAAGAGAGTCTCCGGGATCGAAGGAAGAAGACAGAACAGATTTGGACCCTGGGGAGGGGCCAGGGGATGGAGGGTCTGATGCCCGAAGTATTTAGGGGTATGGTGTGCTTGTACCTCCTCAAAGTCTCCAGACTTAGGGACCCCCTAGGGAGCCCATCTTTTGGGTTAGGGGCCCTGCTCTGGCTTGCAGGTATTCATCCCCTTGGAGGTCTTATACCTGTTGAGGTAACCTGGGTTGACCTGATGGCTCAGGTATCTCTCTCTCTCTGAGAAGAAGGAAAAGAGAAGCGAGGTTGGGGGCGAGAGGCACCTTCACATCTAAATTCGTACCCTGGAAAAGCTGGCCCCAGCCATTAGCTGGGGCTGGCTCACCAGCCCCCTACACACACCACACACCCCCATCCCTCCCCCTCTCCTCCCCTCCCCTTCCTCCAGGTCCCCCCAGCCCCGTACCCCTCAACCCCCACCCTCTCTCTCTCTCTCTCTCTCTCTCTCTCTCTCTCTCTCTCTCTCTCTCTCGCCTGTCTTCATGTCGTGGATTGATGAACGCGAATCGCGTGTAAGCGCCGCCACCGCCGGGAGTCTGAGGAATTCGCCTGGGCTGTTAAAGGAAAGAGCTAAGTGAGAGAGCGCGAGCTCTACCTACCGACAGTGAGGAGCGCCGTCGCCGCCGCCGCCCGCTCGCTGCCCGCTGCCGCCGCCCGCGCCCCAGACCCGGGAGCTCTGCTGAGCCGGCCGAGCTCAGCACCGAGGCGCCCCCCAACCTGCCCAGCCCCCAGCCCACCAGCCCAGCCCAGTCCCGGGGAGCCAGCCGGCCTGGGGTTTGGTCCCGGGGGGAGGGGGAGTTTCGGGGGTACCGGGCGGAGTAGTCGCGAGCCAGAGGGGAGGGGGCCGCGGGTTTTCATGTACCCAGCATGAGCTCCTACTTCGTCAACCCCCTGTTCTCCAAATACAAAGGCGGCGAGTCCCTGGAACCGGCCTATTACGACTGCCGGTTCCCTCAGAGCGTGGGCAGGAGCCATGCGCTGGTGTACGGGCCCGGCGGCTCGGCGCCCGGCTTCCAGCACGCTTCGCACCACGTCCAAGACTTCTTCCACCACGGCACCTCCGGCATCTCCAACTCAGGCTATCAGCAGAACCCGTGCTCGCTTAGCTGCCACGGAGACGCCTCCAAATTCTATGGCTACGAGGCGCTCCCCAGACAGTCCCTTTATGGGGCTCAGCAAGAGGCGAGCGTGGTGCAATATCCCGACTGTAAATCCTCCGCCAACACTAACAGTAGCGAAGGACAAGGCCACTTAAATCAAAACTCGTCTCCCAGCCTCATGTTTCCATGGATGAGACCCCACGGTGAGAAGCCTTTTCTCTTTCCCCCTTGGTCTCCCGCGCTCCGGGGTTTTCCCCCCTCCCTCGCCTCCTTTTTGTCTGCCCTCGCTTTTTCTCCTGGCTTTGGGGTCTCTCCCGCCCCACCCCCGTGCCTGGGTGGGTTTCTCGAGGTTGGGAAGGCTCCGCTGGGGCGGGGCAGGGATGGGGTGCCTAGAACATTTAGGGGATTGGGGTGAAGGTGGGGGAAAGCTGGTGTGTGGCTACAAAGGGTTAAAAATCGTTTTCTCCATCTCTGTCTGTCTGTCTTTCTCTGACTCTCCCACTCCCCGTCTCTAAAGTCAAAGTTGGGGAGGTGGCTGGGAATGGTACCCTGAGTACCCTGAGATTGTCAGCCTTTGGAACGAACCAGTTTCTCCAGAGGCAGGGAGCCTGGAGTCCAGGACAGTGGCCAGGCTGTCTTGGGGCAAAGGGAGACCCCTGTTTCTCTACCCTAGCCAGAGAGTGGTGAGACTCAAAGGACAGGCTCTCTGGCTCTCTAGGGCACCCACAGCCTCCTCGCAGAGAAACAGCCTGAGGGCCACTACCCCAACTTTTCTGTACTTCCCCCAGTTGGGAGAAGACAGGGGAGCCTGACAGGAGGGGGGAAAAAAGAATGCTCAAAAGGAGAGGGGCCATGGAGATTAGGGGTCCCTGAGCTCCAGAAAACCCTAGCCAGCCCCCCACTCAAGGGACTTATGGGGTCTCCCTGAGACCTGCAGAGTAGCTCAGGTCATGAGCCCCTCCAAGGGTGGCCCCTCATGGCCCAATTTCGAAGTACAGGGGGAAGCTATAAAGCGACAAGTTCCGGAGGGGATGGCCCATGATTTATTTGCTGGTCTCCAGTTAGCAATCAGGCGGAGCAGTGATACATTCCAGCAGATCAATTATTTTTCGTATTGGAAAAGCATTAGGCAGAGAGAGACAAGGAGAGGGCAGTGGGCAGAGCCCCTCTTCTTTACCCACAGCTTTTTTTCCTTTCTTTTGGAAGCACTCCGTCCCCAGCCTTGCTCACTAAATGCCATGCTGCACTTGTAAACAAAGCTGCAAAGGCCACTTCCTAGAATTACAGGCCTAGTGGGGGGGATTCTACAGGTCTCCCCCAGCCCCTGAAAGGCCCCAGTTTCCAAACAGACCCCAGTCCCCACCCCCACCCCACCTCCCAAGGTGAAGCCAAACCAAAACAATCCCCCAACTTTCCTGCCCTTGTCTGCCTTCTGCTCTAGCCTTTTCCATAGAGGGGAGGAGAACTGAGGACAGGACATCAGAAAGGGGAGTTTAGAGGAGGAAGAGTGGCGAGGGAAAACCGAGCCCCCACCCAAATGTAACCAGACTGGGGTTTTCTTCTGTCCAGCTCCGGGGAGGCGCAGTGGACGGCAAACTTACAGCCGGTATCAGACCTTGGAACTAGAAAAGGAGTTTCTCTTTAATCCTTATTTGACACGAAAGCGTCGGATTGAAGTCTCTCATGCCCTGGGACTGACCGAGAGACAAGTGAAGATCTGGTTCCAGAACCGAAGGATGAAGTGGAAAAAGGAGAACAACAAGGATAAACTGCCGGGAGCCCGAGATGAGGAGAAGGTGGAGGAAGAAGGGAATGAGGAAGAGGAGAAAGAAGAGGAGGAAAAGGAAGAAAATAAGGACTAAGCAAAAAAGAGAGACCCCCCCCCCTTAGCAACTCCCTTGAAGTTTCGTTTTATGGTAGCAGATAAATTGAGAAGTTTACGACTGTCATTTGCTTTTATAGAGAATAGAATGACACTCACAACTCTAACTACCTGTCAGATACTTGCAGCTCTGGTTTTATTACCTTTGGACTTCCCCTTTCTTTATTTGTTTGGGGGCTGGAGGGGGGAGACCAAGACACAGCAAAAAGTTCGGACTCTCTGTCTCACTCCTTGCCCCACACACACTTGTCCCTGCCCCCACCCTTCTGAGTCGTTCCTGGATTTTAAGGTCTGAGACCTGGCCTCTGTGCTCCTGGGTCTGTCTCTTGCCACACTCCCACCTCCCTGCTTCTCTGGTATTTATTTTAGAGGGGAGCCCCCTTGAAACGCAGAAGAGAACTTGTGGTTTTGTTTTTATGCTAAGGCTAGTGTACTAGATGTACTTTTTTAAAAAAGGAAAGGACAGAAAAAAATGAAGAAAGGAAAGGAAGGAAAGGAAGACAAATGTAAAGAAATAAGGAAAAAAGCAAGGAATATCCCCTCCCCCTCCCCAGGGCTCCCTGCTTAGAAAAACCCCCTTGACTTTCTCTAGGAACCTGATGGAAACCTGAAGGAGATGTGGGTCTCTCCCCTCCCCACATTTCCAGAAGGGTAGATAGGAGCCTGCAGTCGCCTCTAAAATCCTACCTAACCATCCCATGGTCACTCGGGCCCATGCCTTCCTCTCCTTCGCTGTTTGATTTCTGTTCTGTTGGGCCCGGCTTCCTCTGAGCTACATTAGTGTTAGTGCTCAGAAATCACCATAATCATGAAAATAATGATAATAATAATAAATCTTTAACATACTACCTAAAGGGAACCTGCAATAATCTTGAAAAAGAAAAAGAGAAAAATTTTAAAATCCTGCTATAGGAGAAAAAAAGAGAAAAAAATAAAAACCAAAAAAAGAAAGAAAGAAACCTCCAGCGTATTTTATCACTACCTATAGGAAGAAATCCTGCTTTGAGAGTATTCGTAATGCGGTTTTGTTGTCGTTTGTTGCTGCTTATTTCACTAAGAAAACCCAACAACTGAGACTGCCTAGCCCGCCGGTCCTGTGCGCTTTTATTGTGCTTCTAACCCCAGTAGAGTAGAACTAAATTGCACTGAATGTATAGTTAACTCTGTCTTGAATTCTCTGTTTATGCAACGTGCTCGAAAGAAAAAAAACGTTAAAAATATATCTATAATAATAATTTTTTGTCATTTGTCTTTATGTCCAGCTATGAATGTAGATTTTGTGTCCTGACAGCCCTGTTCCTTGTCCAAGTACTTTGTATTGTATACGTGAGTCATAATAAAAAAAAAAAAAAAGAAGAAAAATAATAGAAGCTGGAATGACTTGCTTTTTCTCCATAGCTCTTCCCCGTTCTCTACCGTCTCCCTCCTTATCCCCCTGTCTAGCTCTCTGGAAATGGTCTCCTTCACTGCTCTGGCTTTGGGGTTGAGAAACTCATGTGGAGAGAAGCCTGGGAATTGAGAAAGCATGCTGGCCTGGGAGGGAAGGTGAAAGGGGTGAGGGATTGAGAAGAGGAAGAGGAACAGTCCATCGGTTGAGAGAGGAAGGAGTCTATAGGTATGCCCTTGGGGGAATCTTGGCTCCAAACAAAGTGGGTTTCCAGATGCCAGGATCCCAATGGGAAGAAAGATTTCCTCACTCATCCACCCTCCTCCTCCTCAGCCCTGGGCTGGGCCCAAACAAAGAATCTGCCCTATGCAACTATGACTTTTTCTTCCAGGGTCTGGGGCTGAGAGTGTGATAGTGGGGTTCCTTCTGATCTCCACATGCCCCTTGTGGCCAGACCTTAGCACCCAGCACCCAGCACTAGAATAGTGAACCAGGTGGGAATGTGTGAGGCTCAAGGCAACTGGCTGGCCTGTCTGCAGGGCTTGCCTGAAGATGCCTGAAGATGGGAGATGCTAAGAATGGAGGATGAGGACGCTTAAGCCTGAAGGAGAGGAGAAAGGAAGGGGAAAGTAAGTGAGCTTGTAGGTGACAAGCCTGAGCCCACATCCTGAAATTCAAATTCAATCCTCTGTACAGGAGGATTGTCATCACTGTCATTCAGCCTGCTTGTGTGCACTCCAACTTCTGTTCAGGTTGTTTAAAGTCCACTCCCTGCTTCACCTTGACAATTGGGCAGGTTACCCAGCCCCCATAGTGTGGGCCATTTGCCTGGAGGATGGGCCTGCTGAGTGGACAGCCTGCCACCCCAGCCACAGCGGGGTACGAGGGAATCTTTACTGGTATCTTCATTCCCCAAAATGAAGAATTGAAGGCTCAGGGACCCAGAGGGTAGAAGGGTCTCTCACTTCTCTCTGGAGAGTCCTAGACTTAAAAATTCTGTTTATGCCAATAAGATTCTCGTCAAATAATCCCAAATTCCAGAGATACAAGTCTTCTGACTCAGTCAGGAGAGGGGAAAAGGGAGGGGAGGGATCTTCTGGTCTTAAAAACCAGACCCCCAAAGGCTGAAATATTTTTGAGGCCAGATTTTCTTTCTTTCCTCTTCTCTTCTCTTCTCTTCTCCATCCTCCTCTTCCTCCTCCTCCTCCTCCTCCTCCTCCTTCTTCTTCTTCTTCTTCTTCTTCTGCTTCTGCTTCTGCTTCTGCTTCTTCTTCTCCCACCTCTCTCTCTCTCTCTCTCTCTCTCCCCCCACCCCTCCTCCCTACCCCTCATCTATCTAGCTCCTGGTCAATGATTTTCCCAGACCTAGGCCCAGGCCAACTCTTGTTTTGTGTAATTTCACCGGGGTCCCAGTCACTGGCCCCCACGCAAATCTGGCCTGCAAATCTGGCCTGAGTACAGAATTGAGTTGGACTTCCTTCACAGGGGACTCCTGCAGCCCAAGAAAGGCTGTGAATTGGAAGCACACGCTGTAGGCGGCTGGGGCAGCTTTGAATAGGAGCTCCGAGAAATCTACCCTAACCCGGGGTCCCCGCTGTGAGCAGCGGCACCAGCCAGGTAACCCTGTTCTCAGTGGGAAACACCGGCTACCCACCAGGGAGGCCAGAAAAAAGAGCATTTCGCTCCGACCTCGGGCCTTCCCACAGGCGTGTCCTCCATACTCCGAGGGACGGCCGAGGTTCCGTTTCGTTTTTAAACGTGGAATTATGATTGCTGTTAATAAAAATATCCGGCCCAGTAGCCTAGTGGGATGAACCCAGCATTAAATGGCTCCGAAGGGCCTCGCCACCTTTTCTCCACACCAAATGTCCCATTCATCCCTTGTCCTGCTCAGCAATGTCCGTGGCCCCAAGCCCGGCGCGTCGGAGGGCGGGGTGCGTCTGGCGCCCGGCTTTACTCGAGATGCCAGGCATGGGGAGAGCTAAGCCGAGGGAGCCCCAGCCACCGCCTCATGAAGTACCCTCTCCCCTACCCCTCCTGCCCACAGCCTCTGTTTTCTCGTTTGTAAAGAAAAGGAGGTAAAAACCCGTTTTATGGGGGAACATAATTGTGAGCGGGATGCGCTCTCTTTAGAATCGCGTCCTCCCAAATGCTCCCGCCGTCCCATTACCGGAATGAGGACCATTCGGCTGCTGCAGATAGGACTTTCTCTCCCATTCTTTACTTTTTTATTAGCCAATCAAAGTGGCTTCCGAAAGCTATTTGTGATTTGTGAAAAATAGTATCTTTCAGAATGCTGAGTTGAAGCATCTCGCTCATTGCTCCTTGAATTTATTATTCTAATCTCAACCGTAGAGATAGAAAAATGCAGCTATTAAGTTGGGGGGCAAATTCGTTTCTCTGCATTAAATTTTTTTTCTTCCCCACTCCCTCATTTTGTAAGCAAAGGAAGGTGCGGACCTGCAAGAGATCTGGGGGTGGGTGAGAGAGGTAGCGAGCGTCCTGAAGGGCTCTTTGAGGGACCCTCGGATAGGCAAGTGGTTTGGTCTCCCCAGTCTTATCTTCCCCAGATAAGATGCCCCAGTGACTGCCTGCTGGCTGGGAAAGTTACCCCGCCCCAATTAGGGAGAACTCAGGACAGGTTGTGCCACAGTCTAGAAGTGAAATTTCCGGTGAGCTGCCCGCAGCGCCGTCCCATTCTCCCTGCTGCCCATTGTGAAAAGCTGGGCCAGCGCTTCCTTGTCGTAATTTTTAACTACCTGTTATAAAATTTATGGGTGGGTTTGTAAAAAGAAACGAGGTCCCTGCATCCGGCCTAGGGAACTGTTTTGCTTACTATGGAGGAAGTTTGGGGAAGGCATGAGGTATCCCCTCTTGGTCCGGGGAGAGGCACCCAGCCATTGAGATTCCCATGCCAGCTTGATGCGGGACCAAGTGGAGAGCTGCTGGCCTTCAAATCTCTAGCCCGTGGGGAGAGTGACCTGGCTGCAACCCCTCCCCCGGCAAATAGTCTCTATGGGGGAATTTATTCTGGATTCACCTTCAAAATTATGGGTCTGGAAAAACAGGCTGCTCGAAATTTTAGCACAGAAGGTGGAATTCAGGGCAGTAAAAGGTTATTTTTTCAGGCCTTGGTAGTACATCCCAGCTGCCCAGACACTGAATCAGAAAATTTTTCTGAGAAAGGCAGGTGGGTGTGGGCAATCTAAAAGGCTTACTGCCTTGCACCCCTCCCCCCAAAAAGGAAGTAGAGACCAAGATCTTGGGCTTAATTTTATTTTTAATTGTAAAAAGATTCCAAGTAAGCCACCATTTGAACTGGGAAGTGAAACTAAGGATGGTCTTGGGGAAAAATGTTTTTCTCTCTAAGAAAGGGACCCCGGGATGAGGGTCGTTTTGAGGGTCCTAGAAGTTGCCCCCAATTCTCACCTCTCCTGCTAAACTGCAGGATTGCCCAGGGTAGGTCTAGTCCCCTAGGTTCTTCAGACCACTCCAGGTCAGGTTTGGTTGGATGGTTGCCAGTGGTCTTAGACTACTATTCCTGTCTAGGGTGGAGTAGGGGTTTTCAGGGGTACCCCATAGACGGGATGTTGTTCTCTTCCAAAAAAAAAAAAAAAAAAAAGGAAGGGGTAGGGAGGCACCCTTTCAATCCCTGCAACTCACCAGCCATCACTGCCTCAAGGCCACAAATCTTTGCAAAGCTTTGAATTCCCCCTGATCCAACCTTAATGCCCCCATTTATTAAGGACAATATTTAAAACTCGGCAAGCCAGGAGAAGCAACCGACCCTCCGTGCTTGAAGCTTTCTTTCGTCTGGGCGTCCGCCCTCAGCTCTTTCCGCGCTCGCCTGCAGCAGCCCGGCCCGTGGGGAGTGGGCGGGGGGGGGGGGTAGGGGGGGGGGGGGGGTCCGGGGATGCTCCCTCTACGAGAGAATTGGGTAAACATGGCGACCGCGGCGCCCATTTGCACACGCTACACAAATGCATCGCATTCCCGGTTGTTTGCAGAAAATTTACAGCTGAGTAATAAAAGTTTACGATCGACTCACAAGTTGGATTGGCCACAAGAAGTCATGTGGATTCCATCCATGAACGTGAACTTTTTATTGTGGTTTGTCCGTTCCGAGCGCTCCGCAGAACAGTCCTCCCTGTAAGAGCCTAACCATTGCCAGGGAAACCTGCGCTGGGCGCTCCCTTCATTAGCAGTTTTTTTTTAATTAATCTGATTAATAATTATTTTCCCTCCATTTAATTTTTTTTTCTTCCCAGGTGGAGTTGCCGAAGCTGGGGGCAGCTGCGGAGGGTGGGGACGGGAGGGGAGAGACAGAAGTTGAGGGCATCTCTCTCTCCCTTCCCGACCCTCTGGCCCCCAAGGGGCAGGAGGAATGCAGGAGCAGGAGTTGAGCTAGGGAGCTGCAGATGCCTCCGCCCCTCCCCTCTCCCAGGCTCTGTCTCCTGCCCCCTTCTTGCAACTCTCCTTAATTTTGTTTGGCTTTTGGATGATTATAATTATTTTTATTTTTGAATTTATATAAAGTATATGTGTGTGTGTGGAGCTGAGACAGGCTCGGCCGCGGCAAAGAATGAGGGAAGACGAGAAAGAGTGGGAGAGAGAGAGGCAGAGAGAGAGGGAGAGAGGGAGAGTGACAGCAGCGCTCGGTAAGTGTTTCCTTATTGGTTCAAATATGTAACTAATGGTCCGTAGCTGGGTGGCGGTTTCAAGATAAGGACAGCAGCGGCTTGTCTTGGTTAGGGAGTAGAGGAGGATGGCGAGAGGGTGGGCGCGTAGGTAGTAATGGGGAGGAAAAGTAGGGGGTGGGAGAGAAATGGGGTTAAACTGGAATACTGGTAACTGGTAGTGGGGCGATTGTGTTGTCCTGTTGTCACTGTGTGCCAAGTTGGGGGTGGAGGGGCAAGGGAACAGCACCTGTGGGGCTCAAGCTGGCGGTCTAGGGCGCCAGCTTTTACTGCCCACTGTGTCAGTACCTGCTTATTATAGATCTTCGGGTCTCGGCTAATGGAACTGGGTCGGAGGAGAACTGGAAGCTCAAGCTCCAGGCGGGAGAGAGAACCTAGAGGCTGTACCCATTGCCCCCTAAGCAAAGTCAGCCCCCCAACCCCCAAACAAACTTTCCAGCGTCCCCTCCCTGTCTGGCAGCCTCCTCCCTCCCAGAAAGCGCGACTCCTAGAGCTCACACATGCGCAGTGTGGGCCCAGGGCCGGGCCGCCGAGCAGGAAGCGGGCGCATCTAGGCTGCCGGCGGGGCCTGTTAATTGGCAATTAGGGGGGAGGCTGGTGGCTGGTGCGCGTCAGCCGAGAGGAAAGCGTCTGCCCACCCCCTGCTCCCGCCCCCACTCGAGCGGATGGAAGGGTGGGAGGTGCCCTGCGTTGGGTAGAGGGTGGAGGGTGGGGGTGGGGGATGCAGTACTCAAAAGCCATCTTGTGCTTGGAGAAAGAGGCCTACCGGCTTTCCCTTCCCGGGTCCGGCGCGCCTCACCCCCAACCGCTGCCATCCCAGCCGGGATGCCCACTGGACCGGGATGCCCGCTCGCCACGCATGGCTGCTCTAGGCTAGGACCTGCCCCGCCTAGGGCAGAGGTGGGGAAGGCCCTAAGCTGGGCGGGGACAGGCCCAGTCCTCCTGGCAGGGTCTCCTAGGTGCTGTGGAGGCAGTGAGGATTCCGGGGGCTGCTGGCTTATGGGGTAGGGGCGTCAGCCTGGGGCGGCGGGAGAGTCCTGGGCACTCGGGATCTCTCTAATAATTGGTGCTAATGGCCTGTTGTATAGTCTTAACCCGACGCATATGGTTTCATAACACAGTGGCTTAATTTCTTCCAAATGTACATGGCCCTGAATGTGTTGCAGTTTGATATATGACCCCGGCCCGGGTCCGAGGCTCCAAGGCGGCCCCTATAAGTGTGAATTTCTGTTTATAAAGGGCGACGCACACGCAAACGCCTACACACCCAGGCAGACACACCCGGAGGCGTGGGGGAGCATATTCCAGACGAGGTCCTAGAGAGCCTGGGGGCCAGACTCACCTTCAATCTAAGCCAAGACACCCCCCCACCCCCACCCTCTCCCAGAGGCGCGACTGGGATTCTGCGCCAAGTCCCAGTGGGGGAGGGGATCGCTCCACGATTTCCTGTTTAAACCCTGACCCGTCGCCTGTGGGGGGCCGGGGGAGGGGGAAGAAACCTGTTTTTATCACATTCTTTAAAATACAGTTTGCATTCAGATCAAACCGCTTGGGCCCGAGCTGACGGTGAATTTTATCTCCCCTCCCCCCACAACCGCCTTCCCTTCCTTTTCTGCCCCCCCAAAAATTCCCCTTTCGCAGCCAACATAAAGGCCTCTGAGGTATTCTCCCGGGGGAAGAAATGGCATTTTCTCTCCCCCTCCCCCCCTCAGTAGGACTTGTGTGTCGGCAGAGGCGTCTGACGAGGGGCTAATTTCGCGTTCCTTGTTTACGATCGAGAAAAACGCTTGGCTCTCCCCAAATGGGCCCAGCCCGCCGCCTGCTCCGGCTGCCGCGCGCTCTCCCGCCGCTCAGGCACGGCCCAGGGGCTGACGCCCCGGAGATCCAGCCTGCGGCAGGCGGGAACCCGGAGTCTGTGGGACCTGAAAAGGGCAAAGGGAGTGCGGTGGGACACTGGAGGGGCCCGAGAGGCCCGAAAAAGGGAGCTTTTCTCCTGGCGTAATGTGGGAATCGCCTACCGGTGAGGCCTCTATTTCTCTCTTTCGCCTGTATTTTGTCTGCCCCCGCCCCTGTGGATGGCCGCTGATGGGGGTGGGGTGGGGGTGGGAACACAAGTGTCCTTTGTCCGTCCCCGAAAGAAAACCTTTTCCAGAGAAGGCCATTCAGGCCAGTGGAGATTCACCTGGAATATTAGAAGGGCCCCCTCCCACCCGAGAGGCGGGCCTGGGCGAGGCTAGGGTGTTTATCTCAATCCTGGAACGACCTGAGTGTGTCCACAGTGAGATTTGGGGGTGCTAGAGTTCGAGGTTGGCCGCTTAACAGCACCATCCTGAGGTGTCTTTATATAATATTTTAATTGATTTTCTGTTCCTTCCTGGCTAGAGCCCTGCAGCTCCCCCACCCCCATCCTATGCCCCTCACCCCTAGACCCATCCTCACAAGACAGAGGCAAGGAGAGAAGGCAGAGCAGCAGCGACCGGCCCTCTGTTTTCATTTTCCACCCTGGCCAGGGGATAAACTGGACCCCAGTGGACTCCAACACCAACTCTCTGCTTCCCAGTTACTTTCGATTTTCTTTCCCTTCTCCTTCTTTCTCTCCTTCTCTGGCATTCAAACAGAAGCACAAGAGGATCCACCAGTGGCAGCTCTCAGCCTCCTTGCAGGCCACATTCCCTGCTGACCTGGTCCTTACTGCAGGATAGCCCTTCCGTGATTATCTAATAAGAGCCAGGGTGGCTGAGAATAGAATCTGGCTCAAGGACTCTGCACACCCCAGGCAGAGACACTGAATCTGTGGGTCAGGGCCTGGCAACATTCCTTGAAGCCTCCGGCTCTGAGCCCACTCTTTGGGCACCCTTAGGCCTGCCGGCTCTCCTTATAAGGGGCTTTGTCAGCCCTGCCATCCGCTGTATTTCACCTGCGGGTTCCTAGCTAAGGAGAAATGGGCAGAGCAAACCCTTTCTCTCCCTGGTCTGACAGTTGTGATCCCGACAGAATGCAACCTTGTTTAGAGAAGGCGACCTTGTTGGGTTGGCTGTTGTGTTCTGAAACCAGGCTTGGGAGTGTTATGTATTTATTATATACAGGCTCAAATGTACAGACTCAGGCTTATGCATGAATATATACAGACTCATATTTCCTTGGTGGTTAATTGTATATTACCATGCCTATATTCGCTCAAACACCATTTTATGTGCATGCAAAATTTTGTTAACCCTCACTAGATGAGAATGGGCTCATGGAGGCACCGGGTGCACTGAGCAGGCCCTCTGTGCATGCTCTGCTGGAAATATGTGTGCACTGGAATCGGAGTATGCAGGTTCCAGTAACCAATGGATGCCATAAAGGCTTTCTCAGACTTTATTGCTTTTGTTGCCTAAGCAGCTGGACTGGGGAAATACTAAATCCCTTCTGCTTTCTCTCCACACCTTCTAGCACACTCTCCCAACTTACAAAGTATTTTACAAGGGAGACCAGTTGTCTTGAAATTGAGTTCTGCGGGACTCTTTTCACGGGCGTGGTGGGTCTGCAAGCAGTTCTGAGTAGACAGGGACCTGGCACTGGAAGCCTCCCTGGGGCAATGAAGGGATAAGAGTGGTTAATAAGGTGGCCTCTAGACAGTGGTCTGGGGCGGCTGCTGGCCAGGGTGCTTGGAGAAGCTGGTGGAAAAGGCAAACCAGAAGGGGTAGGGATGCAGTGAATATGTTTCTCCCCCTGCTTGCCCCAGCCGGCCACTCACCCCGCCCCAGCCCAATTTGCCTGCATCCATGGTGGTGGATTGGGAGTTCTCCAAGGTCCCCCAAATACCCAGATCTGGTTGCTGGATGAACTGCATTTTAATCCTCGTCAATATCTGAGCCAGGGCGAGACCTGGTCAGGGAGAAGACTGGTCCGAGCAGCATGGGAGAGGACGCTGGGACCGCCGCCTGTGGCCTAGAGCACTGAGTATGGGCTACCGAGGCTGAGAATTAATGGGCCTTCTTTCCCAGCCTTTTTCCCTTCCAGAGACACAAAAAGACAGAGCAGAGGGGAAATATCAATGTCAGTGGAAAATCCCAAAAAAGAAAGCAGGGACCAGAGTGGGGCTGGAGGGGTTTTCCGCCACTCTCTAGGTGATCGGGTTCCTCCCAAGACTCTTGTCCAGACAGGCTGCACCAAGAGATGTGCAGCTTTCTTCCACCCTTCACGGAGGGCAGCCTTAGGCTTTCTGGGCCTTGCTTACCCCGGGCACTGGGGTGACATTACCTCAGGATTGTGCCCCTCGCCCAGCCCATGGCCTCTGCCATGGTGCCGCTGCCGCTCCTGTTTATTGTGTCTGTGAGTTGTTTACTTGTTTTGTCTGCTGCCACCCTGCGTCAGAACCCCGCCAAACCAGCGAACTCGCCCAGGAGAACAAAGTACAGTGCTATCCCCGAGCTCCCTCCCCTTTCCAGCAACCCCCTCCTGCCCTCACAAGCTCCTGCACTCTCCCTTTCTGAGGGGAAGCAGCAGAAATAGTCTTAAAACAGGGCAGCTGTTTATAGGGTCAGGGGAATTATGGGGACACCATAAACCTCCGGGTGTCCCTGTGGTGGAGAGACTTCTGAGCAGCCCGTCCCTTGCCTAGGCTTTTCTTCCTTTCCCTGGTAACCACTTGGTTAAGGGGGCCACACTCACTGAGAAAGTTGAGCCCACCCCCGTCAACCCAGTCCCCCACTACCCCACTTCTTTTTGCAGGAGTTTCCCTGAGACCGGGTTGTTGGGTTTTAAATCAGAGTAATGCTAGTGGATTCATAAAGCTAGATATAGCATGTCATTCTCCTCCCACACTCCCTTCTCCTCAGCCCCCCAAAATTGCAGTGAATTTAAGCAAATCCTACAAAATTAAATTGCCCCTTTGCTAAAGATCCTATATGTTTCCAGTCTTGCCAGGTGTAGAGTCAGATAGTTGGCTTTTGGCCTTTAATTTTGCTCCTGGCTATTAAATTTAAAAGAGTATCATTCAAGTAAGTAATATTCTCGTTTCTAAAATTAATTTTCCCCTCCCAGTCTCTCTCTGTCTCTGTTTTTGCCAGCACAGATTAAATGGTTCTTTCAGATCTGCAAACAATAAAGGATAAAATTATTTATAGGGAAATGAGGATGCTGTTTTATTGTTGGCTTATTGTTCCAGAACATAACAACATTTTATTTTCAAGCAGGAGAAGCTAGACCAGGGGGAGAAAAAGGGGGAAAGGAAAAAAACATGAAGGGAGGGCGGGAACCCACACACAAAACTCCTGCTATGTATAACTGGTAGGACATTTACAATTTCTATATGACAACTCACTGTGACGTCATAAATACCGAGTTCTTGAATTTTATAATTCTCATGAACCTCTCAAATAGGTCCAAGCAATGCTTCATGTGGAGGGGTATAGAAGAAGCCAGGAGGCTGGGGATCCCTTGACCCAGTGCAGAGCAGCACATCCCCTATTGTGGCTTCTTCTTCATGGGACATCCTCTTGAGGCCCTATTCTGGGGGCTGAAAATATTCTGGATATTCTGGATTTTAATTTTTCTCCTGGGCCAAGCAGGGCCACTTGCTTTGTCCCCCTCAAGTGTCCCTAGGCGTCTAAGCTTTCTCCCCATTCCCAGCTCAGAGAGCTATGTCCCCAGGCTCTCCCCAAGCCCCCTCCTGAGCTGATACTCAGCTGCTTGGAATAGAGGTGGGAGGCTTGGGCGCCAGCCCCCAAAAAGCCAGAAATGATTTTTTCCAGATGGAGCTGGAAGGGGGCTCAGGGTTGAGCGTGATGGGGTAGAGATGTTTGGGACCTATTTTACGTTAACCTTAAGTCAGAGAAGTGAATTGAGAAGCCAAACAAATGCCGTTGTGAGAGTTTGTGTCTGCTGATGGTAGCAGCAATAAGTGAAGTGCTGGTTAGGAAAGGTCAGGCAGAAATCTGGAAAGAAAGAGGGAGAGGAAATGTGACATGAGTTAGCAGAGCCCCTCCATATACCTTTCTTCTCCTTTTAATTGCAATAAAGCAAAAGTAGCTCGGGTAGCCTCTCAACCTCAGCTTAAAAGAGGAGTCACCAGCGCAGGCCTCGGAGGTATTTGGGGGCAGTTCTCAGCAGCTTAACATGCTCAATCTGGCCTCTTCCTCCTTTCCTCCTCCCTGCTGATTCCCCAGCTCCCTTCAACTGGTCAGCCCGGGCCCTGTCCCCAAAATATTAGCACCCCAAAATGGAATCAATTTCTGCGTTAGATGTGTCAAATTTCACTTCTCTCCATGCCTAAACTTTGAAAGGAGGAGTGTTCCTTTTTGGAATGTGGTGTGTGTAGGGGGGGCAGGTATGTGTTCAGACAGCTTCCCCCATCATATCTATGGGAAACTGAAGCCCCTTAGGTGAGCCATGCTTTAGTGTTCCCAAGCAGCATTCCCTGCATTCAGGTTCTCTGGCAGACCAGGAGGCTGTCTTTGCGATCTGATCCTTTGACTAGGAGTTCCATGGAGATCAAAGGAGCTTATTTATACACAAAACACCAGGCATTTGGAGTAGAATTTATTTTTAATTTCTAAATAAAAAAGTCTAATAATAGACCAATCGGGCCAACTAAGCAGTCACTCTAGAACAGCAAAGCCTTAACCAAATAGTGTGATTGTGAGGGGAGCTGAGCAATTACTGAAACTCGGCTTTCTCCGTAACAGGGATTTTAACCCTCGTCCAGTGGCACAAAAGGGGCCGGCGGGGCAACCGCTCTTCTCGTGCTCAGAAAAGTGAGAATTGGGGGTGGTGGGGGCAGGGTCGGGCAGCTACGGTCGCGTCCAGGCAGCTGAGCACCCAGGCCAAGCGCTGAGGCGGAGCACTGAGTCCTGCGGCTCCAGTGCTTGGGTCCCTGAGCAGCCTCCGCAGGCACCGAGCTGTAGTTGCGGCGCAGCAGCCAGGAACGGAGTATGTGTATCTGTGTGCGAGGGTGGGTGAGTCACAAACATCCGCGCAGAGTTGGGGGATCTGGGGAGAGAGAGGAAACAGAGAGAACACAACTCAGGAGGACCTCTGGAAAATATTGTCCCCTAATAAAAATTCCAGATCTCATCCCGTTCACTTCAAATATCCCTCCCTAAGAAATTAATATATTTCCCAGAGCTGAGTGGAACGCAAAAGTCAGCAAGGTGAGGCCTGCCTACGAACCTCTTCAGGCTGGGTCCAGTCCCACCCACCCTTTCCCCAGTTCAAAGCTCACAGGCCCCCAGGCTTTCCCTGGCCTAAAGCGGAGTAAGGCTGGAGTGGTAGCTTTTAACTTGCCTAGGGAAATTCCCAAGTGCCCAGGCTGCAATGCCACCCTTATCCTTGGGGACTCCAGGCCAGTGACTGCACCCCACTCAGGTCCAAGGCGCAGGCAGTAAATTTCTCTCCTGTAATTAGCGCTATCAAAAGCATGTGTTTTGCACTGGGGAGGACTGGAGAAGCAAGTGGCAACTTTTCCCCTGTATTCTTTTTGTGTGTTTTTTGAATTCTGTTTTTGAATCCACTAATTAAAGCCTCTCTGAAAGTGAAAATCTGCTCTTGACACCAAGCCCCTTCCGAATGCCTGATTTGGGAGGCCAAGGGGCCAGAGCAGCAGCAAGGAGACCTGCAAGCCTGATGGAGTTGGGGGGGGGGTAGTGTTCTCTGATTTCTCTAGGCTCGTTTTATAGAAACAAAGAACAAGTTCTCTCCCCTCCTTCCCAAGACTTGTGCATATTTACAGAGCACAACTGCAGTTTTAATAAAACATCTGTTCTTGCTTCTGCTGATGAGTTTCCGTAATTGTTTTCAGACAAATTTAACAGGAAAATATAAATATATTTAGAAAACTCTAAGTCCTAACTTTCCCCCTATAGACAGCCATTCTTTTGCCAAAAAAAAATAAAATAAAATAAAATTAACATGAAATGGGAAAAGGAAAATATAATCCAATGGAGGGAAGATCGGGCTCATCCGACCTGCTCTCCCCCCTTGGAGCGAATCCTTTCAGCAAATTTCAGCTACATAATTAAAGATCTAAGAGAAAGAAGAGGGCTTCTTTCCTCAGGAATGAAAGGTAATGGAGGGGAGTGTGTTGAAAATTAATTTTGCCAAAAGTTTTTAAGCAGTGGAGGAATTTATTTGTATTTCTGTTTCCCCTTCTCTCCCCCTTCCAGCATTTCTGCCTTTTTCACCCAGCAGCTGGTTTCTGTTCATTATAAATTGGCGAGACCTTTCAGTCTCTGCCCTCTGTTTAGGAACGTCATAAAACACTTAACTTTCCGGGGCTGAGGCTCACATTCTGCTTCTCAGGTCGCCAATCCCCCTGAGCCCACCGCCTTTAGGCCCCAATAGAGAATCTCCCCAACTTTGGGGCCCCTTTCCTCTCCAGACATGGTTGAGGAGGGGCTCAAGGAAACCTAGGCATCCTTGCTGGGGGCTGTAGTCCATGCTGCCCCGGAACCCCCTTCTTTCTTCCAAGGTCCTTCCCTCCCCCACCCAGACATAAAAGAGATTTTTAAATACATAGAAAATCAACACTCACTGAAAGCGAAACCTCATTAAGACATCCTATCTTCCATCATTCAATTTGTTGTACATTGCAACAATTTAATATCTTGAAGGAAATATCTGACATGATTTATTCCTCTAGCAATCTCTCTCTCTCTGAAACCGGGGTGGGGGGGACGGAGTTGCTCTCTCTTCCGGCCTCTTCTACTTGTTACACCATTACCCTCAGGGCAGAAAGGAGGCTGGGAACTCTGAGAGAGGCTACTTGTGTCCAGGGGTGCACTGACTTGTTCCCTAGCTCAGCCCCCAGAGTACTCCTGCCTTGTTGTCTCTCCCCCACCTCTTGCCCTCCAGGGGGCCTAAAACCTCAGCCAGCTGTTAGAAACCTCTGCTCAGGCATGCCATGAATTTGAGGACAGCTGGATTATAGGGCAAAAAGCAACTCACATTGGTGTCTATGTTTGTGTACCTGCCAAGTCACCCCAAAACGAGATAACTCATCTAAAAAATTTTTTTCTTAATTTAAAAATCCTCCTCTACCCTTTCCCCTTCATTTCCTTGGTGAGAAGAAAGTGTGGTCTAGGAGGAGGAACCTTTATAATTATAGGAGTCTTTCCCCTTCCCTTCCAAATACCGACAAATTTCTGTCCTTTCTATGGGATTGGGGCTGTATTTTTAAAAACCAACACATATTGTCTGACAGGAAGACTCTTCAACCCCCTAACGAGGTTCATGTATTAACTAACGTGTTGTCTCCACCAGCTCCTGCACACTGTCTGCTTTTGGGTTCGAAACTTTATTTTTCCCTCCTAGCGACACTCCAGGGAAACCTTAACGTTACAGAAGATGAATAAACGAGTTTTTTTCTCAGCATAGTCCCGTTTATGGCTTTATTGCTACCCATTGATTACTCCGCTTTGTTACACAGAAGGAAAAGATCATAAAATCCCGCGACATCCGGGTTCTTGTTATAACCAGTTTCCCCCCCCAACTCACCCAAAAATGGTGGGGGTGGGGGAGAATATGAGCTTTCACTGCTCCCTGCACACTCCCCACTACCCCTCTTTGTCAACTCAAAGCATTTTCAGCCTATATCACGATATCAAATTAAGTTTGGACTAATCAGGAGAAAACCCCCATCTGCACACTTTCCGCTGTTTCAGTTCGCCTACTGCGGCTCTCTCAGAAGCCTCAGATTCAGCGGCCTTTTCGTAACCATCTCTTCCTTTTTTTTTTTTTTTAGCCTCAAGATGGGGGAAAAAATGGGGGTTGAGGCTGCTGAGAGGCCCATCCCCACCAGGGGTGATGGCACTTGGGTGAGAGCTCCTTAGAACCCCTTTCTGAAGTCTCCAAGCCTCATAGCTCAGGTCCAGGGGCGCCTCCACTGGCGGTGCCCTGAGTCTGGAGGGGGCAGGGGCTTCTGACCAAGGCAGGGGCTTGAGCTTGCAGGAAGCCAACTGTCCATCAGAGCCCCACCAGCCTTCTCTTTCTGGCTGGATCCTATGTGAATTACCCCACCGGCCCTCACTGGCTCCAAATCATAAATTCTCACCAACATAAACAGGAGTTGATGTCTCTAGAAAGATTCTCAGAGTTTTCGTTCTTCCTTTCTCTCTCTCTCTCTCTCTCTCTCTCTCTCTCTCTCTCTCTCTCTGTCTCTCCCCCTCTGGTGCCACCTCCCTACATTTTACTTCTTTTTTCTCCTTTTTCTATTGCATTTTTATACATTTGCCCTTTTAGGCAGAAATGCTGGAAGAGTTTTCCCAAAAGAGGGGTCCTGAGGAGGAGGCAGAAGGAAACCAGGAAGCAAAGGAGAGCAGATGCGTGGCCCGTTTGCCCACTTCAGCTCTGCCACTGTACCCTGAAGTCTTGCCCCTTTAGACCTAGTTGTTCCCCACATCCCTCCTACATTCAAGACTCTCAGCCACACTCTACTTACTCAGGGGAACAGGTTTTATGAAATTTCTTTCTACTTTTGATTTTTTTTTAATTATTGGAGAAAAAAATACTAGTTTAGTGATGGGACTCACTCCATGGAGTGTCAAACCAGGATTTCCTGCAGGATTTCTGGGGACTCCCTCCTGTGCTGGGAGGGAGTTCCTCCTTCCTCCAATGGAGAAATCAGGATGTAATTTTACAAGGGGGCAGATATAAAAGATGAAACCAGATTGAAAATACAGGGATTTATCTAGCCCTGGCTCTAGCCACAGCACAGCAAAGTTAACTGGGGCTAAGAGATTTCCTGGGAGTACAGCTCTCCTTACCTAAGTCCCAAGGCGTTGCTCAGGGAAGTGCACCCCTCTTTCACCACCAAACCAGTTCCCCTACATACATATTTTTAAAAGAAATCCAAGTCTTACTTTCAAAGCACACACTTAGTCTCAACTAGGGAATCAACAGAAGCAGAAGCGATTTTTTTCCCCCTTCTTGACATCTGGCTTGCCATTGGCTGGGAGGGGGTCAGCTGACTTTGTCATTTTGTCTGTCCTGGATTGGAGCCGTCCCTATAACCATCTAGTTCCGAGTACAAACTGGAGACAGAAATAAATATTAAAGAAATCATAGCCCGACCAGGTAAAGGCAAAGGGATGAATTCCTACTTCACTAACCCTTCCTTATCCTGCCACCTCGCCGGGGGCCAGGACGTCCTCCCCAACGTCGCCCTCAATTCCACCGCCTATGATCCAGTGAGGCATTTCTCGACCTATGGAGCAGCCGTTGCCCAGAACCGGATCTACTCGACTCCCTTTTATTCGCCACAGGAGAATGTCGTGTTCAGTTCCAGCCGGGGGCCGTATGACTATGGATCTAATTCCTTTTACCAGGAGAAAGACATGCTCTCAAACTGCAGACAAAACACCTTAGGACATAACACACAGACCTCAATCGCTCAGGATTTTAGTTCTGAGCAGGGCAGGACTGCGCCCCAGGACCAGAAAGCCAGTATCCAGATTTACCCCTGGATGCAGCGAATGAATTCGCACAGTGGTGAGTTTTACAGCTCCGAGATATAAATTAAATAAACTGAACTGGCTTTATGACCGGCTTCCCTAGAAGAACGGGCGGAGAGAGTTTTTTATGGCCCCATAAAAACAATCACGCTCGTCTCCTTGCCGAGACAGGGCCCCCTCTTCTGCCCCCTCAGCTTGCCTCCCGCTCGCTTGCAGGAGCCTGGCCCCCTTGGCCCCTGACGGATTGGAGGTCTCCAAGACAAGCTGAGGGGGCAGGAACAGGGCAGGGGATGAAGGGAGGGAGCAGAAGATGGGGGAGCCCCCCAAAGCGGAATCAGTCTGAGGAGAAGGGAGGGGGAGAGGAGAGGCAGAGAAGTGGGGAGAAGTTTCCAAGAAACTAGGATACTTGGGGAGATGGTGGAGCCCAGTCCTTGAGAAAGGGGGCCCTCATCCCCATTATCTGGGATTTTTCAAAAATCAGCTTTTAGACTTGCAGCTTTCCGTTTGCATTTTGCCCCGCCCCCCCACCCACCCCACACACCTTTCTTTGGGACACACACGTCCCACCTATGGGAGGTCTGAACGAAGTTGGGGTCCTGGCTGTACCCCCAGTGGGGGTGGGGCAGGGCAAACGGGAAAAGGCTAGAGCCCTAATGGGGCTGCGAGCTGCTGGCCAGGTTGGGAGGGTCAGGACTTTGCTAGGCGAAATAGTCTGCAGAGGACGCCTTGCTGATTGCTTTTAGTGTGTTTTGTGCCCGGATCTTTAGGGGTCGGCTACGGAGCGGACCGGAGGCGCGGCCGCCAGATCTACTCGCGGTACCAGACCCTGGAACTGGAGAAGGAATTTCACTTCAATCGCTACCTAACGCGGCGCCGGCGCATCGAGATCGCCAACGCGCTTTGCCTGACCGAGCGACAGATCAAAATCTGGTTCCAGAACCGCCGGATGAAATGGAAAAAAGAATCCAATCTCACGTCCACTCTCTCGGGGGGCGGCGGAGGGGCCACCGCCGACAGCCTGGGCGGAAAAGAGGAAAAGCGAGAAGAAACAGAAGAGGAGAAGCAGAAAGAGTGACTAGGACTGTCCCTGCCACCCCTCTCTCCCTTTCTCCCTCGCTCCCCCCCCCAACTCTCCCCTAATCACACACTCTGTATTTATCACTGGCACAATTGATGTGTTTTGATTCCCTAAAACAAAATTAGGGAGCCAAACGTGGACCTGAAAGTCAGCTCTGGACCCCCTCCCTCACCGCACAACTCTCTTTCACCACGCGCCTCCTCCTCCTCGCTCCCTTGCTAGCTCCTTCGCGGCTTGTCTGCAGGCCCCTTTCCCCGTCCAGGCCTTGGGGACTCGGATCCTGAACTCAGACTCTACAGATTGCCCTCCAAGTGAGGACTTGGCTCCCCCAACTCCCTCGACGCCCCCACCCCCGCACCCCGTGCGGAGGGCCGGCACCCGGGCCTGGGGCCTCTGCTTCGGGTCTCAGGGCCCGGCTTGGCAGCCGGGGAGGGCCAGAGGCCCAAGGAGGGCGCGCCTTGGCTCCACACCAACCCCCAGGGCCTCCCCACGGTCCCTGCCCAGCCCCTCTGCCCCAGCAAATGCCCAGCCCAGCCAAATTGTATTTAAAGAATCCTGGGGGTCATTATGGCATTTTACAAACTGTGACCGTTTCTGTGTGAATATTTTTAGCTGTATTTGTGGTCTCTGTATTTATATTTATGTTTAGCACCGTCAGTGTTCCTATTCCATTTCAAAAAGGAAAAAAAAAAGAGGGAAAATTACAAAAAGAGAGAAAAAAAGTGAATGACGTTTGTTTAGCCAGTAGGATAAAATAAATAAATAAATAAATCCCCTCGTGTTACCCTCCTGTATAAATCCAACCTCTGGGTCCGTTCTCGAATATTTAATAAAACTGATACTATTTTTAAAAGTTTATACCGGGAATTCTGTTAATTCGCTCGCCCGCCGGCCTCGGGATGAGAGCTGGAGCAGGCTCCAAGCGCTCCCGCGCCTGCCCGCCGCCTGCAAGCCCACAGCCCTCTGCACTCGCCATCCCCGGAGCCCAGGCGCCCGGCCCCGGCCTTCTGTTGGTTCTCGCGATCGCACTGAGGGCCTGGGAGGCCTCTCTGAGCTCCCTGCGCGGAGCAACACACACACCCTGCGGCAAAAAGGCCGCGTAGGATTTTGTTCCGGGGGGAGCCCGGATCAGTCGGCTTGGGCACCAGCCCCACGCAGGCCTTTCTTCCTGTCTGTGGCAGCGGGGATCCTCGGCGTCCGAACCCCGAGGCGCCCCGAAAGACCAGTAAAGAAGCACTATCCAGGCACCAGGGTCTCCTCCGCCCACTCCCGGGAGTTGGAGGCGGGGGGCGCCGTGAGAGCAAGCCCCAGGCCCGCGCCAAGCCGGCTGTTGCGAAACGTGGCGGAGGCGGAGAGCGGAGGGAAAGAGAAGATCGCGGGACTGGAGCCCTGTCGGCAGGGATTGAGCGATTCAAGGACATCTTGAGAGAGAAAGCCTGGAAACTGAGCTCTCGCCGGTTCTGGGACTCCTGACGTGGCCGGGAAAAATTCCTTCTTCATTATAGCTCCAGCCGGGCTGGTTCCTTACTCTTCTCTCCTCAAACGGTGAAGAGGCGGGTGAGGAGCGCAGCCGGACCCTAACCATTTATCAATCCTGGCCTTCTTTCTCCAAGCCTGACCAGAGAAACCTGAGTGGGCCTACGGGGAGAGGTGTTGAGGGGCGTCTCCGGAGGGAAAAAATCCGCCAGAGTTTTCCAGGCCCTTCATATTCCCTCCAGCACCCCCACCCTCGCCTCCAGCGCCTCCACCAGTGAGGAGGGGGCCTTCTGGCAGGGGCGGAGATTTCCTGGGAAGAAGCAGGCGGGAAAGTATGAGATTTGGGGCTACTGGGGAAGAGGATGGGGCCGAATGGCTGCAGATACCCTGCGAAGGCTACCCAGGCGCCTGCCCTGCCCACCTCCCAGTCCGCCCCATTCCTCTTGGTAGCTCAGAAATTGCTCTCCTGTGGATCTTACGGATTCAGGTCCATGGAAAGCCTGGCCCAGAGACCTTTTCTCCAAAGGTCACAAAACGGGCCTTTTCCTCTGCCATGCTCACGTAATATTTGTGGAGGCTTCAATCTTGCTTCTCCATGCCCTCAATTAACATCTGTTTTCTGTCTAAAGCCTCTGGCATAGGTACCACATAAGGATCGCACACAGGGAGACAGAGCAGTCTTCTAGACCATTGTCTGCTCTGTCCGTGTCCACGCACACACTTAAAAATTGCCTTGTTGCCACTCTGGGGACCGTAGCATGGTGAGGTCTAGCCAACTCCACCTGGCTCCTCACCTCCAGATCCATCCCAGACAGCCCGGAGCACCCTCAGCTTCATAACCCCACTATCTTGTTCTGACCACTCAGGATCCCTCCTCCTGGGCGTCCTGTCTACCTCTCCAGAGGCTAATTCTACTTTCTCTTGCTGATAGGCACCTCTTCAGCAGTAGTGGGGCCTTAGGGCCTGCGAGGGACTTCTACCTTTGGTTTAGGGAACCTAAGTTAAACCCCTAAGGGTCTCCAGCCTGGACATGGGCCACCCTACCTAACTAAATCTCCTTTCCTCAGCCATTTTTGAAGATTGGAAGACCCTGGCGTTTGGGAGAACGGGGCTATTCATTACAAAAAGCACTCTGTGCATTATAGGTGGGGCCTCATCTTTTCCCAATTTTAAATAGAATTTAAAAGGCTAGCTCAGAGGTTGCTCCAACAACCAGCTTCTCCTTCACAGTGTAGGAAATTCAGCTACCGGAAAGCAAGCTGGTGCTCCAGGATGCAATTCCCCCATATAGGCACCAGGTGTCGCTGTGGGCTTGTTGTCCCGGCTACCCCCAATTCCAAGAACCATTTTTTTTCCTCCCCCTTCCTTCTTTCTCACTCCCTCTCCCCCTTGGTTGGGCTTTGCCAACATATCGAGATGCGTTTCGCCGGCTTCCATCACTAACCTCCCGGAGGTCATCAAGCCAAATTTATGAGTGGCCGCTCGAGTCACGTGACTCTATTTAAGGCTCCCTTATTTGGGAAGAGCGCATAGGATAAAGAAAGAGATATCTCCACCTATAAATTGTGCACTTTGGAGAACAAAAAACCCCTCAACTTCAAAGAGTCACAAATCACCCTTAATCAAAAAGGGTGCAGAAATTTTTTGGGCCCTCCCCGCCATGAGCTCCTACGTAGCCAATTCATTCTATAAGCAGAGCCCCAATATCCCTGCCTATAACATGCAAACTTGTGGGAACTATGGATCGGCCTCAGAGGTGCAGGCATCCAGGTACTGCTACGGCGGATTGGACTTAAGCATCACTTTCCCACCGCCTGCGCCTTCCAACTCTCTCCACGGGGTAGACATGGCTGCCAACCCCCGGGCTCACCCCGACCGCCCCGCCTGCAGCGCCGCGGCCGCTCCGGGACACGCTCTGGGCAGAGACGAAGCGGCTCCTCTGAACCCCGGGATGTACAGTCAGAAGGCGGCTCGCCCGGCGCTGGAGGAGCGAGCTAAGAGCAGTGGGGAGATCAAAGAGGAGCAGGCGCAGACAGGGCAGCCCGCCGGACTGAGCCAGCCACCGGCCCCGCCACAGATTTACCCGTGGATGACCAAACTGCACATGAGCCACGGTAAACTTTAGGACTTCATTTTGCGCGCTCGGGTCCGCCTGGGTTTTATAGGCCATGCGGGGCAAATAAAGAAAAAAAACCTGCGGCCATAAATTTTACGATCCAGGCATCAATGGCTCGTAAAACTGTCCACTAAAAGGCTTAGAGGCTGTGTGCGCCCAAATTTACGACGACATAATTGGATCATAGGAACAAAACGTGTATAAAAGGCAATATTCAATTTTTGGGGGAGAGGGAGGGAGTTAAAAAAATAGAGGGATCTGTAGGGTGAGGAGCGCGGGGCTCCAGAGCGGGGATCCCCCCGCTGCTCCCTCCCTCCCTCCCCTGCGGAGCCGGCTCCGCCGGCGCTCGCGGCTCCGGAGGATTCCAGCGACTCGGGAGGGGCGGAAGGGGGGTCCCCGGTGCTCGGATCTCGAGGGTGCTTATTGTTCGGTCCGAGCCTGGGTCTCCCTCTTCCCCCCAACCCCCCCTCAGCCCCTCCGGCTGCAGAGAGAAGGCTGCAGTGGAAAGTTTCCAGCCTGGGTGGAGGCGCCTCTCCCGGGGCTGGGCTGGGCCTGCGGCCCGCGGGGCCTGTCTTGCGGCTCTCGCCTCTTCTCCCTCCGGCCGCGGGTGGGGGTCTGGGGCTGGGGTGGGGATGGGGGAACGCTGCACGCTATTCACCCCTTCCTGGCTTGGGGTGGGGTTTATGTTCCAGAGACGGACGGCAAGCGGTCCCGAACCAGTTACACGCGCTACCAGACTCTGGAACTCGAGAAAGAATTCCACTTTAACCGCTACCTCACTCGCCGCAGGCGCATAGAGATCGCCAACAACTTGTGTCTCAATGAGAGACAGATCAAGATCTGGTTCCAGAACCGCAGGATGAAGTGGAAGAAAGATTCCAAAATGAAAAGCAAAGAGGCTCTTTAGACGCAGCGGGGCAGGCCCGCAGAGCGCGCCCCTAGCTGGTTCCGGTCCCTGCGCCTTTCCTTTTCGCCTTTCCTCTCTCTATATTTCGGGGCGGGGGCAGGTGCTGGAGCACTGGGCTCCCGGACCTCACAGACAAAAGCGCTTTTCCTTGGCATTACGCATCCCTACTGACCCAGGGTTCCCGCGGGGCTGCCCGCGCTGCCCCATCTCCCCTCAGCTCGGCTCAACTCGGTACCCGAGGCCCAGGGCAAGCTCCGTAGGGCTTCCCCGGAGGGCTGCGGCGTACAGGCTGGCGCTGAACGAACCTTGGCCTGGGCCGTCTCTCCGACTCTCAGCCTCAGCGCGGCCCTCCTGAGTTAAGGTGGGCCCGGCCCGCGCCACAGGACCCTCGCCCAACCCTCTAGCCTCGCCCTCTCCTTTGTTCCCGGCTGGACGGGTTAGACAGCCGCAGGCTGGCGAGAGTCTGGCCCCAGACTCGGGGTGCTTCCTTGTAGCGACTAAACTAGATTTTCACTTATAAATGATTTGCGTATGAAAGGAGAACTTCGGTCTAGGGCCCCCACGGTTGCTCTATGCTTTCCAAACCTTATCTCCACACCCTCTTTCCCCCAAAACCCGGGAACCTCCCCAGCCTGCGCCTGCTGCATGCCCTCTCAGGCCGGCAGCCCCAGCCTGCTAGCTAGCTCAACTATTGGGGTTTCCTGACACTGGACCCCAGCAAGTGGTCCTAGAGGCCCTTTGCTGTCCCATAGTCCCTGCCACGACTTTCTGTGCCCTCCTGACCCATTGCTGTTGTCCAACTATTTATTGACTCTGGGTCCTTCCTGAAACTATATTTTGTCATATCAAATAAAGACGAAGAGAGAACAGGACTAAAGATGCAGTGGCTCCTGTCTGTCTGGGGCATGTATTGGGTAAAATTGTCTAAATGGGCTGTGAGGTGTAGAAGGAGACCCACAAACTTTAAGCCTCCCCTTTAAAACATTTTCTAGCTTCTAGGGGCAGTGAGTAGAGGAAGGTGAAATTGAGTTCCTTTCCTGATCCTTGGCTGCAACAAGAGCCTCTGGGGGAAGAGAAGGGCACCTAGGCCTCAGGTACTGGCTTTTTCCATGCTGTGGCTGTCCAAGGCCTTCACACTTCTGCACTCCATGAGGCCTCTGGACTGGCAGCATCCCCCACTGTATGCCAAAGCTCCAGTGCAGGAACCAGTGGCTCCGCCGTGCTCAGCCTCAGGCCCTTCTGGGCTTCTGAAGATCTTTCCTGGGCCTAGGTGGTCCCTGAGAGGCCTTGCTGGACATAGAGGGAGGGCTAAGCCCTCACTCTAGAGACACATTTGGTCCCAGAAGGGCCTCTAGAGGGAGGTGGCATTGCTTGGTAAGGGGCTGTTGGGAGAGTTGGAGGAGGTGTGCTTCAGTATCTAAGATACTGGGGAAGAGGGAGCAGGGAGGGCAATCTGCAGCATGTATCAGCCTGGCAGGAAATGTTCAGACTGTTTCCACCACCTTCTAGGGCCTAGGGCTATGCAGGACAATTAACTGGGAAAGGAGCTGCATAGACCAATGCTGGAGTCACGTCTGTTTGCCATCATTTATCTCAGTCTCTGGGATTTTGTGTGGAGGAGAGGATGGGTTAAAGGTGGGGGTGGGAGGAGGCAGATAATTCAGGTAGTGTCTGAGGCTCAGGTCCTTCTCCAGGTTCCTGGGATGGGCTAGGGGAGGAAGCACTTTAAGGTAGAAACAAATGTGGGAAGGGTCCATAAAACTTTACTGCATTTCCTCTCCCACCTCCCACAAGGGGGTGATTTCCCCCCACACTAGGCCCCCCACACTGGTGGGGTGAGGGTCTGGAGCTGGGCTGCAGGAGCAAGCAAGAAGAAAGGGGAGCAGAGAGGCTCTGGGGAGGGGCAAGGGAATATTTATGATTATTAATGCTGATGGTCCTTGGATTTATTATAAGTACTAACGTACGCTGCATCCCACTGCCTAAGCTACCCATCAGTCATTTTTTAAAAGACCCAAGAGCCTTTCCTCACCCCATGCTTGGCACATAGGCAGTCTCAACAAATGTTTATTAAACAGTGCCCACAACTGCCACCCTTCCCCTTCGCACTGCACTCAGGCCAGGTTAGGGCGCCTGTTGTCTCTCCTCAACTTGCACACAGCAGTCAACCCAGACCAGCTCTCTCTCTCTCTCTCTCTCTCTCTGAAATAAAATGTGTAATTTTCTTCAGGGAGTTATTTTAATTTTTTCTCCATGCTGAGTAAAACTATTGGGCGAGCAGTGAAGCGTGGAGAAGCACTGGCGTCTCCGGTGGGTAACAGTTAACTAAAAAAGAGGCTGTGGTGCCCGCATCCGCCCGCTCCAGCCTCCCAGGCTGCCCAGGCCCTGTGCTTCCTCCCCAGGGGACAGGTGTAACAGCCCGGGGGAAAACCAAGGGCTTTGCCATGGATGGGGGCAACGTTGGTTAGAGCTGCCAGGCAGGGCACACCAGCCCCACCGTGCACTGACTGCCTCCTCCCGGCAGGGTTTGGGCCTTTCCTTCCCTGGAGGAGCTGAAGGTCTGACTCATTTTGGCCAGGCTTGGGTGGACACAGAGTGCCTGCCTGCTCTCCTCCTTCCTGTCACAATCTGCAGGTCTGCCCAGGCCCCAGCCTCGGCTTCTGCGGCATCGGCATCAAGGGCGGCAACCAAGCCAGAGGCCTCGTACCTACTTCCCTACACTGGGGGTGTGTAAGGCCCAGATCCCTGATTTCTCCCTGAACAGGGGCTTCTGCTTTGGAACCTGCGGTAGTTTCCCCACCTGCCAGCCTCCTAGAACATATTTCCAGGTACGAGGGTCTGGCATTGCTCTGGGGGAGTTCATGGAGGGGGCTTCTGGGTTCCAAACAGAGACCATGGAGCCTGCCTATCCACTTTGCCCTGGAACCCACCCCCTCTGGCAGCGAGAAAGAAGGGGAAGAAGCATGACTTACCTTCCCGGGGGAGTGGGAAGAGGGGGGACACGGCCCACTCTGAGCAATTAGAGGAGAGAGGAGGAAAAAATAAGAGGACAAAAATATCAACACGACCTCGAAGGCGACAGGTCCTTATGGAAATAAGTAAGTAAATAAATAAATAAGGATCTACCCTCTCCCCGCTCTCCACCCTGCAAGGGGGATGTGGGGGTGGGGCAAAGGAACAGCACCAGGGCTTTTTAGTGTAACTGAGCATTAGAGAAATAGGCATGGCTTCTATGTGAATTTAGGAGTTTGAAACTTTTGGAGGTTATTTATGTGAATAGCCTGAAGGCAAGCCCGTGAGTGGCTCTTGGGGGACCACGTGATATCATTAAACCAAGTTTTATGGTGTAGGGAGAGCTGACAAACCCACAATATATTTACATCATATATAATCTTAACTGTCCAGCCACGCAGCTGCTGGTGAGGTTTAATGCTAGGACAGAGGGCCTGGCAGTTAGAGGGGATTACGGCGCTGGGGACGATGGTGAGAGAGGTTACATCTTCGCAAATGAATCCCAGGCGAACGCTGTGAGTTAATTCTCTTTTTCTCTCTCTCAGACCCTTTCTCCCATTTACCTAGCCACCCCCTCACTTGATAGAAGGCAGTTCCCACTCATTAGGGGGAGGGGAAAAGGCCTTCTCAGGCTGGGGTGGGAGAAGAAAAGAAGCCGAAGAAGCCGCTGGAAGTAGGAAGATGGGGGAGCTTGCCTACCCAGAGCAGCCCTCCCCTTCCCACTCCTTATTCTCTCTGACTGCAAGTCAACTGGGGTAGAGAGGCCTTGGTTGTTTAGAGTTTTGTCAGGTCTTCCTGACCCTTTCAGTTGAGAAGAAAGCAAGCGGCAGCAACAAGGGTGTTTGGTGTCTGTACGGGTATGTAAACTCTAGACACAAGTTCGAAATGCCTCTGGGGCCCCCTGTTCCAGCGAGGGGTGAGTTCAGCCCTTGGCCAGTGGCCCAGAGTCCACGCAGGGTGGGAAGCTGGGGAGAAAGGCAGGGAAGGAGGGTTTTGTGGCTTCTAAGCCCACAGGCTACTGCTGCCTGAACTGGCAAAAGCATCCCAAAGGTAGCTGTTTGAACCCAGAGGTCCCAGAGTGCCCCCTCCCTCCCTCATCGCCAGGTTTGGATGGGCAGCTGTCTCATCCTCTGTAGTTTGGCATCTTAGTCCGTCTGGAGCCAGTGTGGTTTCATGCTTCCTCCTCTCCCTCTAGCTGCTTGGGTCTTCCTGGCATTCCCAGCCCTTGCCTCAGATAAAACTAGGCCCTAAGAGCCCTAGAGGTTCCTGCTGTGAGTGGAGTGTAATTGTGTGTTGAATGGGTGAGGGAACAGAGGCAATGTCTTTGCTAGGCTGGGAAAGTAAGTCCCCCAACCTTAAGGACAGAGTAGCCCCTCGAGGATGGAGCTAGCAGGGCCCAATCTGAGCACTGCACCCTGGGGTCAATCCTAATGCTAGGGCGCTCTTCAGGTTTCTAGGAAGGAGCAGCAGGAGCATTGGGCATGAGAGGCACGTGTCTTCCACACCTGCAAGTGCTATCCCTCCCTGTGCATCACCGGGAGCTAAGCCAGGAAAGAGACAACATGTGAATTCAGGCTCCTGTACTGGCCAGCCATGAACAGCCAGGGCTTTGGAAGCAGGGCTGAAGGCCAGTGGACCCATAAGGGCAACTCCTCCAGGCTGGGAGAAAGGGGTGGGGAGCAGAGGGATTGAGCTAGATCTGCACCTTCCAGAAGGTGGGGCATGCCTGGGGAGCAGGGGTGTCTGGGCGCCTGCTTTGTGAAAAGGTGCTGTTGGGGGGTGAGGAGGGAATGCTGTTAGCCTCGCCCCTGCTGCTCAAGGGACTGAGGAAGAACCAAGAAGCAGGCAGACTCTGGGAGAATGAAGCGGGTACAGAGGCCCAAATAAATGGATAGTCTTAGCTGAGCCCCATCCTTCAGTCTAGGGGTCTCTCACTTGCATGAGGAGCTCGGGAACCCGACATGGAGGATTCCCTTGACGCCATCCCTCAGGGCCTCAGTCTGGGCCAAGATTCAGCCTCCCCCACCCTCCTCCCTGATACCTTTATTTCCCTAGGATCACAGGGAATTCTCTCCAGCAACGCATTGGAAAAAACTAATTACCAGTTTCTCCCTTCCTCATTACCCGTCCTTCTTGGCTCACTCCTTCCCTCTAGTCTGTGATTTTGAGGGTTTCTGGAAACTTTCCTATCCAAGCAGCAGGGAGATGGGAGTTTCTCTTGGTCTGTAACTTGACTCTTTCCCTCTCTCCAGCCCCCCCAGGGCTCTAGGGAGCGAGTGCAGTGGTCTTTAACGGGGAATTTAGCCAGGGCCGAAGTCCCACATCCAGGCAAGACTCCACCCTGACACTCGCCCTGACTCCCGGCCAAATCTCAGTCCCATTCCCTTCCTCTCTGTGTAGACGGGCATTCGAGGGTGTTTAAAGATTTACACAGCGTCCCTTGAGCCCTTTGATGACTTCTTCACCCCCTTTTCTGTTCTTTAGGCTCAAAAGTTCCATTTAAATACCACCCCTCTTCCTGTGATAATTGATTCTCCTTCCCCTCAAATAGTTTGCCTCAGCTTTTTACTGTTTTGTAAAAACAGTTTCAATTTCCACCTGGAAACAAGGCAAACACAAAGGAGCCCTGAAATTCCTGGTTTTCCCACCCACTACCCCAAACCCGAATTTGGAGTCCCTCTGGATCGGAGGAAGGGCAGGCAATCAGGTGCCAAGCTTTCCAGCCAACCCGGAAAGCTTTTAATTTTGTTCCTAGGTCTTTAACCCAAGGAGAGGTCAAGCAACCAATCAGAAATGCACTAAGCAGGGTCACATGGTCCCCATCAACCAATCAGCAAAAAATACTTGGGTCTCTGTCTCGCTTTTCCCCTCCGGCCCTGTTCCTTCCTCCCTCCCTCCCTTCCCACCACAGCCTTAGCTCCTGGGTTTACCCTATCTCAGATTTGGAAGCCTGGAGTGATACCCAGCATATTCTGGCCTCCTCTCTCAGTCCCTGAACCATCTCAGGAGTCTTTGGCTTGTCTCCTCAATTTCTTACAAAGTTGTATCTGGGAGTCAATCTCAAATGCACAAGGATGTGAAGTTGTGGGGGCAACTTCTGGATTATTCCCACGTTCGCCAGCGTGATTCTACCCAGTTTTCTGGGTGTTGTAGTTGTAGACTCTAAATTAGACTATAGAGCAAATGCGGATATGAACTCTAGCCCTAAATTCAAATTCTGGCTGTGATTATTCCCCATACACTTACAAGTATTCACTCCTCTGATTTTCATGAGGGCGGGTGGGGTGATTAGAGGAGAGGACTTTCGATTTATCTTTCTGGAAATGCTCCAATAGCCATTAGCTGTATCAGACTGCCTCAGGCTGATAAAGTTAGGAAGGGAGCAAAAGTGGAGTTTTTTTTTTGAAAGTTGTGTTTGGTACCTCTCGTTTGTCAAATAACTTTGAGCTAGTTAAGGGTTCTGGAAAGGAAGGAGCACAGAGAATTCCGACTTTCCTCACTCTCCAAATTAAATAGTTGATGGATTTGTTTAAACCCCTTCCTCTTCCATTCTTTTAACAGGATATAATAATAGTAATAATAATAATAATAGACTAGGTGATGATCCTATGTCCTGGCCAATCGCCATCAAAAGGTACAGCTACTGAAGGTGTGGATTTCAGTGTTTGAGTTTACATGGATTAGACCAAGAACAAGCAATAGGCGAGAAACTATTGCTGAGTAAGAGCATCTGAGGCACAGGGAGTGCACATCTATGACAGAAATGCTTGTGTTTCCTGAACACTTGGGCTGGGCCCTGAGCCAGTCCACTGCTGGGTCCAGACCCGGGCATTCTCCCCCAACTCCTTCTCCAGAGCTTTGTTTCAGAGTGAATTTTCTGGTTGGGTTCTCCTCCCCTTCTCTTCCTGATCTCTTGCCCTCTTTGAGCTAAGGGGCAGGAGTTCTGATGGACTGTGCCACCTGGACCTCTAAGCCCTCCCCTGGGGTCATTAATAGCACAAGAATGGGAAGGATAGTCCAGACTGAGCTGGAGTTTTTCAACACCCCACCTCCTTGTTTGTCTTCTGGGTGGAGCTGGTTTGGGGACAATGCCACAGGCCAGTTGGGAAGGATAAGGATGACAAGCCAGAAAAAGAGCAGCTCTTCTCAGAAGTCATTGAGCCCTCACTTCCCAAGTTACCTTCAACCACACTGCTCCATCTGCCTCTTTTGAGACTAAGTTTTGCTCTTGTCGCCCTGGCTGGAGTGCAATGGTGCAATCTCGGCTCATCGCAAACTCTGTCTCCTGGGTTCAAGCAATTCTCCTGCCTCAACCTCCGAAGTAGCTAGGATTATAGGTGCCCACCACCACACCCAGCTAATTTTTGTATTTTTGGTGGAGACGAGGTTTAATCATGTTGCCCGGGCTGACCTCAGGTAATCCACATGCCTCAGCCTCCCAAAGTGCTGGGATTACAGGTGTGTGCCACCGCGTCCAATTTTTTTTTTTTTTTTTTTTTTTGAGACGGAGTTTCACTCTTGTTGCCCAGACTGTAGTGCAATGGCAGGATCTCAGCTCACTGCAACTTCTGCTTCCTGGGTTCAAGCAATTCTCCTGCCTCAGCCTCCTAAGTAGCTGGGATTACAGGCATGTACCACCACGTCTGGCTAATTTTGTATTTTTAATAGAGACAGGGTTTCTCCATGTTGGTCAGCTGGTCTCAAACTCCTGACCTCAGGTGATTTGCCTGCCTTGGCCTCCCAAAGTGCTAGGATTACAGGCATGAGCCACCGCGGCTGGCCCCATTTTCCTCTTTTATGAGTTAGAATTAAAGGACACACTTATTCTTCCCCAGTGAATAGTGTGGCAGGTTGTTGGAGACCAACTCTCCCCTCAGTGTGGACTTCTCACACTGGGTACCAGTTCTCATGAAGAGTTAGGAAACAAAGATGGGGGAGATTGGTTCTATCCACACAGGCACTGGGAAAAGAGATTTTATGAGTGCCTCGACCCCTCCTAATATCTAGGTAAACTTTCTCTTTTTGACTATCGCTCTTCTTCCATAACTGCTTTGGATTGAGTTTTTGAGAGGGGGAATGCCGAAACATCATTGTTCTAGGATTTAATTAGGTCTTTTTTGCTGAGAAGGCAAGTACCACCACCCTAAGCCTCTTCTTTAGTGGGACTAGGGCCCCTGAAGCCCTTTGAGGTAAAGAAAGAAAATCTGGAATCAGGATGCCAAACTAGGGTTTTGGGGTGAGGGATTCAATTTAAGGAGAAGACAAGGCTATTTGAGAGCCAAGAAAGTCACATCCTTTCCTACCCCTCCCCACTTTTATTGGCTCCTTGTGACCCATATTGGTGTGTCTGTTCTGATAATATCTCCGCTAGCTGCTTCAATGGGGCCCCAGGAACCCAAGGAATTGCCAGACAAGGTCTGGGCTGAGAAACTTGGGTGATACAGATCTCTTTATTTTTGAGCCCTACACAACCCTTGTAATCATCTCCCTCTCCCAATCCGAAGGTTCACTGAGAGGCAAAAGGGGAACAGAGATACCTCAGAGGAGGCAGTGTGGGTGTGCAATGTGGGACTTGGGAAAATTGAACTCGGTTATGCAGGACCTTCTTCAGCCTCTAAGGACCACATTTTAGCAGCTATGAGAAGAGGTTGAACACTTGGGCTGGGCCCTGAGCCAGTCCACTGCTCCAGGCATGCTAGGGAGCCAGTGCAGGGAGAAGGCTGCTTCTCTACACCTGCACACATGTACAAAAAAAATTCTACAGTGATCTGCAACCCCATGTGGGCTGGCTGAAATGTGTAGCCTGGTCACCTAGGATCCTTTTGGTTCTGCACCACAGGTCTGAGAGAGGCAATTCAGGCTTGGTTCTTCCCTAGGGTTCATTTCCCCTAGTTCCTGGCCCTGAACACCAGAATACTTGAACACACAGAAATACATATATGTGCCCAAGGATGGTATGGTAGAGGTCAGAAGCCTGGGCTGGATACAGTAACCAGTATGGAACCAACTTCCCACTCCTTCCCTCCCACTCCATTCTTCCCGTCAGCCCAGCTTCGAAACCATTTGTCCTCCCTACCCCACCCCCACCCCTTAAGCCCTGAGCAGCTGTTGAGTTTCCTTCCTTCTGCCTTTCTAGAAAACCCAAACCCTAGAGCTGACTCCAGGGATGGTGGCAGCCAGGCTTTCTGTGATCAGTGTCGTGTTGTCCCAGACTGAGTTGTTGGGATTTGGACAGACATGGAGGGTCTAAGCAGGCCAGAATCTTATCTGATCTAATCCCCCTCTCCTGCTGTTCCAAGCTCAGACTCCAAACTCCTCAGGGCTCCCTTGCTTAGACATTAGAAAGAAATCTTGTCTAGTAAATACTTCTTTTAAAAGTCAACTTTCTGGCTGGAAAATACAGGGTGTGTGTGTGTGTGTGTGTGTGTAGGGAGTAGTAAGGGTCAGGTCTTTCATTTTATGTTGTGTCTCTCCCCATCCCCTGGGTGGAGGATGGGGACATGGGCTGAGGTTTTATTGAGGGTGCTTTTCCTGTTGGGAGTAAAGACAGGGTCGTAAACACCTAGAGGAGGGTGTTTTGATCTGGTAACTTCTCAGGAAGTAGCATCTGAGGTTTTGCTTTGTAAATCACTCTCCCCCAAAGCTGGCTTGGTAGATTGGATTGCACTTCCACAAGCCCACCTGAGGCCCCTCCTTGCCTCCCTTCCCCAGTAAACTAAAGGAGAACTATAACAGAGCATCTGGAGTCTTCAAAATCCTCTGCCTCCAATTTCTTTTTTAAAAGGCTAGTTGGTGACTTTTTTTCCCCCTCAAAGTTTTCCCCTAAAAAATAATGCAACCTTTCATTTCCTTTCATGCCCATGCAGTCCCTGGTCCCCCAACCCCTCAATCACAAAGGAACTAACATTGAAGGTAAATAGCTTCAGAGCCTGGCTGTAGATATCAGGACTCTTCTGTTCTGGGGCTCATCTCTCCCTGTCACTCTTTCCCCAAGCCCCAAACCCCCTTGGACAAGGTAGAACTTCAGATATATAAGAGAAAGAGTTCATGGGAGCTAGGAATAAGAGGAGATGGGAGGGGGGCATAGGGGAACCCCATCACGTACCGCATGAATGAAGGGAGCTCTGCAGTCTGTCACTGGGTTTTTTGTAGTTAAGAGATGGGTGCAGGTGTGTGTGTGTGTGTGTGTGTGTGTGTGTGTGTAAGCCCCCAGCCGTCTCACATCTCTATCTACCAAACAAACAATATATTTTACCTAAATAGCTCCATTTCCTAAAGATAATGAGTCTTCCCCTTCTAAGGATCCCCCACCCCCTCCCTGGCAAGTCCCTCCTTTGAGCCTGGGGCTAAGGAGCTGAAGGAAAACGAAGTTAAGAGCCCTCTAACTCAGCCTTAGTTCAAGCCAGATCAGGTCAGGAAGCTTTCAGGCCCAGGCATCAGGGCTTATATTCATTGCCAGTAAAATGCCCCTATATGCTAGAAATATGTCATAGATTATATGAGTTCCTGGGCCCTTTTAGTACTTGTGAAGGCTCTAGTCCACCCTCATTTCTTTCTCAGAGAAGCCTGGGCTGGGATACCCCAAACCCACAAGCACTAGAGATTCTTCTTCATTCCTAGGACTCCATGCAAATAATCTTCACAGAGAGCTCAGCACTCCTATAGTTATATATGTGAAAATGTATTTGTAGATAGTTCGTTCTATGTCTATATCAGGATGTATGTTTTATACTCCTTTTTACTCCACGTTTAAATGCAGATTTATAGGTCTTTAGATTTATAGAACCATAGTGAACATAATGGTCCTCGGTCGAATTCCTGTGTGCACTTTACCAATCTTTCTATAGTGGTTGGATGTATATGCTAGGATGTATTGGTACAACGCTCTTGAAACACCTAGTGAATAGTAGGGAATTTTTTTCTTGGTTGGAAAGAGCTACGTGTGTGTTCAATGTGCATTTTGAAAATTTTATCTAGATTTATGCAAGGATCCTAACCCATAAAATAGCTACATATTGAAGCTACATATTTAGAGGTCTTTACAGTCTTTACATTTTTGCTGAAAAACTTACATGTTTGGACGTATGTTTAGAGATAGTTTCATAATGCATGCATCTGTGTATAGGGACATAGATCTCCCTTCTAGAAGGACTTAAACTTACTGCATCTCTCTGTCTCCCTCTCTATCTCTGCGTCTGTGATATACAAAGATATTAGGTGAGTGGGTGTAGGGAACAAATATATTTTGGATGTTTAGCTTATTAAAGCAAGTAATTCTGTCTCTATTTCCAAGACTATCTCCAAAGCTAGTCCCACTGAGTTATCTGCCCCCAAAAACCTACTCTAAGGGTCATAGCCTGCCTCCAGGCTGCCTCTGTGACCCAAGATCCAAGCTGAGGCTCCCTACCTCTCAAGATAGCCACTAAAAGGAAGGGGGAGAGAAGGAAGGGGAGAGTCCTCCAGCCCAGTTCCTCTTGGATCCCCAGGGCGAGAGGCTGACAGGGGCTTGTAGGTCTCCCTACACCCCCAACTGGGCCTTTGAAATGTGGGGGAAAAGGGGATCAAGTCCCCAACAATTTTTGTAGGGCGCCCAAATGATGCCAGGGTTATTGCACAACCCATAGGTTCCTCCTCCCCGGTTGTTCTTGGTGCCCAGGGCCCAATTAAGCGGCCGCCTTGCTCCCAGCAACCCCGCTCTTATCGGCTGGGATTGATGCCTCAGCGGCTCCTGTATATCATTTCCAAGATTTTTTCTGTCCAACTCCTCGGCTCCTTTGGCTTCCGCGGCTTTGACTAATGATTGCTACAGATGCCAACGTCTCCAGAATCCTAATAGCCAGGCAGGCGGACTCTTATTTACCCGGCAACATTGCTGTGGGGGAGAGGGCCTGGGGGGCAAGTATTGGGGTGTTGTAGGTCAGGGGACGGGGAGAAGGTTGTGGCCAACTCAAGTGTCACTGAACTTCTTTCCAGTCAGAAAGACATTCCTAATCCCCTTCTGACCTTGAGGAAAAAATATATATGTGTATATATATACTGTTAATAGTAACTAATTGCTGCCTCGTTAGAAAAGATCAAAGAATGAACACAACGTAGGAGAATAAGCAGAGCAATGTTTATTTGTTGTAAATAAATGAGAGATTAAGTGGAAAACCAGCAGTTTGGGGAGGAAAAAGAGAAATGGAAAGAAGTCAGCCACAGTGGGAGAAGGGGCTCCTTTTCTTCATTTCTTGTCTTCCCCTTTCTCCTCTCACCCTAAGTCTACTCTTCTCACCAATTTCTCCCCTCTTTCCCTTCCTTCGCCTCACCTTCAATCCGTCGGGTGGAGGGGCTGAACAGCGTGTTCCCGGGCGGAGGTGGGCGCAGCCACCCCAGGCTGCTGCAGGGTGCCCGCTGAGGCTGCCAGGGCGAGGGGGCCTCTGGGCTGTGGAGCGAAAGTCAGATCCACCGCCTACTGCGGGGTAGGGGCCGCAGCGGGGTGGGCCCTCTTGCGCTGACCGGCGTAAAGTTGTGGCCGAATTTGCGTCTCTTCTGGTGCTTCTCGCCCGCCAGCGCGGGGCCCAGGTGTTTGGGGCGAAGGGACTCGAGCTCCCCGCAAGCCTGGAGCCAGGCGTCGCGCTTCCTCCGGGCTCAATCCAGACCTTCCAACACACACCTCATTCGGGGGAGGAGAAAAGCACAGAACCGCGGAGAGTCCAGCTCTGAGGCCAGGCCTGAAGGGATAACCCACACAGGGAACGTTTTCCTATCAGAGAATAATGGAGCACAAAATAATTCAGAAAGCGAGTGGGCAGGACCACAGCCTGAGAGTCCCGCGCCGCAGAGCCGGTTGCCGCCCGAGCACCGCGGCAGGACCATTTCGTTGGAATGTAGGGCGAGGCCGCAGCCAGCCCCGGACCCAGGCCGCGAGGTGCGCGCCGGCAGCCGAGGGGCCGCCTCTAAATTACAGCCCGCCGGGAAGACTCGGAAATACAAAAAGGGAGCCGAAAGATTTAAACTCTCGGAGGGAGAGGCGTCCCGAGGCGGCCAAAGCGGAAATCAATCACGTAATTAAAACAGGGAGGGGGCGAGGCCCGAAGCTGGGGGTCCCGGGTTCGGAGGAGGGGGCCAAGGTACAGGCCGAGGCTGGCGAGCGGCTTAGGGACGTGGCTCGCCCGCCAGGAACAGAGCGCTCGGAGGGGCTTCGGGGAAGTTTATAACACATCGCTATTGATTCCCACTTGGCTGGGAAGAGCAGACTGTGGTGCCCTCTCCCAGGCCAGACCCTGAAACCGCCGATGGCCCTTTCTCCGACTTTCCCATTTTTGTGGGGTTGAGACGCGCAATTGCAGTTGAAGGCCGTTCCCCAGATCCCACTGGTGCCACGATTTTGCCAAGGCAAGTTTGCGAACCCAAATGGCATCAAGATGCTGCCTCTGGGTTTGAGGGGATGGAGGGAGGTGACACCCTAGTTTCAGGCACTTAGAAATCTCTCTCGGCCTTGATTCCTCCAACCCAGGATTCAAGGCATGCCGATCTATGGGCCGAGGCTTGGAAGGGGTGTGCGAGGCAGACGGGGTTATTAAAGGGGGAGCTTGGGGCTGAGCAAACTGGATCCTTTTGGGCGGGAAAGGAGAAAGAACAGTTCCTGGAAGGGGAAAAAAGGCACCCCGGGACCTGTGTTTTGTGAGGGGAAGATGTTCTTATTATTGAGGTTAATCATGGTAATGATCTGATATCGCTGGGTCAGCCCAGGAGTCCGCGCTCTCCAAAGTTCTTTCTCACAGAGGTTTCTCGAGGAGTCAAGGGTTCCCCAACTTGACTGTGGTTGGGGTAAATAAAATAAAGACCTCCAATCCCTTCCTCTGCCTTTTCCTCTCCCTCCCTTAAAAACTCCAGAAAAAGGGAAAGCTTATAAAATCTCCAACACCCCACTTTTTCCTCGACTCTCTCCAGTTTACTAAAATGCATGGTCTTTGGGAATTGAGCTTTTCTGGGTCACCCTTCTTGTGAAGCAACAGAGGTGACCCGACTGAGTCCCCATGAATTCTGACGCTGACCCTGGAGAGGACCCAGGATTCCCTTGCCTGCTGTAGAATTCTCTCTCTATCCTTAGCTTTTCCCAGTCTCTGCCTTCTTTGCTCTTGGGTGCCTAATCTCATGGGTCTCTGGCAGTTCAGAGGCCAAGAACAGATTAAGGCACTTTGAGATACCCTCATAAACTCTTAAAAGTGTTTCCAGCTTCCTGTCATCTCTTTAATACTGGGAGGACCAGGCCAGGGAGCCCTCCATAAACTAACCTAAGGCCAGCCTGGTTTCTAGATCTTTTCAAGCCAAATTTAGGTTCCTTGAAAAATAAAACTCCCCCTCCCCAGCAAGAAATTCAGGTTACAAACCTGCAGCAGAGCAAGGTTCCTGCATCCACACATCAGAAGTTTCAGCAACAATTTTCATAATATGAAGAATTAAAGCTTGCATCAAAGTTAGCAAGGGACACCCCAAACCAAGTTTTAAAAAGCAGTCTTGAAGAGGGATGGGGGTCAATGAGGCTGGGATGAGGGAGGAAGGTGGTGGGGAACCCAATCTCTAACTAACAATTTCTCCAGCATAAAAATGAAACATCAAATTCGTTAGCCCAGGGCCTTCATTTTTCCCCTTCCACATTATAACTAGTTATTGAACTCGCTGGAAGATCTAAAGGCCATTTGCGAAGAGACAAATTTCAATGGAGTTTCCTCATCAATAACCCCATGGCAGTGACCTATTGGAACAAGTCAAACACCCGAGGTGAAATGCAGGTCACTCTGTCTAACCAATATTAAAATGCGGCCACTTTTTAAAAAGCCACTTTAAACGAGATTTAAGGAAAATTGAATTCCAAGGAAGGCAAGACAAGGCGGGGGAAATCCATGAGAGGACCTCGCCTATGGTCTCCAAACAAACAAGAGAAATTCATCTTCAATATTTTAAAGGGGGGCAAATTAACATTCCATGATTGCTTTTTTTTTTTTTTTTTTTTGAGACTATAAGCTATTCCAGGAGAAGAAAAAAGGTTGAGTATTTTCTGGTGACATATCCAGGTTATTAAAATCATTTTAGACCAATTCATTACTTTTACTGACAAGAGATTTAAGAAAAAATCAATTAAGCATTTGCATATTCTTTTGCATACATTAGCCCTGGCTGGGGCATTAGAAAGGGACAAACACGCGCGCGCACACACACACACACACACACACACACGAAAAAAATGGGATATGAGCCTTGATTTAGTTTGGGGTTTTCAAGTTGCCCAAAGGAAAAAAAATCAAAGTGAAATGAATTGCCTGATTGCATACCATCTAAAAGTCAATTTATGTGAGTGAAAGGAAACAGACATGTTGCAATTTTTAATCCCTAAAACAACAACAACAACAACGTTCACACACATAAACCCTGCATTTTAAAGAGTAGGGAAAGGAATGACCCTCATTTTCCTTCCCTTTGCCCTCCAAATCCTGAATTGGTTCACCCATTTATTTTTCTCCCTTGGAAAAATCAGAAAGGGGTGAGATTTTAATGCAGCAGAGAATCTGTGGAGCCGCTGAGCTCTCTCAGCCGGCAGCTTGTTACTGGGGAGGGGAGGAATATGGGTTATCCAACGGTCAGTATGGTAATCCAGGCACAATAAGGCCTCACACACAATGGACACATATTTTTCTTCAGCGATGTCAGAAGGGAAGCGCTTTGTACTGAAACATGTTTCCGAAAGAGAAACCAAATCGAGATTTAGAAAGGGGATGGGGTGGAGGGGCAATTGCAGAGAGCATTTGGATGCTGGCAAAAGGTAGTCAGAAAAAATAAAAACAAATAAAACTGGGGCAAAGTAAGGTGGAGGACAGGGCAGAGGTGCGGTCCCTGGGCCAGCAAGGCGGGAGGCAGGAGGGTGAAACACAAAAGAAGACAGGACCAGATACAAGGATTCATCACAGATGAGAGCTGCTTTAGTACCCCCACCCCCTCCCAATTAAGCCATTGCTAAGTGCAAAAGCCCTTCGAACGGATTTTATTTCTGTGCTTGTAATAATATCCAGGTGAAAATGTTTGTGTGTATGTGTGTGGTATTTTACCCATGTGATAGGCGACTTCCTTGCTATTAAGCTATAGGAGCCCAAAGGGAGTTGCTGTTGTTGTTTTGTAAATGATATAGACGAGTGTGGGCACGTTTAGGGGAACCTTGGAGATTTCACTTTCTGGATGTGCATGTTGCATTAGCTGCACAAACCTGGAATGAGAACTCTACATATTTATAGCTGCATAAAGAGGCATTTAATATATTAATAAATATTAATAGTGTGCATGCATATATGTTAACCATAATAACCAAAGACAGACTTGACATTCAGTTGGGGGCATCTGAACCCTCTGTGTCTACTACTTACACTGGCCCAAAGTCAGTCTCCTTGACCCACCTGCAGAAGTTCAGAAACCTGGCCGGGATGAGATGTGACAGGCAACATATTGGGGAGGACTTCTTAACAAGTCCAGGAGGGTGAAGATTGAAGAAAAGAGGGTTAGGGCCAGGGCAGGGATGGTAGAAGGTGAGTGTGAGGGCTGAGAGGAGAGTCAGGCTCACAGCTCACCTTTCCAGGTGAGGCAGCCCTATCCAGGTACAGGCCTAGAAGGGGGCAGGGAGTGGGGCCTGGTTTCCTCCCTCTTCATCAACCCTCTCCGCAGAGTACCAAAGTTTGCTGAGCTTTGGACTTCCCCATGGAGTCATCTGGGACTATAGTTCAGACTTAGGTACTAGGATTCAGCACTGGTTTCCCTTTGCCCTCTTCCAGCAATTTTTAATGAACCCACCCCCATCACCAATGATTAAAATAAGACAACCCTCACACAACTCAAACCACTGTTAGCCAAGCAGTAGCCTTCCTCTGCCCCCTCACTCACAGTCTCAAGTTCCTCTCCAACCTAACCAGCCTGTCCTCACATGCAGAGGGTTCCAGACAAGAGTGGGCAAGGGTTCTCAGCCAACTCTTTGAGAATTTGGGAATCTCCATAAGAGGTGGTCAGCCTCTGGAGAACTCCTGTTCCTTCACCTGGCCAGGTGACAGTGGGGATGGGCACTGTCCTCTTGGAGAGAGAGTATTCAGGGACCCCCAAGTGCCAGCTCTTTGGAAGCTAAGCGCTGGCTCTGCTGAGCCTGGGGTGGGGTTGGGGGCCTAAACATTAGAAGAGGGAAGGCAGCGAGGGCCCAGGCGGGAATCAGCACCCTTTGGGCACTGCCTGTGGTCCAGCTTCCCTCTCATTCCAGCCCTCTGGGGAAGCCCTAATTTGGAAGTGCAAACCCTCTCCAACATCCCAAAGGTGATGAAGAAAGGATGGGAATCTCTTGCTTTCAGTCTCCCTCTCACAAGGGCTTTATTTTTTTTCCCTTTCCCCTCCTCATTCCCTTAATTGCAGATGTTCTAATTAAACCCTCAAATAGTTGTTATGCCGTTTTAAAAGGTACTTATTCAAGTGTCAACCAGGCTGGGCTGGGAGGAGGCAGCGTAGGGCGGCGAATTAAAGGTAGATTGACTAATCACGGCGGCGATCATAATAATAAAATCAGAGGGGAAAAAATCACATTACGACTTTTCGTGGAAAGGAGGGAGCAGGCAGCCAGCGGCCGCCAGCCCCGCGCCGCCGCCGACACAAAGAGTGCGGGCGATTCCGCGAGACTGATTTATGACGTTTTACAGCCCTATAAAAGCTGTAGCGACGAGGCAAGCGCTCCTACCACCGCTGGCAGATTTAGTCTAATAAATAAAACATAAACAGTTAACTTTATGTGTCACTTTTATTGTTATCAAGTAAAATATAGCCGAGCCCCGGCAAGCTATGATTTTAAACTATAATTGTTATCAAGTACAACAAGGGGACCCGGCTCCCTCCCTGGGCTCTCCCCTCTGCTACCCCCCCAACTCTGAGTTATGGGCGATCAGTTAATTGGAATCGGTGGCCTGACAGGGCCACCCCTAGCTGGGGGGGGGCGGGTGGTGGTTAGGAAAGCAGCTTTTCCTGGCCCCCTCCCTTCTCTATGGCCCTGCCACCCTCCTCCATCAGAGTACTACTGTGAGTGGGTGGCAGAGAGAGGGGAGGGGGTGTGAATGGGCTGGAGACCCCCAAGGCTGGCCCTGCCTCCCCAACTTGGTGAGCTTAGCCTTCCGTTTTTGGAAAGCAGCCTGGAGCTGGCCCTTAGGAATTCGTGTTTACATGTAAACACACGTGTTACATGGATACAGCTCCTAGCGAGAAGCAAGCAGGCTCTACCCACACAGGCCTCCCTATTAGCTATGTCTGCCCTCTGTGGGGACAGAGAAAGAACTCTCAGGGTCTTGGCTGGGCACCATCAGAGGGCACTGACTCCTGGCAGAAAGCTCTCCTCCGTGCCCCAGCTCCTTGGAGATAATTGTCAGAAAATAGCAGGCCGGGCTGAATGGGGAGTGGAAACAGGAGCCAGCAGTAGAAGAGATCCTCTGCTCTGGGGCTGGGGCAGGGAGGGTCAGTGGGTAGCAGGGGAAGGCGAGACTTCTGAACTCTGCTTTTGCCAACCACTTCCTGTCTCTCTTCAGCGGGGGCTCAACCCCCAGACCTCCAGAAATGACGTCAGAATCATTTGCATCCCGCTGCCTCTACCTGCCTGGTCCAGCTGGGACCCTGCCTCGCCGGCCCCATGGCCAGAGGGTTGGGTGAGTGTGTATGGGGAAGAGGGCTGGACTCTGGTATCCTTGGATGGGGGGCACTCCAGGCTCTCCAGCCTCCTCGGCTCAGCCTGGGCCCCTCCCCATCCAACCTCCACTCCAGTCCTCATTCAACTTCCTCTTCCTGCGAAAGAGGGGCGCTGCCCGGTGACCTACACAGACTGAGACACGATCGCCATGAATGGAGACCTCTGGAAAAGCTCAAGAGCGGAGGCCCACGGGGCCCAGCAGAGGCCTGAGGGGAGACCCTGGGCGGGGGCTGAATCACTGCCTCCCGACAGCCCCCAATGCCCGGGCTTTGGAGGGGAGCCGGGAGCTTCCCATCTCCTTTTGCAGGGGAGGGTTGTCAGTCTGACGGGATGTGCACTGGCGGCACCCCAACCCCTGCCAGCTAACCCCACATCACCACCACCCACCCCCCAGCACCACCACCACTACACACACAAAAAAATTGGATACATTTTGAATAAAGCGATTCGGTTCCTTATCCGGGGACTGGGTTGCTCCGTGTGATTGGCCGGCGGAGTCACATGGTGAAAGTAACTTTACAGGGTCGCTAGCTAGTAGGAGGGCTTTATGGAGCAGAAAAACGACAAAGCGAGAAAAATTATTTTCCACTCCAGAAATTAATGATCATGAGCTCGTATTTGATGGACTCTAACTACATCGATCCGAAATTTCCTCCATGCGAAGAATATTCGCAAAATAGCTACATCCCTGAACACAGTCCGGAATATTACGGCCGGACCAGGGAATCGGGATTCCAGCATCACCACCAGGAGCTGTACCCACCACCGCCTCCGCGCCCTAGCTACCCTGAGCGCCAGTATAGCTGCACCAGTCTCCAGGGGCCGGGGAATTCGCGAGGCCACGGGCCGGCCCAGGCGGGCCACCACCACCCCGAGAAATCACAGTCGCTCTGCGAGCCGGCGCCTCTCTCAGGCGCCTCCGCCTCCCCGTCCCCAGCCCCGCCAGCCTGCAGCCAGCCAGCCCCCGACCATCCCTCCAGCGCCGCCAGCAAGCAACCCATAGTCTACCCATGGATGAAAAAAATTCACGTTAGCACGGGTAGGCAACTTTGCTTTTTGCTCCCCCCCTCCCTCTCTTCTTCCCTAGCGCTCCCCACCCTCCTCGGCCCCCTCTGGCCCCCATCCTCCTTTCTCTCCTTCCCCCTCTCTCTCCAGGAGCGACTCTGGGTTAGCACAATTGAACTGGATTTACGAGCGAGAATGGGTAATTACATCCCCCATAAATTTTATGGCTTAGCTACTCTGGGCAGTCCGAGCCATGTGCTACGATCTGTTATGTATGTGTGAAAACTATGCTGGCTTTCTAAGGGCGCATAAATAATTCAGTGTCGTTACAATGAGGATTCCCCTCTTATTACACTACAAAGTCTTCAGCTTCCTTCAACTTCTTTATAACCCATTTAAGCTTGATGACTTTATTTCCACCACTCCCTCCTCCTGTTCCTCAGAGCTGAGGATGAGGTGAGGGTGGGGGGCGGGGTGCCTGCTGCCTCTGAACCCCACTATTTGCTTTTCCCCTCCCCCTCCCCCAGTGAACCCCAATTATAACGGAGGGGAACCCAAGCGCTCGAGAACAGCCTACACCCGGCAGCAAGTCCTGGAATTAGAGAAAGAGTTTCATTACAACCGCTACCTGACCCGAAGGAGAAGGATCGAGATCGCCCACTCGCTGTGCCTCTCTGAGAGGCAGATCAAAATCTGGTTCCAAAACCGTCGCATGAAATGGAAGAAGGACCACCGACTCCCCAACACCAAAGTCAGGTCAGCACCCCCGGCCGGCGCTGCGCCCAGCACCCTTTCGGCAGCTACCCCGGGTACTTCTGAAGACCACTCCCAGAGCGCCACGCCGCCGGAGCAGCAACGGGCAGAGGACATTACCAGGTTATAAAACATAACTCACACCCCTGCCCCCACCCCATGCCCCCACCCTCCCCTCACACACAAATTGACTCTTATTTATAGAATTTAATATATATATATATATATCGGTTCTTTTCTCTCTTCCTCTCACCTTGTCCCTTGTCAGTTCCAAACAGACAAAACAGATAAACAAACAAGCCCCCTGCCCTCCTCTGCCTTCCACTGTTAAGGACCCTTTTAAGCATGTGATATTGTCTTAGCATGGTACCTGCTGGGTGTTTTTTGTTTTTTTTTAAGGCCATTTGGGGGGTTATTTATTTTTTAAGAAAAAAACTGCAAAAATTATATATTGCAAGGTGTGATAGTCTGGTTTGGGTGAATTTCAGGGGAAATGAGGAAAAGAAAAAAGGAAAGAGATTTTAAAGCCAATTCTCATCCTTCTCCTCCTCCTTCTTCCCCCCTCTTTCCTTAGGCCTTTTGCATTGAAAATGCACCAGGGGAGGTTAGTGAGGGGGAAGTCATTTTAAGGAGAACAAAGCTATGAAGTTCTTTTGTATTATTGTTGGGGGGGGTGCGGGAGGAGAGGGGGCAAAGACAGCAGACAAAGCTAAATGCATCTGGAGAGCCTCTCAGAGCTGTTCAGTTTGAGGAGCCAAAAGAAAATCAAAATGAACTTTCAGTTCAGAGAGGCAGTCTATAGGTAGAATCTCTCCCCACCCCCATCGTGGTTATTGTGTTTTTGGACTGAATTTACTTGATTATTGTAAAACTTGCAATAAAGAATTTTAGTGTTGATGTGAAATGCCCCGTGATCAATAATAAACCAGTGGATGTGAATTAGTTTTACGTCAATGTCTGATGGTTTCTTTTTATCCCCCTCCTTTCTCTGGCCTGGTAACATCCCATCTTCTCTATAGTTGCCTAAGTTTACTTTAAACAAACACACAAATCTTAGCTCTCCATTAGTCTTCCAATGTCCTCAGAAGAAACAGCAAAAGGGCTGGGGTATGGGATCTTCAGAAGAGGGGATGTGGAAGATTAAGGCTAATTTCTCCAGTCCCCTTGCTTCCCCCTGAGTCTGCAGAGAGGCCAGACTCCTCTGGGGGCACTTTAGTGGAGCTAAGGGTGGGGGGTGTCTCACTTTTCTATAGTTAGGTACAGTTTCTTCTTTCTGTATGTTCTCTCTCTTCCCTTCTCCCTCCTCTGTGCTGAGTAGGCCTGCCTAATTTGTAGACAAGAGGGCACGTTTAGGGAGTGGGAAGGAGAAGAGTTTTATTTCATCTTTAGGGCTCTTTTGGGATGAGGGATTAAGGAAGACATCCCCTCAACATTTGAGTTCTTAAAAGAAGAAAGGTTTCGAGCTGGTGATTCTGAAGCAGCAAAGTGACCTGTCAGGATGCCTTCTCTGTTTGTTTAGGCTTGGAAAAAGGGGTAAGGTGGAGGCCAGAGGCCTGGGAGTTACCCTTGCTATGGATAGGCCTCAAAGGTTGATGCCTGGAGATAATGAAAGATTTTTACCTTTTTATTCTCTTCTATTATGGACCTGCCAGGTGTTGAGAAGAGACTTAGGGAGAGTCAAGGACCAACCTCTCTTTCTATAACCTCCCAGGTCCTGGCAGTGTATGGGGATAGCCTGAACAAGCCTCTCTGGCTGTAAAGAAATAAATTAATTAAATAAAATTGTTTCCTTGGGGCTAAAAAAGAAACAAAAAATCTTGCCTGGATTACCTGAATAATACATTCAAGCCAAAGGCTCCCAAATAATTCTGGTCTGAGAACCAGGTCCTAGCAAGGCCTGCTTAATTTTTTGCTTGTTTGTTAGGAGAAAGTGGGAGGAGGGCTGTTGGTGAGCTTCTTCTCAGATGATTTATCCATATTTCAGGAAGAAAGGCAATTAGAAGTAGAAGACAGAGGGAGAAGAGATCTAGGGTATGCAGGGAAGCCAGGGATATCCCTTCTCCCATCCCCAAATTCTGGAGTGAAAGGTAACAGCAGGACTAAGTTGTACAAATCACATTGGTGTGATTTGAATTTATTTCCTTTTGAACCACTTGCTGGATGTTACTTGCTCTGTGTGTGTGTGTGTGTGTGTGTGTGTGTGCATGCCCTCACAAGTGTGTGTGTTGGGGGGAATCTCTTAGTCCTTTAGGTCTACTTTTCCTCCCTCAGTGGTACCCTGGAGACAACAAAACATGCTGCCTACAGTGCGAGGAGGCAGGCCAACAATTATCTGGAGTTTTTATGTGATCAAGTGAATTAGGGGCCAAATCTGACTGTAGCCCCTACCGTCTTGAGGCGATTGCCCTTGGAACAGAAAAAGGGGGTTCTAACTGCGCTTGCGAAAAGGGAAGGAAGGTCTAAGGGCACCAGGGTGTCTTTTCCAGCCTGTAAAGGAGCTAAGATGGAAAGCAGGGAAGGGGTAAATTGAGATCCATGGTTCTTTCCTAAGTTTGCTCGTGTGACTTTCAGGGAGTTTATCCCTCTCCTCCCAAAAGTGGAAGAGATGAGAGTGAGGAGGGGGAAAATTATTACATTTTATTTCCTAAGTTTCTCCCTGAAATTGCTGAAGGAACACTCTAGTTCAGGAAAAGCAGCATAAAAGGGTTGGGACACTTATTTTATTTCCCCTTCTTTATGTCTTCTATTTCTTCTCCTTCCTCTTCCCTCACATACATGGTCATTCTCTGTGTGTCTCCTTCTGTCCTTTATGGTCTGAAAAGGAGAAACATCAGAAATCCATAATTCTTGACAAATGAACCCAAACTAAAATCCCTTACATTTGAGTTTGAAGATTTTGTCCTCTGGCCTTCCCTCCAGTGGGCTCCATTTTCTCCCCTTTCCCCAAAGTTCTCCTTTGCCTTGGACTTCGTCACCCAGAATGGCAGGGCAGGGTTGGGATGTGGGGGGCCAAGCTGGGCCCAGGGCCCCAAGCCCCAGCAGTCTTGGTCCCTGCTCTCTGCCTGATGCTGCTACAGCCTCACTGGAAGCTGAGGGCTGAGCTTTTATTTAAGTTGGGTTGAGCAGTGGGGAAAGGCTGGGGGGAGGACACAGCCCAGGTTCACGGGGAGGACACAGCATTTTCTCTCCCATTGCCTTTATATTCTGCAGCGCCTCTGACCTCTCCCCCACCCCCATCTCTGACCCTCCCAAGCCAGCCCTTGCTCAGCCCTGGTCTCCAGATAGGATGCCACTGCTTTTGTAGGACTGGGGATTTCTTGCCCAGAGTAATGGGAGAGGCAAGGCGCAGGAATGCCTGTAAGTGCATTGTATCCCTCTCTCTTCAATGGCTAAGTAAAAAGAAGACGGGTGAAACGGCTACAACGATCTTCCAGGGTTCCTTCTCTCCAAGCGCCAGGAGATCCCCACAGGCCAAAGATCCCTTTGACATGTAAGTAGTTAGCACTCGGTCTGCTCTGGGGGTGAGGAGCACAAAAGTTTAAACTCTATTTGCCAGTCAATTTTTGTCACGATCCCCGGTCTTAGGGAGTGAAGGCGGGAAATCCAATTGTGAGCGGAGGGGTTCTGCTTGAAGAAAAAGACGTTTCTGTGCCGAGTCTGTGTACCTGTGGAGTAAAGAAATTTGGCTCAAAAAAGAGAGAGAGAGTCTGAGAAAGTTAGATTGAGGGAAAAGGACTGGGGCACGTTCCCTGTCCGAGGGTCTCTTGCTGTTGTTTGTGTAAAGTTTCCTACGAAGTTTTCTCTGCAATCTGTGCTTCAGTTTTCTTTCTGCTTGGATTTGGCAGATTGAAATCCAGAGACAGCTTCCCACAGCTAGGGGTGTGTGTGTGTGTGTGTGTGTGTGTGTTGGGGGAGTGGTAGGGAAGTGAAAACAATTAAAAGGTTTGCTGGGAGCTTGGGGCCAGGGTGTCCTTCTCTGCTTTTCTAGGATTAGGGGAGACTGACTCTGAAAGGGGCCCTTAAGATCAAGGGTGCTATGACGGGGAGGAGCATGTGCTGGAGCAACTGTACCATCTTTTTCTCTGCTTTTTGCCCAGTCCTGGGGGAGCATGCTATTGCACTCACAAAACCACCGCTCCAGGTTTTCCACAGCTTCTATCTGGCACCGCACCTATGGAGAGCTAATTTTAATTTAAATGTTCCCCTTCCAAGAGACCCCTCTCAGGCTTGGAACGAGAGATGGAAGATCCCTGAACACCAGAACTCCAGCGGCCACCAGAGCAGAGGGAATATTTATTACCTCTCTGGATGTCATTACCTAAGAATACAATTTTATGAACTTCCTAATCTGTTAGCTTGATTTATCTGGATGGGCAGGAGCCCAAAACAAACATTTGGGGGATTTGGTAAAAAAGAAAAAAAAAAAAAAGTCTACCTCTTACCAATCTTTTTGATAGAGCTGACCACCCCTCTCAGCCTGCTTTTTCTGCACCCGGCATTCCCAGCCCCATTTTGATTTTTCTCCTGCAGCTTGTGGCTGCTTGGGTGTTGGAGTTTTAGCTGCCTCTTGATAATTTAAACTGGGGGCGGTGAACTCTGAACCACAGACCTGTGAGAAGCCCTCCAACATTTTAAAACCTGCACAGCTCAAGGGGCTCAGACCCCTTTGGAACTTGGGGAGCAGAAAGAAACTAAAGCCAATCTGGAGTTTGCTCATCGGCCCTCCAAGGTCAGGAGCCCTTGGGTCTCCCTCCAGTCCTCCGCGTTTTTCTTCTCTTCTCTCTGGTGTCAGTTCTGTAGCTCTTTGAACGCAGGGCCAATCCAACAGAGCCCACATCCAGGCCTGCCGGGATAAGGGCCTCTGCAACCCCATCTTCCTGCTTTTCCTTTCTGCCAGGCCTAGAGGATAAATCGGGAGGAAGGGAAGACAAGGATGGGTAGGCAATCTCAGAGTATGTTTGAGGGTGAATACAGTTACAGAGCCTAATAAATAGGAAAGGACTATTTTAAATTTCCAGGCCCCATCAACATTTTCAGATTCCTGAATAGGCAGCATCCTCTAGGGTCAGCTCTGCCTGCCTCGATGGGGTATGAGTGAAGCCAGAAGAGTGTCGCCTCTACTCACTCCTCCTTTCTGACTCCCTCTCTTCCCAGCATCAAGGATCGGAAAAGGAAAGTATACAGTATTTTAATTTCCAGGCAGAAAAAAAACCCCTGGAACTGAGTGTGCAGGAGGCACTGCCAGATAGCCAAACCCTAGGTTCCACTCTGGAGCTCCGGCTTCCCGGGAAGCCTGGCCGCGAGAGAATGGGGCAAAATGTGACTGTCTTCATAGGGTGGGGGTGTCCCAGCTCCCCTTCTCACAGAGGCCAGGGTCTTGAGGGTCACGAAATGAGGCCAGCCCGGGCAAAGGCGAGGTTTCAGGGGCCGGCGGCAGCCAGGCTCCTCCTCCGGGTTCCACGCCGCGTCCGCCCTGGGTGCGGTGTCGCCTTCAGCTGGGTCACGACCCCGGGCTTGGGCGGACAATAGGGCGCGGGGCGGGGAGCGCGGGCTGCGTGGCCGGCCGAGGGGGTTCACTGCGCGGTGGGGTTCACTGCGCGGTGAACTCCGCTCGGCCTGAGGGTCTCGCCCTTTAGATCCCAGCCTCTTCTTTCTTCCTCCTATCTCACCTTCCATTTTTTTCGTGGAAAATTGAGAGGACCCTCAATCGCTGATTGACTGATACCCTACTGCTACCACCTCCCAATAATGAGATTTCATTTTCATTAGAAATGAAAAGATAGTTTCCTCCGAGGTACAAGAGCAGGAAATGGGACCCTCTCAGGATCTTTGTGGGGATGGAGAGGGGAGATCTAGTTATCATTAGAAGCGTGCTTATCAGTAGAAGCGTTCTCGACCTGGGACTCAGGATGGCCCTGAAGAATCCCAGGCCATCAAACCAACAATCCCCTCCATCAGAGGAATTCCAGGCCAAGAGTGTCCCCTTCTCCCCCAGTTACAGGGAGAATTGCCCCCTTTGGTTCCCTGGCCTTTGTCTCCGGATGTGGGGTTAGGCTTAGGGCTTTTGTAAAAGGGGAAACACTTCTCAAATCCGATGGGCAGGGACAGAGCTGGACATGAGTCATTTGGGAGAAGTTCTCCAAGCTGGTCTGTTCTTGTTGAGGCCATCTCACCTCACCGCAGTGATAGCCTGGCTCTTATTTGAGGCTCTGCCCCTTTGGGTGGTACCATTGCGTTTGTAACTTTGTACATGTGGAGTCTTTCCATTCAGCTGGAATAGATTTTGGAAAATAAGGTTACCGAATGAGGCTTGAGTTTCAGCTGGAGGAACAAAAAGGCAGCCAGTTTAGAGAAAGGAAAAAATGGGGGAGGGAGGCAAAAAATATTCGGAATACACACTTGCTTGGGCCTCCCCACCTCATCCCTATCCTGCCTGACCCAGCTCAGGTGTGATGGGGAGATGTGGGCCTCCCAGCTGGAAACCTCCTCTCAAGGATTCAGTCTCTGATAATGTCAAACCTTTCTGGAATGTGACTGCCTCCAGCTCTGTCTGTCTTTTATTGGCCATTTCAGAGTCTCTGCCTAGCATTTCTGCTGCTTTCCAAGTTCCATATTTCCTCCTGTCCTGGCCCTGGTTCCAATCCTTGGACTCCCTTCCAACCGTAAAAGCAGAGGAAGAACCAAAAGGTGGTAGGTGGCAGTCTGGGAGGGACAGCTGAGGTTCAAAAGTTCGTGGCTGAGCCTCCAGTCCGGGCCACCTCAGGGGCTGATCTGACCACTCCAGAGTGCCCCCTGGGCCAGCAGAAAATAGAACAAAATTTTATAGCCCAGGGCAGATGTTGGCTCAGCCATCTCACCCGGATTCCCCTTCATCTCTCTTCCACTGAAGAGGCTCCAATCTCCACTACACCTTTGTTCTCTTTCCTTTCCCCCTCCTCCCCCTTCTCTTCCTCTGTTTGATCCTGCCCACCTCCCAAATTGTTTCTTTAGATCTGAAAGCATCTGTTCTGGTCCGACCCTCCCCCAACACCCTCCTCTTTCTCCCTCCCTCTACCTCAAGCAGTCAAAAAGCCCCCAAATGGAAGGCCTGTGGCCTCTGACCTATTCTGATACACCAACATCCAGATATCTTTGATGCCAAACCTTTAGGCCCCTCCCCAGTTACTTTTCTTTCATTCTACCAGCTGGAGAGGGTCCTGGAAGTGACTGAATTGAGTCTTGGCCCCTAGGGACCAGTCTCTTCTCTGCCTGGGACAATTATCCATTTTTCAGGTAAAAGCAAGGAGTCCAAGGTTGAAGGGTTTGGTGAGGAACTATTTAGATAACTACCCCAGTCCTCTGCTGGGCTTTTGGGGGCTCTAGATTTTGAACATATCCATATTCTGACCATAGACAGGAGATGTCCTTTTCTAACCTCTACCTGGCCATTTCTTTTATCACCCCTTTCTGACCCTTCTCTTAATTGCAAAGTCATTTTCTGAGCAATAAAAAAGCCCCTCCAATCCCTCCCAGAATTCACTAATCTAAACTAGGAAGATCAAGGCAGTTTCCATACTGTGAACATTGGAGTGCCTCTTTTCTGTTTTTCAAAAAATAAAAAAGAAACAAAAAATTACTCCCTCACATCCTCCTTCCCTCCACTCATACCCACAGAATATATAGAGAGTGTTGTATACCCAATGGAGGTAGACAGTAGCCTGTCTTTTCCTCTTTTTAGTCAATCCACTTGGATCCAAGTTCAGATAATTCAGGCCCAAGGTCTTTGAACTCTGCTTGGTAGACCTGTCTCGAGCAAAAACCCGCTTTATGTCTCCAAGGCACCAGACTGGAATAATCCTTGTCCTGGTGCCCACAGTTGAAAACTGGTAGAAGAGAGTAAACCTTTCTCATTCCCTTCCCTCCAGCTCCATCCTGAGATCTAGCCATTGCCTGGGATCCTACCTCCTCTTCCATCCTGGAAGAGCAGCAGTTGACCAAGAGCCCCAGATTCATGCTCCCAGTGGCTTTGCTACCCAGTTTCCATGATGATGAGAGGCAAACTAACTACCTACCACTCCCAGTTCTTTCTTTCTGTCTCTCTCTCTGTCACACACACACACACACACACACACACACACACACACACAGAGGTTGGGCAGACCTGGACCAGCCCAGGATGTTGTTCTTGTCTGGGGGAACCTTACCTCAGGAGGATACAGGAGGTAGGAGCCTGAATTTTGTGATAGCATCTTTGCTAATTAGGTGGGAGAGGAAACTGGATTGAATCCTTCTCTCTAGTCTGTAATTTCACACAGACCTTTCTATACACATTTACCTAGAGGCATATCCTCAAAACATATGTGACACATACTTTCAAGGACCTTAACATACTTATTTTTATTTGTTCTGTTCACATGTGCATGGGTAGGTGACTTTGCTGAAGGTGATGGTGAGAGAGAGAGAGTGTGTGTGTGTGTGTGTGTATAGAGGTAATGAGTGACAGGAAATGACATCCCAACCAGAGCATCTATGAAGTGGGTTCTTTGACTTATCACTGATGTCACTGGTGCCAGAGGTTTTTGCTGTCCCCTTTTGCCCTTCAAACTGCTCCAAAAGGCCTGCCTCTTTGCTGAGATCATGTGGCCTAAGGTCTCACTCTTGATCCCATAATTTGGCTCCTTAGGCCTGGGGTGGCTAAAGAGGAATGAGGCAGGAGTCAGAAGACTCTCTAGAAGATCAGATCTCTCACTTAACCCTCTCACTTCTGTATCAAGGTTAATCAAAACCATGAACATTTATTTAACTCTCCAATCTATCCTATTTTGCCCATAGGTAGGACCTAGAAAATAACCACTCCACAATAGCAGCAACTGAAAAATAACTATCTCCTAGGGTTGTTCACTGCCTTACAGTGGTATTAGAGGATTAAATGGATTAATGCATGACTAGCACTTAGATTCTTGCTTAGAATAGAATAAGCTTTCAGTGAGTGCAATCTGTTATTATTAGTAACATCATCAGGCATTTTCTTAAGTGCTTGCTATATACCAGGCACTGGACTAGATTCATTGTCTCATTCAAGCCTTATAATGGCACTGTAAGGAAGTTACTATGTTCCTGTTCGACACAAAAGAAAACTGAGTGAGCCTCGGGAGGATAAGGATGTACTCCACTGGCAGAGCCCAGACTCCAGTCAGATTTGCCTGGCCCCAGAGTGGGTGTTCTGAACCACTCCAATTCTTTGCTCATGATAGGCAAGGAGCGTTGGTGAGAATACGGGGCTCATGTCAGCCGAGGGCAAGCAGGACCTAGATTAGCTTGAGCTTTGCTAGCTGGCTTGGTATCACCTAGGCAGATTCTTGTTCTCATCAACACCAGGCTCCAACCCAGTGGTTCTCAAACTTTTTGATCTCAGGACCCCTTACACTTTTAAAAATTATTAGAGTTTCAGGCCCGGCGCAGCGGCTCATGCCTGTAATCCCAGCACTTTGGGAGGCCGAGGCGGGTGGATCACGAGGTCAAGAGATTGAGACCATCCTGGCCAACATGGTAAAACCCTGTCTCTACTAAAAATACAAAAAATTAACTAGGCATGGTGGCAGGCGACTGTAATCCCAGCTGCTTGGAAGGCTGAGGCAGAAGAATGGTTTGAACTCGGCAGGCGGAGGTTGCAGTGAGCTGAGATCGTGCCATTGCACTCCAACCTGGGCAAAAAAAGCGAAACTCCATCTCAAAAAAAAAAAAAAATTATACGAGTTTCAAGGAGCTTTTGCTTACCATTTTTAAATTGCTTACAATAAACATTACATGTTAAAATAACTTTTATGACAAAACTATATTTTCCCAAACAAAACAATTTAGTGTAAAGAATGTCATTATTTCACATTTTTGCAAGTCTCTTTAATGTCTAGCTTGATAGAAGAAAGATCCTCATATCTGTTTCTGCATTCAGTTTATTTTGATATGCTGTTTTGGTTGAAGTATCTGAAGTACATAGCCTCATATGCAGACATATAACCAAGGCAGGAAGGACCTGCAGAGCTCCTCAAAGGGTCTCTGGGATCCCCAGGGATTCTTAGACTACAGTTTAAGAACCACTGAGCTAACCAACTATGATAAACAGCAGAAGCCACTATAATAATATGATTGGACACCCTTTTAGCTCTTTAGCGGTGCTTCTGACTACAAAACCCACCATCATTTCACTGTTTCATGCTGTATTTAAATTGTATTATCGTAGGTAAGTTACTCAACTTTTCTATCTCATGGATAGATAGATATAGATAGACATGCTATGTGTGTCATAGGTGCATTATTCATTATTGTTTAGCTTGAGTGTATAGAGTAAAATATAAATTTACAGGCAAAATAGCTTTCACATGTTTAGCATTGTTTGAGGTGGGCAGCTTGACTATTAATATCAATCTTTTTTTTTTCAGAAGGGGAAACTGAGCCAAAGAGGGTTGATGTGACTTGATGAGGATGACACAATCAGCAACTGGTGGGCAGTAGGCCAGAACTCCTGTCCTTTGACTCCTAGACCTGTGCTCACCCTCTCAGAATCCCTCTCTATACAGACATGACTGCAAAACATGCTTGTAGAGGGTGGATGTGTGCCAGGCACAAACCATTTATGAAGTATATATAATGTTTGTATTTATCTGAACATATTTACATCTGAGAGAAAACATGTCTTGTACTCCTGCATGCAAAGTTACAGCTTTGCTTGGCACAAGGCATCAGCCTGCCAGTGTTTCTCCTTCCTCATCAAATTATCCATGTGTCTGTAGTTCTGGGCTGGATATGTCCACTGTTAGGGATACTCCTTCCTTCCAGGTCTCCTGCTGGTACATTCCCACTGAGAGCAGGTAGATAGCCCAGCTTGTCACATGTGCACACAGAACAGGCACACCTGAGGGTAGCAGTCTTGTCCCCTTCTTTTTCTTTTTCCTGTACATCATTTCTAACATACCTTTTCAAAAATTAGTGGTCTACAAGTATACAACCAAGGAAAGTATCGTCGTATGAGCTGAGGTGTAGATGTGTCTCTGCAGATGCAAATGTAGAACATTGGGTGCCCATATACCTGTCTAGGTAAGCCCTGAGTAAATGTATGAGCAACTGGGGTCTCAATTCTTTCATTAATTTGATAGGCATTTATTTAAAAATTCTGTATTTTATGGCTGTATGAGGGTCATGTTTATGCAGGATCCTATGAGAAGAAGCCTCAGTGGGAAGTCAGTCTGTCTGAATTCTAGCCAAGCTTTCTGCTCCTACTTGCCTCAAGCAAATCATTTACCCAGTGAGAGCCTCCACTTCCTCATCCACATAATGGGGGGAAGTAATGATAGTCTCAGCTACATCTCGGGATGAGGAGTCTGGTGGGGAAATAGTAGGAGATGTCTGAGTGACTATGATTCTTTCTTTCTTTCTTTCTTTCTTTCTTTCTTTCCTTTCTTTCTTTCTTTCCTTTTCTTTCTTTCCTTTCTTTCTTTCTCTTTACTTCTTTCTTTCTTTCTTTCTTTCTTTCTTTCTTTCTTTCTTTCTTTCTTTTTCTTTCCTTCTTTCTTTTCTTTTTTTAGATTTGGGGGTGGAATCTCACTATATTGCCCAGGCTGGCCTTAAACTCCTGGGCTCAAGCAATCCTCTCGCCTCAGCCTCCCGAGTAGCTGGGACTATAGGCAGTATGCCCAGCTTTAGGATTATTTTCTTTTATGGAAAAGTCCAAACAAAATAGTAGAGAGTATAATATAATCAAACACTAGTAATATAACCATCATTTCACTTCAACAATGATCAGCCCACAGCCAGTCTAATTTAATCTATTCCCTACTCAACCGTACCTCTTACATTTTGGAGCAAATTCCAGACATAGAATTTCTTATGTAGTAAACACTTCAGTGAATACCTTTAAAAGTTAAGTTTATTAATAACATAACCACAATATGATTATAATACCTACCTAAAATTTCTTAGCAAAACTCTTTATTTTTATTTTTATTTTTTTTTTGGAGATGAGTCTCACTCTGTCGCCCAAGCTGGAGTGCCGTGGCACGATCTTGGCTCGCTGCAACTTCCACTCCCCAGGTTCAAGCGATTCTCCTGCCTCAGCCTCCCTAGTTTTTAAAGAGTAAAAAAGATCTAAGAAATGTTAAGTGGCTAACTCCCCTGTGTCTCATGCTCAGGGCTGATGAATGTCAATAAGAGAAAATGAGAATGGCAAGAAAAGGATGAACTTTCCTTTTTTATTTTTATCTTAAAATACCAGGCCACCCCTAGCTCCTCCCCTCTACTCATTAAGTCCATTACAATTGGGCTGAGAGGGGACCCTGGAGGTCTAATGTGGTGAAGGCAGCCAGAAGGCATCCTCGGAAGACACTGCAGACCTCATCTTGGATGAAAATCGGAGTGAACCAGAAGGAATCTGAGCTGAGGGCCTGCCAAGCCATTCTCCCGCATCAGATTTCTTCCTCGGCTCGCCAGGCATTTGAAAGACGTCTGAAGTCTCTTTGGGGTTACTGATCTCCAAAGACATGCAGATACATGTAATAGCATATAGAAACCCAAAAGGAGATTGCACAGAGACACAAGTAAACCCACCTGCCCATATACCAGCCATGTACAAACATATGCAAACACTCAGAGGCAGATGCAAATATACACATACAAATCAGCAAATTCAGGCATGCAGGAAAACAGAGATACAAACCCAAACACTCAAACATATATAAATTTGCAGGGATACAAACATGCAGGTTCTGGAACCAAATAGAAAAGCCCAGAGGTGTGAAAATATACTTTGAGACATTTTTACTACTGACCAGTTAACATGGCCAAGCTCCAAGTCTGGCTGACTCCTTCCCTCACATACCATCAAAGAGGCCAAATATTGACCAAAACTATAATCTGAGTTGCATTCATACAAATGTGTACCTGGGATAAGTCATCCCAAGGCCTTTCCCCTGCCCTTATCAGCACAAGTTCTCTATCATTAGTGCTCTGTCTCCCCAAAAGGCAGGAATAAGAGTGGTGTGGTGTGGTACCGTGTATGTGTGTGCATGTGTCCATACGAGACACATTTCTTCATTCTGCCAAGTCAACTTGGTAAAAAGGGGAAAGAACACTAGCCATGCACAGACCTCAAGTCCCTGCAGGCTGACAAGGGAACATTGCTTTGCTTACCCTGTGCTACAGCTGTTAGGTTGAACTGATTTTCCCCCAAATTGATTGACCCACATGAGTGTTTTGGCATCTTCTAGACATGACCTGGGGGTGCTTTCTCTGGGGCCTGAGAGAGGCCGTGTCAATTGTCTGGGGTTGATTCTTCTGAGTGAACTTTCCAATTAATTAAAAGAATAAAGGTGATAGAACTGGCTGGATCAGGTTGTTGGCTAGGCATTACATGGCCATGGAGTGATAATGAGTCAAAAAAGATGGGCAGAATCTGACAGTTTTAAAACAAGATCCATCAATAGATGGAGATAAACCAGTGGGGCTATTTAACACTGTGCTCAGGAAAATCAGTCAACTGACTAAAATGTTCTCATTTCAACCAATTTTTGTGAGATGCAGCAGAAGCAACAGCATCTGAGAGTCAAGGGACCCAAGTGTGTTTGCATTGAAAGCTGGATCTACACTGGCATTTAGGGTAAGGGAAGGGTGTGTAAATGACTGTAGATTTGGGAGGATAAAATGTGAGTATGTATCAAGCACTTAAAACTATTATCATTGGCAAGAAAGAAAAAGCTGTATAGTGGATTGAGGCTTTTTCTTTATATGGAATCACAGAATGCTAGATATTGAAGGGACCTTAGAATTCATGGGGAAACTGAGGCTTAGAGAGTTTTAAATGACTTGTCCAAGGTCATACAGCAAGTAAATGGCTGAGACACATTTAGACACCATATTAGTTTGCTTGGACTGCCGAACAAGTACCACAGCAAGGACGGCTTAAACAACCGAAATTTATTTTCTCATAGTTCTGGAGGCTAGAAGTCCAAGATCAAGGTGCTGGCAGGGTTGGTTTCTTGTGAGGCCTCTCTCCTTGATCTGTAGATTGGCTTATAGATGGCTGTCATCTCCCTCTGCCTTGTCTTGTCCTAATCTCTTCTTTTTTTTTTTTTTTCTTTGAGATGGAGTTTCACCCTGGTTGCCCAGGCTGGAGTGCAATGGCACGATCTCAGCTCACTGCAACCTCCACCTCCCAGGTTCAAGCGATTCTCCTGCCTCAGTCTCCCAAGTAGCTGAGATTACAGGTGCCTGCCACCACGCCTGGCTAATTTTTTTTGTTTTGTTTTGTTTTGTTTTTTTTGAGACGGAGTCTCGCTCTGTCGCCCAGGCTGGAGTGCAGTGGCCGGATCTCAGCTCACTGCAAGCTCCGCCTCCCCGGTTTATGCCATTCTCCTACCTCAGCCTCCTGAGTAGCTGGGACTACAGGCGCCCGCCACCTCACCCGGCTAGTTTTTTGTATTTTTAAATAGAGACAGGGTTTCACCGGGTTAGCCAGGATGGTCTCGATCTCCTGACCTCGTGATCCGCCCGTCTCGGCCTCCCAAAGTGCTGGGATTACAGGCTTGAGCCACTGCGCCCAGCCTAATTTTTGTATTTTTAGTAGAGAGAGGGTTTCACCATGTTGGTCAGGTTGGTCTCGAACTCCTGACCTCAGGTAATCCGCCTGCCTCAGCCTCCCAAAGTGCTGGGATTACAGGCATGAGCCACCGTGCCCGACCTGCTAATCTTTTCTTATAAGGACACCAGTTATATTTAATTAGAGCCTACCCATAGAATCTTGTTTTAACTTAATTACCTCTTTAAAGGGCCTGTCTCCAAATACAGTCACATTCTGAGTTACTGAGGATTAGGACTTCAAGATATGGAATTTGCAGAGACACAATTCAGCCCTTAACTGACACCATGGCTCTGGATTCCTAGTCCGCTGCCATTGTGCTCATGTCAGGCTAAGTCATCTGATGGATCCTATTCTTTTTTTTTTTTTTTTTTTTTTTTTTTGAGACGGAGTCTCGCGCTGTGTCACCCAGGCTGGAGTGCAGTGGCGCGATCTCGGCTCACTGCAAGCTCCGCCTCCCAGGTTCAGGCCATTCTCCTGCCTCAGCCTCCGAGTAGCTGGGACTACAGGCGCCCGCCACCACGCCCGGCTAGTTTTTTGTATTTTTAGTAGAGACGGGGTTTCACCATGTTAGCCAGGATGGTCTCGATCTCCTGACCTCGTGATCCGCCCGCCTCGGCCTCCCAAAGTGCTGGGATTACAGGCTTGAGCCACCGCGCCCGGCCAGGATCCTATTCTTGAGTTGGCTCAATTTTGTGTTGTTTCTTAGGGATAGGGAAGCTGTTTAGAGCCAATGTGAAATTGAAAACTGTTTCCTGGAGCCAAGGCCCACTGGGAAACTGAGTGAGCATGGGCTAGGGAATCCGGGATTCGGCTGACCACCAAACACTGGGAAACAGAAGTTTCTAACCAGAATCTTGGAACTGAAAAGAACTCAGTGAAGTTAACTTGGCCATCTCAGATGGAGGAGAACTTACATGGTATATTCAGAGAACACAAGTGTCTGAGAGCTCTCATGACTGATACATTCTTTCTTACGTGTATTCAGATTCTTCAGGCCAAGCTCAAACCCCTGTCCTTTGCCTCCAGTCCTCAGAGTTGGAGAGTAAGATAAAACTCATCCAATAAGAGAGGTTTTCTCCCTTGAAGCTTGAAGAAGGCTTGACAAGATATTGAGGAAATTTTTTTTTATTATTCAAGAGAGCCTCTTTCTCTCCTTATCTGAAGCTGGAGGTAGGGAATTTAGAGGCAAAAACTTCCCTTACCCCGTTGTTGTCTCTCCTGAGACCTTCAGCCCCTTCTCTGGGCCCTGGCCAGCTCTAGAAAATGGATTAAGGTGAGTTGATATGTAATGTGGTACAGAAACAGGGAGAGGCCCTCTAATATCACAGAGATCACAGATGACTCCAGTGGGATTATGGGGCGTGGTGTATGATGAGGCTTGTGCCAAAAAGTGGCCACAAACAGGAAGAAGGGTCCATCTTCTTATGATGGTTGGTGATTCTCCCTGCCATGGAGAGCAAGCTTGGATTCTGGGGTTTGGAGGGAGCAACTCCAAAAATATCCAGCTGAAACACACAGAGCCAGAGTCAGCATGGGGCTGGGAAGAGTACTGGTTCAGGGATCAGAACACTGGGGTTCTGATCTCTGTCTGAGCCTCAGTTTCCCTTCCTTCACAATGAAGTGGTTTGATTAGGTTATCACTAAGATCCTTCCAGCTCTGAGACTCTAAGCAAAAACCGAAGGATGCTGGGGGGCAGGGAGAAGGAACACTCTTTGTAGCAAATCAGATGATGGACTATGTGTCTCTGTGAACCAAACCAGGCACAGAAAACTCTCCATCTTCATTCCAGAGTTGGTGGGGGGTGGGGGAGCAGGGGGTGTTAGCTGTGGTGTCTCCTTATTTGACAACTCAACCTTTTCCACAGAGCCCCTGCAGACACACCATGGGGAGCTGTTTCCCTTTAGGACCCTGCCCCTGAGGGAAGAGAGGCAGAAACAAGATGGGGCAGGAAGTTGGAAAGGGTGTCTGCATGATGCCAATAGCAAGGTGAAAACAGAGAAATCAGTCCACTATCTGCTTAGTTTCAAATAGAATAAAGGGATCCAATTTTGTAGCTTTCATCTGATGTAATGGATAATGAGATGCAGGATCAGCCTTTTGCAGTGATTCAGTTTAAAGCCCCTGGGAAGGATCTGTTTCCCCCTCCCCAATTATCCTGCCACAGAAATGCCTTAAGTTCCACCATTAAAGCACATGGTGTTAAGTACAGTCCTCTGCAGATCACATCCTTTAAAATACAAAAGCACCACTGGGATACTTCATCAAACAAAGAAAGAACCAGAAAAGTAGTGCTAAGGGGGGATGCTCAGGGAGATGAGGGGCCCTGAAGATTAATCTCTAGATACTTCTCAGTTTCACATTGCCTGACCCTTGTGGGAAAGCTAGATTCTGCCTGAGGAAGTGGAAACTCAAGGACTCCCCTAGAAACCAGATGCCTGCAATTATATTTCTAGTCTTGGGAAATGGGTGGACTCTAAGTGGTGAGGGTAGTTATCACACTGAAAAATCACAGAGGCTGCCAGTAAAACTTAAATCAGGGGGATGGAAATTCTGATAATATACGTGCATTTGGGTCAGCCACTATAGAAACCAGTGTAGAAGTACCTCATGGGGCCCCCTGCATGTGCAGAGGATATAAAAGATTTTTATCCTGGGGAAAAATTTTTCCCCAGAGGGGGAAAAATCTATACCATTTCTATGATTATCTACTGTATATCTAACCCATAAGGCATGATTTGAAAGTATTATTTGAAACCTAGCAGATAGGGAAACACATAGCCAGGGTTCAAATCTAGTTATGTGACCTTGGGCAGGTGACTTAACATTTCTGAGAATAGATTTCCTCATCAAATTCAGTATAAAGCAACTGGCATGTAGTAATCTTCTACAAATGGAAACTATTATAGTTATGAGTACCAAGGGAGCTTCAGGACACCATTCATGAATTGGCACTAAGCCATGGAATGAATGGTCACCATGGTCAGAGCAAATCAGAGGTCCAGACCTTGATAAATTCATGAATAATCTTTTTCTTTTTCTTTTCTTTTTTTTTTTTTTTTTTTTTGAGATGGAGTCTTGCTCTGTCACCCAGGCTGGAGTGCAGTGGCACAATCTTGGCTCACTGCAAGCTCCACCTTCCAGGTTCACACCATTCTCCTGCCTCAGCCTCCCAAGTACCTGGGACTACAGGCACCTGCCACCACGCCCGGTGAATTTTTTGTATTTTTAGTAGAGACAGGGTTTCACGGTGTCAGCCAGGATGGTCTCATATCCTCACTTTGTGATCTGCCCACCTCGGCCTCCCAGAGTGCTGTGATTACAGGTGTGAGCCACTGCACCTGGCGCATAATCTTTTTCTTACCTGGGTGAATCTTGTTTCTTCCCAACTTAGTCTTTCAGGATCTGCCAATAAAAGAAGCAGAAAGAGTCCTGTACCCCTCCACGCAGCCTGAAAATTTTAGGTTTGGGCTAAGGTTGGCCTTACCCACAGACACGATGGGTGGCTGACTTCAAGACAGTATTTAAGAAAAATCATAAGCCACCCTCACCCAAATTTGTATTATGCCACCTGCTATATGGGTCTAAAATTCCATTATTATAGATATTTCCCTCCATCTGGGCAATGGCTTCTGAAGACCCCTACCAAAAACACACAGTTACCTGGGAGAATGTGCATGTCAACACATTGGTGAAAGTTTCCTAACCTGCAATCTAGCTGCTTCTTCAATAAAGAAGAATGGTCTGGAACTCAGGACAAGTAAGTTTTGATAGGACTGGGGTACTTAAAGGGCCAGAGCACAAGCATCTTCCTACAGTAGAATGTACGGGCAGCGGAAAGACACCAAATGGGCATGGGACCTACTAAGAATGTCAGTTGGGCCATCTGTGATTTAGGGAGCTGAGACATGGAGTCAGTTCTAGCTTTCAGTTCACTTTTATATTGACTCTACCTGGCTCTTGTATCTTCCAGCGCAGACTTGCTTCCTCCCAAGAGCAATGATGTACTTGGGCAAGAGGTAGAGAGGCGATACTAGTGTCTGGGTAGTCTGAGCAGCAACATCCAGGATCTCAGTGACTGAGACCAAGCAGCTCTGTCTCTGACCAACACTATCATGACAGGAGCTAAAGGTCTCCACTCTGGGTTGGGGTCAAGGAAATGAGTAACTAAGAGTGTGCTCTGCAGATCACTGGGACTCTAGAGGGTCTTTTAGTTGGTCCAAAAGTCCACCCAGAATCCATCATCCAAACACACATGACTGGTTTGTGTTTTGTTTTTTGTTTTGTTTTGTTTTTGAGATGGAGTCTTGCTCTGTCGCCTAGGCTAGAGTGCAGTGGTGCGACCTCGGCTCACTGCAACCTCCACCTCCCAGGTTCAAGCAATTCTCCTACCTCAGCCTCCCAAGTAGCTGGGATTACAGGCACCCACCACCACGCCCAGCTAATTTTTGTATTTTTAGTAGAGACAGGGTTTCACCATCTTGGCCAGGCTGGTCTCAAACTCTTGACCTCATGATCCACCTGCCTCAGCCTCCCAAAGTGCTGGAATTATAGGCGTGAGCCACCGTACCTGGCCTGGTTTGTGTTTTAATTGTAATCTCTTAGGAGATAAAAATATATATTTGAAAGTGCAAAGAAATGAATATTTGAAAAAGTATAACTATTGTCATGGTTATTTACTAAGGAAAAATGTGTGTGTGAATATTGAATATGTATGTATGTGTGTACAGACTCACACACACATGTATTCTTCCTTCGCTCCCTCCTTTCCTTCCTTCCTTTCCATTGCCAAAAGAGGCCAGTAAGATATGCGAGAACTGGCATCTCTGCAATCTGACCGGAACAGTCTGAAGGCCACCAGAGTGGGTGTTACATCTGCAGGACTGGCCGCTTTCCTACCAACGTTTTTCAACTCAGATGTTTTGGCATCATGGCAGCACACATCCTCTCTCTAATCCGGTCTGCACCTAAACCCCGTGTAGGCAGTTTCTGCCGCAAAAAGAGCAGCCCAAGAAGTGAGAACTTGGTTCCTCCTACATTACCCTAAATTATATCAGGGAAATAATATTAATACTTACAACAACTACAACCAAGTTGTAGGACCTCAACTACTCCCCTCCCCAAACTTTCCTCCTCTGAATTATGAGGAAACTTCCTTAGGAAGGTTGGAAGAACTGGGAATGAGAGAGGAGAATTGGGAATGGGGGAGAATGTGTTAAGCAGGTGTAAAACATAGGAAGGGGCTCCATCTCTGAGAGGCGGCTTTGTGGATGGGAGGAGGAGAAGGAACTGAAGGGCGGTAATTAGCTTATTATTGTTTCCCCTGGGTGTTGTGAGAATTCCTTAGGAGACACTTGTAAAAAAGCAGAGGGAAGACAGTAAATACACATCTAATGATATGCTAAATAAATTATTATTGTTATTATTATGACTATAATAGCAATTGTAACTTGCTTCCTGCTCGAATTTCCACTAAAGATGGGAATTGACCCCCTTACTGCCAGGCCTCGCAGCTGTCAATAACTCCCAGCCTCCGCCTTCCCAGGAATCAGTCCCCAGGAGTAATTGGGCAATATAGACTAGGCTTCAGTTAACAGCCACTCTCCTGGTTTCTGCAGAAGGAGAACCAAACGGGAGCTCAACATAAGCACACAAGGCCTCTGCCAGGTACCTGCTCTAGCAAAGAAAAGAAGAAAAAGAACCTTGCCGAGAATCGTGGGGGTTATACTTCGGGAATAACTTATTGATTTCCAAGCAAGAGAACTCAGGGAGGGCAAAACCTGAGGCAGGCAGTTAGGGAGGGGGTGGGTCACAGAAATGAAGGGGAAATATACAAATCAGGGATACTCAGTCTAGAGATCATAGGCTTCTAGGACTCCTGCAACTGTCAAGGGCATTTCCAGAATTTTGCTAGGAAGCGAGGCAATTGCTTTTGTCAGCTTCTCAAAGGGGTCTAGGACCCAGAAACAGCTAAGAGTCATTCCAGCCCAGGTAAAAGGGACCCAGGACTCTTTGGGCTTAATAATAGTGGCCAGTGTCTATTGGTTTCCTGACTTTTGGCTGAGGACAAACCAATAGACACTGCCCACTATTGTAATCTGCTGTTTACAGCAACTGTCAGCAACCCCCCCACCCCCACCTCCCTACTTCTAGCCAGAGCCCAGGCACCTGCCCTGAGCCCTTCTTAGGCAAATATATGTAAATATTGGACCCTCAGTTCTCCCTCCCTGCATTTCTTTAGGGAAAGCAACAACCATCCCAGTAAGCCACAGGTATTCATGGGGAGGAAGGAGAGGGCTAGTTGTCTGAGAGGGAAAATGCCAAAGGCTGCAGACTAGGAAATGAGCTCCTTTCTGGACCTCAGTCCTTCACCTAGTCATCTAGTCACAGGGTGGATTGCCTCTAAGGATTCTTACGGGAAAAGGAACCAAATTTGGGAGGGTCCTTCTTGCTTTAAGCCTTGACGGGAGACGGGGAGGCCAACCCTTCTCCGCAGACCGGGATCCTCACTAGACAGAGGAGCTCCAAACCTGCCTATCTCATCCCATGCACCGACGGTGCCTGGCCTGGCTCCAGACTCCCGAAAGGAACCATTTTATAGGGGACCAAAAAGGGGACACTGATGATAATAATAATAATAAAAATGAAACAATCTGATTGGGGCATTACTGGATCAGAAAATTCAATTTAACTACAGAAAATTCTTTCTATAGTTAAATTGTTAAAATTTTTTAACTATTAAATTAAAAATTTAAGCCTGATCTGTTTGGCAGCCCTGGAGCAGGGCTGAGGCATAGAGAGAAAGCTTTCCTTCAGCCAGATTGTCGGTCTCACACTGATTTATTTTTGTTTTATTTGTGGATTTCTCAGTGGAGCCAGTGGTGGTTCCTCTTTGCACCCCTCGGGTTGACAGGCAATTCCTTCCTAGCCCAGGTCTCAGCTCTGGTTTAGTTTTCATAATTTGGGGGTCCAGGGAGCCAGGAGACTGGAGATAGAAAGCACAAGTGTTGGCCGGGCGCGGTGGCTCAAGCCTGTAATCCCAGCACTTTGGGAGGCCGAGATGGGCGGATCACGAGGTCAGGAGATCGAGACCATCCTGGCTAACACGGTGAAACCCCGTCTCTACTAAGAAATACAAAAAAAAAGAAAGCACAAGTGCACTGGGGAGGTGGGTCTGCCTTGGCTTACCACCAAATTTCCGGACTTCAGGTGCCTTGCTCCAGTCCCTGCCCCATCCTAGGCTCAGGATGCTCTCCCACCCTACTAACCACTGACCTGGTCAAAACCCAAGCTGCTACAAGCCGCCATGTTATCTCCCAGCCTGGCTAGGGTGCCTGCTAGCCAGCAGTGGCTATGGTGGTGTGCAGAGTGAGGGTGAGTTTTTGTATTGACTACCGTTCCGTTTACCTCAACAAGTATGTTTGGGCAACCATTCTGTGCCAGGCAGCAGACAGAGTCCCTGCACTGCAGAAATTCCTAGTCCTGTGGGCAGGGGTGTGTGGAGGGTGGCACACGGTGGTTAGCCTGGTCCAAGGGTCTACACTCCCTTCCTAGCATCCTAGAGATCCTGGAGGCCAGGTTGGCCACTAAGACTGCGTTCAGGACAACTCCTTCACACATTCAATGAAGTTATCCGTAACTTCCTGGTTTAAAAAAAAAAAAAAAAAACTGGCAGTGGTGGGAGGTATTTCCCCACTGGGTTGGTTAGTAGCAGGGGAAGAATTGTGGAGCCCTGGCCCAGTGGCGCCTGGAAGGAGACTGACGTAAGAGTGGTGTAGCTGTGAGTGGGAGAAGTGAAATCTAGTGGGGTAAGTCCATGTTCCCTGCTCCTTAAGTCAAATTCTCCCTGAAAAGACCCAGGGCAGCACTGTTAGGGAGCTGAAGGAGTCCCTCTGTGCCCAGAGGGAATTAGGCCACTCAGGCTTCAGAGAAGGAGGGCGGGTGGTGAGCACAATCTCCCCAAGCCCCCATCAGAGCAGGTCCAATATTTGCAAATTCACACCTCAGTCCACCAGGTTCTGGTCCCATCCTACATCCCCGCCAGGGCACAGGAGGCCCAGATAAAAACAAGCTTTATTTTGGCCAAATTAACTCACTTTCCTGGATTACCTCACTTATCAGAAAGTGAAAGTACACCCCACGCTCCCCGCCCTGTCCCTGCCTAAACCTCTTTATCTCTGAAGCCCACTCTTTGAGATCTAAAAATTAGGGTTCAACAGAAACGCGCTAGGACTGCAGGAGGGACACGACAGTCCCTATCTTTCAGTGCACTAAAAGCCAAACTGAAGGCTGCCTCCTCGGTGGAGTGTCTCAGGGTGAGATGGCAGGACTGTTTGCTGCTTCCCGTTTTACAAGCTCCTTGTCCACCTTCTGCGCCAGCCCCTCACAAAACCGGTTCTCACCTTCTGGTGGGTACTGGTGTTTACCCCTTTCCTCCCGCTATCTGTTCAAACGGAGCCCACCCACCCTCCATTCACCTCCCTCCTTGAGGCTCCCTGAGCTCTATTTACCCTTTTGTAACTCCATCCCTCCATAAGTACACAACTCTGCTAGCTGGTTTCCTAGAGGGCAGATACAGCGTTTCCAGTTGGCCCTCTGCAGATATCTGTGAACAAGTCTTTCCCAGCTCCTACATATAAATATGTCTGTTCTGAGATAGACGGGCCTAAGTCCTAACGCACACACATCACAAGATAATTACACCTTATATACATACAGATCTCTCTATAGAGTTATATTTGAAAGTGTCTATAACTCTAGAGAGAGATTGCAGCATGCACATATAGGACTATAATTATTTATGTCTATTTTTATAACTATGTAGTTATAAACAAATATGCCTATATATAGCGATAATAATATAGAAACGTCTCCATAGCCATATATGGCTCTAAGTGAATGCTCTAACTACTCTATTTCACAATCAATAAGTATATATCTCCTGATACATAATTCTAACAATATACATTTTTATCTATATAGCTGTTCAGAGATATAAATCTGTCAGGATATCAAATGTACATAAAGCCGGATGGCTGTAAGAGAGTCGTATATTTTCCCATATATAAATCTGCTCTTGTAACTACTGTATATGCACAAATACAATGGAAATAATTATATTTCCCTCAAACATAAATCTGTAAATACAACCACAGCACATTTAGGTACGGTTAGACATAGAGCAATATTTCCTAGACATCAGTCTGTCAATAGAGCCACCAGTGCCTCCAAACAGAGAGTTATAGAGGGAGTTATAAATAAACTCTCCAGATGTGAACGGATCAGTAGAACTAGATGTAAACATGACTCCAAGCCGTTCTTTCTTCTTCTTCTTCTTTGTAAGATATTCCTGAAGCAAGCCGAGTCATATAACAGGGTGCAGAGGTATCTGGGTACTGGTATTTTTCCCCCCAAGGAGAGTCGGAGGTCGCTGGACTTTGGGAAACAGAACAGGAGTGGGTGGGGGACAGTGCCCGCTCCCAACGCAGCCCAGAAGCCCCTTCCGTCAGTCTCCTGGTGGCTGAGAGCTCGGGCAAGTGGAGAGGCCTAAGGGAGAAAATGAAAAAGCAGAGTCTGGCTTGAGTCGTTTGGCCCTTCTCCGGCCTAAAACACTCTCAACAGGGAAGCCCCGAGCTGGCGTCGGAGCGGAGAGAGCCCACCAGGCGCAGAGGCTGGGGGAAAGGGGCTGCAGGTCGGGCTGCGGAGGCCAAGCGGAGTCGCCAGCCCGTGCCTGACCGCCCGGCGCCCCATCGCCCGGGGCCGGTGCCTTGCCGGCGGCCTGGAACACAAAACCTGGGCCCTAGCCCTGCGCTCAGCGCTTCCGCCCGTCTTATTTTATTGCTGTTTTGTCCGATTAGATATCGCAGCGTCCTCCACCCGTTGTTGTTCTCAAATGCGAAGGCACCCAGGGCTTTCAGCACCAGGGTTGGCTTTAAATAAGTGACTCAGTGGATAGTGTATTTCTCTTTTCAGACCAAATGGGTCACCGGCTACTGAAAAAGAATCCAGATCTCTGAAAGGGTTTGTGACAAATCTTTTAGAAGTTCTCACGCTCACTTGTTACGATGATTTTCTTTTCTTTTTTCTCTTTTAAAAAAGTTGGCTAATTTGTGTTTCTATATTCCTCTTTAATTTTATTTTTATTGGGGGTGCAATTGTTTTGAAAGGAGGGATTTCGTTAGACCCGAAACTGTGGGGCGGCTCCCTCTCTAGCAAACTTACTATCCCGACGCCTGTGACTGCCATCTCCCCCAAGTAAACAAACTAATTAAATGACCGGAAAACTGTACCTGGAGAGAATGAGGTGGATGTTGCAGGATCCGGGACCGAAGTCTTTGCTTCCTTCATGAAAAATCGGCTAGTCTCCAAGCTCGCGAAGGAAAATTCAAGGCGCCTCAACTCCTCCTTTTACATTTTTAAATAAAGAGCCTAGAAAGGGACCTGGGCCTGCCGGAGCCCTAGCCTGGCTCTCCCCACTCCCCGGCGGCCATAAGTGTTTTTCTGCTTCCGTCCGGGGCCCCGTCCTCCCGGGCATCTCTGCGCTCCTGCCGGATCAAGGCTGTGGTCATCGCCTCATTCATCTCTGCCCCTTGGCCTGACCCTGCACATTTGGCCTCCTCCTTAAAACAGGGGCTCCTAGAGAGTCCCAAAAGCCATTAACCATCCCCATATGTGGGATCCCTTCCCTGATCGCACAAAGCAGAAGCCTGAGAAAAAAAGCAATAAAGAGTGGTCTCCTGGCTCTCCTTCCCCTCTTCTGTCCCTTGTCTGGGAAAGGGGTTCCCAACCCCAGCCCCCCAAGAGCATATTGAGAAGCTTTCTTCCTCCCTTCTTTTCCTATCTCCACCTCAGATGCTGTGATCCTGACTCCTTCCTGTCTCCACCTCAAAATATTTCCTCTTGCATTTTATTGTTATCCTGTTATGGAGGGACTGTTAACTACTGTTTTATTATTATTATTCATTATTTATTGTTATTATGATTGTTGTTAGAGATTTGTTCACCACGTTCAGGGGACAGCAGCCTGGCCCAGGGGGAAGCCTGCCTCCCTCTCTCTCTCTCTGTCTCTCTCTCTCTCTCTCACACACACACACACACACACACACACACAAACGCAGTACACACACTCACACATATATGCTCACAAATGCCTGCTGTGTTCAGGCCCCTGCACAGCAATCCAAAGAGGCAGGCATCCTACCCCAGCACGCAAACAACACACTGCCCACGCTCGCCAGTATTCAGGCAGAACACCACCCCCAGACCAACGCCAAAACCCACACGCACCGAGCTTGCAAGGAAAGGAAAATACGTAAAGAATCCCTTCTCTCCCACAACCTGGAGGGGCGAGTCAGGCCTCTGTCTCTTCCCCCCAGTCGCTTTCGCTTTCTCTTTTTTTTTTTCTCCTTGTTTACAGCTTCAGAGAGCTCAAGGCCCATAAATCTTGAGGGGCCTACAGAGCGCAGAGCACATTTGTATGCATCGTTAGGACTCGCTAATACCTAAGCCCATTAAGGAGCGTGTTTGCGCGTGGTTTCCGGTGTGTATTAACTTATAGTTAAATTCTGGAGGAAAGGGCATTGTGAATTAACATATACCAAATCCATCATGGGCTTTTGTCATATCAGATTAGTCAGTCATGGGTTTGGGGGAGCAACTTGCCTGGATCGGGGTGTACCCACCCTCCAAACTTTGTGAAGCAAGCCCGAGGGTCTTGGGAAACATGAAGGCATTCCTATCCAGCCCCAGTCATTCGGGCCCCCCAGGCCTAGCGGCTGCACACCTGCGAGATGGCGGAGGGACTGCAGACCCGGGTGCGGGAGGCCAGCGCTGGCGAAGGGAGGCAGGCGAGGGAGGCCCCTCCAGCGTCCTGCTGGGGTTGAGTTGGGGCGGCTCGGCCCGTGGCCGCTGGGTCGTCTGGTTTCCGCTTTCCGAAAGAAATGAGAGGAGAGGCAAGTGGAGTCGCTGAACTTTAATTAAACCGCAGAGAAGACAGTGAGGGGAGGGAGAAAAAAAAAAAAAACACACAAGATCGGAGAAGGAGGAGGAGGCGGCCTAGAGATCGAGGAAAGGAAGTCCCGGCGGCTCGGGGGAACTTGGAGATCTCTCCAAGGGACTGAAAGCTGGAAGTTGCATGAAGGTGTTCCTTTCCCCCACCCCAGCTACTCCGCCCCAGTCGAAAAGGCTAATTCTAGACCTCTTATTAAAAAAAAAAAAAAAAGAAGAAGAAGAAAGAAAAGGTAAAGAAAAAGAAAATCTAATTATGTGGAATGTTTCAGCCAGGTGTTCCTGGTTCCAATGACTCAGACCCTATTGGAGCCCCGAGGATCTGTATAATTGGGCCTGCATAGACAGAGATGAAGGATGCCAGTTCTAAAAGGAGGAAGGGGAGAGGAAAGTCCATCTCTTGGGGTCTTGTAGAAAATGCCAAAGACCAAACAAGCTAAATTATTGTGTCCGTGTAGATCTATTTGCCTATTTACATACAGCAGGCTGTGGGGGTTGGGGGTGAGGGGAGGCCGGGAATAAACGACCAGGATGGAGCGGGCTGGCAGGAGAGAAAATGCGCCCCCCGCCCTTTGCGGGAACAGCCAAGGGGCCTCCTCAGCTCGCAGCTCAGGCGGCCGCGCGGCGGGCCGGTCCGGGACCGGGGGCCGGGGCCGGGCTGGGGGAGGGGAGGCGGGGGCGGGAGGGGAGGCGGAGGCGGGCCCTCCCCGGGCGCTGTGAACTTTAGCTGGGCCGCCGCCTGTCAGCCCCAGAAAGCGTTAAAGGTGCAGCAGCCCGCGCCAGCCTCCGCAGCCGCCTTTGTACGCGTGATTTATGACTTCAATCTTGGTTCACCGAGAGTTCACACGGCTTTCGCTGCTGTTGAAGGTTAAAAGATGGTCTTCGCTTGACAAGTGGGACTATTGAAAATTCCTTCTTCTTCTTTTTTTTTTTTTTTTGAAGCGAAGAGCAGACGCTCAGGACAGAAAAAAAATTGGGGGGGGGGGCGGGGGACAGGGGTTGCAGGTGGGCCAAAATGGTAGGTCAGGAAGGTTTGTCTTCCTATATTTAGGAATTTTTGTTCCTGGGATTTGAGTGCGTGCTGGGGAGAGGGTAGAGACTAGGAGGGAGCTAGGGAAGAGATGTAAAGATCTCTCATATTTAGAGGCCAAAGGAGTGGGAAAAAAACAAAACTCGTCCTTTCACAGTTAATTATCTGGGTAACTTGGGTCACACCCCGTAACTGATCCTCCTCTAGAAACCGGAAATGGGCCAGGAAAGGGAGAGAGTTTGGGTAAAAGGTGAGGTTTGTGTGCTTCTCACTGGGTATACTTGGTTGATCATCCACCTTACCTGGGTAACCACTTTTTTTTTTTTTTTTTTTTGGAAATGGGGTCCAGTTCTGTTGCCCAGGCCGGAGTGTCGTGGCACCATCATGGTTCACTGAAGCCTCAAACTCCTGGGCTCAAGTAGTCCTCCCACCTTAACCTCCTAAGTATGTGAGACTGCAGGCATGTGCCACACCGCCAGGCTGGGGAACTGCTTTTCAATGTGCTCCTGCACCCACAGATTTGGACAAGGGTGTTTTTAGGCCCCAGTCTTTCAACTCTCTTCATTCTGTAGGTTTAGCCTGCCATTTACATTTGATGCACATGAAGAGGCTAATGGGAAGGAAATCTGTAGAACTGGAAGTCCTTTCTAATCCCAAATCCCCTTGGTCCAAGAGCCAGTCTCTCTTCTTTCTAGCATTTTGAAAAAGGTCGTGCCACAGCAGAGATGGTGGTCAAAGATCTCCTAAAGACCAGGATATAAGGCTCCTTTGTGGTCTAAGGCTCTGAGTACTTGGAGAAACAAAACTCACTCCTTCTTTGTAGATTCAGAGAGAGAGAGAGAGAGAGAGAGAGAGAGAGAGAGAGAGAGAGGAGATACCTTGAAGCTGAGGGTCTGCTTGGCTCTTTGAGGTTTTTTTTTTTTTTTTAAGATATGTGTTTTAAAATTTTTCTGGAGTGGGAATTTGGGATTGTGTGCACTGGGAAGGGGAACAGCAGAGAGCTGGGTGTGCAGTTGGGTGTGCCTCCCTAGCCCTAAATAGGCCCCATCTCCATTATCGATGCTAGATAAATATTTTCCTAAGAGATAGAGCCAGCCCCTCAAATCCAGATCTGGGAACCAAAGGCATCCACGCTAGAAGGGGCACTCTGTGCTTCTCTTTCCACATAGAGTTAGGGAGGTGTTTTCCCACAATGTGAGGACTTAGATAAGAGAGGGAGAAGAGCCAGAAAGATGTCCACATCTTGCCGGGACACCTAGCACCAGGCCCTCCTACAGGGGACCTCGTATGTAAATAGCAGAATGGGGAGCAGAGAACAGAGAGACCCCAGAAATCCAGAGTCCAGGCTCTGAGGTCACTTTGGCAGGAATGGTCCTCTGGCCTTAGGAAGAAGAGAGGGGCAATATGGCACAGTTTAGAAGCTCAGGGAGTGGTAACTGTTAGGAGGAATTAGCCAAGGAAGCTAATGAATCTCTTCCAGGTTCTGGTTGGCAAGCAGAGGAACGAACTTAACAGCCTCTGGAAGTAATGTCTGTACTGAAGTCACCTTCCCACCCTTTCTGTGTTCCTCCCTGAGAAATAATTCCAGTGGGCTTGTGCTTGTCTGCAAGTCTGGAGTAATTATGAATTATTAATTCATCATTAAGACTTGATTGTGACCATTGCTTTCCAGTGCACCCATTTATCTCATTCTTTGTGAGGCAGAGGGCAGCCTCTGTTAGCCCGTGGCTTCTGTAACAGGCAAACTGAGGCCAGCCCCTCTTGAAGGCAGTCCTTGAACTCTGCCCTATGTGGGATGGTTGCCTCATTACCAGTCAAGTCATGTTGCACCTCAGAGTATTTGTGCAATACAGCCACCTCCCGCTAATTTCAGATTTCAAAGTGCTTTGTAGGTTCCTGGAGAGAGAGAGTAGGGGATTAGGAGTGAGACTCCAGTAGGGGAAGAAACTTGGCCAAGCTGCGTGTGGAGACAGGAATTAAGGCCAGGTGGGAGGACTCCCAGGCACAGTAGCTAAGCAATCTGGGATCAGGAATGGGCATTTTACCTTCCTTACCCTAAGGAGATGCTAGCCTCCCTCAACTCTCTGGGGACCCCGGAACACTCATCTGGCCCGTTTTCCTGACCTCTCTTTCCCCCACCAGCCTCTCAATTGAGAGGCGCAGGTTTCAAGACACATCATCCCCTCGGATGGTTAGGGGTGGGAAAGTGGGATCTGCCAGTTGTTTCACATCTGTGAGAGGCCTGGAGAGGAAGAAAATTGCTCCTTTCCCATGAGGTAATTCCCATCTAAATCCCTGCTATAAGCTCACCTCCCCCAGCACTGAAACAATTCTCTTCATCCTTTTTTTTCCCTCTTCTTCCCTCTGAAACTACAGGCAGAGAGATTGAGGGCAGGAAAGGCAGCTCCCAACAGCTGTACCTAGAGAAAGAGACAGAAGTAGGAAATGAGGGGAGAGTGGCTTAAACCTGTTACTTCACAACTTTTATCTCCATTCTTCAAACCCAGGTCAACACCTTGAAACCAGGGCCATGGGAAGCCCTCTCTCCTTGTTCCCCTAACTCTCTCTCACAGAAAAGGAGCCCTGCGTCCCTCCCTGAGGCCAGGGCTGCTTTAAAAACTGCTGTAAGAACACTACCACTTTCTACAGGACACCTGAAGTCCCAACCCCCATGTATCTCTCAGTGCCTGTCTGGTCCAGAGGGAGCCAGTGACTCTGTCAGCACATCACCATTTTGTGCCCCACCAGGGGGTGGTCCATGGAGTCATCTCAGCTTTCAGCCCAGACCTCGCTCACTCTTTCCCCAAGCCACGCCAACATTCCTTGGTCTCTCCCAAGCCAGGAGGCAGGTAAGAAGTCCATCCAAAGGGTCCCCTGGAACTGGCTAATATAGTTTACTCTACTGTTTGATGGTAAATAAAGAGAACTTGGGAAAAAAGGGAAGGAGCAACTGCGCCTGGTGTCCTCCTCAGCCACCCCTCCCCTGGACATTGGCTTTCTCCATGAAACAGTGCACTGTTGTTCTTGGACAACCATTCCCCGCCATCTTTGTTGAAGGGTTTGAGTTTCACCCTCCGTTCACCCCCATTAATCACCCCAGCAGCTAAACATCACCCAGCCCCCTCTGGCCCTTTCTCTTCTTCTTGCCCTTAGTATTCATGTGGGAGCATTCCTCACTGCTGCACGCTCACAAAGACCCCTCCTCTGACACGAGGTCCCTCCCACTCCCCAACCACCCAGTCCATGATGGGTACTACTCACTGTTCTGGATGTTCCAACTGCTGGCGCCCACTCCCCAGCTGTCTCCATAGCCACTGCCCCCTTCCCATGCACGTGTCAGCTTACCACACCCTCTTTCGGGTACCTCCTTTTAGCCCCACAGACTCTCTTCAGTCTTTCCCAGCCGCCATTCTGCCCTCCATGGCCTATGCATGTGTAACCCCTGCCTGCTTCCCTATACTTCTCCTCGCTTCTCTCTTCTTTCCCTCCCCAAGACATTCAGTAAGCACTTCAGATGGTGGACCTGAAGCCCTTCCCTTCTGGCCCTGAGAAACTGAGAGGTGGTGTACCACAGTGGTTAAAAGCATGGGTTTGTGATTCAAGTCCCTGATCTGACACTTGCTAGTTGTACAAACTTGGGCAAATTACTTAACCTCTCTGAGCCATCCATAAAATAGACATACCCACTGACCTTATAGAGTTGTTCTGTAGATCAGATTAAATTTTATTTGCATAGATCCAAGCATTCAGCAGGGGCTTGATAAATGGTAGTTATTGTGTTACAAGCTTCTTGTGAAGAAAGAAAGAGATGTTCTTCAGATTCCAATATAAGTGAAGGAATTGCCTCCTCCAGCACCAGAGAGGGAGGGATAAAAATAACATGGTCTTGCAGATAAGCAGGGCCCATTTACCGGGCAGTGATACTCTTCTATTAGCTCTAGAGGGTACCAACTTTCGCTGCACATTGGAACCCCCGGTGAGTTTTTTTGATTGTTTGATTTTGTTTTTGAGATGGCGTCTTGCTTTGTTGCCCAGACTGGAGTGCAGTGGCACATCTCGGCTCACTGCAACCTCTGCCTCCTGGGTTCAAGCAATTATCCCTGCCGCAGCCTCCCAAGTAGCTGGGATTGCAGGTGCCTGCCACCATACCTGGCTCATTTTTGTATTTTTGATAGAGACAGGGTTTCACCATGTTGACCAGGCTGGTTTCGAACTCCTGACCTCAGGTGATCCGCCCGCCTCAGCCTCCCAACGTGCTGGGATTACAGGTGTGAGGCACCATGCCCAGCCACAAGTTTTTAAAAATACTGATGCCTGGGTCCCACCTCCAGAGATTCCAATTTGGTTGACCTGTAGTAGGGCCTGGGCATCTGGATTTTTAAAACTCCGCAAGTTGCTAATGTGTAGCTGGAGGTTGAGATGCAGACCCTAGGAAATGATACAAGAGGTAAGGGGAGGGCTGACACTTCTGCCAGAGCAAGGGAGGGGAGGGATACTCAGCTGAGAGCTGCTTCCCAAACTGGGCCATCCCCTCACCAGTGGCACTGCTTCAGTCAGGGAGGTTTTCACTTAGAATTAGCTTCTTTTGAGATCCCAGAATTTCAGAGACTCTCACCCTTTTCATTTCCTATAGCTATTAGAATTTAGAAAGGGGCCACCCCAAGAGGAGACAGAGGAATCGACAAATTGACCTCTAAGAGGCTCATCTCTTATCAGAAAAGCATATGGTCCCCAGACCACCAGTGATAGAAGCAGAGGCAGATACCTCCAGTAGTGGGAAAATTTGTAGCTACATAGTAAATAGAGTTTCTACCTGGTTGCTACAATAATAGGCCAAGCAATTAGGATACAAGTTTCCAGGATCTTTTCCTATATTTCCAAAAAGATAAATCACCCCTAGGAACAGAATCTGCATATTGTAATTAACTGATAAATATTTCATGCCTGGTTCAAACTTTCTCCTCTTCTATTTAATGGCCACAAACTTGAGCACAAAGGAAAGAGGAGTGAGGAGAGTGGGGGTTGGCTGTAGGGGGGAGGTTCTTCTACCTTGGCTTCAGGGAGGGAGAAACTGTCTTGGTTAATTATTTACTGTCTTCCTGTTCTTTTAAGAAAACATTGCTCACCTGGAGAAAATCAGGTCCCAGGTGGTAAAGGGTGTGACTTGGGCTTGTTGGCCTCAGCTCTGACCTCCCCCAGGAGAGGCCAGTTTTTGGTGACCCTGGGGCTGCTGGGAGCCACAAGCTTTGGAGTCAGGGGCCCAGTGTTTGAACACAAGCTCTGTTCTGTCACTTATTAACTGGATGGCTTTAGGTAATTTACCTAATTTATGTGAAACTCAGTTTCTTCATCTGTAAAACAGACATATTTTTTACCTTGTAGGGTGGCCTGTGCTCAGTTGGTTCTCAATGCATGATAACTATTATTATCAACAGTAACAATGAATAATTAATAGCCCATGGGATTGTACCCCTTCCCTTCCTCAACCCTGTCCCAGTGTGTAGGGCACCTAAACTGCTGAATGCTTACTGTGAGTATGGTGAATGCCTTAGCTCAATTAATCAACATAATTCTTTGAAGGGAATATCTTATTATCCTACTTATCTGTGTTTTGTAAATGAGAGAACAGGGTGTGTAGAAGTTAAATACCTTGCCAGGAGTCGCACAACTAAGTGGTTAAGGGCACAGGCTCTGCAGTCTTGACTGTGTAGTTTCAAATTTGGGCTCTGCCATTTAATAATAGACTCTCCTTGACTTATGATGAGGCTGTGTCCCGATAAAGCTGTAGTAAGTTGAAAATATTGTAAGGTGGATATGCATTTCATACACCTAACTCACCAAATATCATAGCTCAGCCTTGCCTACCTTAAAGTGCTCAGAACACTTTCATCAGCCTACAGTTGGGCAAGATCATCTAGCACAAAGCCTATTTTATAATAAAGTGTTGAATATCTTATGTATTCAACATGAGATATTTATTCATCTCACGTATTCAACATGAGATTCAACATGTTAAACTATACTGAAAGTGAAAAACAGAATGGTTGTATGAGTATTAGAAGTACAGTATCTAATGAATGCATATCACTTCGGCACCATCATAAAGCTGAGAAATTGTAAGTCAAACTGTCATAAGTCGAGGACTGTCTGTAATCACTGTAAGATGGAACATAAACGACTTAACCTCGCTAAGCCTCAGTTTCTTCATCTGTAAATTGGGGATATGAATGGTACCTACCTGAAAGGTAGTTGTGAGAATTAAGTGACAAATGTGTGCATAGCACCTGTCTCAGTCCTGGCATGTGGTAAGTGCCTAGTAAATGTGAGTTGTCAGTACCATCACCATACTCCCCAGCAACTCAGGGCCATGGTGTCTCCTGCTCTTCCGTGGTGTTTGGAAGGTGAATGAGTCTGAGGGTCCTCCAAAGGTCACAGAGCTGCTCTTTTAACTCCCCCTGACAGACACACACACTTCAGTATCTAGGACTTGGGAAAAAGGACACTAAGCAGATTATGACTCCATTTCGGGAATTAAATCAAAACTCAAGACTAACTCAATTTGGCTTCTGACGAGAGGGAAAGGTTAGAAGGGAGTGAGGAGGCGGCTGGGTGTGTGTTCAGAATTGTAATTGGTTCTGGATCCCACCTCCCAGCCCCTCCACAGGTCCAGGCCCAAGGAGTATCCCGTGGGGGTGGAGAAGTGAAGGAGCCTTAGAACCCTGTGTTATCTGAATGTGGGTGAGGTGGGGAGAACATGGGCAAGGAGCTTGGAAATTATCCAGAAACATTTCCCAAAGGGAGGTCTTCCCGCATACCACCTCAGCCTGGCCCTGGATTGCAGGGGAACCCCAGAACAGATGGGGTCTGGGGGCTTAGACAGGTAGGTGACCTCAGCAGAGGGGAGAAAAAGTCCTGCTGGAGACAGTCGCCTCCCTGGAGAAGTACCTGGGCTAGTGTTCTCTTTAAAGACGTCTAAGCAGTACTGGCATGCTAAACGCATTATGTATATGTGTATAAATATATATTCTGTGTGTGAGTAGCCACTCAGCTCTTACTTGGCTTCGCACATGTAGCCCAGATTATTCCGAGCATTGTAAACTAAAAGTGAAATTCGATTTCTACTTAAGAGAGAGCGTCATTTTCCTCAGTAGTATCTCCCATGCCCCCAGCACTCCACCTGGCTTTAAAGGCCATTATACAGAAGGGAGAACTGAGCCTCCAGGAGATGGGTGGCTTGTTCAGAATCACAGAAGCAGCGTGGATCCAAGGAGGGTTCTGTTCCCAAACAGAAACCAGTGTCTTGGGAAAGAGAAAGCAGAGGAAGCCCCCACCTCTGCCCTAACCTGAGGCTTTGAGCCTCCCGCAAAGCCAAGTGAGTTGAGAGCGCCCGGCCCGGAAGGCAGATGCTGCGGAGGGAGGGACTCCCGGGCTCGCCAAACAGCGGGGCCTCGGGCGAGAGCGTCGCCAGCGCGTCCTCATTCTGCGATTACTGTCAGGGGACCATCCATCAGCGCAGCCCGGGACGCTGGGCCAGACTGCCCGCCGCCCGCCCGGGTCTCTCCAGATCGCATTAGCGTGGGGCGAGGGCGCAGTGCGGCACCGGCTGCTGAGGGAGAGGCGTGGCGGGGAGGGGGAGGGGGGCGGGGGGGACGAGGACATCGCGGTGGGGCCACTGTAGGGGCAGGGGAGAGGCTGCCTTAGGACCGTCCTCCTTTTCTTCCAATCTCCCGCATCTGGGCTCTAAGGTGGATGAAAGGGGCACTAGAATGGGCGGCTTTTGGGGGCCAGGGAGTGCAGAACACAGAAGGCATCAGGGAAGGGCAGTGATGTGGGGAGTTACCAGAAGCAGAGGAAGAAATGCCTGTAAAGGGGAAAGCCAGAGAAATTGGGGAGGGGAGAGATTGAAAATGGGGGTGCAGAGATTGGGGGTTAGTGGAAGAAAAGGACTTAAAGGGAAAGGAAAAGAGAAGCTGTAAAGGGAAAGAGAATTGGAAAGGAGTTGATGAGAGAGCAGGGAAATAGGAAACCGCAGATCGTCAGGGGCCGACAAAACCTTAGAGACAATCTACTGCAGCCCCTCATTCTACAAATGAAGAAATGGAGGCCCAGAGAGGGGAATCCCTTATCCAAAGACCCACTCCAGCTGCTGGCTGGGCGGGCTCTTGATGCCAGGCTCATTCATTCAACCCATGTGTTTTGAGCATCTGCTGTGTCCTGGGCACTGGGCTGCTAAGATGACTCAGGATCAGCTCCTGCCCTCCAGAAGCTACAGTCTTTCCTCAGGGGGTTGGAGGGGCTGAGCATCCAGGAAGCTCCCTCACCCCCAGCCGGAAGGAACTCCCTGAGCCCCACCTGTCCTGGCCACTGAACCCTCCTTGCCCTCTGCTGTTCCACTTATCTCCTCATGCAGGGTGACAGTTCCCTGGAAGATCGCCCCTCTCCACTTTCCAGGGGACTCCCCAGGCGTGGAGACAGGTACTTGACAAGTTGGCCAAAGTGGCCAACTTGTTCTATCTCCCACAGCCAACAGGGTAGGCCTAGAAGCAAAGCCTATATTCCTTGCTGGGTTTCTCCTCTAGGCATGGACAAATCCCACAGGTTGCACTGAGATCCAGTCGAGCTGTGGTAAGTAGGATTGAGGCTGGACATGAAGAAGTACTTCCAGGTCCCACAGTCTGGGACCATTTTCTTGCTGGGGCTTTAAAGTAACTGTCCTTCTGGGAGCACAGTGTTGGCACCATCTTCCAGGGAAGGACTTGTCCTCCTCAGTCTCCAGTTGGCCTTGTGGGAGGCATTGTGCTGGGAATGTTCGGGTTCCAGATACCTGGTCTCTGTCCATGGGGTTTCTGCTCTAGACATGAGTGAACTGATATCTCCCTGGCATCCTCCCAGTCACTGCCAGCTGTGCAACATCGTGGAATCCCTGAGTCCTTCACAACTCCCAGATCATCTCATCCTTCCTCCTTGCTCTGGGAAGACCATGTCTGAGTAGTTTCAACTAACTTCTCACCTTAAACCCAGTCCCTGACAACCAGAAGTACCTCCTTAGTCTAGACTTGACCTTCCTTGCTGCCATGCTCCATCAGCAATGACCAGGGCTGAAGCAGCACATTTTTTCTACAAACAACCTTCCCTCCCAGTGATACTCACCCAATCCTCGGCAGTCAGGCAGGGAGTGGGGACAGCCTCCTGCCAAGAGCTCTGGAAGGCAGCTCTGCCTCCTCTGTCTGAAGTAAGCTCCTGTATACTCTGAGATGGTGGTGTTCATTGTAAAGAAGGGACCATCTTTCCTACACAACCCAGCTTACATTTGGAGGGAGACAAATGTGAGTTTCCGATCCCAGAATCTTAGCCACTGTACCAATCTCCGTGGATGCATGGGATTCAGGAAAGGAGAGAAATGAGCAGAGTGAGGACATGAGTAGATTCCATTTCCTACCCCTTGTTCCAGCCCAACTCCCAGGAAAAGGCCCACAGAGGGCAAGAGAGGTGGACACTCCTAAAATTCCACACTGAAGACCAGCAGACAGATTTCAGCAGCATTCCTTCTTGTAGGCAAAGTGGTGCCTAAGGATCTAACCAAATGAAAAAGCCTGGGAAATAGGCTATTTCTGCACCCCCGACCCTTCATGCAGGCAAGACATCGGCTTCAGCCCAAGAGCAATGCTGGAAGTTGAGAGGTTTGGAGTAGACTGTGAAGCAGTTCCTCCAAGGGCATGCCAAATAAGGGGGTTGGAGCACCCAGCCCAGAACAGCATCCAAGGAAGGAGGCCTTGGCAGTAACTCTCTGTGTCTCTGTATTAACTTCACATACATTGTCTTGTGTGATCCTCAGTGCCAAGTTCAGCACCAGGCACAGAATACATGCTTGCTGTACAAATGGATAAGTGAAGAGCCATGGGAGGAAGGTCAGGATCCTCAATTATAGATGAAGAAACAGACTCACAGGAAGGTTAAATGACTTGCTCAAGGTCACATATCTCATCAGAGACAGGGCCAAGTTTCAGTGGAGAGCCACTTTAGTGGTAGAGGGTGTTAGGGAGGAGGGAGGCAGGAAGGGAGGGAATGAACCATCAGACACCACACCCGGGGGAGAGGAGAGCTGTCATCTCTTTCCCTTTAAGAAAAGAGATTACTTCCTGGGAAAGATGGCATTTAAGACCATATGGTTTTAAAAATAACCCATTGGAGGTTGATTTGTAGCATATGCAAAGTTCTGCCAAAAACACGGGGAGGTCAATGAGTAGATGGGGCCATTGAGGATCAGAAAAGAAAGACAACACTGAGAGTCTGGACACCTAAGCCCCAGAATTTTGCTAGTCTTAGATGTTGGGTGACATCAGGCCAGCCACACCACTCTCTGAGCCTCTAGAGAATGGAGATGCCAGATGAGGAGGAGGGTACACATGGGCAAGAAGAGGCAGGTCATTGCCTCCAGGGTAGCAATTGGAGGCATCAAGTTCCCGCTTCCCTAGACCTGTTCTTTGTTGTTATTATTGTTGTTGCTTTCATCTGATTTTAATTGTTTTATGTTTTTTAAATAGGAAATACATGTACATGGTTCAAAACTCAAAAGGCACCAAAAGTTATACAGTGACAAGTAAGTCTCCCCGGAACCTCAGAACTCCCAGTACACCCATGTCCTCACTCAATTTTAACTGCAGTAACCCCTGAATTGTATAACCTCCAAAGGTATTTTCTACTTCTCCTGGCTTGTACCCTGAGGCCACCACAAAACCAAGTTGAGCACTAATATTCTGAGGAGAGGTGGTACACATGTTTTGGCCCCTGCCCCTGGACTGGTGGGGCCTTGGAATACTAAGCACTCTCAGTTTCCACTCTGAGCAGATGCAGAAACTTGAGGTCAGGAAAGGGGACATATCTGCATGCTTAGAGGCTCAGAAGCCTTGCAGGTGAGAGGATGGAGCTGGGAGCCAGGCAGAGGCAGGAGCCCTCTCGGGGGCTCTGGTACCACACTGCCCCCGCCCCCCGGGCCTCACAGTGCCCTCTGGGTTAGCCTGGCTCAGGTGTGCACCCAGTTAGGTCCTGCTCAAGTTTTCCAGAGAACAAGGCCTGCTGCTTCCCATCCACCACCTGTCACATCGTTGAGAGGCCTTTCTTGATGTCTCATGCTAGTTCCTTCGACTTTAGGTGCAGCCCATGGCTTTTGATTCTGCCCTCAGTGGAGATGGAACCTGCTCTTGGAGATGATAGCTTCTGGTGACCCAGGCTCTTCCTCCTACTTGCACACACAATTGTCCTTCAGGCCCTCTAATTCCACATCAATCTTTTTTCCAGACTTAGAAGACACATGCCTGTTCTTTCAGCTATGCTCCCCCACCTGAATTCCCAGCCTGCCTCCATTCCCAACCACCTCATTCTTGCCCTGCACATCCCTTTGGTATTATTATCCCCAAGTATGCTTTGGTCGTGAAGATGGTAAGATCCCAACCTAAAGCCAAGTCATCCACCATATTCTGGAGGTAAATCCAGGCTAGTCTCTTTGTTAACTGAATCTCTCCATTTTGGGTGACGCCCTAGCCTGACTCTTGAACTTGTGCCCAACACTCTGACTCTCAGATCCTCACACATGGCATGCTGTGAGATAAGGCACAAGTTCACCCCAAGCCTGGGATGGCCTCCCCTCTGTTCTCTTCTCCAAACCCCCCCACCCCCGGTGAACCTCATCCTTTGCATTTACTCACTAAGCAATTATTATTGGGCACTATTCCAAGTTCTTAGAATACGTTGGTGATCAAAACAGGGAAAGACCCCCGCCTGTGTGGAGTTTACATTCTAGGAGAGAGAGACAGATAATGAACAATATTCTTACTAAATGAGTAAATTATATCATATATTAGAAAGTGATAATTGTTACAGAAAAGGAATAGATCAAGTACAGAAGGATTGGCATGGAGGGGAAGTCTGAGGTTTTCAATATGGTAGTCAAGGAGATCTTGCTGAGAATATGGTATTTGAACAAAGACTTACAGGTGAGAGAGGAAGTAAGCCCCATAGACATCTTGGCAAGAATATCCCAAGTAGAGGGAATGGCTGGTGCTAAGGCCCTGAGGCGGGAACATACCTGGCAAGTCTGTGGGAGTGAGTAAGAGAGGGAGGAGATGGCATCAGAGAGGTAAGGAGGGAACATACAATGTTTGGCCTCATAAGTCAATTTAAGGACTTTGCTTTTTACTCTGAGTGAAGCAGAGAGGAAAGATATGATTGGACTTCAGGGTTTTTGTTTTGTTTTGTTTTGAGACAGAGTCTCACTCTGTCACCCAGGCTGGAATGCAGTGGCACAATTTCAACTCGCTGCAACTTCTGCCACCCAGGTTCAAGTGATTCTTCTGCCTCAGCCTCCCAAGTAGCTGAGATTACAGGCACCTGCCACCGTGCGCAGCTAATTTTTGTAGTTTTAGTAGAGAGATGGGGTTTTACCATCTTGGCCAGGCTGGTCTTGAACTCCTGACCTCGTGATTCACCCACCTTGGCCTCCCAAAGTGCTGGGATTAGTCGTGAGCCACCACACCCGGCCTGGACTTCAGTTTTTAAATAGTCCTTCTGTTTTTTATTTTGAGAATAGATTACAGGGGACCAAGGGAAGATGCAGGGAGACTTGTTGAAAGGTCATTGCACTAATCCAAGTGAGAAATGAGTGGCTTGGACCAGGGTGGCAGCAGTGCGTGTGGTGAGAAAGGCCCAAATTCTGGATTTGGTGACACTTTCCCCTTCCTTGGCTTCCATCCTTTTGCTCTCATTACTTCCTCTCTTCTTTTCTAGGTTGTATGTTTTCTCTTTTCTTGAAGGCTGAGAGCTCTCCGAGGGTGGAGCTCAATCTCTGTTCCTGGGATCCGAGGCAGGACCCCAGGCAAAAGGCAGACAGGCCCCGTGCTGCCTGGGAACAGGCTGGCAAGCCACGCAGCTTCACAGCCCTCCCCAGTTACAGGGTCCCTGAGCCAAGGGGAAGAGGCTGCTGTTTCTAAAGAGGATGTGATGGACAGTTATTGAAGGTGCTCAGCTGGGGGCTCCACTCTAGTCTTAATCTGAGCCGCCCTCAAGGAAATCATAACCTGCTCTTAAAAACATGTTAAGACCAAAGCGGGTGCGTGTGTTTGAGCAGAGCTTCAGATAGCTACTTAACACTGGGGGCCTCTGGGCTTTTGATTCCTCCACTCCTAGCCTGCCGTCTCCCCTCAGCTGGCTGGTGCTCATCAGCCAAGACGTTTAAATCACACGCATTTCCTGTAAACATTTCACTTGAAATGCCATCCTCTGCTCCAGAAATTCATCTATCACCAGCCTAGGGGTGTAGTTGAGGAGCCTTAGGGTGATCGCTCCCCATCTCTACCCCTGTCCCCAGTCACCCCTCCTCCCATGACCCTTCCTCAGGTTTCATGCTGTAAGAACTACTTCCCCTCAGTGTAACAGGGCACTTAGTGCCAGAATTATTTATAACATTGAGATGGCAACGGGGCAATGGGGAGCAGCCCAGCCCATGGACACTTTCTCTTTGAAAGCTCGATCAATGGACCTAGATCACTGTTTACTACTTGGTGTCTCGGCCTCAGCCGTGTTTCCTGCTGGCTTTGGGGGATGGGGGAACAGGGATCTGGACCAGGTCAAGGCTGTCCTCAGAGTTTAAGATGCTTATAAACCAGGCCCCCAATAAAGTTACGCCTTCACTGCCTCGGGTGAGCTCTCTTCTTGGATATGAACCATTCTTGGGGATTTTCTCAAACAGGAGCCCTCTGCCTCCCCCAGGAAACCTGGCATTATGCCCCTACCACAGTGGCAGAGCTAGGACTTGAGCTGAGGAAGTCATCTGATATGGATCAGAATGGGGATGTGGAAGATTCTGGGAGTTTCTTCCGAGGAAGGGCTCGAATTGGCCCCACCCAGTCTGGAGTGGAGGTAGAGGGATGGATGAATTCACTTCCTAAGGACCGAAAACCTTTTTACCATCCTCTTCCTCCCCAGCCACAGCCAGTTATTCATTGTCCTAATTTGAAGGCTCTGTTGTCCGGACTGGAGGATTTTTACCCATTTTCCAGCCCCTCTCCCAGTCTCATTTATTTGGGCGGTGTCACATTAAAGGCATTGCCAGACTTCCTAGTCCTTCCCAAAGGCCTGACCCAACTCCTTCCCAGATGGTGAAGCACCTCTGCCTCCTTCCCTCTACACCTGTGGACCCACCACACTGGGGAACTCCTAGGTGAGTTCCAGAGAAAGCCCAGGTGAGAGACTATGAGCCAGTCAGAAGGGATCAAGGTAGAACCCAAGTTGGGGCAGGCAGGGGAGGCAGCCCCAGTCTTTAGGGGGGGTCAAGTAATTCCCCTTTACAAGCCAAATGAAGAAAAAAAGTTCTAAGGGGAGCATATGACTCCATAAAATAAAGGGACATAATTGGGAGCGATATCTAATTTATCTATTGAATGCCTCCTACGTACTCTTTTATCACTTAGATGGACAGAATATAATTGGTGTGCTGAACGCCATCAATCTCAGGGCCTGGGCTTCCTGTGCTGGCTACACCTATTACTGTCAGATTATGACACTGTAATACCAAGATCAATGACATTTTAAATGTGCTCCAGTTATGGGCAATTGCTGACAATAAAAACAGTGACAAATTGATGAAACTTGGGCAGCGATGATCTGGTGTCAAAAATAAACCATAAATAATCTGATTTCCAAACTGAGAGAGGTGCCTGGGACACCAGCTTAGAGGGGAAAGGCCCAGCGAGAAGAGAAACTATCCTGCCCACATGATCTTGGCCACTCAGGAAGCCACCTGCTCTGGAAAACTCCCTCTAGGCTGACCTGCAAGGCCTCAGCAGAAAGATGGAGAGGTGGTCTTTGGTTAAGGCTTGGGCTCCCATTAGAGAGAATCGTCATCACTGAGACTCTGGGAAGTGCCTGTGTGTGGCTGCCAAGGTGGGGGCCACATAAGTTCACTGAGATCCTGGTGGGTGGTCTTTCATGTCCTGCCCACACCGAGGAATTAGAACAGACTGGTTGAGTCATAGAATCACACTTAGCCAATGTTAAAGCTAAAAGAGACCTTGAGAGTCTCTCTTCATGGAGGGTCAGGCTCTGTCCTCCAAACTGGCTCAGCAGAGGGACCTGGATCTTCCCAAACTCTGCTTCAACTTGCCCCAGGCATTATTTCCCCAGGCTAATCCCCTTCCCCACTCATTGCAGGGAACTCCAGGCCTTCAACCAGCAGAACTATTTTGGTGTACATTAAGGTGGGCCTTCTCCAGCTCCTTTTTTTTTTTAGACGGAGTCTTGCTCTATAGCCCAGGCTGGAGTGCAGTGACACAATCTCGGCTCACTGCAAGCTCCGCCTCCCAGGTTCATGCCATTCTCCTGCCTCAGCCTCCCGAGTAGCTGGGACTACAGGCGCCTGCCACCACACCCAGCTAATTTTTTGTGTTCTTAGTAGAGATGGGGTTTCTCCATGTTGGTCAGGCTGGTCTCGAACTCTTGACCTCAGGTGATCCACCCACCTCAGCCTCCCAAAGTGCTGGGATTACAGGCGTGAGCCACCGTGCCAGCCTCTAGCTCCTTATTTTTAAGGGATTACCTTCATTTGTAGTATTTCTTTCATACATTTCTCTCACTTTAATAATCACAATTTTAAAATATGAATACTTTAGTAGCATTGCTAATACTACTTTATATAATAATACTTCAGTATTGCTAATACTGCTGTTACAAGGATAACTACTATTGGGAAGCATTTATTGAGCAACTACTACATGTAAACTCTGTTCCAGGTGTTTCATGTGTATTATTCTTCATCCACGGTAGCCCTGTGAGGTGGGTTTGTTCTTCACATTTTAGAAGTGAGGAAACAGACTTAGAGTCATAGTGATGTGCGTAAGATGACACAGGTGATAAGCAGTGGAGCAAGAAAGGAGCCTGGGATGTGGCTCAACATTCATCTTTTTTCCATTGTCCCCTTCACAGACCTTTTTAGTCCCATTTCTAGATGGGGCTGAGGGCCTCCCTGAAGAACCTATAGCTAGTCAAAGGCAGAGCTAGACCTAAGCCTAGGTTTTCTGATATTTCTCATATTAGACCTGCATTGTATGTATTTTTTTTTAAAGACTAGTCAAGTGCAGTAGTGAGAAGGGGGAAAGAGCAAAACAAGGAGTCTGATCTGTAACCGACTGTGCACTATCAATTGAGATAAGGCACTACCTTCGGACCGCCCCCCACGCTCTTTCCAGATGCACCACAGCAGTCCTTTCCCCAGGTCCCACCACTCACTCAGCCAGGGGCTTCAGCCTTGGCCTCTAAGAGTCAGCAGGGGGCCACAGTTGGCTTTGGAACCAAGCAGACAAGTGTTTCAATCCTTACTCTGCCACCTTACAGCTGTGTGGCCTTAGGCAGGTGGTTGTGAGAATGTAAATGGCATATGCATATAAAAGCATATGGCATAGAGTCAGGTACATAGTAGTACTCACTAAATGGTAGTCATTAAAGATATAACCTGGGACAGTGGCAGCTAGTTTAACAAACCATCACACTCTGTAGCACACTCTCACCTGGGTACAAGTACCCCCGGCCACGCTGCAGTCGCTGCACGCTGATGGTGTCCCAGGATGTATAAAAAGCCTCTCCAAGGGCCACAGAGGTTTTTTGATGGCAAATGGTTTAAAACATCATTTTTATATTAAGATGTATAAAATATACTATATTATAAAATGCATTTTGCATCATTTTAGAGCTGAAACTTAAGGCCACAAAAGAATCGGCTCTTATTTTCTTATTAATAAAAAATCCTATATTTATATAATGCAAATAATGAATATGAAGTAACCTATTCTTTAATTTAAAATGGCTTTTTTTTAAAAAAAAGAAATAATTGCCCTTCAGGGCAAGCCGCCAGACTGCTGGGGTTCAAGTTTACCCTCCTGCCTCTAATATCAAAGGGACTTTGGCAGAAAAGTTTGAGAAACCCTGTCAGGGACAGAGCTTACACAAGGACCAGAAGTCTGACTTCTTCATTCTTTAAAAGAACAAAACAAATAGCAACACTGTTTTTCCTTCCTTCCTACTGTTTTACCTTCAAGGTTAGCATTAAGAACATGAAATATTTTGTTTAAATTTATGATTCTTATTTCTGATTCCTTTCTGTTTAATAATTACTAGCTGAATCATTAATCATCAACCAAGTGAATGGTCAGACTTTATAGAAGGCTACAAGGCGGAACACCAGATTAGTTGGATTCTTAAGAAAGAACCTAAAGGCTGCTTGTGACTTAGATGCTCTTAAGTTTTATGACTGTGGTGGGAATTTGAGCATCCAGGCCTTGCTTCTGATGGTCCTCTCATTCCAGTGCCCCAGTTCTAATCCTCTGTGGGTGCCCTCGGTAGGCACAGCCTTGAGGCTGCCCAGGGCTCAAGGCGTCTATGTTTTAAAAGTGCCCACCAATGGCCTTTGATTCATCAGAAACTCCACAGGACACCCACCTAACTGGGGCTCTGATACCTAATTCAGCAGCACCCACCACCAAGTCTTTCTAAGTTTTATTTTCTTTTTAATAGTACATGCAATATATGTTAATTATAAATAAATGGAATAGTTCAGGTAGGTGAAAAGGAGAAGGAAAAAAGGCCCCAGTAGTTTCCCCACTGAGGAAGAACGCTGGTTAGCTGGGCAAGTCATATGGCTTTGGGAATGGTGTTGAATCTAGAGTCATTTAAGGTGGAAGTCTATACAGCCTGATTCTTTGATGGTTTAGAGCTCTGCTCAGTGCAGAGTTCAGGGAGGTGGTATCTAAAGGGTGTATTGCTCTGATGAAAATTAGCAGCCTGCCCAAGTTCAAGGTTATGAGGGGACTGATCACAGATTGGCTTGAGAATCATTATGTTGGCCCTTTGGTGACTCTAGGGATTTGATCAAGAGGACAAGGGGCCCACACTTCCAAGGGATCCCACCACACCTTCAAATAGCAGGTTTATGGAAAGGGGATTCCAAGATTCTCCCCCTCCTGCTATGGCATTGCTTTACAATATTTAAAATTCCTTGACTAAAGAGCAAGTCTGAATTGCAAGTACTCCTAGGACAGGGACTGGCTTAGATCCATGACAGCTCCCTCTCTGAGAGAAGGGCATGCCTTACTCCACCAGATCAAACAAAACTAAAGTGACCTCTCTGCTCCCCCCAGAGAGGGGCACTGGGGATGGTGAAAGTGTTTCTGCCCCTGAACCGGGGGATGAAGTAGAGAAATGCCACTTAACCATAGCCAGGACTCAAAGAATTGTGAGACCAAGCTACCAAAGGCTCAGGTGAGGGGCTGGAAAGAGTGACAAAGAGAAGGACGACTGTGAGCCACCAGACACCTTCATTTAGGAAGTCAGTGCTAGGGTGACAGGAAGGATCAGGTGGGCTTTCAAGGGAGTGAAACGTGTTAGAGAAAGAACAAAACTGAGTGGAGACGCAAGGCAGGAGACTGCTTATAGGTGAATTAGCAGCAGAGGGTGGCTGGTGGCTGTGCCTGGGGCAGGGGTGGTGGGGTGAGGAGTTGGGGGTGGCAGTGCCTTTGAGGGAGCTCTTGCAGAGGGCAGCCTTTTAAGGTGAGGAGCCAGAGCTCTGGGTCTTAAGAGTTGGAAAGCAGTTTATATTTCACATCCTTCCCTGAATAGAGAAATTGAATTTGGTCAAGAATAAGTCCTAAGAAGCAATTGTGAGCACTCCACCTGTCCATCCTGTTGATGAATATGGAGTGGGAACAAAGTTGAGTATGGGCATCTGACAAGGTCTTTATGATCCTAGATGCACTTACTACACCCTTTTCCTCCTCCTCTGCCATGGCTAATGGGCTGTGGGTACCCACCGCACAGGGGGCTACAAGACACTCATTGTGGCTGATGCAGAAGCTGAGCCCTGACCTCCTGGCCTTCTGAGGAAAGTGATTACTGTTTTTGGCTTGTTCTTCAAACTATCCCTTTGCCCCCAGCAGGACTGAACCTTTCCCCTCTTACCATCTCTGGGTCCCTTCAGATCTTTTATAGCCTTCAACACCTACCTGCAACAAGATTTTTTTCTGTCCTAACAATGGAAGTCCGGTCCGCTTCCTAACATCTATCCCTTCCACACTGCACAGCCTCGTTTCCTCTAGATCAGAGAGATGGCTTCTGGATTCATCTTTCCCTGCAATCCAACTTCTCCTCCTGGGGCCCTCATACTGGAGACTGGGACCATCATCCAGGCTGTTGCCCTGGGCCAGGAATTTGGGAGCCATCCTGGATCTCTCTGCCCCTGTCAACCTTTCTCTGTCGGCAGATATTTATTGGGCATCTTCAACAACCAGGCCCTGTTCATGGTGCTGAAGAACAGCATGTATGAACAACCCTGCCCTCACATGGTGGCCACTGGTGACCTGTGGTGTGGATTCTCCTGTTACCTCTGTCTCCTCCTTCCTGCTGTCATCATCCTTGGTCCTCCTCTGTCACCTGGAATCCTCCACTTGGTAACTAGCAGGATCTTGTAACCCTAGTTCTACCCTTGTCAGCACTTTGCCAAAAACCTCAAATAAAGACTTTTTTAAAAATGTGGTATGGAAAATTAAAGTTATAAATGATATCATAACCATTGGACCTCTTTTTAAAATGCACTGAAGCCTTATAATCTTATTCATGAATATATATCTATGGTAAAAATAGAAAAAATATATGATGGTGGTGCCTCTGAAAGGGAGGGGAATGGTACTGGGGAAGGGACAAAGGGAACTTCAACTTTATCTGTAATGACTTGTTTATTTTGAAAACCCAAGAGCAAAACTGACAAAATTTTAACAGTAGCTTAACAAAACCTCAAGTATGTATAGTGAATTCAAGAGTGTTACATTATACGGACAGGCAGTGACTCATGCCTACAATCCCAGAACTTCAAAAAGCCAAGGCAGGAGGATCTCTTGAGCCCAGCCATCCTCCCGCCTTGGTCTCTTGAAGTTTGAGACTAACTTGGGCAACATAGTGAGACCTTGTCTCTACAAAACAGAAAAAAAAATTAACAGCAACTCAGGAGGCTGAGGCAGGAGGATTGCTTGAGTTCGGGAGGTCAAGGCTGCAGTGAGCTATGATTGAGCCACTTCGCTCCAACCTGGATGATAAAGTGAGACTCTGTCTCAAAAAAAAAATTTTTTTTTTTTTTAAAAGTGTCGCCTGTAATCCCAGCACTTTGGGAGGCTGAGGCAGGCAGATCGCTTGAGCTCAGGAGTTCGAGACCAGCCTGGCCAACATGGCGAAACCCTGTCTCTATCAAAAATACAAAAAGTTAGCGAGGTGTGGTGGGATCAGTCTGTAGTCCCAGCTACTTGGGAGGTTGAGGCAGGAGAATCGCTTGAACCCAGGAAGGGCAGGTTGCAGTGAGCCCAGATCTCACCAGTGCACTCTAGCCTAGGCGACAGAGTGAGACTCCGTCTCCAAAAAAAAAAAAAAAAAGGCTATATTGTAGATACACTTGTCAAAATTTAAGCCATAAAACCCTCTGTGTCCCTCACTGTTCCCACCCCCTTAGCCTGGTGTACTGGGTCTTTCACAAGCTTGTGCCAACCTCCTCTACAGACTCATCTCTACGCTGAGGGACTTGCAGTTTCCAAGTGCTCTGGCCTTGGGGCCTTTGCCCATGCTGTTCTCTTCTGAATGCCCTTTCCTGCTTTGCTACTTTGTTCTTGACCTTCTGGATTCAGCTCCTGGGAGGCCCTGTGGATGGAAGTCAGATGGCTCAAGTAGGCAGCTGGTTAGGACCCAGGAGACAGAAACATGTCTGGGGAGGACAATACTTTCTTGTCCTGGTTTCTATTCAGCTGCAACTAGAGAAACAGATCACCTGTTTCTTGTTCAAAACTAGTGAGAGGAGGATGGAAAGAGTAAGACCCTCCACAGTGCCCTCCCACCTCCCAGCCTCCCCACATAGCCTAGCTCTGAGGCAGAAACTTCCTAGCAGAAAAAGGAAAACTGATAACCTCATTCCTTGGTCTGGCTCTGTTAGGATTATCATCTGATTTCCCCTGCTGGTGCTGGAAGAGTTGTGTTGGTGCAGGCCAGTGCTATCTGTGACTAGAGGGAAGCAGCTCTGCCTGGGCCTGATTTGGCCACAAGCTCTTAGTAAGATGCTGAAAAGGAACACAAACTCTAGGCCCAGGCCATCCCACGCCTGACTTCTGCGCACCTTGTGAGCAGATCAGCTTTGGTGTTGCTTCTTCCACATCATCCTCGCATCCCCTTTCACAGACTCGGATAGATCCCCTCATGGGAACCTGTGGATGTATGACATATCTATGGATACGCCACCCCGTGGCAACTGTCCTTTCCCCTTCATAGCATACATCACCCTGAATTATAGCTGCCTGTTTATGTATATATCTTCTGCACTAGGCAGTACTCTCTGATGGGGCAGGTATTGGGTCTGTCTTGTTCACAGTTGCATCTCCAGCACCTGCAAATCTGCCTGGCTCAGAGTAAGTGCTCAATACTTTTTGGTTTTGATTGAATGATAGAATGATGAGGGAACTCTATTTCCTACTGGACTGTGAGCACCATGTTGACAGGGACCATGCCCTGATCATCTCTGGATCCTTAGGGCCTATATAGTGCTTGCCACATAGGAGGTGCTCAGTAGACACTTATCGATTTGAGTGAATGGACCTGTTTCTCCACTTACAATCTGAATAAGAGGAAGATATTCTTTGCCCTCTCACCCCGCTTCTCCAACCACATTGGGGCTTGGTGGTTGATGCTGTGAGGTCCTTTCTGCCTTATTCAACTTCACGTCCAAATCTTCTAATGGCAAAACACAACATGGTGGCCAAGTCTCAGAGTCCAGGCATCCTCCCATAGCCCATAGCCAAGTATGGGAGAAGGGTGCTTCAGGGTCTTTCACCATTCACTTTAGTCTCTAGCATTAGCCAAAATCCCACTGTCTACCCTGAATTCTTCCTGCTATTGCACAAGTCTTCTTTCATCTTACTGTATTGTCAGGGAAAATATAGCCAAGATTGTCTGCTCCTCAACCTGAAGTAAAATATAGATTCTGCCTAATTTTAGAACTGGTGTTAGCCAGGGGTGGTGGCTCATGCCTATAATCCAAGCACTTTAGGAGGCCAAGGCTGCAGGGGGTTCACCTGAGCCCAGGAGTTCAAGACCAGCTGGAGCAACATGGCAAAACTCCATCTCTACAAGAAATGCAATAAATTAGCTGGGCATGGTGGCTCACGCCTGTAGTCCCAGCTACTCAGGAGGCTGAGGCAGAGGATCATTTGAACCTGGGAAGTGGAAGTTGCAGTGAGCCAAGATCCTGCCACTGCACTCCAACCTGGGTGACAGGGTAAGATCCTGTCTCAAAATAAAAATAAAAAGTAAAACTAGTGTTTCCACATCTGGAACTTTCTTTTCAAGTTTATATCACCTCTCCTTCCAAATCAGGTCTCCCCTCCTCCAGGAAGTACTCCTTGATTAAGCCAAAAATGTTTTAATTTTCACCATTTGTCCTATTACTCTGCATCGTCACAGCACTTGTAGTTTGTACTTATTACCTATCCTGTTTAAGTGTGTGTTCATCATCCTCACCATACTGCATAAGCAGGCACTATTTTAAGTAGGCTTGATAGATTATCAGAAATTGACAAGAAAAAATACACACCAAGAAGAAAGTAGAAGAGGATTTTTTTCTTTTCTTTTTGCTTTATCATAGAATTTCTTGTCTTGGTGCTTACAAGCTGTGTAGCACAATGAGAAGAGAATTTGATTTCTGCAAAACGTTTCAGGAAGCACAAAGTATCTGTAAATACCCAGGAATAATGACCATGTCTTTTATTTGTATTATTTTTCTAATTCCTCCACTCTATAGGGTTTGCCCAAAGTCCTGGATTTAAGCCCTTCAGTGTTGGTTGGCTGACTTAGCTTTGGATTGTGGTCCACTGAGATCGCCGGATCTTTTTAAGCTTTAGAGTTATGCCCTGCCATGTGGATACAGGTGGAGGAAGGACTTCTCAGTGTGACCCATGAGAGGAGTGATTCTCCTGGGCCCCAGGCCCCATGCTGCATGTGTATGGGAGGGAGGAAGAGTAGCAAGAAAAGGAGGAGAGACAGAAGTATATACTGAGCTGGTAGTTGGGGGAAGGGTTGGCGGGTGGGAAGAAGGGAAGAGAGCAGTCTGGGCCAAGGCCAGAGGTGTCTCCCTGGGGAGTCCTCAGAGCAGGCAGCCGGACGTCGCTCCATCCTTCCCGCCTGACGGATGAGTCTGCTGCGCAGGCACAAGCTGTCGGGCCAGGACCTGCCAAGGCAGAACAGTGGCGCTTCTGTGCGCGCTGCTCCGCTCGGCTCCGGAGGATGGGGCCCGCCCGGGAAGCCAGGGAGTGATGGAGAAAGCAGACATCCCAGAACAGGAGCCGCGGGGTCACAGAAGCACGCCTGCCTCCCGAAACAAGAGGCCACAGGATGAGGTGGGAGGGGACCGGGAATCAACGCGGGGGAGCTTCTGGGGGAACTGTTGGTCGAAAGAAGAGAGGCAGAAGGACGGGCGCTGAAGGAGCCTGGGGATGAAGAGATCGGTGATTTGACCGCAAGCCCCCTCACCTTTAAGAACAAAGCTGTCTGCATTCAGTTGCACGAGTTTTGTTTCCTCGTCAGATGCTCAGAGACCTTCCAACCTGTCACGCAACCCTTAGCCTCACCCATGTCCACGGGCATCTTCCGCGCCCTCGCCCGGGACTCGGAGCCCACCACCCTCCGCCTCCGCCTGGCCCGGCCCGCGAGATCCCTGACGCTCCAGCTCGGAATCTGGGACCGCAGGCTCCTAGATCCGCCGCTGGCCGGGCTCCGACCCGCCCGTCAGCCGCCTCCCCCTCAGCGTTAATTAAAACTTGCGAGATGGAGAGGCTGGCGCGGGCGGCTCCGTTTTATTTGCAGCATCTTTCATGCTGCTGACGATCGTAAAGGGCTTTAATATTGAAATATGGGCCATTTTCCCAGCTCCAGCCCTCGCCGCGCGCTCCCCACACCCCCACACCCAGCCACCCCGCGCTTGATGAAAAAGCCCCTGCAAATCCATTAAGGAGAGATAATTGAAAACTCCAGGGTAATATTTAAGACCGCGTGCCGGCGTGGGGTGGAGGGCCCGACTGCGCCCGCTTTGCCCGTCAGTGCCGGTGCGTGCCAGTCCCTAGTGCTCTAGGCCCACCAAGGCCCCGCCGACGCCCAGCCAAGGCCCGCCGTCTTAGTGGTGCCTCCTCACTCCCTGCACTCAACGGGCTGGCTCTGCGCTAACCTGGCTCTGCCAAAGACTTGCCTGGAGACCCGAGTTCCAAAAGGAGCTACAGGGCACGCTGTGTGACAGATGGATTAGGGCCAGCCTGCACAGGGGCCGAAGCATCTTGTCCCACTCCTTCAGCTTCAGTTTGGTGCACCAGCATCAGGCACTGCTCAAGCTTCTGAGCATGGCATCCCCTCTGCCTGCAAGCTTTTCCCTCCAGCACTTTCTACTTGGGGAATTGCTGTTCCTCCTTCAAAACCAACCCAGTTCCACCCCAAGTAATGGTGCAGTGGGGTATGGAGCGTGGGTGGGAGTATAGACACACCCAAACTGACCCTGGTGTGACCATTGCTGCAGCTGCATAATAAGGACACTATACTGCTCTGTCTGTTTTCGTATGTTTTTAATGTTCCACAACAAACATGTTTAGAAAGCAGCTGAAGCATCTTTTATGCCTCCCTCTCCCATAAATACAGACTACCTGTTATCTTGTACATTGATGTTCCTTAGCACATCGTGTTGCCATTATCTGTTTAAAGTCTTTCTGCCTACTCAGCTGTGACATCTTCACGATAAGAATCAGGTCTAATTTCACTCCTTAGCCCTTGCTCCAGGCCCAGTGCCAGGCACATAACATGCGCTCAGCAAACGTCACTGAATAGACTGCTCTCTGGGTACCTAGAGGTCTCTAGGGCTTAAGGTTAGGATACAAGCACAGGGAAGGAGGGTAGGGCAAAGCGTGGAAGAGGGGTGGGGTCTGTGAGGCTGGGTTGGGGGTCATGTCCATCTCTCCCAGTGACTGGCTTCAGGATGTTCCCAGAACGGGAAAAGGGTGGAGGACCCTGTTCTGCACTGTGATTTAGGAATCCTTAGGTCTCTACCTGGGTCTTTTGGGGATGTTTCTCCACTCCACTCCATTTGGCTTACTCTCCCAATCAGGTCAGACACACACACACACCACCACCACCACACACCTTAAACAGGGAAAGACTGGGAAAGAGGGAAGCAGAAGAGATTATTTGAAGACCTACTTGTGCAAAAGGCATGAGTAGTTCAGGCATTTCCATGGATACCCAGCTAACTCCCTACCACAGGGCCTTTCCTACTTACCCCTGTTGCCCCAGTCTTCCCCAACACTGTGTCCAACACCCATACGGGGGTTGTATTCACAGGATGGCACTATCGAGGAAGAGGGGCTGTTCTGACTCAGCCCTGCTAACCACACATCGGCCCTGAAGCCACAGTTGCAATGATGCCCTGTCTATGGCCAAAATGAGATACAAACCATTCCAAAGTTCCATTTCCAAACAAGGACTCCTCGTTAGAACCACAAAACATCAGAGCTGGAGGCAACCAAAAAAGCATCGTGTCCCCTCTTGGTATCTACCGGGCAACTAAGACCTAGAAAGGGTCTGTGATGTGCCCCAGGTCACAAAGCCATTGGTAACTGGCTGGGCAGGGTGGCTCATGCTTGAAATCCCAGCACTTTGGGAGGCCAAAGCGGATGGATCATTTGAGGTCAGGAGTTCAAGACCAGCCTGGCCAACATGGCAAAACCCTGTCTCTACTAAAAATACAAAAATTAGTGGGCAGTAGTGGAGCGTGCCTGTAATCCAGGAGGCTGAAGCAGGGGAATTGCTTGAGCCTGGGAGGCAGAGGTTGCAGCAAGCCAAGATCATGCCACTGCACTCCAGTCTGGGCGACAGAGTGCGACCCTGTCTCAGGAAAACAAAAAACAAAAAAAAGCCATTGGTAACAAAACCAGTGCTAGAATCCCAGCAAATTAGTGGTGGAGCTGGAATTAGAATCCCAATCTCTTGACCCACTTAAATACATACAATTGATATTCTAAGTGCTTTTCACAAATATTATCTCATTTAATTCTCTCTCCCTCTCGATAGGATCTCACTCTGTCACCCAGGCTGGAGTGCAGTGACATGGTCATGGCTCACTGCAGTCTCAAGCTCCTGGGCTCAAGCAATGCTCCCACATCAGCCTCTTGAGTAGCTGGGACTGCAGGCACATGCCACCATACCTGGCTAATTTTTGTATTTTTGTAGAGACAGGGTTTCACCATGTTGCCCAGGCTGGTCTTGAACTCCTGGGCTCAAGAAATCCTCCTACCTTGGCCTCCCAGAGTGCTGGGATTACACGCATGAGCCGCTGCACCTGGCCTCATTTAATTCTCACAAACCTATGAGATAGCGTCACGATTCCCATCTACAGATGAGAAAAATGAAGCTCAGGGAGAGCCATGATTTGTCGAGTGTCATACATGGGTGGAAAACAGATCCAGGATTTGAACCCCAGTTTGACCGGCTCCAATTCCAATGCCCTTTCCACTCACTTATCCAGTATCTCCCCCTACACTACACCTAGCCAAGTCAGGCCAGTTCCCCAGACACTCACCCTTCATCCCTGGACATCTCCAGCCAGAGGTCTTTTTTCTCCTCAGCCCACCTTCCCCCACCCAAGGCAATGTTCTTTGCCCCAGATTTGGAGGTGGGGGTGTGGTAGTCCCCGCCGTGGTCCTGGGTACAGGCTTCCATGAACTGAAGCCACGCACAGCCTGGCCTCCTGTGCATAGCCCTACTCCTGTCCTCAGCCATAAATCCCCAGGTCTCAGCTCATAACCATTAGCAAGCGATTGGGCTCATCAGGACGCCTTTATGAGACTCAGGTCAAATAAATGGATTGCCGGAGGTCAGGAACAAGGGATCTCCTTGCCTTGCCTTGCTTCCGAGATGCTGCCACCACCCAGACGTTGGCAGATTCTGTTTGACTCACAGCTGTAGGTGGAAGTGGGGGCATTGTCACAGTGGGATAAAGATGTACAGTATCCACACCCATAGAAGGAAAAGCGCTTGGAGATGCACATCCTCAGCCCACAGTCATTAGGGCTGGAGGAACACACACACAGAGGCACGTATACACACTCAGACCCCCATCTCTGATCAAATCCACTCTTCAGCAACCAACTCCCCAACCCCACCCACCTCACATCCTCTGATGTCCTCACACTCCATTCCCCCTTTGAGGTGTTTCCTGAAACACTGCTTCTCAAACACCACTGTGCATACAAATGACCTGGGACCTGGTTAAAATACAGTTTCTGACTCAGCAGATCTGGAGTGGAACCTGAGCTCTGTTTTCTAACCAGCTCCCAGGTAAGGCCAGGGCTGCTTCTCCAAAGATTTTAAGCAATGGTCCTCCCACATTGGAAGGGTAGGGGTTTTCAGTGTAAAAGAGATGGGAGTGTGCAGTTTGGGAAAGCTCCTCTCCCAACCCCGTACCCCAAATACTGCAGTGCACACCCAAACTGAACTGTTTCTAGAATGCTGTTACTTCACTCTTTACACGGCTCCCTCTCAATCTTCAAACCTCAGCCCAGTGTCACTTCCTCAGAGAAACTTTCTCTGACCACCCAATTTATTTTATTTTATTGAGACGGAGTTTCTCTCTTGTTGCCCAGGCTGGAGTGCAATGGGGCGATCTCGGCTCACGACAACCTCTGCCTCCCGGGTTCAAGCGATTCTCCTGCCTCAGCCTCCCAAGTAGCTGGGATTATAGACATGCGCCACCACGTCTGGCTAATTTTTTATTTTTAGTAGAGACAGGGTTTCTCCATGTTGGTCAGGCTGGTCTTGAACTCCTGACCTCAGGTGATCCACCTGCCCCAGCCTCCCAAAGTGCTGGGATTACAGGCGTGAGCCACCATGCCTAGCTGACCACCCAATTTAAAGGGTCCCTGCTCCACCCTGTCTGTGATCACCCTCTTCACAACAGGTCTCACAATGGCATGTATGTATTTGCTAACTTGCTTACTTATTTTTTTGTCCATTTCACTCTCTGAAATGTATGGGCCTTGAGTTCAGAGATTATGCCTGTCCTGTTTATTCATGAATTCTTAGCTACTAGTGCCTAGCACATAGTAGATACTCAGTAAATATTGCTGGAGAGGCCAGTCACAGTGGCTCATGCCTGTAATCCCAGCACTTTGGGAGGCTGACGCAGTCAGATCATTTGAGGTCAGGAGTTCGAGACCAGCCTGGCCAATGTGGTGAAACATCTCTACTAAAAATACAAAAATTAGCTGAGCTGGGCATGGTGGTGCATGCCTGTAATCCCAGCTACTCTGGAGGCTGAGGCAGGAGAATCACTTGAACCTGGGAGACAGAGGTTGCAGTGAGTCAAGACTGTGCCACTGCACCCCCACCTGGGTGACAGAGGGAGCCTCTGTCTCAAGAAAAAAAAAAAACAAAAAAAGATTATCTTAAAGAGTATCTGAATCAGGGACAGAGGCAGTAAGTAATCTGAGAAAGTATCTTGAAGGAAGGAAAATGGGAGGAAAAGAACATTGTGTGAAGGATTTAAGAGAAGTGACTCAAGGAAAGTGGGGAGGCAAGGGTATCCAGATAAGATTGGCCCCACTTGTCCAGGGTTGGTAAGACAGGGGTGAGGAAGGGTCCTGGAGGGAGAGATCCTGGGAGTAGCAGCAGATGCGGCGGGGTCTTGGAAACCATGGCAGGCACTAAGAAGACACATGGGCTTCCCTCCACCTTACGGACAAGGACCTTCATTTATTCATTCTTTCCTACACTTGACAAATTCTTACTGAGATCTTATTAGGCGCCAGGCACTGTGGTGGGTACTGAGTGTTCAGGAATGAGCACAATGGATCTGATTCTTGCCCTCCTAGAGATTACAGTCCAGTGGGAGAGACTGACAGTAAGCATATTAATATGTCACAGTTGGGCCAAGTCTACAAAGGATAGTGTATAACAGGCATGATGGGTGGTTCCCTAGGGAGAAGTTTCCTTAGGGAGTGGCAGTCACCCAGAGTGCTGATGGGTGGAGGTCAGCCTTGCCAGCCCCCTGCCAAGCTTTCATCCTGGACATTCCTGCATTTCTCTGCACTGTCCCTTTAAGAGGAGCATCTCTTTCCTGAGCAAAGGCAGATCGGGCACACAGCCTGAGCCTGCCAAGGTTGTGGGCTATAAATCAATGCTGGCACTCCCTTGGCAGTGGGCTCTCCTCTGAGCTGCCCAGATGGCGGGCAAGCCTGGGGCTCCAGGGACAGCCAGGCACTCAGGAGGGGGGAGGCAGGGAAGGTAGGGACACAGCTGGGCCCCAGGCCCCTGATGGCAGCTGCCCACCTCTGTCTAAGGGCCCTAGGCCAGGGAAAATGTCAAAGTCCTTCTATTCTAGTCCCAGGGACCTTCTGACTCCCAAGTCAGTCTGGCCTGAGCTGTTGGGATTATTGTCCCCACCCCAGCCAGGGACCAGGGCCTCATAGGCATCCTCTGAAACCAAGGGTCTTGGATGACCTCTTGGGATCACAGTCTGCTCTAACACCCAACCTGAAAGTTCTGCCTGTGGTTTGACCTTCTTTCCTCTTGCTGTAGCCAAGGTGTCTTCTTTTACCCTGCATGAAAGATGAAAGACAATAGCTCCCCATTTAGTGGGGGCTTTGGGGATGTGGTGATATCTCCCTTCGCCTTCACTTTAAGCCTCCCAGAAAAGCAGGATAAAAAGATTCTTCAAGGTCAGCTGGAGAGATGGAACTCTGCCCTCTTGGGGGGTGCCATCCCTCTGCCACCCTCACAGGTGCTGTGACAGAGGGAACATATGTTGCTCCTACCCCAGAGGACAGAGAAACATCTTAGCAGCCACAGCCCCACAGAGCTGGGCTCAGCAGGCCTTAGCAGAACTGGAAAGGCAGCCTCTCTCCTGGGCCTGGGCCTGGGCCTGGGCCTGGCCTGCGCCTGGGTTGTGGGTGGAGGGGTGGAAGCAAAGCCTGTAGACCCCTCCCCAGAAAGCAATCGACAGGCTTGACTGCTCTCCCCACCCTCACTCCCAAACAGTAGAACAGTGGAAAATTCATGGGTTCCAGAACAAAAGAGATTTCCTGGGATGTACTTGTCCCCAGATTTTCTGTGAGAAGTCAAAGCTTACAAGTCCTTAGAGATTCTTATCTCACACACTCATCATACAGATGAGGAAACTGAGATGCAGAGAAGTTCACCCAGGTCTTTTTCAGGTTGTTTTTACTACACCACGTTTGCCACCTGAACAGAAACCCCCAGAGCTACCACTAAGCAGGACGTATTAGACTCTAAACGTAGTAGCATAGACGGAGGTTAGATAACAAGTAGAACTTTCTCAGAATAGTAGGTCACAGAAGAAGATGAGAAGCAAAGTAAAGAAAGTGCATTCTCTAAAACAGTGGGGTGGGAGTGGGGAGGAATGGAGCCAAAGAATCAGGTTAGAATTTTGCAAAAAGATAGAAATAGAGAGAACACAGTAGAAGGAGGTGGCATAGAGCCCAGAGCAAGGGCAACTGGGGTGTGGAGCTTCTGGGGTTCTTCATTCAGGACCCCTACATTTCATCTGTCCCAGGCTTCTGGGTATCACCAGCAGTTTAAATTCAGGCCTTATCTGGGCTGATTCTCTTGGCTTTCTCCTTGTTCTCCTGGGATGGCTTATCTGGCTGCCAGAGTCATTTGCCGTCTCTAATTTGTGTTTAAATTAAAGTTCCCACAAACAGAGGTTTAATGTGCTGTTACCAAGAACTCCCGGGCCCCCTGCAGCTCTGGGAAGTTGAGGGGGCTGGGGAGAAGAGGCCGGTCTGCACGCATCCCATTGAAGCTGATCCCACTGGCATTGGACCTGGAGTGGATAGCCCAGCTAAGTGTCTCCATCCTTCCTGCTCCGTCCAGAATGGTGATGACAGGGGGCCGGGCAGGGCAAAGCATGCTCACAAAGGGCCTGGGACCAACATGCCTGTTCAGGGGCTCCGGGGTGGCTGTTCACCCTTTTTCAGGATGGTGAGGAGAAGGCAGGGGAGGTGGGCAATGAGAAGAGGGCAGGGGGTGGAAAATAAGGAGAGAGCAGGAGGCTCCATTCTTTAACACTTGTGTATGGCGCTCACTGTGTGCCAGCACTGTTCCTGGGCACCTCATAACTACAAATTCAACCTTCTCCACAACCTATAAGGCAGGTGCTATTATCATTAGCCCCATTTTTATAGATGAGGAAACAGAGGCACGCCCAGTATCACACAACTACTAAAGAGGCAGATCCAAGGAGTCAAGCCAGTGCTGTCTAACTCCAGATTCCCAGTGCTATGCTGACACTTAAGCCAAGATTTATCTGTCACCCTCCCAATCCCTTGATCACAAGGTTTCTCTTTGCCAGAGGCTTCTCTTTGCCAGAGAAACTGAGACAGAGTGAAGCTCCCATCCTGCTCCCCAGATCTTTACCTCTCTGGGCCACAGTCTTCTCATCTGTAAAATGGGGATAAGATACTAGGAGGGGTTGAGGGTCCGGGAAGGTTTAATGAGACAGCTTGTCAGTGACCAGCACAGGGTAGGTCTCCAGCAGTGGCTGCTTCCTTCCCTGTGGTCTAACCATGAGCCTTCCTGCTGTGCCTTCCTGCACAGGCTCTTAATTCTGCTTTCAAAGGAGCTAGTGGCAGTGATTCTCGCCCCTTAATGAAAACCCTCGGGAGAGCGTTGTCCCTCATTCATTTGTCCAAATTCTCTCTCTTGCTCTGGGAAACCCTGACAAAGAGGGATAATAAAGCTGAACTGGAGCCCTGACCTGCTCTGTCCCCACCTCCTCTGCACCCAGGTAAGCCAGTCAGGGCGGCAACAGAAAATAAATGACACATTCGAAAGGGTTTCACTGAAGGGTTTAGTCATGTGACAATTTCTAAAGGCATAGACTGGATGAAGAAAACTAACAAGGTCTAGTGTGGCACCAGGACAGAAATAGCTCTACCAAAGCCCGATGCCAACTGGGGTCACGGGACACAGGAGAGGCCACTCAGCAAAGCTGTGACCATGGAGGAACCACAATCACTACCAGAGCTTCAGACAGGCAAAAAGGGAGGCTGGCAGGGAATGGGGGAAACAAATACCCTAACTCGTCTCTCCCTCTTCCCAGCCAGGACCTCTACTGGTGGAGAGATCAGGGGGCCCAGGTGACACAGTCTGCAGAGGTCAGCCTCCCCGGGCAGAGCAGCACAGAGAACACAGTGGGGCAAACAGAAAACCATCCCCATCCCATCCCACCCACGAGTCCCTGCTCCGATACCAAAGCCTTCTCTCTGCTGCTTTATTGCCACTTCTATCACCGCCTGCAGCCAAACAGTGACTGACAGGGAAGGAGAGTCAAGACTCCTTCTTCAACACAGATACTCCAGCTCACAAGGAAGGTGGGATCCAGGCAGAGGGCAGCTTGAGGGAAGAGGGTTGTGTCTGAAGAGCAGCTGGGCAGGGGCTGCTCACTCCCAGCGTGGAGAGACAAAGAGAAGGACCGCACTGGGGTGAGGATGTCAAACGGCGATAGCAAATGACTCTCTTGCCTCAGCATATGATACAAATCACTGTGGATCTTCCTTCCTCCTCCCCTCTCTAGATCGGGAGCCCCTGTGGGGCAGGGATTTTGTCTTGTTCATCCTCGACATCTAGCATAGTGCCTCTTAGGGGCATAATCAGAATTTATTGAATAAATAAGCAAATAGATATGTAAACGAATGAACAAACCCATTTGCAGCTCATACGCACAGCCCTGGGCCCTGGTCAGGGAGCATCGTTGAATGAATGACATGCAGCACTCCTACAGAAGTTTTATTTATTTCAATCAGTTCAATCATCTACCACCTCAGGTTTCCCTTCAGCCCCTCAGTCATGGGCCACACACCCCACGTTTGTCTCCAGGCTGGCCAGAGGCTGTGCTTTGATGGCACCCACTCAAATGTGCAGTGACCTCATCTGGCTCCTCCTGATGGAGGAATAAGGGGAGTAGCAATGACTTCCTTTCTCACAGCAGCCTTCCTGTGAGCTCTTTCTTGGGAGAAATCTTGATCCATGGCAAACCGTCTGTGGTATTCCCGGCTGTAGCCCTTGGCAGGAGATGGGAGGAGAGAATGACAGTGCCAAGGAGGCAGCTGAAGGATCGTCACCCTGGGAGCCACAGCTCTGGCTTGCTTTTTCCAATGGGCCATAAAGACTGAGGGAGGCAGGCAGAAGGGGGGCACCAGACTAACAAACTAGAGTTTCAAGTGTAGTTCCCATGCGAAGCCCACCTGGTGAAGCAGTTAGACACAGACGCTGGGGCTGGGTTCAAGATCCCTGTTCTACCACCTGCTGGCTGTACAACCTTGGGCAAGATACTTGATTATCATGCCTCAGTTTCCTCATCTTAAAAAAAAATGTGAATAACAGTAACGCCTACTTCGTATGGTGGTAAAAAAGAGTAGATGAGTTAATAGTTATAAGATACAGCCAGGCCTGGTGGCATGGGTCCATAGTCCTAGCTACTCAGAAGGCTGAGGTGGAAGGATTGCTTGAACCCAAAAGTTCAAGACCAGCCTGGGTAACATAGCAAGACTGTCCCCCCCTTTTTTTTGAAACAGAGTTTCACTCTTGTTGCCCAGGCTGGAGTGCAATGGCATGATCTCAGCTCACTGCAACCTCCGCCTCCTGGGTTCAAGTGATTCTCTTGCCTCAGCCTCCGGATTCCAGGGATACACCACCACACCTGGCTAATTTTTGTATTTTGTATTTTTAGTAGAGACAGGGTTTCACCATGTTGGTCAGGTTGGTCTTGAACTCCTGACCTCAGGTGATCTGTCCGCCTCGGCCTCCCAAAGTGCTGGGATTACAGGTGTGAGCCACCACACCTGGCTGCAAGACCCCCATCTCTCTAAAAATGAAAGTTTTGAACTATTTAGGAGAGTACGTGATCCACGGTAAGCTCTACATAAATTTTGTTACATAAAATTAAGGTTCTAGTCCCAAAAACTTTTTTTCTGTAATAACCTCAGCCTTGGATACCTCTCATATTTGCTGTAAGAAGTGAACAAATGCGTGTGAAAATTGTCATGTGTTTATAATTTTTATTATTTGTCATCAAGATCATGTAAGAGACCTGATTTAGCAGAGGGTGAAGGGATGCCAAAGGGGCTGTCAGTCATCAACTTTGATTATCTGCCTTATTAAGGTCCCCTTCTTGTCAACATCATCAGCTCTTCGGCTTGTTCAAGTCTTTTGTTGACAATATCCAGGCCTCTCATGGTCTCTCCCACACACAACGGGCCGCACAGCAAGGGCTGGAAGGAAAAAGCCTTTGAAAACAAAACGGGCCCTTCCCTTCCTTAGCCTTGAAGCAGGAATAAGCACTAGATAGCAGGCTGTGAGGGAGGACCCTGGCACCTCCACTGTGGCTGCTTTGCCTTTGGGCAGGAGGGGAAACTGATGAGCTTCCTCTGTGGTAGGGCCGCAGGAAGAGATGTTGGCATTTGTTATGAAGTGCTAGGAATAAAAACACATACATGGCCAGGCGCGGTGGCTCACTCCTGTGGTCCCAGTACTTTGGGAGGCCGGGGCGGGTGGGTCACAAGGTCAAGAGTTTGGGACCAGCCTGGCCAACATGGTGAAACCCCATCTCTACTAAAAATACAAAAATTACCCGGGCGTGCTGGCAGGCGCCTGTAATTCCAGCTACTCAGGAGGCTGAGGCAGGAGAATCACGTGAACCTGGGAGGCAAAGGTTGCAGTGAGCTGAGATCTTGCCATTGCACTCCAGCCTGGGCAACAAGAGCAAAACTCCGTCCCAAAAACAAACAAACAAACAAACAAAACACACACACACACAGACTTATCCCAGTGTCCAGAGCAAATGTTCTGCCACTTACTGCTATGGATGTGATTTCAGATAGCTACTCAACCCTGAGTCTCAGTTTTTCTCACCTTCAAAATGGAAATATTGATGCCTAATTCAAAGGGTGAATGAAAATCAATGAGCTATAAAAGCCCCTTGGTGTATGTCTGGTCCAATAAATGGTAGCTCTTATTAGCTAACATTTTGTAATATCTGCCCACTATCTCCTCCAAGGGATGGAGAAGTAATGCTGACTTCCAGACTAGGAAAGGTAGTGGTAGCAGAAAGTGATTTACAACTTTGACTTTTTTCACATTTTCTTTCCAGAGCACATAGTAAGTACTTGTTGGTTCATTCATTCATTCATTGAACAGTGTTTACAAGCTTGAACAACTTGCCATCATTTTGTTCACTTGTATTCATCTTACGCTCACCACTAGAACTGCACAGTCCGTGAGGGCAGAGGCAATGTCTGTTGCTAGGTGAGTGACTGGATTGAGCTCAAAGCTTGTCTGCAGACTGAAATGGGTCAGGCAAGGAGATGGAAACTGGAGGCCTGGATTCTGGGCTCAGTCATACCTTCAAGAACATAACTTTCCCTTGACCCTGGAGTCTTCACAGACCTTCCTTCCACTGTGAGGCACCAGAGAATCACTTGAGACCAGACTCAGGGAACTCTTCCCTGATGGAAAGACATTCATTCATGCACTCCACGTCTCTGAAGCCCCAAGAGAGGGGTCTGAATCCCCTAGTCTGAAGAGTCAGCAAGTGTCCAACATAGTAATCATAATAAAAAGTGAGAATTGATAAAGAAGGGAGCAGCCCCACCTCAGTAACAATAGACGAAGGAAAATTCCAGCTAGTACATGTACTTAATATTAAAGAAGACATGTGCCAAGACCCTGCTTTCATGGATATTAGGTGTTCCCAAATATAAGAAACACCCATTCTTGCCCCCAGGCCTCACTGGATACTATCCAAGATGTCTAGAGAATAAGAGGAAAGGGAGAATCATAATATCCAAAAGGTGGAAACAACCCAAATGTTCATCAGTAGATGAATGGATAAACAAAACGTGGTATATCCATATAAAGGAGTATTACTCAGCCATGAAAAGGAATGAAGTACTGATAAATGCTACAACGTGGATGAACCTTGAAAACACTATGCTCAATCAAAGATGCTAGTCACAGAAGGACTCTTATTATATGATGCCATTCATGTGGAAGTCCAGAATAGGGAAATCTACAGAGACAGAAAGTACATTAGTGTTGTTAAGGGCAAGAAGGAATATGGGTGGATAGGGAGGTGATTGCTAAAGGTTACAAGATTTCTTTCTGAGGTGATGAAAATGTTCTAAAATTAACTATGGTGATGGTTTGACATACCTGTGAATATACTAAAACCATTGAATTGTACATTTCAAGTGGTGAATTGTATGATACATGAATTATACCTCAAGAAGGTTGTTTTTTAAAAAGACACCATAAGGGGTAGGGGGAGGTTGAGATGAAGCAGAAAAACTGTGATCAGAAACAAAGCTCACGGGCTGTCTGTCCTGGCTGCCCTCAAGTCAAAGCCTACATTTCATACAGGCAATGTTAGGGTGACCCCCAAGCCACGACTCGGAAAGATAAATTGACCCCCAGAAAGTATAGGGCTGGGTCCCTTCTCCCCTGACAGATCCCTTTCTGTGTTTTTTCTGGCACAAGAAACTCTGTCTTCTTATATAAATAAGAGAAATTTATGGCAGTTTTTCCTCTTCTTCTCCCTGGTGGGCTACTAGGAAAGGTCTAGGGGAGGAGGGAGCCTGAAATTCCAAAAATAAAAATGTGGGAAGACTGGAGGGGGTCGAGGAGCCTCTTTGCCTGCCTTGGCTCTGGCCCCAGCTCTCCTTTCCCTTTGCATGTTTGACCATCTGGGTGATGAGGAGGGTAGAGAACTGATGCAGCCCATTCTCTCTTCAAGTCCAGAAGAGATGGGTCCCAAGGCAGATATCCGACAGGAGGGGCACAAGGGAAATCAAGGAAATGGGCTTGGCTGTCCCATGGGATTATTGGAGGAGACACAGACCACTGCCCTCCTTCCCAGATTTGGTTATTTTTGTACCTCCCTGTTTGTTGAGGCAGCCTGATACTGTGGGAAGAGAACTCGTCCTGGATTTAGAAAGATCGACAGAGAAACCAAGTGTGGGACCTTAAGCAAGTCATATCTTCTCTCTGGGCCTCACCTGTAAAAAGAGGGAGGGGACTGAATTTAATCAGGGGATTTCAAATTGATTTTGACTCTGGGGTCCTTCCTTCAAATAAAACCGTATATAGTGACCCAACATAAACACGAGTAGCCTGCTGAGCTTCTTGAAGCTTCTTGAAGAAGCTTCTTGAGCTTCTTAGGAATGGGAGTCTAGGGACCCTGTGGTGATTGGCGAGAGGCTTGTCCAAGCACAAGATGATCTCCATGGCTTTTCCAGCCCTGTCCTCAGGAGGGATTTGCCCCCATGGTGAAGAGGCTCAGCTCTGCACACCCAGTGCGCTTTAAATCCAGCTCCAGCCCCTCCTGCATGTCCCTCAGCACATAACTTACCTTCCTTAAACCCCAGTTTCCTCGTGTGTAAATTGGAATAATAGTAACACATATCTCAGAGGATTGTCATGTAGATTACATTAAATAATGTGCATAGAGTCCTTCGCATGCTATCTGGCTCAATCAACATTATTACAGTTATTCCGTGATCTGATGTAATCCTTTTCTTTTCTTCTTTCTTTTTCTTTTTCTTTTCTTTTTTTTTTTTTTTGAGACAGAATCTCATTTTGTAGCCCAGACTGGTGTACAGTGGCATGATCTTGGCTCACTGCAACCTCCGCCTCCTGGGTTCAAGAAATTCTCCTGTCTTGGCCTCCCAAGTAGCTGGGATTACAGGAGTGTGCCACTGTGTCCAGCTAATTTTTGTATTTTTTAGTAGAGATGGGGTTTTACCATGTTAGCCAGACTGGTCTCGAACTCCTGGCTTCAAGTGATCCACCTGCCTCAGCCCCCCAACAGTGCTGGGATTACAGGCACGAGCCATTGCACTTGACCTGATATAATCTTTTTAATTTGAAATATCTGGTGTGAGAAGGTGAATCAGAAAGGATGACAGCAAAACTGCTATAACATAAAGGCCCCAAAACACAGTAGCATATAGAAAACAGAAGTTTATTTCTCACTTAGTCTGGGAGGAAGCAGTTCCAGACAGCAGGCAGCTGGACAGTTCCACCTGGTCAGTCAGGGATGTGTGTTCCTTTCACACCTTTGCTGTGTCTTCTCTTAGGGATGTCTTTTCAGTTGCCTGGTCACACCTGTCTCAGGCACATCTGCCCAGCTCATGAAAGAGAGAATACAAAGGAGAATTTACCCAATGTCGTCAGGCTTTGAGGACATGCTCGCCTCACATTCCCCTATGTCTACACCTGGCAACAAGAGCAGCTGGGAAATGTGGTGTCCAGCTGGGCGTCTCTCTACCCTCGTGCAGCAAGGAAAGAAGAGATTTTAGTGGACATGGGCAGTCTTAATCCAGGGCTCAAACCCACATCTGAGCTATCCTCTTCCTCTTTTCTTCCCAAAGGAAGGGAAATAAAGTCTACAGCGCAGAAAACAATGTGACCACCCATCCCCTATCCAGTCAGGTCCCTGCCATTCATACCAAGATCAGCAGTCTCGGGAAAGTGGCTTGGAAGCCCCCCTCCAGAAAGACCACCCTTCTGTCCATCTTCTTCACATGGGTGGATGTGAGAAAAGTTTCTGTCCCCACTGCCTGCCTGCCACTCCCTCTCTCAGTTTCAGCTCATGCTCTAACCCTTTGTTCTCAGTCACCAAGAGTGACTACAAATGCCGGGAAACAGGAGGACCTGAACCAGTCATGGAAGTTGAGACTGGGACACAGAAGCCATGCTCAGGGCAGCCTAGGCATGGGTTCTGGTGCCAGGAAACCCAGCTACTGCTATGTAACCTAAAGCAGGGATTAAGCTCTCAGAACTTCAATGAACTCTTTTGGAAATAGGGGTAAGAAACCCACTTGTCAGGGCTGTTGTGAGCATCAAATGTGATCACGTATGTACCTAGTACATAGTATGCCCTCAATAAATGGTACCAGCAAGGCAAACCCAAGGCAAATCGAATTCATGTCCATTACTCTGACCCAACCTTTGCATAAACCCTTTTTTTCCTCCTTCCTTGCCAATGCATGGCTCCTTCCCTCTTCTTTACTTCCTATCCTCACTCCCCTACCATCTGAACCCTGGTCTGGAATCTCTTTTCTCAGGAAGTCTTCCATGACTGAAAAATTCCTGCTCGGCCACTTCCCATTCCAACACTCTGTCTTCGCCCATCTTCCATCTACCCCATGGTCCTGGCCCAAGTTGACACGTGTCCCATCCCTCCCTTCAAAAAGCATGCAGCAATGGAAGGGCTTTAAGTTTGTCATCAGGCAGATCAGAGTTCAGATGCCAACTCTGCCAAGTTCTAGCTTTAGGACTTTGTCAGATCACTTCCTCTCTTCAAATCTCTGTCTTCCCAAATCTCTGGTGAGGTCAAGTGTGTGTGAGCTGGTACATAGAGGATATTTAGTCTCCTTTGCTCTACCCAGCCTCCCCCAACTCACATTCCCAGGACTAACTCTCTACCAATGGGAGTTATTACACCAAGAAAGTAATTCTACCATTACCAGCCCCACCCCAACCCCACCCAGGGAAAAAGAAGTGACTTCGAGTCTATGGGTCTTGGAGGGACCACCAACCCAAGAGCTAGAGCAGAGGAAGAATTTGGATATCCCAGCTTCCAGGGTTACAGGATCTCTCCCCAAGCCCTCATATGCAGCCCCAGTTGTAGGACTAGCTTCAGGAATAGGAGTGAAAGAGTTGAACTGATTCCAATCTTAGCCTGTAAGTAGTAACTCACCTGTGCATCTATTTCTGACCTTTCTAGATCAGAAGAGCAACAATACCAATGACAACTAATGCTTACATAATGTTTCCTATGGGAAGGCATTGTTCCAGGCTCTTCGTACATATAACTCATTTAATCCTGACAGCAGCCTTTGAGCTAGGTACTATTAACCCCATTTTACAGACAAGGAAACTAAAGCACAAGGGGTTAAGTAACTTGCCTAGGTCATACAACTCACATAAGGCATGACCGAGATTCAAAACCAGGCCATCTAGCTCCAGAATCCATCCTGTTAACCACTCTGCCATAAAAAGAGCTAACATTTACTGGCAGTTTCTATGTGCCAAACACTGTGGAAAACACACGACATGTATTTCTTCTAATTCAGAATAACCCCCTGAGATAAGTTCTATTATTGTTATCCCTGTTTTACAGGTCAAGAAACTAAGGCAGAGAGAAAAGTTAAGCAATTTGCCCCGAGTCACACAGCTAGATATTAATAGTTTCAGAACTCCTAGCTGTTTTGCCTCAAATCCCACCTCCCCACCCCTGCCCAAAGCCCCTCCCCTTCTAGGTGGGTTGTTTAGTTCCTAGCACCAGTTCTTCACAAATCTACTTTACCCCACAGCCTACAACCCTTGTTCTCCAAAACTGTTGACCTCCGTTCCTTTCCCTTCCCACTTTCTCTCTAGTCCCTCCGCTCCCCACAAAGTCCCCCAAACCATTCTGTCCCTCTCCCTCTGCTCCCCTCCCACCCTCCCCCACGACTCCTACTGAAACAGATGAATTTCACCAAAAAAGACCATCAGACTTTCCCCAATCAGGCCCCCACTGAGCCTGATCGCACACCCCTAGGGAAGGCACCACAGTTGCTAAGCTGGAGAGCCAGAAATAAAATCCTCATTCTACTTCCCTGCCCCCTCTTCCCATCACTCATCTGGGAATCCAGGGCGAAGAAGGAAGCTAAAGTGCAGAGCATTCATTTAATATTAACAAATTGAAATGAATTCTTTTAATGCCAATTAACTTGGAGCGGCCCCTTATTAATAGTAATTTAGATTCATACTTGGGAGAAGCAGGGATGGGGGCTGGGCCAAATGTGCCCAGAATGTCAATGTGACTGGGGAACTGAGAGGGGAGGGGCGGCAGTTTTACTTCTGCCCAGTTGGGTTCTGTTTCCCTGAGAGAAATGGACAGTCACTGGAGGTTGATCTTTGGGAAACACAAATTACTCTTGTAATTTTATTTTTGTTACTTCAAGAAATCTGAATAGTTTGAAACCATGTCACACCATTTTAATAGTTTATTAAACTATTTTCACAGTAATGCTAAAAAGAAGAATTTCCTCAGAGTTGGGATTTACTCCAAACTCTCTCCTAAGCCAAACCTTACTAACCAAAAGGACAAGTCCCCAAGTCAGCTCTCTACCCTTCTTTGTGCAGAGCTAGAGCCAGAGATCAATATTGGCTTCCCCAATCCCTGCCCCTTCTACCTTAACCAAAACTAACAGGAAGAATCAACACTGTGTGGTCTCTCTGGGAAGTCTCCCCCAGGAGGTAAAAGACCCAAAGGGCTGACCCCTAAGCTAACAGCTTACATTTAAGGAAGAAAAACAATCTGCTTGCACTTTTCTTAGAATTTAGGGAAAAAATGAGAAGTTAAAAATTCGATTTCATGTATCAGAGAGTTCTCCAGAACACAGCCGAGTGGAAAGAACTTAGTCCCAAATGAAAAAGTTGAACAGAAATTCTGCTCTCACTGGTTTTGCTGGCTTGGAGGTCAGACTGGAGGTGTCCTGAACTAGAACCAGAGCATAGGCTCTGACCCAAGAAGGACACTGTCTACTTCCCAGGCATCCCTCCTTGGCTGGGAGGAGAGCGGGGGATGAGGCCGTTGGAAGCTGAGAATTGTGGAAGCTGGGGATGGAAGTTCTGAGATGGAGGAGGCAGGCGTGTGAAGGAGGTCAGGGAAAGGCAAGTAAATCTACTAACCATTGAAGTTTATAACATAAAAACCTTAAAAATGGTTTAACATGCAAAATATTAATTTTTAAAAAGAGGTCAGGTTTTAAAGAAGGGAAAATACCTCAGATGTAAACACAATAAAAAGGAGGAAAATACACAAAACATTTCAAGCAAATTGTTCTTCAGAAGAGGAGAGGTTGGAATTAATCAAAAGACTTTTTAACACACACACACACCCCCAGAGTTTCCCAAACAATAAATTCATTTACAAAACAAAAAGAGGAATCAACACAAAACCTCATCTACACAGAGAAAAATAAATTGTGGTGATTCTGTAACAGCTGAAAAACTAGTGAGGGAGGAGAAAAATGAATAAACTCTAAATCTACTAGATGATATTTATAAATAGCAAAATTGGAGGATGGAATGGAGAAAGGAGTTGAACTTATCATTAAAGAAATAACACATGTGAAAACATAAGGTATAACTCATCCCCAAAGAAAAGTAAACTCTCCATAAAGTAGCAAGTATACAAATTTATTGAAAAAGAGGAAAGTACTACTCACCCCCCCATAAAAGTGTATTAATTTGAATTAAAATTTTCTCCAAATCCGAGATAAGTTACACCAAAGAATACAAAAATATTTTTCTTTCAACTAAGAGGAAAAATAAGATCCGATTTAAGTTGACTAACGGGACAGGAAGGGAGGCTGTGGTTTGCAGGTGCCAGTAAACGGGATGCGGGTAGTGAAGAGTTTGAGGGGTAGAGGACAAGCTTACCTTGTTTTGGAGCCGCAGCGGCCAACAGGAGTGCGCAAAGAACCCTGCCAGTGCCTGCGTGATAGGGGAAATAAGGAATGGGGAATTCGGGTGCCCCTAGAAGAATGAGGAGGATGGAAAGACTGGGGGTGCCCATCTCCCCTCCTCTGCCCGCCTCCCTCCCTCCGGTACTCAGGCCTAGAGAGCTACTGAAAGTTACAAATTGCTTCCATTATTAGCTCATCCCGGGCGGCCTGGTCATTGGCCAGCCCCTGGCCACGTGGTCCCTCGTACCAATCGATCGAATTTCTAGTCGCAATTCTCTGTCTGTCCCTCGGCTCTGGGGAGAAAGGGGGGGCTGTGGCGTGGGGGCTGAGGAGGGGCTAAGGCGGGAGGGGCTCCTCATCACTTCACCCTCCCTTTTCGCCATGTGGGGGCCCTGAGCACCGCCCCAGAAGAGGTCGAGGGAATGTTGTGGGCTGGGGCACACCGGCAGGGCAGAAACTGGAGGAAGCGAGAGACGTCGCCAGGGACCCAGGGACCTCTCCCTCCAGTTCCCCGGGCCCGCCCGGCCCTGCTCGCCACTCCCGCTATAGCGCCCACTCTGTCCCGGGCCGTCCCGCGCCAGCAGTGTAGCCCCCAGCCCGGGCGCCTGAACGCTCTCCCTCCGGATCACTGCTCGGGTCCCCACTTTGGCGACCGTGCCCCCGAGTCCCGCTTCCCCGGGGCCTGCTCTGGATCAGGCGCCTGCGCCTTCAAGGGTACCCGGCCCGCCTGCCCTCCCCAAGGGCCAAGTTTGCGCTCCTCCCGGAATCGTTTGAGAGAAGGACAAACTTTTGAGAGGATGGAAATCTAGAGGAGCCGGTCTGCAGTAGGTAAGCTGGGCCCGGGACGGGTGCGATTCAGCCCGAGAACAATCTGTCTCTCCCCGTCCCGGTCTCTCCCTCCCCTTACCCCTGTTTCCCCCGCAGGCTGACACTAATCTGCCTTCCCCCGGAGAAATTCGGGCTGGGGTTGGGCTTCTGTCAGAGGCATGGGATCAGACCAGCTTTCCTCCCCGAGCTTAGGGACTAAGGTGGTAGCTGGCAGAGGAGGGGGAGGGTTGCTTCCGAAACTGGGGACTGAGGGGAGGGTTAGGGGCCGAGAAACCCACAGTCTGAGGGAGACGACTTCTTTCCTCCAATGCAACTTGGGGGAACTTCGGAAAAGTTTTTTGAGGGGAGATGGAGAAGGGAGCGGAGTTGGGATTTCCAGGGCTGAAGTGGGAGAGAGGGTGCTCCGCTTCCCGTACTGAAGGAAGGATGTGCGTGCTTGTTCCCCAGTCGGGATCCATTACCAGCCTAGAAAAACCCAGCCGCGTCCCAAACCCGCTCACCCCAGCAGGCCCTTAGAGACGCTTGGAGATCCCCAGACACGCCCCGCGGAAAGGGAAGGAAGCGCCAGCCCGTTTCCGACTCTGCCGGGACAGGGCGGGAGATCCGCCCAGCGCCTTAGTCCAAGACTGCCCAGGTCCCTGCTGTCCTGGGACCTTACGTTGATTCTAAGTTAGGAGTGATCCGAGAGAAGGAACAACTCCCCAGAATCTTTTTTTTTTTTTTTTCTCTGAAGCCAGTTTGAGTCAGAGACCCATCTCCCTAAGATGGAGCCAAGCGCGTGCCCCCTCCCGCCTCCAGCACAACCTCCCGCTCCTCCAGTTCCCAAAGCAGGGCAAGGAAAAGGCCCCTACTCCCCTCCCAGGGCTGAGATTTCCTCCCCTACCCAAGAGATGCCCCAGGAGGAACGGATGGGGAGGCTCTTCCAAGGGCAGTTTAGGGCAGAGAGTGGGTTCAGAGGGCACAGCTGAACTCGGGGCCCAGGACAAGGGGGAAGGGTAGGCCCAGGCGAGTGTAGAAGCTGCCGGGCGGCCTGGGGAAGTGGACTAGGGCAGAGGCCGCTGCAGGTGTTGGGGGATACCCTGGAGCCCGGGGTGTTCCGGGGCGGGGAGGTCTGGCCAGGCGGCAAGGGTCTATGTTGTGCCTTTAATTTTTAGGTTGGGTCCCTCCTGGGGAGCCCTGGGCTGGAGGAGCCAGGCAGGTGGCAGAGGCCACTTTCGGACTCCTTGGAAAGGGCCAGGAAGGGATGTGGATCCCAGGAGAGAAAATTCCCACGTGCAACACGTGGTGTTTTGGCCCTTCCTGGGTAGACACCTCCAGAGGCCACTTGGCCCTGCTGGGTCAGAAGCGGCAAATCTGCCCAGGCCTTTGTTTTCGCTATTCCTGAAGTTTTTCTGCTGTGGCCCAGCAGCTGCCCTGGCACCTGCTGGGCATCTGCTCATTGGCAAGCCCCGGACAGAGTTGGACTGGCCTAGCTGAGAGGTTTAGGAGGGCTTCCGCTGGCACTGCCTACAGGGAGTTTGGCTTGGTCCCTTAAGAAAGGGGCCTTTGAGAGGGACGTGTCCAGGGACAGACACAAAACCCACTGATATTCAAAATGAATGTAAACCCTTTTCTTTCCTTATATACCGGGGCCCTTCACACCTCTGCAGTCCAGAGGATTTGGATGGAAGGCCTCATCCATCCCCAGTCCCAAAGCAAACATCGGAGATGGCTTGGGCATCTTCTTGTAGGCTGCTGGGGCTTTGTGTGCTCTGAGAGAAGGTGTCTGGTCCTCTGCCTACCCCACTCCCCCTTTGATGAATGTGGTCCTTTTTGCTCCTGCCTCTCCAATACTACCCCCCCCCCCCCCCCCCCCACCCAATCCCACAGATCTATGGGACTCTCTCTCTTTTTGTCTTTCCTTGCTCCTCTTCCCTTTTCTTCTTAGGATTGATGGAGTGACAGCAGTTTGGCAAGGCTCCCCTAAGCCTGTAATGGGGAGCTGTGGACCCAACCCTGACTTCTCAAGTTGGGGGAAATAGCTCTATTCCTGGGCCCTTGAGATTGAGTCTCAAGTTGAGAGGAGTTGAGAAAGAAATGCATGAAGGATGGCTGGGCTGACACAGGACAAAAACCTCGACTAGGGAGGGGCCAGTTTTATGCCTTGTGCCTACTGCGAATGAGAGGGAATTTAGAAACAAAGGAAGATAAGAGGGCAGCCTAGAGAAACAGCATAAAGGACTGGAAAAATTCAGAACAACAAAGAGAAAAGACTGGGAGAGAGGAAAAGATATGAAAAAGCCCTAATGCTGGAGACAGAAAGGTATTCTGGAAGGGTGGCCGGGATAGAGATAACATGAAAGGAATATTGATAAAAGGCAGAAGGAAGCAGCAAGACTAGGTTTGTTTGGGTTTTTAAGATTAGAGATAGTCTTGGGCCTGTTAAAATAGAAAAAAGAATTAAAAAGATTAGAGATAAAGGCAGAAAGGAAGAGAAAAGAGAAAAATAGGGAAAGAAACAGAAAGCAAATGAAAGGAGAGAGCTAGAGAGTATAAGAAAAAGGAAGGGAAAGAAAGGGAGGTAAAAGTAAGAAAAAAGAAAGGGAAGGGAGACATAAAGGTATAAAAGGAGGAAAGACAGGGACAAGGGAAAGAAGCGAGGACAGGGGAAGGAATGGAAGAAAGAGAGAAAGTGAAGGTAGGGCAGAAATGAAGCAAAAGAAGGAAGGAAAAAATGAGAAATGAAGATACAGTGAGATAAAGAAGGAAGAAGGGGAGTGAGGGGAAGGAGGGTAGAGAGAGAGAAAGAGAAACATGAACTCAACTAGGGTTAACAGTTAACAGAAAGGGGATCCCGGTTCCTGAGGAGCACAGGGAGGGAAGAGGAGATGGAGGGTGAGCAGAAAGCCCAGTTGGGGCCCCTCCCTGCTTCACCTTGGGCTGCGGAGGCCCTGACCACCACCACTCCGCCTCTCCAGGACCCAGCCCTATGAACCAGGGGAGGTAGAGGCAGGGGCCAGCTGCCTGCATACCGGCTTCTCGAAGAAGCTGAGCGAGCTGGAGTTCTTCCTGCAGCCCTACCTGACCCCGGCACAGCCTGCCAAGCTGGATGTGTGGCCTTGAGGCTGTATGACATGCAGGTCCAGATCTGGTTCCAAAAGCCGCACATGAAGTAGAAGAGGCCAGTGAGGCAGGGACTGGTCGTGGATTCCCACCCTGGCGGCGCCTTCTCCTGGGCTCAATCCTCTCACCCGCAACCCCAAGCGCCTCCATTCCCACCCTGCTGCAAGAGGCTGTCTGAAGACTGAGCAGCTTTGTTCTGGGCTTGGAGGTGCTCTGGTTCTGTGACCTTGGGCCTGTTTGATCATTTGTTGTTGTTTTGTTTTTTGTTTTTTTAGACGGAGTCTTGCTCTGTCACCCAGGCTGGAATGCAGTGGCACAATCTCAGCTCACTGCAACCTTCACCTCGCGGTTCAAGTGATTCTCCTGCCTCAGCCTCCTGAGTAGCTGGGATTACAGGCATGCGCCACCACGCCCAGCTAATTTTTGTATTTTAAGTAGAGATGGGGTTTCACCATATTGGCCAGGCTGGTCTCGAACTCCTGACCTCCAGTGATCCGCCCACCTCAGCCTCCCAAAGTGCTGGGATTACAGGTTAAGCCACTGTGCCCAGTGATCATTTGTTAAATGAGCCCTTTGCACTGGAGGGTTTTTCTGTAGTTTTGGTTAGCCTGCTTGAGTATGTACAAATGAGACAGGGATGAAGATAAGACCTAGTTCAGTTTTCGAGGGTGGAAGGGGGGTGTGGGGGTGTATGGGGTGGGAGGATGGGGGGCTGGGAGTGAGATCTTCATTTTCTTCCATTGGTGAGAAGAAAAGTCTTCCTCCTTTGCTATCCTTATCTCCACCCCTGCCCCAGAAAACCACCTTTCAGGTCAAGGAGTTTCTCCATGCCAGGAGGGGTTGGATTCATCTGCAAAGAGCTTGGGAGGAGGTTTGCAAATCCTGGAAGAGTCAGAGAAAGGATCTCATACATGAAAGGGAAGGAAGACATTCCCTACCAGGGCAAGTGGACCTTAGGTCTGCAGTAGATTTCACTGAATTCACACACACAAAGAGATTAATTGGTAAGGTGACTTTAGATTCAGCTATGGAGAGGATCAACTTGAGATTTCTGGGTATCTTCAGCCTATTGGGCCTGCACTCCCCATGCCCTGCTCATGTGCTCTGGTTGATTCACAAGGTTTCTTAGAGCCAATTCCTTTGTCTCCCAAAAGTGGGATGGGGCAGGTCACTGAGGTTAGCCAGTTCCTCCAAGGGCAGTGTATGCCTTGAGGATGGGCTGGGGCACCCCCAAACCACTGGTTAGAAAGGCATGTTCACAGTCAACCTTGCCGTGCTCTCAGGGAGGCCTCTGACCAGCACTGTCTAGCATTGCTCTTTAAGCTTTTCCTCCCCTCTTTTCTCTAGCTTCTCCCTTCCTTTATTTCTCTTTCTCTCTCTCTTCCTTCCAACCTTTCTGATTTCTCTGTCTCCCTTTTCATCCAGTCCAAGTTGGGGATCTTGTACTATCTTTATATGCCAGATCGCTCTGCTCTAAGCCCTTTCGGCTGGTTAACATGCACCCTGCCCTCAAGAGTTCATTATGTGGATGCAAATAGCAGGATTAGAAGATGGGGAGGGAGCAGCTGGGCTTGGTGGCTCACTCCTGTAATCCCAGCACTTTGGGAGGCCAGGGCAGAAGGAATGCTTGAGCCCGGGAGTTCAAGACCAGCCTGGGCAACATGGCAAAACCGTCTGTATGAAAAATACAAAAATTAGCCAGGCATGGTGGTGTGCACCTGTAGTACCAGCTACTCAGGAGGCTGAGGCGGGAGGATGGCTTGAGCCCAGGAGATGTAGGTTGTAATGAGCTGAGATCATGCCACTGCACTCCAGCCTGGGTGACAGAACAAAACCCTGTTTCAAAAAAAGAAAAAAAACAAAAGATGAGGTGGGAAATGGGGAGTAAGCTTTGCTAACCAGATGTGGGATGAATAAATTAGTTTTATGTATTAATCATGATTATGACCTTCACATCCCCTTGGCTCACCCCTAGACAATTCTTCCCCACTCCCAGCCATCTGCAAGCCACAGTCAGCCTGTCCCTGCTCCCGAAAATGGAATTGCTGATGCCCCCAAGGCTGTTACTCTCCCAGGGTGAGTGAGAGTGAGGTCAATGACGCCAGGTCGGAGCCTCAAACTCTTAAATAAGCAAAGCATATTTCCCTATTCCTGATGCACTTAGGGGTCATCTATCCCTTGGAATGGAGAGGCTGGCGATTCTGGCTGGTGGCTATCTTTCCACAGAACACCCCTGATTAGCCAGGCCCACCGCCATCCACATCTGCTTGGCAAAGAAGGAAGGTAGCTTGTTCCAGACCTTGGTGAGCGGCTGCAGACTGCCTGCCTAGAACAGCCTCCTTACTCCAGCCTGGCAGGGAAGGAAGGAACCTGACTTGCTTTGCAGGATCTGGAATCTCAGCACGCAGAGCTGAGAGCCGCAGTTGCATCCTGGAGCCTGATGCTAGAAGCAGCTTCTGTCTCTGGGTTCTTGCTGCCATGGCCTCTGCTCTGTTCAGTTTGCATGTTGGGGTGGTGGGGTACAGGGAAATAAAATGTTTTCTCCCAGGCCCTTAATCCTTCCCCATGCCTCCATCAGCCTCAGAGCTGCTGACAGTCATGAACTGCAGCTTCCAGCTCTGCCCATAAGCTACTCAAAGCAAATTCAAATTCTCTTCTGGCCAGGAGGAAGGGCAGAGGCTCCCTCCTTCCTCAAGCCTCCGTGGCTCGTTGATCCATTTTGAGGGCATTTGGGGGTCAAAATTGAGACCAGATTGCTTCGGTTTGTATAAAATTAGCATTTCTTATCACACCAAAGGCCACACCTGTTCTCTGCCCTCACAAACCAGTGAGGATGTAAAGGTTTGCTGAGGTGGAGGAACAGAAGTGAAATGAACAATCTGCTCCATTTAGAAGTCAGTCGCTTCGGCTGTTCATTCCACTAATATTTATCTAGTACCTACTCTGTGCCAAGCATTGCCTCTACCTCAGTTTGCCACAAATATGAAAAAAAAATTTTTGCAACGGTGAGACTTCAGTGTGTTGTGGACCAATATACAAATAAAACAATGGAAAAGAAAGTGTGGTTCGGAGTCAGCTGATTCTCATTGCAGCTTTCCATGTGCTGGGTCTCAGAGCTCCTGACTTCCCAGCTTCAGCTACCCAGCCCCAGCTGGTTGACAAGCAGGACTTCCCTGGGGCCCATTTGTTTTCCCCACTGGAAAAATGTTAGAATGGGAGCAAGAGGCCTGGGCTGGGATCAGCCACCACGAAAGTCCCAAAATAAAGGGTTTGGGATGGGCGGCAGTGGGGCCCTCCAAAACATTGCTTCGTCAGAGGTGAGAAGGTTAGGGGTGATATGATATGTTTCTCCAGGTTGCAGAGCAGGTCTGTGAGTTTGCCTTGGTGTAATCACGTGCCTCAAGGTGATAACAAGGGTGTGCATGTGTGAGCGAGCTGAAGGGAGGCAGATAAGTGTGCCTGTGCCAGGCCCAGACGCCTGCACAGTTGCCGGGGTGTGTGTGTGTGTGAAGGGGGATAGAGGTGCCTGCAGATCTGAACATATCTCTCCATACATGACCCTCAGTGTATGTCAGAGTGTGTGTACCCGCTGAATTATTATAAAATTACACCGACCCTTACAGAAAATCCATACCAGCCTCGGCCTTTCTCCCCTGACCTCTCGACCTCTGGGGTGCCTGAGGAAAGAGTTGACCCGGTCACTGCCTCCCCCTAGTCAATGAGTCCCCCTCCATTAGCATAAAACATGAATCTGCTGGCAGCTTGACAAATTATAACTAGCAGCCAGAGTTTTGCCAACTGGCTGGCTTGGGCGCTGTCTATTTATCATTGAAAATGGTAAATCATAAGAATCCAGATGACTTAATTATTCAAATCCACCCAGGACCCAGAGAAGCTGCAGGCCCGTCAATCTCAGCCCTGGGCTCACAGAGAAGAGCGGGGGAAATGCTGTGAGCTTGTGAGCTGGAAGAAGCAAGTTCAGTTACCGCCTCTCCCCTGTCCAGAGAGCAGGGTTTTTCTCTGCAGCCCCTTCCCCTCCCTGCCATCCTGCCCACCTTTCCAGCCACAAGCCTGGCCAATTGTTTTGGTTGCTGGGCTCCCGAGGCTGTCTCTCGCCTGCCTCCCGCTGCCCACCACCCGCTCCTCAAGCTCAGCCGGTGTTTCCCGGCCTCTCTTTGTGTGGATGTTAGCTCTTTCTGTTTCAGTGCCCTCATTTTTATTTCTTCTCTTTCTCCTATTCCTTTCACCATTTCTCTTCATCTCTCCTCTGCCCACAGATGGACACTGAGCCCCACACATGGCCTTTCTGGTGGAGTTTTGCCTGCTCTCTTGGCCCCTTTGTCCTCACTGTCCCAGAGGTGCCAGCTCAGGATCCCCATGCATACACACCCCACACTTAGCGTTCCGAGTGCTAGGAGGCCTGAATTCACGTCTGTCCGCTGTGGGGCCATATGGAAACACACATGTCAGTCGATAATACTGGGCCTGCCCCCACACCCCATACACACAACCTTTCTGTCCCTTTCTTTCTTTTTTTTTTTTTTTTTTTGAGACAGATTTTTGCTCTTGCTGCCCAGGCTGGAGTGCAATGGCACGATCTCAGCTCACCACAACCTCCGCCTCCCAGGTTCAAGCAATTCTCCTGCCTCAGCCTCCTGAGTAGCTGGGATTACAGGCATGTGCCACCATCCCTGGCTAATTTTTGTATTTTTAGTAGAGATGGGGTTTCTCCATGTTGGTCAGGCTGGTCTCAAACTCCTGACCTCAGGTGATCTGCCCGCCTCCGCCTCCCAAAGTGCTGGGATTACAAGCGTGAGCCACTGCACCTGGCCTTTCTGTCCCTTTCTTCCGTGGATTTCTAAATACCATTATGCACAACTTGGGAGGCAGTGGCCAGGCTGTCAGAGATGTGCCCCAACCACTGAGGCAGGGCTTCGTCTCAAGAAGGCCCATCCCTCACTCCCAGCATGGAACCACCTGAAGCCCCAGCAGAGGGACTGAGCTTTCCCAGAAGGAGAAGAAACCCTGTTGACAGAACAAGTCTTAGATCCAGAGGTCTGCATACTGAGCTTCTGGGGGGCCCTTTGATGTTTGGGTCCTTTTATCTTTGTGTCTCTCACAGTCCAGTATAAATACGTCCTACTTTTTCTTGCAGTCCTGGACCCCATGAGAAATGTATGCCCTTCCAGACTCACAATGGCAGGTGGGAGGCACATATTCACCAATGCTGATATTGCTTTGACCCCAGAGGGGAATGTGAGGAGCAAGGAGGTTGCCAGAGCCCCTCTGCTTGAATGGCATCCCGGCCTATTCTTTTGGATGGCTTGCTTTACCTGCAAGCGCCCTGGAGGCTCCTCAGAGCTACTTCTGTGTCTGCAGATGCTTGTCAGCTTGCTTCTAGGATTGAGTCTGGCTTTGTCGGAGTGTGTGTGTGTGAGCACGTGCACACCTTTCTGCGGATAACCTGGAGTCCTGGCATGCTGACGGGTCGTGCCTGGTGATGTGCATGCCTGCACACGCATGCCAGTGCCCCTGATGTGTATGTGGGTGTGTGTGTATGTGTGCATGAACATACACTTCCAGAAAAAGCCCTTGTGCTGAAACAATGACTGACAATGTCCCCACCAACAGGACACCTGAGGAAACAGCCCTCTCGATTCCATTTTAGGGCCTCTGAGCAATGTTGCTCTCAGTGAAATATTGGACTTGGCATATCATAAAACTTTAAAGAAGGAGCTACCTGTTTCTGCTACTGAAAGTAAGTTCTTCCTAGAGTCTAGCCGTCTCCTCTTCTTTCAGGGCAGAATATGAGCATAGTCAGAAATTTTGAGGGGGGCTCCCTACTCCTCCAAGAGAACACACGTGACATATAGGGGGCCCTTCCACAGCCAGGCTCATGCCCACTGCTTAAACACTGCATCCCCTCCCTCTTCCCTTGCTCCCCACCTTTCCAAGCCAGGGTGATATTTGACAAGGGCAGTGGTGAGGGGTGAAACTTGGGGCGGGTGGTCGGGGGAAGGATCAAGATTCAAAAGGAGGCCAAGCTGCTGGAAGGCAGATCAATAAGGGGAGACAGATTGGAGACAGGTTTCTCTCACTACTTCCCCACCCCTCGCTGGCTCAGCGCCCCCAACCCAGCGCCTGAAAGCAGGTGGAGGACAGAGCCAAGCACTGGCCTCTCCCTGCCCTTCTAACTCAAACAGGTTCCTAATCCCTGGGTAGAGGGTAAACAGCCTCTAAGCATGGCCAGGATTAACCACAGAAATGCCGCTAATGTATTTCGGGGCACTGCTCCCTGCCCCTACCCCCACCCTGTGTTACTAATTAGCCCAGCAACAGGGAGAAGCTTGGGAGGAGCAGCTCAGAATGCCTTTGTGCAGGCTCTGAAAGCCCAGGTCTGGGCTCTGGACAGTGTCTCTGGTGCTAGACAAGCTGGGGTGGCAGAGGATTCCCGCCCCCTCCCTGCCACTCCTAAATCAGCTCAAAGGCAGACAGGGTTTTTTTTCTCTGCGCCCTCCCTGAATCCCCCTGTCTCTCCTTTCCTGTTCACAGCTGGGAGGCAGGTGGCGGACAAGAGGGAGAGTGGAACTGGCTCTGGAAATCAAACGATGCAATAAAAAATTAATTGTCTAATTAAAACCATGAGGAAGCCCCTTGCCAGAGTTTGGCTCTGAGTCGTCAGGGCTATAAAGGGTGGGAAAATGAGTCTCAGCTCCTAATAAATTCCTGATTTGCAGCTTGGTCTATCAGCAAAGGAGCACTGAGTGTTCTACTGGCTAGGCCTCCTGGAGGTCATTCTACCCTCTCTCTGCCCAACCCGGCCATAACACCCAAAATCCCACACAAGCCCATAGTGGGTAAATCCTTTTGGGTTTCCCCAAAAGGAGAGAAAGGGGGGGACCCTCAGTCTTCCTGATCTGATGCTTACCCATTCCTTCCTGGTCTTTCCTCAGGAAAGGAAAGTTCTGGAAACTTCCTCAACCAAAGAGTTCTTCATTTAGGTTAACTAATAACTGTGTGAACAAGTTTGCTGTGTAGGTTCATTTTGACCTCACCTCTTCCACTTTTGTGAAAAGTATAATTTATGAACTGATTTATGATTCCCTCTCTTAGATCTTAGTGCTGATTTTTGCAGGTGAATGACAGAGAACCAAGCTAAGAAATTAATCTCCCCTCTAAAAGAGGGCTGTGCCCAGTTGACCAAATCCTCTGGAAGAATGAACACAGAGCTAGTCCAGAAAGGAGTGCATAGTTAGGCAACTCTCACGGGCAGAGGGATGCCCGAACCTTCTCCCTGAATCACTGAACCATTTCTTCACTTGGGTCTGCCTGTGTAGACACAGCCTCCATGCCTCTATTCCCTCCCTTTCTTGGCAAAAGCAAATGCATTATACATCATCAGAGGTATTAATTCATAATAGCAGCAGGAAGAGGTAGTTAGCATACTGCCTTCAACATCATATTACATTATTTTATTATACAGAATACAATACGAACTCTACATCTGTGATTAGCTTCTTTAAACAAACATGGCAGAACAAACAAGGGTTGCCCTTCAAAACAGTCACCTGCAGAGAACATACACTCATTCCTTATGTGCCTCTATTGATTAAAACATATGTGCAGTCTCCTTTCAAAACTGACTTCAGAGCCAGTTTACAAAGAATTCAAGGCAACCATTATTAACTGATTTTTTTTTAGCTGGGGGCGGGGGGTGGCGGGGGCTGACTGATTCCAAAAAAGCAAAGCATAAAGATTTACCACCAATGAGGACGATCAAAAAACTGAGCCACACACCCTGAAGACAATTCCAAAAGAAGGCTGCAAAAAATTGTGTCACCGCAACCTTGTTGAAATAAGGGGGTCTCCCCACAAGGTGACTACTCACAGGCAGCGGTGCCCATCAGAACCAGTTCTCCATAGCCACATCTGGAGCGCATTACTCATCACTCCTGATGATCCTTCTTTCGTTCATCTGGTTGTTATTTTTCATCCTAAACAATGGACTAAGCTTTCCCTAAGAAGGAGAAAAAAGAAGAAAACAAATTCCTGACCTCTATCTAGGTCAGGTTCCCATTTCTGATTTCAGTGAGTTCCCACGCACAACTGTAGCCATCGTGGCTAGGCCATTTGGCCTCTAAGATCCGCAAACCTAGAGACTGGAATGTAGACTCTGGTTCTGATTCACCTCATTGTTGTTATCGTTGTTTGTTTGTTTGTTTGGGGGAGTTTTCTTTGAGGCAGGGTCTTGCTCTGCCACCCAGGCTGGAGTGCAGTGGCATGATCATGGTTCACTTCAGACTTGACCTCCTGGTTTCAAGTAATCCTCCACCTCAGCCTCCCAAGTAGCTGGGACTACGGGCACACACCACCATGCCTGGCTAATTTATTTTTTATTTTTTGTAGAGATGAGGTCTCCCTATGTTGTCCAGGCTGGTCTCAAACTCCTGGCCTCAAGCAATCCTCCCACCTCAGCCTCCCAAAGTATTGGGACTACAGGCATGAGTTACTGCCTCACCTCGTATTAACTGCCTACCTATTAAATGCCCAGCCCCACTAGGTGCTTCCATATGGGTTATCCTTTCCAATTCAGGGATTTTGAGACTGTTTTCCTTCCCTGATGATGGACTTTTGTCATTTCTAATCTAGCCCAAGACCACACACTGCTCCACGGTCCTGTTGTTCCGGGAGACAGCTCCGATTCCTGTGCCACTTTCATGAGGACTTAACTTCGGAAATCGGCCGGGCGCAGTGGCTCAAGCCTGTAATCCCAGCACTTTGGGAGGCTGAGACAGGCGGATCACGAGGTCGGGAGATTGAGACCATCCTGGCTAACACGGTGAAACCCCCTCTCAACTAAAAAAATACAAAAAACTAGCCGGGCGTGGTGGTGGGCGCCTGTAGTCCCAGCTGCTCGGGAGGCTGAGGCAGGAGAATGGCGTAGACCAGGGAGGCGGAGCTTGCAGAGAGCTGAGATCCGGCCACTGCACTCCAGTCTGGGCGACAGAGCGAGACTCCGTCTCAAAAAAAAAAAAAAAAAAAAAAACTTCGGAAATCATTCTGTCCATCTTTCTCTGTCTCTGGGCAAAGTCTTACTTGAATATTGCTAGTTCTCATGTTGACCAGCTTGGGCTTCTAAACAGAACTCTGACCCAAAAAGGGCATCATGGTGACCCACAGTTGCACAACTTCCCGGGGGAGAAGGGGGCGTCTTACACATTGAATTCTATGTGAATGGCACCACCTCGAGTTGTGCTCCAGGAATACAGTGAATGGTGCTCTCTGGAGCTCAGCAATGCTGCCACACCCTACTACCCAGAGACGCCTGGTGATCAAGTCGGCCTCACGCAGCATTCAAGGATGAAAAACCTAGGTTTTGACAACTAAGGTATCAATATCTCAGCCCCTCAAAAAAGGGAGTGGAGATCCTCTCCACCTCATTGACGGCTGAGAGATCCCTGCTTAGCACACAGCTCACCAATCTTCTCTCCATCAACTTCAAAGTCCCCTCCAGCCTCAAGGAGGCCCCAAGGGTATGAAGCAAAGCTGGTTTGACCTGACCTTGGTGTTGCGTGGTGTCACCCCAGCATAGTTCAGGCTAGGCCTAGAAATCCCCATCTTGGGAAGGGATGGGAGTGGGGACTGGAGGGGTGGGTACAATCTTCAGAGCACAGTATATTGTTTACAATCGCCCAGACCCCTCCTAGACATAAGGCCTGCCAGGCTCACACTTGGGTCTTCCCTAGCAAGCAAAGATGTTTTGCCTGCTCACCCTCTGTCAAGTTCATCCCATATGGACATCCTCCTTCATCCTCTGCCTAACCCTTCCTTCCCCTTCTCTCAGCTCCTTTCCTATTTTCCTCTCCCACAGACTCTGAATAAAACCCTCTGACCGCTGTAATCTCCACAACATTCCCCTTGAGCACAGATTCTCTCAGCTGACAGAGTCCTTCAGGCCCTGTGTCACCAGGACAGGAGCTTCTAATGTGTCCTATTCACCCCCTTATGTCAAAACATCCCTGACTCAACAGCTCATGGAAGCTCAGCCCTCAGAGCCCCAGACAAAGCTACCACATGGAAGACTGAGGCACTAGCACTCACAGAGAGGGTCAGCTGGTCCACAGCCAACCTATCTTGACTGAAGTCTTCCTTCAAGCTAGGCATTGTGGGCCATAGAAACAGTAGGGGTAGTCTGGCCCCAAAGAGTATTTGGTCTCATGTGACAAAAAAGAGACACGTCCATCCCAGATTTAAAAATAAGAATAGGGGCCATGCCTGGTGGCTCATACCTGCAATCCCAGTACGCTGCGAGGCCAAAGTAGGAGGATCTCTTGAGGCCAGAAGTTTGAGACTAACCTTGGCAACACAGTGAGACCCTGTTTCTACAAAATAAGTTTTAAAAATTAGTGAGGTGTGGTAGCTTATGCCTGTAATCCCAGCATTTTGGGAGGGCGAGGTGGGTGGATCACTTGAGGTCAGGAATTTGAGACCAGCCTGACCAACATGGTGAAACTCCATCTCTACTAAAAATACAAAAATTAGCCGGGCATGGTGGTGGGCACCTGTAATCCTAGTCCCAGCTACTCGGGAGACTGAGGCAGGAGAATCGCTTGAACCCGGGAGGCAGAGGTTGCAGTGAGCCGAGACCATGCCACTGCACCCCAGCCTGGGCAAAGAGCAAGAGTCAGTCTCAACAAAAAGAAAAAAATAAAATTAGCTGGGTGTGATGGTGAGTGCCTGTAGTTCTAGCTATGGGAGGCTGAGGCAGGAGGATCACTTGAGCCCACTAGAGGCTGCAGTGAGCTGTGATTGTACCACTGCACTCCAGCCTGAGTGACAGAGCAAGACCCTGTCTCTAATAAATAAGTATCTGACCATGAAGGTGAGCCTTATGGACAATAAGTTTCAGGGGTAGAAGAAAGTGCTGTCACTGAGGGTCCTCCCAGGAGACTCCCAGAGGCAGTCAGATAGGAGCTATCCTTGCAGGTTTAGAAAGACTGAGAGCCCATCAGAGGCCTCCAGGCTGCTAAAGAACCATCCTGTGGGTTGTCCTTTGTTTCCCCCAGAACACTGGTCATGGGAGGAATGGGCTCCAGCAGCAGCAGGGTAGCATCACTGAGCACCTGCTCTCTGCCAGGCACTGTGCTGGCCACTAGGAACACAGAGAAGACCAAGGAGGTCCATGCCATCAAGGCACTGACAGTCCAGATGGGGAAAGAAACCAGGGATCTTTACAAAGCAAGGTGAAAAGAACTAAGACTCTAGGTACGCCCAGGGCACCAGCGGAGCACCATGCACACACCTAAACCTCCCTGGGAAGGGAAAGGAAAGGGTCATGAAAGTCTCCCTGAAGGGGAGGAGGATGGAAACGAGAAGCAAAATTATATGCAAATGGTGCCCCTTTTTTCTCCCCACACTCTTCCCAACTGAAGGTGACCTTCCACCCCAAAAATAAATCCTTAGCTTCTTCAACTAAGGTTTAAGGGGTGTCAACACCCCAACCAACTCTCACTCATCCTCAAATGATCCAAATCTGAACTGGGATTCCAGCCAGATATGGGGTGCCTCCCTAACCCATGTGCCCCACAGTCGGTCCCACCCTGCCAGAATCATGACCAGACACTCTCTGATTCCTGAGACAGGACAGAGCCTGGGGAACAGGGAGGGGAGCGCCTACTGTCTCCTGGAATTCACATACCCTACAGCCTTCCTATTTCACACCCTTGTGTGTGTAAGATGCCCCTGTTCCCCACCGTTTTCCATCTGTGATCCGACTCCTGCCCTCCTCCTGCTACAGCTTCTCCTTCTCCCCCCTTGAAAGAATGCACCCTCCCCTCAGCTTTCCCTCCACAGAGGCCAGAGCAGGAGGGAGGTTGCATATGGCCCCATTTTCCTTGGCCTGGGTAGCCTATTTTGGAAGCAAGAACCCCCCTTGCCCTTTCCTCCCCTCTGGGAAGCACCGTCCCTCCCCTCTCCACATTCCCCAGAAGTTCTCAGACTGAGATCCGCCCTACGTGCAGTTATGTGGTGAAATCACCGCTTTCCTCCCCACCGGAGGCGCCAAAGCTGGGAAGGGAGGGTACTCAAACCTTTGATGTAGGCACGTTTCAGAAGGCCCACCTGTCCCCTCTCTCCCCAGCCCCCAGCCTGAAAGGCTGGAGCCCATCATCACAGCTTTCCTGCCTGGATCAGCTGGGGGTAAGATCAGGTCATACACACTCTCTCCCGCTGGGGGCAATCAGGCCCAACCACACTCGGGGACATCTGTCTCCAGCAAATAGGGGGCAATCCCAAATTTGAGGGGTTCTGTGACACTTAAAAGCTTCAAGTAGGAAGGTCTGCAATTTCTCTTGGACGGGGGCCTGTGGGGAGGGTCGCTCAGAAACCCTCGTTTGATGTTGCGCTTTCATGGCTATGGTTTGATCCAGATGTTCCCCAATTGTGGGATTTTCTCTTTGGGAGGGAGGAGCCCTTGGCTGTGAACACATTTCCATCATGTGCACATTTGGATCTGGGCCTGCTGGGCGGGGGGGGGGGGGGGGGGGCTCTTCCAGCTCTCACTAACCCCACCCTTCCCCCTAGGATCACATCATTTCCCTTCACATCCAGAGAAGAGAAGAGGACCCATAAGGGGGCATTCCCAGCTCCTTGATGGTTTGCTATGTGACTGTCCAAAAATGTCTCTACATCTCTGTTCTTCTGGCACCACGAGCTGAAGTTGGTTCCCAAAGATGGTACCCAGGTCAAGGGAAGAATAGGAGAGGGAATTCTGGAACCAAATTTCTGTCTAAGAAAGAAACAATTATCTAAGAAATTGTGAATGGAACTGGACTGAAAGCGGATGAGTCAGGGCTCTTGAAAAAGAAAGTGGCCATCCCTCTTTTGAGTCAGTTCTGCAAGAGTGGACAGAAACTTTTCCAGACTCCCAGGGCTCTCTGCTCCCTCAGAACTTGAAAAGATTAAAGTCATCCCTCCTCAAGGTCTTCACTGAAACCCTGGAAATCTTTCCTTCAGTTTTAAGAGATTCCAGTTCTTCCCATTGTCCAGCCTCAGTCACTACTTGCTGTGTAGCATAGGTGGCTTCCCTGGGGGAAAGTGTACCAGTCCCGCTCATTGGTCCTCTAAGACCCCCCGGCATTCCTCAAGACACTTCTGCCTCATGATGTCAGAAGAAGGGCTGTCAAACAGATTTTAAAAACCCCAGGCTCGGCCAGGCGTGGTGGCTCACATCTGTAATCCCAGCACTTTGCAGGGCCGAGGCGGGTGGATCACAAGGGCAAGAGATCGAGACCATCCTGGCTAACACGATGAAACTCCGTCTCTAATAAAAATACAAAAAATTAACCGGGCGTGGTGGCAGACGCCTGTAGTCCCAGCTGCTTGGGAGGCTGAGGCAGGAGAATGGCGTGAACCTGGGAGGCGGAGCTTGCGGGGAGCAGAGATAGCGCCACTGCACTCCAGCCTGGGCGGCAGAGCGAGACTCCATCTCAAATAAAGAAAAAAAAAAAAAAAGACTTGGCTCCTCACCTGTATTGTGGGAATCCCAGCCTAAACTGGACATGTGGACGTTGAGCAATAGAAGACAGACAAACAAAGGAATCTCCAAACCTTGCAGGACCCAAGGCAGCAGCCCACGAGTGGATCCTAAAGGATTTTCATCAGCCGCAAGTCTGGGTAAGTGGGCTTTTTTTAGGGGGAGGGGAGAAGCAGCCTGGGATGCTTCTTGCAGGAAGAGGAGTTTCAGAGGAGACAAGAGAGGTTAGGAGCCAATGAGTGGGTGAGGAGGGCCCAGCCCAAGAGGCTGGGGACAACCATGAGAGGCGGGCCAATGGGAGAGGAGGGCACTGTTCCTCAGTGGACTAGGTAGAAGGAGGGGTTGTAGAGAGGTGGGTGCAAGGAAGGAAGGAGGAGGATGGGGAGCTCCCCGTGGCTGTCCCACCTGAAGAATCTGAGCAGCTGTTCCCAGCTCCCCCTTGCTCTGTGTAACATCAAGCAAATGCACGTTGTGGGATCAGCTTTTCCTCTGAAGACCTCAGGGCCAGTTCTCAGGCCTCCCCCTCCCTGTGGACTTTAATCCAGTCCAGCACAGATGGGTTAGGTCACAATGGTGGTGGGGGTAGTAGCATTGGGTCTCCCTGGCTTGAATTTTTTCTTATTTCCCCATGTCCTCTCCTTCTTAAGCAATAATTTATCCTTCTGCATGGTCTTACATACCCCACACGTCTATAGCTCAGAAAACTAAGAAGCACTCCATCATTCTTAAGTTGGG